>NW_028148741.1:2005797-2674396 GCF_965112155.1 Podarcis liolepis | reverse complement strand
AAAATGCTCTCCTGAAAGTTTTGGCACTCGAAACAGAAGGCTTTTTATCACAGGACAAGAAATCAGCCCTCAAAAACTTAACCGGCAAAAAATATTTTTTTGAAAAAATCCCTAAGCCCTGGGGTCACAATTTCAGCAAAAATCTGACTTTTGGCAATTCACTCAAAAATGGTGCCAAAAGCCGGTTAATGCTCCCCTGGAAGCTTTGGCGATGGAAACAGAAGTCTTTTTATCACAGGACAAGAAATCAGCCCTCAAAAACCTAACCGGCAGAAAATATTTTTTTGAAAAAATCCCTAAGCCCCGGGGTCACAATTTCAGCAAAAATCTGACTTTTGGCAATTCACTCAAAAATGGTGCCAAAAGCCTGAAAATGCTCTCCTGAAAGATTTGGCACTCGAAACAGAAGGCTTTTTATCACAGGACAGGAAATCAGCCCTCAAAAACTTAACCGGCAGAATATATTTTTTTGCAAAAATCCCTAAGCCCCGGGGTCACAATTTCAGCAAAAATCTGACTTTTGGCAATTCACTCAAAAATGGTGCCAAAAGCTTGAAAATGCTCTCCTGGAAGTTTTGGCACTTGAAACAGAAGGCTTTTTATCACAGGACAAGAAATCAGCCCTCAAAAACCTAACCGGCAGAAAATATTTTTTTGAAAAAATCCCTAAGGCCCAGGGTCACAATTTCAGCAAAAATCTGACTTTTGGCAATTCACTCAAAAATGGTGCCAAAAGCTTGAAAATGCTCTCCTGAAAGTTTTGGCACTCGAAACAGAAGGCTTTTTATCACAGGACAAGAAATCAGCCCTCAAAAACTTAACCGGCAGAAAATATTTTTTTGAAAAAATCCCTAAGCCCTGGGGTCACAATTTCAGCAAAAATCTGACTTTTGGCAATTCACTCAAAAATGGTGCCAAAAGCCGGTTAATGCTCCCCTGGAAGCTTTGGCGATGGAAACAGAAGTCTTTTTATCAAAGGAAAATAAATCAGCCCTCAAAAACCTAACCGGCAGAAAATATTTTTTTGAAAAAATCCCTAAGCCCCGGGGTCACAATTTCAGCAAAAATCTGACTTTTGGCAATTCACTCAAAAATGGTGCCAAAAGCCTGAAAATGCTCTCCTGAAAGATTTGGCACTCGAAACAGAAGGCTTTTTATCACAGGACAGGAAATCAGCCCTCAAAAACTTAAACGGCAGAATATATTTTTTTGCAAAAATCCCTAAGCCCCGGGGTCACAATTTCAGCAAAAATCTGACTTTTGGCAATTCACTCAAAAATGGTGCCAAAAGCTTGAAAATGCTCTCCTGAAAGTTTTGGCACTTGAAACAGAAGGCTTTCTATCACAGGACAAGAAATCAGCCCTCAAAAACTTAACCGGCAAAAAATATTTTTTTGAAAAAATCACAATTTCAGCAAAAATCTGACTTTTGGCAATTCACTCAAAAATGGTGCCAAAAGCTTGAAAATGGCGTTTTATCAAAGGACAAGAAATCAGCCCTCAGCTGATTCAGCGCTGAGTTGTAGAGGGCTGATTTATTTTCCTTTGATAAAAAGCCTTCTGTTTCCATCGCCAAAGCTTTCAGGGGAGCATTTTCAAGCTTTTGGCACCATTTTTGAGTGAATTGCCAAAAGTCAGATTTTTGCTGAAATTGTGACCCCGGGGCTTAGGGATTTTTTCAAAAAAATATTTTCTGCCGCTTAGGTTTTTGAGGGCTGATTTCTTGTCCTGTGATAAAAAGCCTTCTGTTTCCATCGCCAAACCTTTCAGGGGAGCATTTTCAAGCTTTTGGCACCATTTTTGAGTGAATTGCCAAAAGTCAGATTTTTGCTGAAATTGTGACCCCGGGGCTTAGGGATTTTTTCAAAAAAAAATATTCTGCCGGTTAAGTTTTTGAGGGCTGATTTCTTGTCCTGTGATAAAAAGCCTTCTGTTTCGAGTGCCAAACCTTTCAGGAGAGGATTTTCTGGCTTTTGGCACCATTTTTGAGTGAATTGCCAAAAGTCAGATTTTTGCTGAAATTGTGATTTTTTCAAAAAAATATTTTCTGCCGGTTAGGTTTTTGAGGGCTGATTTATTTTCCTTTGATAAGAAGACTTCTGTTTCCATCGCCAAACCTTTCAGGGGAGCATTTTCAAGCTTTTGGCACCATTTTTGAGTGAATTGCCAAAAGTCAGATTTTTGCTGAAATTGTGACCCCGGGGCTTAGGGATTTTTTCAAAAAAATATTTTCTGCCGGTTAAGTTTTTGAGGGCTGATTTCCTGTCCTGTGATAAAAAGCCTTCTGTTTCGAGTGCCAAACCTTTCCGGAGAGCATTTTCAAGCTTTTGGCACCATTTTTGAGTGAATAGCCGAAAGTCAGATTTTTTAATGAAATTGTGACCCCGGGGCTTAGCCCCGGGGTCACAATTTCATTCAAAATCTGACTTTTGGCTATTCACTCAAAAATGGTGCCAAACGGTTGCAGATGCTCCTGTGAAATGTTTGGCGGTCAAAACAGAAAGCTTTTTATCACAGGACAAGAAATCAGCCCTCGACAACTTAACCGGAAGAAAAAGATTTTTTTGGAAAAATACCTAAGCCCTGTGGTCACAATTTCATAAAAAAATCTGACTTTCGGCAATTCACTCAAAAATGTTGCCAAACGGTTGGAAATGCTCCCCTGAGAGGTTTGGCAGTCGAAACAGAAGGCTTTTTATCAGAGGTCAAGAAATCAGCCCTCAACAACTTAACTGGCAGACAAATTTTTTTTGAAAAAATCCCTAAGCCCCGGGGTCACAATTTCATAAAAAATCTGACTTTTGGCAATTCACTCAAAAATGGTGCCAAAAGCTTGAAAATGCTCTCCTGAAAGTTTTGGCACTTGAAACAGAAGGCTTTTTATCACAGGAGAAGAAATCAGCCCTCAAAAACCTAACCGGCAGAAAATATTTTTTTGAAAAAATCCCTAAGCCCCAGGGTCACAATTTCAGCAAAAATCTGACTTTTGGCAATTCACTCAAAAATGGTGCCAAAAGCCTGAAAATGCTCTCCTGAAAGATTTGGCACTCGAAACAGAAAGCTTTTTATCACAGGACAGGAAATCAGCCCTCAAAAACTTAACCGGCAGAAAATATTTTTTTGAAAAAATCCCTAAGCCCCGGGGTCACAATTTCAGCAAAAATCTGACTTTTGGCAATTCACTCAAAAATGGTGCCAAAAGCTTGAAAATGCTCTCCTGAAAGTTTTGGCACTTGAAACAGAAGGCTTTTTATCACAGGACAAGAAATCAGCCCTCAAAAACTTAACCGGCAGAAAATATTTTTTTGAAAAAATCCCTAAGCCCTGGGGTCTCAATTTCAGCAAAAATCTGACTTTTGGCAATTCACTCAAAAATGGTGCCAAAAGCCGGTTAATGCTCCCCTGGAAGCTTTGGCGATGGAAACAGAAGTCTTTTTATCAAAGGAAAATAAATCAGCCCTCAAAAACCTAACCGGCAGAAAATATTTTTTTGAAAAAATCCCTAAGCCCCGGGGTCACAATTTCAGCAAAAATCTGACTTTTGGCAATTCACTCAAAAATGGTGCCAAAAGCCTGAAAATGCTCTCCTGAAAGATTTGGCACTCGAAACAGAAGGCTTTTTATCACAGGACAGGAAATCAGCCCTCAAAAACTTAACCGGCAGAATATATTTTTTTGCAAAAATCCCTAAGCCCCGGGGTCACAATTTCAGCAAAAATCTGACTTTTGGCAATTCACTCAAAAATGGTGCCAAAAGCTTGAAAATGCTCTCCTGAAAGTTTTGGCACTTGAAACAGAAGGCTTTTTATCACAGGACAAGAAATCATCCCTCAAAAACCTAACCCCAGAAAATATTTTTTTGAAAAAATCCCTAAGCCCCGGGGTCACAATTTCAGCAAAAATCTGACTTTTGGCAATTCACTCAAAAATGGTGCCAAAAGCTTGAAAATGCTCTCCTGAAAGGTTTGGCACTCGAAACAGAAGGCTTTTTATCACAGGACAAGAAATCAGCCCTCAAAAACTTAACCGGCAAAAAATATTTTTTTGAAAAAATCACAATTTCAGCAAAAATCTGACTTTTGGCAATTCACTCAAAAATGGTGCCAAAAGCCTGAAAATGGCGTTTTATCACAGGACAAGAAATCATCCCTCAAAAACCTAACCCCAGAAAATATTTTTTTGAAAAAATCCCTAAGCCCCAGGGTCACAATTTCAGCAAAAATCTGACTTTTGGCAATTCACTCAAAAATGGTGCCAAAAGCTTGAAAATGCTCTCCTGAAAGGTTTGGCACTCGAAACAGAAGGCTTTTTATCACAGGACAAGAAATCAGCCCTCAAAAACTTAACCGGCAGAAAATATTTTTTTGAAAAAATCCCTAAGCCCTGGGGTCACAATTTCAGCAAAAATCTGACTTTTGGCAATTCACTCAAAAATGGTGCCAAAAGCCGGTTAATGCTCCCCTGGAAACTTTGGCGATGGAAACAGAAGTCTTTTTATCAAAGGAAAATAAATCAGCCCTCAAAAACCTAACCGGCAGAAAATATTTTTTTGAAAAAATCCCTAAGCCCCAGGGTCACAATTTCAGCAAAAATCTGACTTTTGGCAATTCACTCAAAAATGGTGCCAAAAGCCTGAAAATGCTCTCCTGAAAGATTTGGCACTCGAAACAGAAGGCTTTTTATCACAGGACAGGAAATCAGCCCTCAAAAACTTAACCGGCAGAATATGTTTTTTTGCAAAAATCCCTAAGCCCTGGGGTCACAATTTCAGCAAAAATCTGACTTTTGGAAATTCACTCAAAAATGGTGCCAAAAGCCGGTTAATGCTCCCCTGGAAGCTTTGGCGATGGAAACAGAAGTCTTTTTATCAAAGGAAAATAAATCAGCCCTCAAAAACCTAACCGGCAGAAAATATTTTTTTGAAAAAATCCCTAAGCCCCAGGGTCACAATTTCAGCAAAAATTTGACTTTTGGCAATTCACTCAAAAATGGTGCCAAAAGCCTGAAAATGCTCTCCTGAAAGATTTGGCACTCGAAACAGAAGGCTTTTTATCACAGGACAGGAAATCAGCCCTCAAAAACTTAACCGGCAGAATATATTTTTTTGCAAAAATCCCTAAGCCCCGGGGCCACAATTTCAGCAAAAATCTGACTTTTGGCAATTCATTCAAAAATGGTGCCAAAAGCTTGAAAATGCTCTCCTGAAAGTTTTGGCACTTGAAACAGAAGGCTTTTTATCACAGGACAAGAAATCAGCCCTCAAAAACTTAACCGGCAAAAAATATTTTTTTGAAAAAATCACAATTTCAGCAAAAATCTGACTTTTGGCAATTCACTCAAAAATGGTGCCAAAAGCCTGAAAATGGCGTTTTATCAAAGGACAAGAAATCAGCCCTCAGCTGATTCAGCGCTGAGTTGTAGAGGGCTGATTTATTTTCCTTTGATAAAAAGCCTTTTGTTTCCATCGCCAAAGCTTTCAGGGGAGCATTTTCAAGCTTTTGGCACCATTTTTGAGTGAATTGCCAAAAGTCAGATTTTTGCTGAAATTGTGACCCCGGGGCTTAGGGATTTTTTCAAAAAAATATTTTCTGCCGGTTAGGTTTTTGAGGGCTGATTTTTTTTCCTTTGATAAGAAGACTTCTGTTTCCATCGCCAAACCTTTCAGGGGAGCATTTTCAAGCTTTTGGCACCATTTTTGAGTGAATTGCCAAAAGTCAGATTTTTGCTGAAATTGTGACCCCGGGGCTTAGGGATTGTTTCAAAAAAATATTTTCTGCCGGTTAAGTTTTTGAGGGCTGATTTTTTGTCCTGTGATAAAAAGCCTTCTGTTTCGAGTGCCAAACCTTTCAGGAGAGCATTTTCAAGCTTTTGGCACCATTTTTGAGTGAATTGCCAAAAGTCAGATTTTTGCTGAAATTGTGACCCCGGGGCTTAGGGATTTTTTCCAAAAAATATTTTCTGCCGGTTAAGTTTTTGAGGGCTCATTTCTTGTCCTGTGATAAAAAGCCTTCTGTTTCAAGTGCCAAACCTTTCAAGAGAGCATTTTCAAGCTGTTGGCACCATTTTTGAGTGAATTGCCAAAAGTCAGATTTTTGCTGAAATTGTGACCCCGGGGCTTAGGGATTTTTTTTAAAAAAAAATTTCTGTCGGTTAGGTTTTTCACGGCTGATTTCTTTTCCTTTGATAAAAAGCCTTCTGTTTCGAGTGCCAAACCTTTCAGGAGAGCATTTTCAAGCTTTTCGCACCATTTTTGAGTGAATTGCCAAAAGTCAGATTTTTGCTGAAATTGTGACCCCGGGGCTTAGGGAATTTTTCCAAAAAATATTTTCTGTCGGTTAGGTTTTTGAGGGCTGATTTATTTTCCTTTTATAAAAAGCCTTCTCTTTCGAGTGCCAAACCTTTCAGGAGCGCATTTCCAGGCTTTTGGCACCATTTTTGAGTGAATTGCCAAAGTCAGATTTTGGCTGAAATTGTGACCCCGGGGCTTAGGGATTTTTTCCAAAAAATATTTTCTGCCGGTTAAGTTTTTGAGGGCTGATTTCTTGTCCTGCGATAAAAAGACTTCTGTTTCCATCGCCAAAGCTTTCAGGAGAGCATTTTCAAGCTTTTGGCACCATTTTTGAGTGAATTGCCAAAAGTCAGATTTTTGCTGAAATTGTGACCCCGGGGCTTAGGGATTTTTTCAAAAAAATATTTTCTGCCGGTTAAGTTTTTGAGGGCTGATTTATTGTCCTGTGATAAATAGCCTTCTGTTTCGAGTGTCAAACCTTTCAGGAGAGCATTTTCAAGCTTTTGGCACCATTTTTGAGTGAATTGCCAAAAGTCAGATTTTTGCTGAAATTGTGACCCCGGGGCTTAGGGATTTTTTCAAAAAAATATTTTCTGCCGGTTAAGTTTTTGAGGGCTGATTTCTTGTCCTGTGATAAAAAGCCTTCTCTTTCGAGTGCCAAACCTTTCAGGAGAGCATTTTCAAGCTTTTGGCACCATTTTTGAGTGAATTGCCAAAAGTCAGATTTTTGCTGAAATTGTGACCCCGGGGCTTAGGGATTTTTTCAAAAAAATATTTTCTGCCGGTTAAGTTTTTGAGGGCTGATTTCTTGTCCTGTGATAAAAAGCCTTCTGTTTCAAGTGCCAAACCTTTCAGGAGAGCATTTTCAAGCTTTTGGCACCATTTTTGAGTGAATTGCCAAAGTCAGATTTTGGCTGAAATTGTGACCCCGGGGCTTAGGGATTTTTTCCAAAAACTATTTTCTGCCGGTTAAGTTTTTGAGGGCTGATTTCTTGTCCTGTGATAAAAAGCCTTCTGCTTCGAGTGCCAAACCTTTCAGGAGAGCATTTCCAAGCTTTTGGCACCATTTTTGAGTGAATTGCCAAAAGTCAGATTTTTGCTGAAATTGTGACCCCGGGGCTTAGGGATTTTTTCAAAAAAATATTTTCTGTCGGTTAGGTTTTTGAGGGCTGATTTATTTTCCTTTTATAAAAAGCCTTCTCTTTCGAGTGCCAAACCTTTCAGGAGCGCATTTCCAGGCTTTTGGCACCATTTTTGAGTGAATTGCCAAAGTCAGATTTTGGCTGAAATTGTGACCCCGGGGCTTAGGGATTTTTTCCAAAAAATATTTTCTGCCGGTTAAGTTTTTGAGGGCTGATTTCTTGTCCTGCGATAAAAAGACTTCTGTTTCCATCGCCAAAGCTTTCAGGAGAGCATTTTCAAGCTTTTGGCACCATTTTTGAGTGAATTGCCAAAAGTCAGATTTTTGCTGAAATCGTGACCCCGGGGCTTAGGAATTTTTTCAAAAAAATATTTTCTGCCGGTTAGCTTTTTGAGGGCTGATTTCTTGTCCTGTAATAAAAAGCCTTCTGTTTCGAGTGCCAAACCTTTCAGGAGAGCATTTTCAGGCTTTTGGCACCATTTTTGAGTGAATTGCCAAAAGTCAGATTTTTGCTGAAATTTTGACCCCGGCGCTTAGGGATTTTTTAAAAAAAATATTTTCTGCTGGTTAAGTTTTTGAGGGCTGATTTCTTGTCCTGTGATAAAAAGCCTTCTGTTTCGAGTGCCAAAGCTTTCAGGAGAGCATTTTCAGGCTTTTGGCACCATTTTTGAGTGAATTGCCAAAAGTCAGATTTTTGCTGAAATTGTGACCCCGGGGCTTAGGGATTTTTTCAAAAAAATATTTTCTGCCGGTTAAGTTTTTGAGGGCTGATTTATTTTACTTTGATAAAAGCCTTCTGTTTCGAGTGCCAAATCTTTCAGGAGAGCATATTCAAGCTTTTGGCACCATTTTTGAGTGAATTGCCAAAAGTCAGATTTTTGCTGAAATTGTGACCCTGGGGCTTAGGGATTTTTTCAAAAAAATATTTTCTGCCGGTTAAGTTTTTGAGGGCTGATTTCTTGTCCTGTGATAAAAAGCCTTCTGTTTCAAGTGCCAAACCTTTCAAGAGAGCATTTTCAAGCTTTTGGCACCATTTTTGAGTGAATTGCCAAAAGTCAGATTTTTGCTGAAATTGTGACCCCGGGGCTTAGGGATTTTTTTTTAAAAAAAATTTCTGTCGGTTAGGTTTTTCACGGCTGATTTCTTTTCCTTTGATAAAAAGCCTTCTGTTTCGAGTGCCAAACCTTTCAGGAGAGCATTTTCAGGCTTTTGGCACCATTTTTGAGTGAATTGCCAAAAGTCAGATTTTTGCTGAAATTGTGACCCCGGGGCTTAGGGATTTTTTCCAAAAACTATTTTCTGCCGGTTAAGTTTTTGAGGGCTGATTTCTTGTCCTGTGATAAAAAGCCTTCTGTTTCGAGTGTCAAACCTTTCAGGAGAGCATTTTCAAGCTTTTGGCACCATTTTTGAGTGAATTGCCAAAAGTCAGATTTTTGCTGAAATTGTGACCCCGGGGCTTAGGGATTTTTTTTTAAAAAAAAATTCTGTCGGTTAGGTTTTTCACGGCTGATTTCTTTTCCTTTGATAAAAAGCCTTCTGTTTCGAGTGCCAAACCTTTCAGGAGAGCATTTTCAGGCTTTTGGCACCATTTTTGAGTGAATTGCCAAAAGTCAGATTTTTGCTGAAATTGTGACCCCGGGGCTTAGGGATTTTTTCCAAAAACTATTTTCTGCCGGTTAAGTTTTTGAGGGCTGATTTCTTGTCCTGTGATAAAAAGCCTTCTCTTTCGAGTGCCAAACCTTTCAGGAGCGCATTTCCAGGCTTTTGGCACCATTTTTGAGTGAATTGCCAAAGTCAGATTTTGGCTGAAATTGTGACCCCGGGGCTTAGGGATTTTTTCCAAAAAATATTTTCTGCCGGTTAAGTTTTTGAGGGCTGATTTCTTGTCCTGCGATAAAAAGACTTCTGTTTCCATCGCCAAAGCTTTCAGGAGAGCATTTTCAAGCTTTTGGCACCATTTTTGAGTGAATTGCCAAAAGTCAGATTTTTGCTGAAATCGTGACCCCGGGGCTTAGGGATTTTTTTAAAAAAATATTTTCTGCCGCTTAGGTTTTTCTGGGCTGATTTATTTTCCTTTGATAAAAAGCCTTCTGTTTCGAGTGCCAAACCTTTCAGGAGAGCTTTTTCAGGCTTTTGGAACCATTTTTGAGTGAATTGCCAAAAGTCAGATTTTTGCTGAAATTGTGACCCCGGGGCTTAGGGATTTTTTCAAAAAAATATTTTCTGCCGGTTAAGTTTTTGAGGGCTGATTTCTTGTCCTGTGATAAAAAGCCTTCTGTTTCGAGTGCCAAACCTTTCAGGAGAGCATTTTCAAGCTTTTGGCACCATTTTTGAGTGAATTGCCAAAAGTCAGATTTTTGCTGAAATTGTGACCCCGGGGCTTAGGGATTTTTTCAAAGAAATATTTTCTTTCGGTTAGGTTTTTGAGGGCTGATTTATTTTCCTTTTATAAAAAGCCTTCTGTTTCGAGTGCCAAACCTTTCAGGAGAGCATTTTCAGGCTTTTGGCACCATTTTTGAGTGAATTGCCAAAGTCAGATTTTGGCTGAAATTGTGACCCCGGGGCTTAGGGATTTTTTCCAAAAAATATTTTCTGCCGGTTAAGTTTTTGAGGGCTGATTTCTTGTCCTGCGATAAAAAGACTTCTGTTTCCATCGCCAAAGCTTTCAGGAGAGCATTTTCAAGCTTTTGGCACCATTTTTGAGTGAATTGCCAAAAGTCAGATTTTTGCTGAAATCGTGACCCCGGGGCTTAGGGATTTTTTCAAAAAAATATTTTCTGTCGGTTAGGTTTTTGAGGGCTGATTTATTTTCCTTTTATAAAAAGCCTTCTGTTTCGAGTGCCAAACCTTTCAGGAGAGCATTTTCAAGCTTTTGGCACCATTTTTGAGTGAATTGCCAAAAGTCAGATTTTTGCTGAAATTGTGACCCCGGGGCTTAGGGATTTTTTCAAAAAAATATTTTCTGTTGGTTAGGTTTTTGAGGGCTGATTTATTTTCCTTTTATAAAAAGCCTTCTGTTTCGAGTGCCAAACCTTTCAGGAGCGCATTTCCAGGCTTTTGGCACCATTTTTGAGTGAATTGCCAAAAGTCAGATTTTGGCTGAAATTGTGACCCCGGGGCTTAGGGATTTTTTCCAAAAAATATTTTCTGCCGGTTAAGTTTTTGAGGGCTGATTTCTTGTCCTGTGATAAAAAGCCTTCTGTTTCGAGTGCCAAACCTTTCAGGAGAGCATTTTCAAGCTTTTGGCACCATTTTTGAGTGAATTGCCAAAAGTCAGATTTTTGCTGAAATTGTGACCCCGGGGCTTAGGGATTTTTTCAAAAAACTATTTTCTGCCGGTTAAGTTTTTGAGGGCTGATTTCTTGTCCTGTGATAAAAAGCCTTCTGTTTCGAGTGCCAAACCTTTCAGGAGAGCATTTTCAAGCTTTTGGCACCATTTTTGAGTGAATTGCCAAAAGTCAGATTTTTGCTGAAATTGTGACCCCAGGGCTTAGGGATTTTTTCAAAAAAATATTTTCTGTCGGTTAGGTTTTTGAGGGCTGATTTATTTTCCTTTTATAAAAAGCCTTCTGTTTCGAGTGCCAAACCTTTCAGGAGCGCATATCCAGGCTTTTGGCACCATTTTTGAGTGAATTGCCAAAGTCAGATTTTGGCTGAAATTGTGACCCCGGGGCTTAGGGATTTTTTCCAAAAAATATTTTCTGCCGGTTAAGTTTTTGAGAGCTGATTTCTTGTCCTGCGATAAAAAGACTTCTGTTTCCATCGCCAAAGCTTTCAGGAGAGCATTTTCAAGCTTTTGACACCATTTTTGAGTGAATTGCCAAAAGTCAGATTTTTGCTGAAATCGTGACCCCGGGGCTTAGGGATTTTTTTAAAAAAATATTTTCTGCCGCTTAGGTTTTTCTGGGCTGATTTATTTTCCTTTGATAAAAAAGCCTTCTGTTTCGAGTGCCAAACCTTTCAGGAGAGCATTTTCAGGCTTTTGGCACCATTTTTGAGTGAATTGCCAAAAGTCAGATTTTTGCTGAAATTGTGACCCCGGGGCTTAGGGATTTTTTCAAAAAAATATTTTCTGCCGGTTAAGTTTTTGAGGGCTGATTTCTTGTCCTGTGATAAATAGCCTTCTGTTTCGAGTGCCAAACCTTTCAGGAGAGCATTTTCAAGCTTTTGGCACCATTTTTGAGTGAATTGCCAAAAGTCAGATTTTTGCTGAAATTGTGACCCCGGGGCTTAGGGATTTTTTCAAAAAAATATTTTCTGCCGGTTAGGTTTTTGAGGGCTGATTTCTTGTCCTGTGATAAAAAGCCTTCTGTTTCGAGTGCCAAACCTTTCAGGAGAGCATTTTCAGGATTTTGGCACCATTTTTGAGTGAATTGCCAAAAGTCAGATTTTTGCTGAAATTGTGACCCCGGGGCTTAGGGATTTTTTCAAAAAAATATTTTCTGTCGGTTAAGTTTTTGAGGGCTGATTTCTTGTCCTGTGATAAAAAGCCTTCTGTTTCGAGTGCCAAACCTTTCAGGAGAGCATTTTCAAGCTTTTGGCACCATTTTTGAGTGAATTGCCAAAAGTCAGATTTTTGCTGAAATTGTGACCCCGGGGCTTAGGGATTTTTTCAAAAAACTATTTTCTGCCAGTTAAGTTTTTGAGGGCTGATTTCTTGTCCTGTGATAAAAAGCCTTCTGTTTCGAGTGCCAAACCGTTCAGGAGAGCATTTTCAAGCTTTTGGCACCATTTTTGAGTGAATTGCCAAAAGTCAGATTTTTGCTGAAATTGTGACCCCAGGGCTTAGGGATTTTTTCAAAAAAATATTTTCTGTCGGTTAGGTTTTTGAGGGCTGATTTATTTTCCTTTTATAAAAAGCCTTCTGTTTCGAGTGCCAAACCTTTCAGGAGCGCATATCCAGGCTTTTGGCACCATTTTTGAGTGAATTGCCAAAGTCAGATTTCGGCTGAAATTGTGACCCCGGGGCTTAGGGATTTTTTCCAAAAAATATTTTCTGCCGGTTAAGTTTTTGAGGGCTGATTTCTTGTCCTGCGATAAAAAGACTTCTGTTTTCATCGCCAAAGCTTTCAGGAGAGCATTTTCAAGCTTTTGACACCATTTTTGAGTGAATTGCCAAAAGTCAGATTTTTGCTGAAATCGTGACCCCGGGGCTTAGGGATTTTTTTTAAAAAATATTTTCTGCCGCTTAGGTTTTTCTGGGCTGATTTATTTTCCTTTGATAAAAAAGCCTTCTGTTTCGAGTGCCAAACCTTTCAGGAGAGCATTTTCAGGCTTTTGGCACCATTTTTGAGTGAATTGCCAAAAGTCAGATTTTTGCTGAAATTGTGACCCCGGGGCTTAGGGATTTTTTCAAAAAAATATTTTCTGCCGGTTAAGTTTTTGAGGGCTGATTTCTTGTCCTGTGATAAATAGCCTTCTGTTTCGAGTGCCAAACCTTTCAGGAGAGCATTTTCAAGCTTTTGGCACCATTTTTGAGTGAATTGCCAAAAGTCAGATTTTTGCTGAAATTGTGACCCCGGGGCTTAGGGATTTTTTCAAAAAAATATTTTCTGCCGGTTAGGTTTTTGAGGGCTGATTTCTTGTCCTGTGATAAAAAGCCTTCTGTTTCGAGTGCCAAACCTTTCAGGAGAGCATTTTCAGGATTTTGGCACCATTTTTGAGTGAATTGCCAAAAGTCAGATTTTTGCTGAAATTGTGACCCCGGGGCTTAGGGATTTTTTCAAAAAAATATTTTCTGTCGGTTAGGTTTTTGAGGGCTGATTTATTTTCCTTTTATAAAAAGCCTTCTGTTTCGAGTGCCAAACCTTTCAGGAGAGCATTTTCAAGCTTTTGGCACCATTTTTGAGTGAATTGCCAAAAGTCAGATTTTTGCTGAAATTGTGACCCCGGGGCTTAGGGATTTTTTCAAAAAAATATTTTCTGTTGGTTAGGTTTTTGAGGGCTGATTTATTTTCCTTTTATAAAAAGCCTTCTGTTTCGAGTGCCAAACCTTTCAGGAGCGCATTTCCAGGCTTTTGGCACCATTTTTGAGTGAATTGCCAAAAGTCAGATTTTGGCTGAAATTGTGACCCCGGGGCTTAGGGATTTTTTCCAAAAAATATTTTCTGCCGGTTAAGTTTTTGAGGGCTGATTTCTTGTCCTGTGATAAAAAGCCTTCTGTTTCGAGTGCCAAACCTTTCAGGAGAGCATTTTCAAGCTTTTGGCACCATTTTTGAGTGAATTGCCAAAAGTCAGATTTTTGCTGAAATTGTGACCCCGGGACTTAGGGATTTTTTCAAAAAAATATTTTCTGCCGGTTAGGTTTTTGAGGGCTGATTTCTTGTCCTGTGATAAAAAGCCTTCTGTTTCGAGTGCCAAACCTTTCAGGAGAGCATTTTCAAGCTTTTGGCACCATTTTTGAGTGAATTGCCAAAAGTCAGATTTTTGCTGAAATTGTGACCCCGGGGCTTAGGGATTTTTTCCCAAAAAAATATTCTGCCGGTTAAGTTTTTGAGGGCTGATTTCTTGTCCTGCGATAAAAAGCCTTCTGTTTCGAGTGCCAAACCTTTCAGGAGAGGATTTTCTGGCTTTTGGCACCATTTTTGAGTGAATTGCCAAAAGTCAGATTTTTCCTGAAATCGTGACCCCGGGGCTTAGGGATTTTTTTAAAAAAATATTTTCTGCCGCTTAGGTTTTTCAGGGCTGATTTATTTTCCTTTGATAAAAAGACTTCTGTTTCGAGTGCCAAACCTTTCAGGAGAGCATTTTCAGGCTTTTGGCACCATTTTTGAGTGAATTGCCAAAAGTCAGATTTTTGCTGAAATTGTGACCCCGGGGCTTAGGGATTTTTTCCAAAAACTATTTTCTGCTGGTTAAGTTTTTGAGGGTTGATTTCTTGTCCTGTGATAAAAAGCCTTCTGTTTCGAGTGCCAAACCTTTCAGGAGAGCATTTTCAAGCTTTTGGCACCATTTTTGAGTGAATTGCCAAAAGTCAGATTTTTGCTGAAATTGTGACCCCGGGGCTTAGGGATTTTTTCCAAAAAATATTTTCTGCCGGTTAAGTTTTTGAGGGCTGATTTCTTGTCCTGCGATAAAAAGACTTCTGTTTCCATCGCCAAAGCTTTCAGGAGAGCATTTTCAAGCTTTTGGCACCATTTTTGAGTGAATTGCCAAAAGTCAGATTTTTGCTGAAATCGTGACCCCGGGGCTTAGGGATTTTTTTAAAAAAAATATTTTCTGCCGCTTAGGTTTTTCTGGGCTGATTTATTTTCCTTTGATAAAAAAGCCTTCTGTTTCGAGTGCCAAACCTTTCAGGAGAGCATTTTCAAGCTTTTGGCACCATTTTTGAGTGAATTGCCAAAAGTCAGATTTTTGCTGAAATTGTGACCCCGGGGCTTAGGGATTTTTTCAAAAAAATATTTTCTGCCGGTTAGGTTTTTCACGGCTGATTTCTTTTCCTTTGATAAAAAGCCTTCTGTTTCGAGTGCCAAACCTTTCAGGAGAGCATTTTCAGGCTTTTGGCACCATTTTTGAGTGAATTGCCAAAAGTCAGATTTTTGCTGAAATTGTGACCCCGGGGCTTAGGGATTTTTTCCAAAAACTATTTTCTGCCGGTTAAGTTTTTGAGGGCTGATTTCTTGTCCTGTGATAAAAAGCCTTCTGTTTCGAGTGCCAAACCTTTCAGGAGAGCATTTTCAAGCTTTTGGCACCATTTTTGAGTGAATTGCCAAAAGTCAGATTTTTGCTGAAATTGTGACCCCGGGGCTTAGGGATTTTTTCAAAAAAATATTTTCTGCCGGTTAAGTTTTTGAGGGCTGATTTCCTGTCCTGTGATAAAAAGCCTTCTGTTTCGAGTGCCAAACCTTTCAGGAGCGCATATCCAGGCTTTTGGCACCATTTTTGAGTGAATTGCCAAAGTCAGATTTTGGCTGAAATTGTGACCCCGGGGCTTAGGGATTTTTTCCAAAAAATATTTTCTGCCGGTTAAGTTTTTGAGGGCTGATTTCTTGTCCTGCGATAAAAAGACTTCTGTTTCCATCGCCAAAGCTTCCAGGGGAGCATTAACCGGCTTTTGGCACCATTTTTGAGTGAATTGCCAAAAGTCAGATTTTTGCTGAAATCGTGACCCCGGGGCTTAGGGATTTTTTCAAAAAAATATTTTCTGCCGGTTAGGTTTTTGAGGGCTGATTTCTTGTCCTGTGATAAAAAGCCTTCTGTTTCGAGTGCCAAACCTTTCAGGAGAGCATTTTCAGGATTTTGGCACCATTTTTGAGTGAATTGCCAAAAGTCAGATTTTTGCTGAAATTGTGACCCCGGGGCTTAGGGATTTTTTCAAAAAAATATTTTCTGCCGGTTAGGTTTTTGAGGGCTGATTTCTTGTCCTGTGATAAAAAGCCTTCTGTTTCGAGTGCCAAACCTTTCAGGAGAGCATTTTCAGGATTTTGGCACCATTTTTGAGTGAATTGCCAAAAGTCAGATTTTTGCTGAAATTGTGACCCCGGGGCTTAGGGATTTTTTCAAAAAAATATTTTCTGTCGGTTAGGTTTTTGAGGGCTGATTTATTTTCCTTTTATAAAAAGCCTTCTGTTTCGAGTGCCAAACCTTTCAGGAGAGCATTTTCAAGCTTTTGGCACCATTTTTGAGTGAATTGCCAAAAGTCAGATTTTTGCTGAAATTGTGACCCCGGGGCTTAGGGATTTTTTCAAAAAAATATTTTCTGTTGGTTAGGTTTTTGAGGGCTGATTTATTTTCCTTTTATAAAAAGCCTTCTGTTTCGAGTGCCAAACCTTTCAGGAGCGCATTTCCAGGCTTTTGGCACCATTTTTGAGTGAATTGCCAAAAGTCAGATTTTGGCTGAAATTGTGACCCCGGGGCTTAGGGTTTTTTCCAAAAAATATTTTCTGCCGGTTAAGTTTTTGAGGGCTGATTTCTTGTCCTGTGATAAAAAGCCTTCTGTTTCGAGTGCCAAACCTTTCAGGAGAGCATTTTCAAGCTTTTGGCACCATTTTTGAGTGAATTGCCAAAAGTCAGATTTTTGCTGAAATCGTGACCCCGGGGCTTAGGAATTTTTTCAAAAAAATATTTTCTGCCGGTTAGCTTTTTGAGAGCTGATTTCTTGTCCTGTAATAAAAAGCCTTCTGTTTCGAGTGCCAAACCTTTCAGGAGAGCATTTTCAGGCTTTTGGCACCATTTTTGAGTGAATTGCCAAAAGTCAGATTTTTGCTGAAATTTTGACCCCGGCGCTTAGGGATTTTTTAAAAAAAATATTTTCTGCTGGTTAAGTTTTTGAGGGCTGATTTCTTGTCCTGTGATAAAAAGCCTTCTGTTTCGAGTGCCAAAGCTTTCAGGAGAGCATTTTCAGGCTTTTGGCACCATTTTTGAGTGAATTGCCAAAAGTCAGATTTTTGCTGAAATTGTGACCCCGGGGCTTAGGGATTTTTTCAAAAAAATATTTTCTGCCGGTTAAGTTTTTGAGGGCTGATTTATTTTACTTTGATAAAAGCCTTCTGTTTCGAGTGCCAAATCTTTCAGGAGAGCATATTCAAGCTTTTGGCACCATTTTTGAGTGAATTGCCAAAAGTCAGATTTTTGCTGAAATTGTGACCCCGGGGCTTAGGGATTTTTTCAAAAAAATATTTTTTGCCGGTTAAGTTTTTGAGGGCTGATTTCTTGTCCTGTGATAAAAAGCCTTCTGTTTCAAGTGCCAAACCTTTCAAGAGAGCATTTTCAAGCTTTTGGCACCATTTTTGAGTGAATTGCCAAAAGTCAGATTTTTGCTGAAATTGTGACCCCGGGGCTTAGGGATTTTTTTTAAAAAAAAATTTCTGTCGGTTAGGTTTTTCACGGCTGATTTCTTTTCCTTTGATAAAAAGCCTTCTGTTTCGAGTGCCAAACCTTTCAGGAGAGCATTTTCAGGCTTTTGGCACCATTTTTGAGTGAATTGCCAAAAGTCAGATTTTTGCTGAAATTGTGACCCCGGGGCTTAGGGATTTTTTCCAAAAACTATTTTCTGCCGGTTAAGTTTTTGAGGGCTGATTTCTTGTCCTGTGATAAAAAGCCTTCTGTTTCGAGTGTCAAACCTTTCAGGAGAGCATTTTCAAGCTTTTGGCACCATTTTTGAGTGAATTGCCAAAAGTCAGATTTTTGCTGAAATTGTGACCCCGGGGCTTAGGGATTTTTTTTTAAAAAAAAATTCTGTCGGTTAGGTTTTTCACGGCTGATTTCTTTTCCTTTGATAAAAAGCCTTCTGTTTCGAGTGCCAAACCTTTCAGGAGAGCATTTTCAGGCTTTTGGCACCATTTTTGAGTGAATTGCCAAAAGTCAGATTTTTGCTGAAATTGTGACCCCGGGGCTTAGGGATTTTTTCCAAAAACTATTTTCTGCCGGTTAAGTTTTTGAGGGCTGATTTCTTGTCCTGTGATAAAAAGCCTTCTCTTTCGAGTGCCAAACCTTTCAGGAGCGCATTTCCAGGCTTTTGGCACCATTTTTGAGTGAATTGCCAAAGTCAGATTTTGGCTGAAATTGTGACCCCGGGGCTTAGGGATTTTTTCCAAAAAATATTTTCTGCCGGTTAAGTTTTTGAGGGCTGATTTATTGTCCTGCGATAAAAAGACTTCTGTTTCCATCGCCAAAGCTTTCAGGAGAGCATTTTCAAGCTTTTGGCACCATTTTTGAGTGAATTGCCAAAAGTCAGATTTTTGCTGAAATCGTGACCCCGGGGCTTAGGGATTTTTTTAAAAAAATATTTTCTGCCGCTTAGGTTTTTCTGGGCTGATTTATTTTCCTTTGATAAAAAGCCTTCTGTTTCGAGTGCCAAACCTTTCAGGAGAGCTTTTTCAGGCTTTTGGAACCATTTTTGAGTGAATTGCCAAAAGTCAGATTTTTGCTGAAATTGTGACCCCGGGGCTTAGGGATTTTTTCAAAAAAATATTTTCTGCCGGTTAAGTTTTTGAGGGCTGATTTCTTGTCCTGTGATAAAAAGCCTTCTGTTTCGAGTGCCAAACCTTTCAGGAGAGCATTTTCAAGCTTTTGGCACCATTTTTGAGTGAATTGCCAAAAGTCAGATTTTTGCTGAAATTGTGACCCCGGGGCTTAGGGATTTTTTCAAAGAAATATTTTCTTTCGGTTAGGTTTTTGAGGGCTGATTTATTTTCCTTTTATAAAAAGCCTTCTGTTTCGAGTGCCAAACCTTTCAGGAGAGCATTTTCAGGCTTTTGGCACCATTTTTGAGTGAATTGCCAAAGTCAGATTTTGGCTGAAATTGTGACCCCGGGGCTTAGGGATTTTTTCCAAAAAATATTTTCTGCCGGTTAAGTTTTTGAGGGCTGATTTCTTGTCCTGCGATAAAAAGACTTCTGTTTCCATCGCCAAAGCTTTCAGGAGAGCATTTTCAAGCTTTTGGCACCATTTTTGAGTGAATTGCCAAAAGTCAGATTTTTGCTGAAATCGTGACCCCGGGGCTTAGGGATTTTTTCAAAAAAATATTTTCTGTCGGTTAGGTTTTTGAGGGCTGATTTATTTTCCTTTTATAAAAAGCCTTCTGTTTCGAGTGCCAAACCTTTCAGGAGAGCATTTTCAAGCTTTTGGCACCATTTTTGAGTGAATTGCCAAAAGTCAGATTTTTGCTGAAATTGTGACCCCGGGGCTTAGGGATTTTTTCCAAAAAATATTTTCTGTTGGTTAGGTTTTTGAGGGCTGATTTATTTTCCTTTTATAAAAAGCCTTCTGTTTCGAGTGCCAAACCTTTCAGGAGCGCATTTCCAGGCTTTTGGCACCATTTTTGAGTGAATTGCCAAAAGTCAGATTTTGGCTGAAATTGTGACCCCGGGGCTTAGGGATTTTTTCCAAAAAATATTTTCTGCCGGTTAAGTTTTTGAGGGCTGATTTCTTGTCCTGTGATAAAAAGCCTTCTGTTTCGAGTGCCAAACCTTTCAGGAGAGCATTTTCAAGCTTTTGGCACCATTTTTGAGTGAATTGCCAAAAGTCAGATTTTTGCTGAAATTGTGACCCCAGGGCTTAGGGATTTTTTCAAAAAAATATTTTCTGTCGGTTAGGTTTTTGAGGGCTGATTTATTTTCCTTTTATAAAAAGCCTTCTGTTTCGAGTGCCAAACCTTTCAGGAGCGCATATCCAGGCTTTTGGCACCATTTTTGAGTGAATTGCCAAAGTCAGATTTTGGCTGAAATTGTGACCCCGGGGCTTAGGGATTTTTTCCAAAAAATATTTTCTGCTGGTTAAGTTTTTGAGAGCTGATTTCTTGTCCTGCGATAAAAAGACTTCTGTTTCCATCGCCAAAGCTTTCAGGAGAGCATTTTCAAGCTTTTGACACCATTTTTGAGTGAATTGCCAAAAGTCAGATTTTTGCTGAAATCGTGACCCCGGGGCTTACGGATTTTTTCAAAAAAATATTTTCTGTCGGTTAGGTTTTTGAGGGCTGATTTATTTTCCTTTTATAAAAAGCCTTCTGTTTCGAGTGCCAAACCTTTCAGGAGAGCATTTTCAAGCTTTTGGCACCATTTTTGAGTGAATTGCCAAAAGTCAGATTTTTGCTGAAATTGTGACCCCGGGGCTTAGGGATTTTTTCCAAAAAATATTTTCTGTTGGTTAGGTTTTTGAGGGCTGATTTATTTTCCTTTTATAAAAAGCCTTCTGTTTCGAGTGCCAAACCTTTCAGGAGCGCATTTCCAGGCTTTTGGCACCATTTTTGAGTGAATTGCCAAAAGTCAGATTTTGGCTGAAATTGTGACCCCGGGGCTTAGGGATTTTTTCCAAAAAATATTTTCTGCCGGTTAAGTTTTTGAGGGCTGATTTCTTGTCCTGTGATAAAAAGCCTTCTGTTTCGAGTGCCAAACCTTTCAGGAGAGCATTTTCAAGCTTTTGGCACCATTTTTGAGTGAATTGCCAAAAGTCAGATTTTTGCTGAAATTGTGACCCCAGGGCTTAGGGATTTTTTCAAAAAAATATTTTCTGTCGGTTAGGTTTTTGAGGGCTGATTTATTTTCCTTTTATAAAAAGCCTTCTGTTTCGAGTGCCAAACCTTTCAGGAGCGCATATCCAGGCTTTTGGCACCATTTTTGAGTGAATTGCCAAAGTCAGATTTTGGCTGAAATTGTGACCCCGGGGCTTAGGGATTTTTTCCAAAAAATATTTTCTGCCGGTTAAGTTTTTGAGAGCTGATTTCTTGTCCTGTGATAAAAAGCCTTCTGTTTCAAGTGCCAAACCGTTCAGGAGAGCATTTTCAAGCTTTTGGCACCATTTTTGAGTGAATTGCCAAAAGTCAGATTTTTGCTGAAATTGTGACCCCAGGGCTTAGGGATTTTTTCAAAAAAATATTTTCTGTCGGTTAGGTTTTTGAGGGCTGATTTATTTTCCTTTTATAAAAAGCCTTCTGTTTCGAGTGCCAAACCTTTCAGGAGCGCATATCCAGGCTTTTGGCACCATTTTTGAGTGAATTGCCAAAGTCAGATTTCGGCTGAAATTGTGACCCCGGGGCTTAGGGATTTTTTCCAAAAAATATTTTCTGCCGGTTAAGTTTTTGAGGGCTGATTTCTTGTCCTGCGATAAAAAGACTTCTGTTTTCATCGCCAAAGCTTTCAGGAGAGCATTTTCAAGCTTTTGACACCATTTTTGAGTGAATTGCCAAAAGTCAGATTTTTGCTGAAATCGTGACCCCGGGGCTTAGGGATTTTTTTAAAAAAATATTTTCTGCCGCTTAGGTTTTTCTGGGCTGATTTATTTTCCTTTGATAAAAAAGCCTTCTGTTTCGAGTGCCAAACCTTTCAGGAGAGCATTTTCAGGCTTTTGGCACCATTTTTGAGTGAATTGCCAAAAGTCAGATTTTTGCTGAAATTGTGACCCCGGGGGCTTAGGGATTTTTTCAAAAAAATATTTTCTGCCGGTTAAGTTTTTGAGGGCTGATTTCTTGTCCTGTGATAAATAGCCTTCTGTTTCGAGTGCCAAACCTTTCAGGAGAGCATTTTCAAGCTTTTGGCACCATTTTTGAGTGAATTGCCAAAAGTCAGATTTTTGCTGAAATTGTGACCCCGGGGCTTAGGGATTTTTTCAAAAAAATATTTTCTGCCGGTTAGGTTTTTGAGGGCTGATTTCTTGTCCTGTGATAAAAAGCCTTCTGTTTCGAGTGCCAAACCTTTCAGGAGAGCATTTTCAGGATTTTGGCACCATTTTTGAGTGAATTGCCAAAAGTCAGATTTTTGCTGAAATTGTGACCCCGGGGCTTAGGGATTTTTTCAAAAAAATATTTTCTGTCGGTTAGGTTTTTGAGGGCTGATTTATTTTCCTTTTATAAAAAGCCTTCTGTTTCGAGTGCCAAACCTTTCAGGAGAGCATTTTCAAGCTTTTGGCACCATTTTTGAGTGAATTGCCAAAAGTCAGATTTTTGCTGAAATTGTGACCCCGGGGCTTAGGGATTTTTTCAAAAAAATATTTTCTGTTGGTTAGGTTTTTGAGGGCTGATTTATTTTCCTTTTATAAAAAGCCTTCTGTTTCGAGTGCCAAACCTTTCAGGAGCGCATTTCCAGGCTTTTGGCACCATTTTTGAGTGAATTGCCAAAAGTCAGATTTTGGCTGAAATTGTGACCCCGGGGCTTAGGGATTTTTTCCAAAAAATATTTTCTGCCGGTTAAGTTTTTGAGGGCTGATTTCTTGTCCTGTGATAAAAAGCCTTCTGTTTCGAGTGCCAAACCTTTCAGGAGAGCATTTTCAAGCTTTTGGCACCATTTTTGAGTGAATTGCCAAAAGTCAGATTTTTGCTGAAATTGTGACCCCGGGGCTTAGGGATTTTTTCAAAAAAATATTTTCTGCCGGTTAGGTTTTTGAGGGCTGATTTCTTGTCCTGTGATAAAAAGCCTTCTGTTTCGAGTGCCAAACCTTTCAGGAGAGCATTTTCAAGCTTTTGGCACCATTTTTGAGTGAATTGCCAAAAGTCAGATTTTTGCTGAAATTGTGACCCCGGGGCTTAGGGATTTTTTCCCAAAAAAATATTCTGCCGGTTAAGTTTTTGAGGGCTGATTTCTTGTCCTGCGATAAAAAGCCTTCTGTTTCGAGTGCCAAACCTTTCAGGAGAGGATTTTCTGGCTTTTGGCACCATTTTTGAGTGAATTGCCAAAAGTCAGATTTTTCCTGAAATCGTGACCCCGGGGCTTAGGGATTTTTTTAAAAAAATATTTTCTGCCGCTTAGGTTTTTCAGGGCTGATTTATTTTCCTTTGATAAAAAGACTTCTGTTTCGAGTGCCAAACCTTTCAGGAGAGCATTTTCAGGCTTTTGGCACCATTTTTGAGTGAATTGCCAAAAGTCAGATTTTTGCTGAAATTGTGACCCCGGGGCTTAGGGATTTTTTCCAAAAACTATTTTCTGCTGGTTAAGTTTTTGAGGGTTGATTTCTTGTCCTGTGATAAAAAGCCTTCTGTTTCGAGTGCCAAACCTTTCAGGAGAGCATTTTCAAGCTTTTGGCACCATTTTTGAGTGAATTGCCAAAAGTCAGATTTTTGCTGAAATTGTGACCCCGGGGCTTAGGGATTTTTTCAAAAAAATATTTTCTGCCGGTTAAGTTTTTGAGGGCTGATTTCTTGTCCTGTGATAAATAGCCTTCTGTTTCGAGTGCCAAACCTTTCAGGAGAGCATTTTCAAGCTTTTGGCACCATTTTTGAGTGAATTGCCAAAAGTCAGATTTTTGCTGAAATTGTGACCCCGGGGCTTAGGGATTTTTTCAAAAAAATATTTTCTGCCGGTTAGGTTTTTGAGGGCTGATTTCTTGTCCTGTGATAAAAAGCCTTCTGTTTCGAGTGCCAAACCTTTCAGGAGAGCATTTTCAGGATTTTGGCACCATTTTTGAGTGAATTGCCAAAAGTCAGATTTTTGCTGAAATTGTGACCCCGGGGCTTAGGGATTTTTTCAAAAAAATATTTTCTGTCGGTTAAGTTTTTGAGGGCTGATTTCTTGTCCTGTGATAAAAAGCCTTCTGTTTCGAGTGCCAAACCTTTCAGGAGAGCATTTTCAAGCTTTTGGCACCATTTTTGAGTGAATTGCCAAAAGTCAGATTTTTGCTGAAATTGTGACCCCGGGGCTTAGGGATTTTTTCAAAAAACTATTTTCTGCCAGTTAAGTTTTTGAGGGCTGATTTCTTGTCCTGTGATAAAAAGCCTTCTGTTTCGAGTGCCAAACCGTTCAGGAGAGCATTTTCAAGCTTTTGGCACCATTTTTGAGTGAATTGCCAAAAGTCAGATTTTTGCTGAAATTGTGACCCCAGGGCTTAGGGATTTTTTCAAAAAAATATTTTCTGTCGGTTAGGTTTTTGAGGGCTGATTTATTTTCCTTTTATAAAAAGCCTTCTGTTTCGAGTGCCAAACCTTTCAGGAGCGCATATCCAGGCTTTTGGCACCATTTTTGAGTGAATTGCCAAAGTCAGATTTCGGCTGAAATTGTGACCCCGGGGCTTAGGGATTTTTTCCAAAAAATATTTTCTGCCGGTTAAGTTTTTGAGGGCTGATTTCTTGTCCTGCGATAAAAAGACTTCTGTTTTCATCGCCAAAGCTTTCAGGAGAGCATTTTCAAGCTTTTGACACCATTTTTGAGTGAATTGCCAAAAGTCAGATTTTTGCTGAAATCGTGACCCCGGGGCTTAGGGATTTTTTTAAAAAAATATTTTCTGCCGCTTAGGTTTTTCTGGGCTGATTTATTTTCCTTTGATAAAAAAGCCTTCTGTTTCGAGTGCCAAACCTTTCAGGAGAGCATTTTCAGGCTTTTGGCACCATTTTTGAGTGAATTGCCAAAAGTCAGATTTTTGCTGAAATTGTGACCCCGGGGCTTAGGGATTTTTTCAAAAAAATATTTTCTGCCGGTTAAGTTTTTGAGGGCTGATTTCTTTTCCTGTGATAAATAGCCTTCTGTTTCGAGTGCCAAACCTTTCAGGAGAGCATTTTCAAGCTTTTGGCACCATTTTTGAGTGAATTGCCAAAAGTCAGATTTTTGCTGAAATTGTGACCCCGGGGCTTAGGGATTTTTTCAAAAAAATATTTTCTGCCGGTTAGGTTTTTGAGGGCTGATTTCTTGTCCTGTGATAAAAAGCCTTCTGTTTCGAGTGCCAAACCTTTCAGGAGAGCATTTTCAGGATTTTGGCACCATTTTTGAGTGAATTGCCAAAAGTCAGATTTTTGCTGAAATTGTGACCCCGGGGCTTAGGGATTTTTTCAAAAAAATATTTTCTGTCGGTTAGGTTTTTGAGGGCTGATTTATTTTCCTTTTATAAAAAGCCTTCTGTTTCGAGTGCCAAACCTTTCAGGAGAGCATTTTCAAGCTTTTGGCACCATTTTTGAGTGAATTGCCAAAAGTCAGATTTTTGCTGAAATTGTGACCCCGGGGCTTAGGGATTTTTTCAAAAAAATATTTTCTGTTGGTTAGGTTTTTGAGGGCTGATTTATTTTCCTTTTATAAAAAGCCTTCTGTTTCGAGTGCCAAACCTTTCAGGAGCGCATTTCCAGGCTTTTGGCACCATTTTTGAGTGAATTGCCAAAAGTCAGATTTTGGCTGAAATTGTGACCCCGGGGCTTAGGGATTTTTTCAAAAAAATATTTTCTGCCGGTTAAGTTTTTGAGGGCTGATTTCTTGTCCTGTGATAAATAGCCTTCTGTTTCGAGTGCCAAACCTTTCAGGAGAGCATTTTCAAGCTTTTGGCACCATTTTTGAGTGAATTGCCAAAAGTCAGATTTTTGCTGAAATTGTGACCCCGGGGCTTAGGGATTTTTTCAAAAAAATATTTTCTGCCGGTTAGGTTTTTGAGGGCTGATTTCTTGTCCTGTGATAAAAAGCCTTCTGTTTCGAGTGCCAAACCTTTCAGGAGAGCATTTTCAAGCTTTTGGCACCATTTTTGAGTGAATTGCCAAAAGTCAGATTTTTGCTGAAATTGTGACCCCGGGGCTTAGGGATTTTTTCCCAAAAAAATATTCTGCCGGTTAAGTTTTTGAGGGCTGATTTCTTGTCCTGCGATAAAAAGCCTTCTGTTTCGAGTGCCAAACCTTTCAGGAGAGGATTTTCTGGCTTTTGGCACCATTTTTGAGTGAATTGCCAAAAGTCAGATTTTTCCTGAAATCGTGACCCCGGGGCTTAGGGATTTTTTTAAAAAAATATTTTCTGCCGCTTAGGTTTTTCAGGGCTGATTTATTTTCCTTTGATAAAAAGACTTCTGTTTCGAGTGCCAAACCTTTCAGGAGAGCATTTTCAGGCTTTTGGCACCATTTTTGAGTGAATTGCCAAAAGTCAGATTTTTGCTGAAATTGTGACCCCGGGGCTTAGGGATTTTTTCCAAAAACTATTTTCTGCTGGTTAAGTTTTTGAGGGTTGATTTCTTGTCCTGTGATAAAAAGCCTTCTGTTTCGAGTGCCAAACCTTTCAGGAGAGCATTTTCAAGCTTTTGGCACCATTTTTGAGTGAATTGCCAAAAGTCAGATTTTTGCTGAAATTGTGACCCCGGGGCTTAGGGATTTTTTCCAAAAAATATTTTCTGCCGGTTAAGTTTTTGAGGGCTGATTTCTTGTCCTGCGATAAAAAGACTTCTGTTTCCATCGCCAAAGCTTTCAGGAGAGCATTTTCAAGCTTTTGGCACCATTTTTGAGTGAATTGCCAAAAGTCAGATTTTTGCTGAAATCGTGACCCCGGGGCTTAGGGATTTTTTTAAAAAAAATATTTTCTGCCGCTTAGGTTTTTCTGGGCTGATTTATTTTCCTTTGATAAAAAAGCCTTCTGTTTCGAGTGCCAAACCTTTCAGGAGAGCATTTTCAAGCTTTTGGCACCATTTTTGAGTGAATTGCCAAAAGTCAGATTTTTGCTGAAATTGTGACCCCGGGGCTTAGGGATTTTTTCAAAAAAATATTTTCTGCCGGTTAGGTTTTTCACGGCTGATTTCTTTTCCTTTGATAAAAAGCCTTCTGTTTCGAGTGCCAAACCTTTCAGGAGAGCATTTTCAGGCTTTTGGCACCATTTTTGAGTGAATTGCCAAAAGTCAGATTTTTGCTGAAATTGTGACCCCGGGGCTTAGGGATTTTTTCCAAAAACTATTTTCTGCCGGTTAAGTTTTTGAGGGCTGATTTCTTGTCCTGTGATAAAAAGCCTTCTGTTTCGAGTGCCAAACCTTTCAGGAGAGCATTTTCAAGCTTTTGGCACCATTTTTGAGTGAATTGCCAAAAGTCAGATTTTTGCTGAAATTGTGACCCCGGGGCTTAGGGATTTTTTCAAAGAAATATTTTCTGTTGGTTAGGTTTTTGAGGGCTGATTTATTTTCCTTTTATAAAAAGCCTTCTGTTTCGAGTGCCAAACCTTTCAGGAGCGCATTTCCAGGCTTTTGGCACCATTTTTGAGTGAATTGCCAAAAGTCAGATTTTGGCTGAAATTGTGACCCCGGGGCTTAGGGTTTTTTCCAAAAAATATTTTCTGCCGGTTAAGTTTTTGAGGGCTTATTTCTTGTCCTGTGATAAAAAGCCTTCTGTTTCGAGTGCCAAACCTTTCAGGAGAGCATTTTCAAGCTTTTGGCACCATTTTTGAGTGAATTGCCAAAAGTCAGATTTTTGCTGAAATCGTGACCCCGGGGCTTAGGAATTTTTTCAAAAAAATATTTTCTGCCGGTTAGCTTTTTGAGAGCTGATTTCTTGTCCTGTAATAAAAAGCCTTCTGTTTCGAGTGCCAAACCTTTCAGGAGAGCATTTTCAGGCTTTTGGCACCATTTTTGAGTGAATTGCCAAAAGTCAGATTTTTGCTGAAATTTTGACCCCGGCGCTTAGGGATTTTTTAAAAAAAATATTTTCTGCTGGTTAAGTTTTTGAGGGCTGATTTCTTGTCCTGTGATAAAAAGCCTTCTGTTTCGAGTGCCAAAGCTTTCAGGAGAGCATTTTCAGGCTTTTGGCACCATTTTTGAGTGAATTGCCAAAAGTCAGATTTTTGCTGAAATTGTGACCCCGGGGCTTAGGGATTTTTTCAAAAAATTATTTTCTGCCGGTTAAGTTTTTGAGGGCTGATTTATTTTACTTTGATAAAAGCCTTCTGTTTCGAGTGCCAAATCTTTCAGGAGAGCATATTCAAGCTTTTGGCACCATTTTTGAGTGAATTGCCAAAAGTCAGATTTTTGCTGAAATTGTGACCCCGGGGCTTAGGGATTTTTTCAAAAAAATATTTTCTGCCGGTTAAGTTTTTGAGGGCTGATTTCTTGTCCTGTGATAAAAAGCCTTCTGTTTCAAGTGCCAAACCTTTCAAGAGAGCATTTTCAAGCTTTTGGCACCATTTTTGAGTGAATTGCCAAAAGTCAGATTTTTGCTGAAATTGTGACCCCGGGGCTTAGGGATTTTTTTTAAAAAAAAATTTCTGTCGGTTAGGTTTTTCACGGCTGATTTCTTTTCCTTTGATAAAAAGCCTTCTGTTTCGAGTGCCAAACCTTTCAGGAGAGCATTTTCAGGCTTTTGGCACCATTTTTGAGTGAATTGCCAAAAGTCAGATTTTTGCTGAAATTGTGACCCCGGGGCTTAGGGATTTTTTCCAAAAACTATTTTCTGCCGGTTAAGTTTTTGAGGGCTGATTTCTTGTCCTGTGATAAAAAGCCTTCTGTTTCGAGTGTCAAACCTTTCAGGAGAGCATTTTCAAGCTTTTGGCACCATTTTTGAGTGAATTGCCAAAAGTCAGATTTTTGCTGAAATTGTGACCCCGGGGCTTAGGGATTTTTTTTAAAAAAAAAATTCTGTCGGTTAGGTTTTTCACGGCTGATTTCTTTTCCTTTGATAAAAAGCCTTCTGTTTCGAGTGCCAAACCTTTCAGGAGAGCATTTTCAGGCTTTTGGCACCATTTTTGAGTGAATTGCCAAAAGTCAGATTTTTGCTGAAATTGTGACCCCGGGGCTTAGGGATTTTTTCCAAAAACTATTTTCTGCCGGTTAAGTTTTTGAGGGCTGATTTCTTGTCCTGTGATAAAAAGCCTTCTCTTTCGAGTGCCAAACCTTTCAGGAGCGCATTTCCAGGCTTTTGGCACCATTTTTGAGTGAATTGCCAAAGTCAGATTTTGGCTGAAATTGTGACCCCGGGGCTTAGGGATTTTTTCCAAAAAATATTTTCTGCCGGTTAAGTTTTTGAGGGCTGATTTCTTGTCCTGCGATAAAAAGACTTCTGTTTCCATCGCCAAAGCTTTCAGGAGAGCATTTTCAAGCTTTTGGCACCATTTTTGAGTGAATTGCCAAAAGTCAGATTTTTGCTGAAATCGTGACCCCGGGGCTTAGGGATTTTTTTAAAAAAATATTTTCTGCCGCTTAGGTTTTTCTGGGCTGATTTATTTTCCTTTGATAAAAAGCCTTCTGTTTCGAGTGCCAAACCTTTCAGGAGAGCTTTTTCAGGCTTTTGGAACCATTTTTGAGTGAATTGCCAAAAGTCAGATTTTTGCTGAAATTGTGACCCCGGGGCTTAGGGATTTTTTCAAAAAAATATTTTCTGCCGGTTAAGTTTTTGAGGGCTGATTTCTTGTCCTGTGATAAAAAGCCTTCTGTTTCGAGTGCCAAACCTTTCAGGAGAGCATTTTCAAGCTTTTGGCACCATTTTTGAGTGAATTGCCAAAAGTCAGATTTTTGCTGAAATTGTGACCCCGGGGCTTAGGGATTTTTTCAAAGAAATATTTTCTTTCGGTTAGGTTTTTGAGGGCTGATTTATTTTCCTTTTATAAAAAGCCTTCTGTTTCGAGTGCCAAACCTTTCAGGAGAGCATTTTCAGGCTTTTGGCACCATTTTTGAGTCAATTGCCAAAGTCAGATTTTGGCTGAAATTGTGACCCCGGGGCTTAGGGATTTTTTCCAAAAAATATTTTCTGCCGGTTAAGTTTTTGAGGGCTGATTTCTTGTCCTGCGATAAAAAGACTTCTGTTTCCATCGCCAAAGCTTTCAGGAGAGCATTTTCAAGCTTTTGGCACCATTTTTGAGTGAATTGCCAAAAGTCAGATTTTTGCTGAAATCGTGACCCCGGGGCTTAGGGATTTTTTCAAAAAAATATTTTCTGTCGGTTAGGTTTTTGAGGGCTGATTTATTTTCCTTTTATAAAAAGCCTTCTGTTTCGAGTGCCAAACCTTTCAGGAGCGCATTTCCAGGCTTTTGGCACCATTTTTGAGTGAATTGCCAAAAGTCAGATTTTGGCTGAAATTGTGACCCCGGGGCTTAGGGATTTTTTCCAAAAAATATTTTCTGCCGGTTAAGTTTTTGAGGGCTGATTTCTTGTCCTGTGATAAAAAGCCTTCTGTTTCGAGTGCCAAACCTTTCAGGAGAGCATTTTCAAGCTTTTGGCACCATTTTTGAGTGAATTGCCAAAAGTCAGATTTTTGCTGAAATTGTGACCCCGGGGCTTAGGGATTTTTTCAAAAAACTATTTTCTGCCGGTTAAGTTTTTGAGGGCTGATTTCTTGTCCTGTGATAAAAAGCCTTCTGTTTCGAGTGCCAAACCTTTCAGGAGAGCATTTTCAAGCTTTTGGCACCATTTTTGAGTGAATTGCCAAAAGTCAGATTTTTGCTGAAATTGTGACCCCAGGACTTAGGGATTTTTTCAAAAAAATATTTTCTGTCGGTTAGGTTTTTGAGGGCTGATTTATTTTCCTTTTATAAAAAGCCTTCTGTTTCGAGTGCCAAACCTTTCAGGAGCGCATATCCAGGCTTTTGGCACCATTTTTGAGTGAATTGCCAAAGTCAGATTTTGGCTGAAATTGTGACCCCGGGGCTTAGGGATTTTTTCCAAAAAATATTTTCTGCCGGTTAAGTTTTTGAGAGCTGATTTCTTGTCCTGCGATAAAAAGACTTCTGTTTCCATCGCCAAAGCTTTCAGGAGAGCATTTTCAAGCTTTTGACACCATTTTTGAGTGAATTGCCAAAAGTCAGATTTTTGCTGAAATCGTGACCCCGGGGCTTAGGGATTTTTTTAAAAAAATATTTTCTGCCGCTTAGGTTTTTCTGGGCTGATTTATTTTCCTTTGATAAAAAAGCCTTCTGTTTCGAGTGCCAAACCTTTCAGGAGAGCATTTTCAGGCTTTTGGCACCATTTTTGAGTGAATTGCCAAAAGTCAGATTTTTGCTGAAATTGTGACCCCGGGGCTTAGGGATTTTTTCAAAAAAATATTTTCTGCCGGTTAAGTTTTTGAGGGCTGATTTCTTGTCCTGTGATAAATAGCCTTCTGTTTCGAGTGCCAAACCTTTCAGGAGAGCATTTTCAAGCTTTTGGCACCATTTTTGAGTGAATTGCCAAAAGTCAGATTTTTGCTGAAATTGTGACCCCGGGGCTTAGGGATTTTTTCAAAAAAATATTTTCTGCCGGTTAGGTTTTTGAGGGCTGATTTCTTGTCCTGTGATAAAAAGCCTTCTGTTTCGAGTGCCAAACCTTTCAGGAGAGCATTTTCAGGATTTTGGCACCATTTTTGAGTGAATTGCCAAAAGTCAGATTTTTGCTGAAATTGTGACCCCGGGGCTTAGGGATTTTTTCAAAAAAATATTTTCTGTCGGTTAAGTTTTTGAGGGCTGATTTCTTGTCCTGTGATAAAAAGCCTTCTGTTTCGAGTGCCAAACCTTTCAGGAGAGCATTTTCAAGCTTTTGCACCATTTTTGAGTGAATTGCCAAAAGTCAGATTTTTGCTGAAATTGTGACCCCGGGGCTTAGGGATTTTTTCAAAAAACTATTTTCTGCCAGTTAAGTTTTTGAGGGCTGATTTCTTGTCCTGTGATAAAAAGCCTTCTGTTTCGAGTGCCAAACCGTTCAGGAGAGCATTTTCAAGCTTTTGGCACCATTTTTGAGTGAATTGCCAAAAGTCAGATTTTTGCTGAAATTGTGACCCCAGGGCTTAGGGATTTTTTCAAAAAAATATTTTCTGTCGGTTAGGTTTTTGAGGGCTGATTTATTTTCCTTTTATAAAAAGCCTTCTGTTTCGAGTGCCAAACCTTTCAGGAGCGCATATCCAGGCTTTTGGCACCATTTTTGAGTGAATTGCCAAAGTCAGATTTCGGCTGAAATTGTGACCCCGGGGCTTAGGGATTTTTTCCAAAAAATATTTTCTGCCGGTTAAGTTTTTGAGGGCTGATTTCTTGTCCTGCGATAAAAAGACTTCTGTTTTCATCGCCAAAGCTTTCAGGAGAGCATTTTCAAGCTTTTGACACCATTTTTGAGTGAATTGCCAAAAGTCAGATTTTTGCTGAAATCGTGACCCCGGGGCTTAGGGATTTTTTTAAAAAAATATTTTCTGCCGCTTAGGTTTTTCTGGGCTGATTTATTTTCCTTTGACAAAAAAGCCTTCTGTTTCGAGTGCCAAACCTTTCAGGAGAGCATTTTCAGGCTTTTGGCACCATTTTTGAGTGAATTGCCAAAAGTCAGATTTTTGCTGAAATTGTGACCCCGGGGCTTAGGGATTTTTTCAAAAAAATATTTTCTGCCGGTTAAGTTTTTGAGGGCTGATTTCTTGTCCTGTGATAAATAGCCTTCTGTTTCGAGTGCCAAACCTTTCAGGAGAGCATTTTCAAGCTTTTGGCACCATTTTTGAGTGAATTGCCAAAAGTCAGATTTTTGCTGAAATTGTGACCCCGGGGCTTAGGGATTTTTTCAAAAAAATATTTTCTGCCGGTTAGGTTTTTGAGGGCTGATTTCTTGTCCTGTGATAAAAAGCCTTCTGTTTCGAGTGCCAAACCTTTCAGGAGAGCATTTTCAGGATTTTGGCACCATTTTTGAGTGAATTGCCAAAAGTCAGATTTTTGCTGAAATTGTGACCCCGGGGCTTAGGGATTTTTTCAAAAAAATATTTTCTGTCGGTTAGGTTTTTGAGGGCTGATTTATTTTCCTTTTATAAAAAGCCTTCTGTTTCGAGTGCCAAACCTTTCAGGAGAGCATTTTCAAGCTTTTGGCACCATTTTTGAGTGAATTGCCAAAAGTCAGATTTTTGCTGAAATTGTGACCCCGGGGCTTAGGGATTTTTTCAAAAAAATATTTTCTGTTGGTTAGGTTTTTGAGGGCTGATTTATTTTCCTTTTATAAAAAGCCTTCTGTTTCGAGTGCCAAACCTTTCAGGAGCGCATTTCCAGGCTTTTGGCACCATTTTTGAGTGAATTGCCAAAAGTCAGATTTTGGCTGAAATTGTGACCCCGGGGCTTAGGGATTTTTTCCAAAAAATATTTTCTGCCGGTTAAGTTTTTGAGGGCTGATTTCTTGTCCTGTGATAAAAAGCCTTCTGTTTCGAGTGCCAAACCTTTCAGGAGAGCATTTTCAAGCTTTTGGCACCATTTTTGAGTGAATTGCCAAAAGTCAGATTTTTGCTGAAATTGTGACCCCGGGGCTTAGGGATTTTTTCAAAAAAATATTTTCTGCCGGTTAGGTTTTTGAGGGCTGATTTCTTGTCCTGTGATAAAAAGCCTTCTGTTTCGAGTGCCAAACCTTTCAGGAGAGCATTTTCAAGCTTTTGGCACCATTTTTGAGTGAATTGCCAAAAGTCAGATTTTTGCTGAAATTGTGACCCCGGGGCTTAGGGATTTTTTCCCAAAAAAATATTCTGCCGGTTAAGTTTTTGAGGGCTGATTTCTTGTCCTGCGATAAAAAGGCTTCTGTTTCGAGTGCCAAACCTTTCAGGAGAGGATTTTCTGGCTTTTGGCACCATTTTTGAGTGAATTGCCAAAAGTCAGATTTTTCCTGAAATCGTGACCCCGGGGCTTAGGGATTTTTTTAAAAAAATATTTTCTGCCGCTTAGGTTTTTCAGGGCTGATTTATTTTCCTTTGATAAAAAGACTTCTGTTTCGAGTGCCAAACCTTTCAGGAGAGCATTTTCAGGCTTTTGGCACCATTTTTGAGTGAATTGCCAAAAGTCAGATTTTTGCTGAAATTGTGACCCCGGGGCTTAGGGATTTTTTCCAAAAACTATTTTCTGCTGGTTAAGTTTTTGAGGGTTGATTTCTTGTCCTGTGATAAAAAGCCTTCTGTTTCGAGTGCCAAACCTTTCAGGAGAGCATTTTCAAGCTTTTGGCACCATTTTTGAGTGAATTGCCAAAAGTCAGATTTTTGCTGAAATTGTGACCCCGGGGCTTAGGGATTTTTTCCAAAAAATATTTTCTGCCGGTTAAGTTTTTGAGGGCTGATTTCTTGTCCTGCGATAAAAAGACTTCTGTTTCCATCGCCAAAGCTTTCAGGAGAGCATTTTCAAGCTTTTGGCACCATTTTTGAGTGAATTGCCAAAAGTCAGATTTTTGCTGAAATCGTGACCCCGGGGCTTAGGGATTTTTTAAAAAAAAATATTTTCTGCCGCTTAGGTTTTTCTGGGCTGATTTATTTTCCTTTGATAAAAAAGCCTTCTGTTTCGAGTGCCAAACCTTTCAGGAGAGCATTTTCAAGCTTTTGGCACCATTTTTGAGTGAATTGCCAAAAGTCAGATTTTTGCTGAAATTGTGACCCCGGGGCTTAGGGATTTTTTCAAAAAAATATTTTCTGCCGGTTAGGTTTTTGAGGGCTGATTTATTTTCCTTTTATAAAAAGCCTTCTGTTTCGAGTGCCAAACCTTTCAGGAGCGCATTTCCAGGCTTTTGGCACCATTTTTGAGTGAATTGCCAAAGTCAGATTTTGGCTGAAATTGTGACCCCGGGGCTTAGGGATTTTTTCCAAAAAATATTTTCTGCCGGTTAAGTTTTTGAGGGCTGATTTCTTGTCCTGCGATAAAAAGACTTCTGTTTCCATCGCCAAAGCTTTCAGGAGAGCATTTTCAAGCTTTTGGCACCATTTTTGAGTGAATTGCCAAAAGTCAGATTTTTGCTGAAATCGTGACCCCGGGGCTTAGGGATTTTTTTAAAAAAATATTTTCTGCCGCTTAGGTTTTTCTGGGCTGATTTATTTTCCTTTGATAAAAAGCCTTCTGTTTCGAGTGCCAAACCTTTCAGGAGAGCTTTTTCAGGCTTTTGGAACCATTTTTGAGTGAATTGCCAAAAGTCAGATTTTTGCTGAAATTGTGACCCCGGGGCTTAGGGATTTTTTCAAAAAAATATTTTCTGCCGGTTAAGTTTTTGAGGGCTGATTTCTTGTCCTGTGATAAAAAGCCTTCTGTTTCGAGTGCCAAACCTTTCAGGAGAGCATTTTCAAGCTTTTGGCACCATTTTTGAGTGAATTGCCAAAAGTCAGATTTTTGCTGAAATTGTGACCCCGGGGCTTAGGGATTTTTTCAAAGAAATATTTTCTTTCGGTTAGGTTTTTGAGGGCTGATTTATTTTCCTTTTATAAAAAGCCTTCTGTTTCGAGTGCCAAACCTTTCAGGAGAGCATTTTCAGGCTTTTGGCACCATTTTTGAGTGAATTGCCAAAGTCAGATTTTGGCTGAAATTGTGACCCCGGGGCTTAGGGATTTTTTCCAAAAAATATTTTCTGCCGGTTAAGTTTTTGAGGGCTGATTTCTTGTCCTGCGATAAAAAGACTTCTGTTTCCATCGCCAAAGCTTTCAGGAGAGCATTTTCAAGCTTTTGGCACCATTTTTGAGTGAATTGCCAAAAGTCAGATTTTTGCTGAAATCGTGACCCCGGGGCTTAGGGATTTTTTCAAAAAAATATTTTCTGTCGGTTAGGTTTTTGAGGGCTGATTTATTTTCCTTTTATAAAAAGCCTTCTGTTTCGAGTGCCAAACCTTTCAGGAGAGCATTTTCAAGCTTTTGGCACCATTTTTGAGTGAATTGCCAAAAGTCAGATTTTTGCTGAAATTGTGACCCCGGGGCTTAGGGATTTTTTCAAAAAAATATTTTCTGTTGGTTAGGTTTTTGAGGGCTGATTTATTTTCCTTTTATAAAAAGCCTTCTGTTTCGAGTGCCAAACCTTTCAGGAGCGCATTTCCAGGCTTTTGGCACCATTTTTGAGTGAATTGCCAAAAGTCAGATTTTGGCTGAAATTGTGACCCCGGGGCTTAGGGATTTTTTCCAAAAAATATTTTCTGCCGGTTAAGTTTTTGAGGGCTGATTTCTTGTCCTGTGATAAAAAGCCTTCTGTTTCGAGTGCCAAACCTTTCAGGAGAGCATTTTCAAGCTTTTGGCACCATTTTTGAGTGAATTGCCAAAAGTCAGATTTTTGCTGAAATTGTGACCCCGGGGCTTAGGGATTTTTTCAAAAAACTATTTTCTGCCGGTTAAGTTTTTGAGGGCTGATTTCTTGTCCTGTGATAAAAAGCCTTCTGTTTCGAGTGCCAAACCTTTCAGGAGAGCATTTTCAAGCTTTTGGCACCATTTTTGAGTGAATTGCCAAAAGTCAGATTTTTGCTGAAATTGTGACCCCAGGGCTTAGGGATTTTTTCAAAAAAATATTTTCTGTCGGTTAGGTTTTTGAGGGCTGATTTATTTTCCTTTTATAAAAAGCCTTCTGTTTCGAGTGCCAAACCTTTCAGGAGCGCATATCCAGGCTTTTGGCACCATTTTTGAGTGAATTGCCAAAGTCAGATTTTGGCTGAAATTGTGACCCCGGGGCTTAGGGATTTTTTCCAAAAAATATTTTCTGCCGGTTAAGTTTTTGAGAGCTGATTTCTTGTCCTGCGATAAAAAGACTTCTGTTTCCATCGCCAAAGCTTTCAGGAGAGCATTTTCAAGCTTTTGACACCATTTTTGAGTGAATTGCCAAAAGTCAGATTTTTGCTGAAATCGTGACCCCGGGGCTTAGGGATTTTTTTAAAAAAATATTTTCTGCCGCTTAGGTTTTTCTGGGCTGATTTATTTTCCTTTGATAAAAAAGCCTTCTGTTTCGAGTGCCAAACCTTTCAGGAGAGCATTTTCAGGCTTTTGGCACCATTTTTGAGTGAATTGCCAAAAGTCAGATTTTTGCTGAAATTGTGACCCCGGGGCTTAGGGATTTTTTCAAAAAAATATTTTCTGCCGGTTAGGTTTTTGAGGGCTGATTTCTTGTCCTGTGATAAAAAGCCTTCTGTTTCGAGTGCCAAACCTTTCAGGAGAGCATTTTCAGGATTTTGGCACCATTTTTGAGTGAATTGCCAAAAGTCAGATTTTTGCTGAAATTGTGACCCCGGGGCTTAGGGATTTTTTCAAAAAAATATTTTCTGTCGGTTAAGTTTTTGAGGGCTGATTTCTTGTCCTGTGATAAAAAGCCTTCTGTTTCGAGTGCCAAACCTTTCAGGAGAGCATTTTCAAGCTTTTGGCACCATTTTTGAGTGAATTGCCAAAAGTCAGATTTTTGCTGAAATTGTGACCCCGGGGCTTAGGGATTTTTTCAAAAAACTATTTTCTGCCAGTTAAGTTTTTGAGGGCTGATTTCTTGTCCTGTGATAAAAAGCCTTCTGTTTCGAGTGCCAAACCGTTCAGGAGAGCATTTTCAAGCTTTTGGCACCATTTTTGAGTGAATTGCCAAAAGTCAGATTTTTGCTGAAATTGTGACCCCAGGGCTTAGGGATTTTTTCAAAAAAATATTTTCTGTCGGTTAGGTTTTTGAGGGCTGATTTATTTTCCTTTTATAAAAAGCCTTCTGTTTCGAGTGCCAAACCTTTCAGGAGCGCATATCCAGGCTTTTGGCACCATTTTTGAGTGAATTGCCAAAGTCAGATTTCGGCTGAAATTGTGACCCCGGGGCTTAGGGATTTTTTCCAAAAAATATTTTCTGCCGGTTAAGTTTTTGAGGGCTGATTTCTTGTCCTGCGATAAAAAGACTTCTGTTTTCATCGCCAAAGCTTTCAGGAGAGCATTTTCAAGCTTTTGACACCATTTTTGAGTGAATTGCCAAAAGTCAGATTTTTGCTGAAATCGTGACCCCGGGGCTTAGGGATTTTTTTAAAAAAATATTTTCTGCCGCTTAGGTTTTTCTGGGCTGATTTATTTTCCTTTGATAAAAAAGCCTTCTGTTTCGAGTGCCAAACCTTTCAGGAGAGCATTTTCAGGCTTTTGGCACCATTTTTGAGTGAATTGCCAAAAGTCAGATTTTTGCTGAAATTGTGACCCCGGGGCTTAGGGATTTTTTCAAAAAAATATTTTCTGCCGGTTAAGTTTTTGAGGGCTGATTTCTTGTCCTGTGATAAATAGCCTTCTGTTTCGAGTGCCAAACCTTTCAGGAGAGCATTTTCAAGCTTTTGGCACCATTTTTGAGTGAATTGCCAAAAGTCAGATTTTTGCTGAAATTGTGACCCCGGGGCTTAGGGATTTTTTCAAAAAAATATTTTCTGCCGGTTAGGTTTTTGAGGGCTGATTTCTTGTCCTGTGATAAAAAGCCTTCTGTTTCGAGTGCCAAACCTTTCAGGAGAGCATTTTCAGGATTTTGGCACCATTTTTGAGTGAATTGCCAAAAGTCAGATTTTTGGTGAAATTGTGACCCCGGGGCTTAGGGATTTTTTCAAAAAAATATTTTCTGTCGGTTAGGTTTTTGAGGGCTGATTTATTTTCCTTTTATAAAAAGCCTTCTGTTTCGAGTGCCAAACCTTTCAGGAGAGCATTTTCAAGCTTTTGGCACCATTTTTGAGTGAATTGCCAAAAGTCAGATTTTTGCTGAAATTGTGACCCCGGGGCTTAGGGATTTTTTCAAAAAAATATTTTCTGTTGGTTAGGTTTTTGAGGGCTGATTTATTTTCCTTTTATAAAAAGCCTTCTGTTTCGAGTGCCAAACCTTTCAGGAGCGCATTTCCAGGCTTTTGGCACCATTTTTGAGTGAATTGCCAAAAGTCAGATTTTGGCTGAAATTGTGACCCCGGGGCTTAGGGATTTTTTCCAAAAAATATTTTCTGCCGGTTAAGTTTTTGAGGGCTGATTTCTTGTCCTGTGATAAAAAGCCTTCTGTTTCGAGTGCCAAACCTTTCAGGAGAGCATTTTCAAGCTTTTGGCACCATTTTTGAGTGAATTGCCAAAAGTCAGATTTTTGCTGAAATTGTGACCCCGGGGCTTAGGGATTTTTTCAAAAAAATATTTTCTGCCGGTTAGGTTTTTGAGGGCTGATTTCTTGTCCTGTGATAAAAAGCCTTCTGTTTCGAGTGCCAAACCTTTCAGGAGAGCATTTTCAAGCTTTTGGCACCATTTTTGAGTGAATTGCCAAAAGTCAGATTTTTGCTGAAATTGTGACCCCGGGGCTTAGGGATTTTTTCCCAAAAAAATATTCTGCCGGTTAAGTTTTTGAGGGCTGATTTCTTGTCCTGCGATAAAAAGCCTTCTGTTTCGAGTGCCAAACCTTTCAGGAGAGGATTTTCTGGGTTTTGGCACCATTTTTGAGTGAATTGCCAAAAGTCAGATTTTTCCTGAAATCGTGACCCCGGGGCTTAGGGATTTTTTTAAAAAAATATTTTCTGCCGCTTAGGTTTTTCAGGGCTGATTTATTTTCCTTTGATAAAAAGACTTCTGTTTCGAGTGCCAAACCTTTCAGGAGAGCATTTTCAGGCTTTTGGCACCATTTTTGAGTGAATTGCCAAAAGTCAGATTTTTGCTGAAATTGTGACCCCGGGGCTTAGGGATTTTTTCCAAAAACTATTTTCTGCTGGTTAAGTTTTTGAGGGTTGATTTCTTGTCCTGTGATAAAAAGCCTTCTGTTTCGAGTGCCAAACCTTTCAGGAGAGCATTTTCAAGCTTTTGGCACCATTTTTGAGTGAATTGCCAAAAGTCAGATTTTTGCTGAAATTGTGACCCCGGGGCTTAGGGATTTTTTCCAAAAAATATTTTCTGCCGGTTAAGTTTTTGAGGGCTGATTTCTTGTCCTGCGATAAAAAGACTTCTGTTTCCATCGCCAAAGCTTTCAGGAGAGCATTTTCAAGCTTTTGGCACCATTTTTGAGTGAATTGCCAAAAGTCAGATTTTTGCTGAAATCGTGACCCCGGGGCTTAGGGATTTTTTTAAAAAAAATATTTTCTGCCGCTTAGGTTTTTCTGGGCTGATTTATTTTCCTTTGATAAAAAAGCCTTCTGTTTCGAGTGCCAAACCTTTCAGGAGAGCATTTTCAAGCTTTTGGCACCATTTTTGAGTGAATTGCCAAAAGTCAGATTTTTGCTGAAATTGTGACCCCGGGGCTTAGGGATTTTTTCAAAAAAATATTTTCTGCCGGTTAGGTTTTTCACGGCTGATTTCTTTTCCTTTGATAAAAAGCCTTCTGTTTCGAGTGCCAAACCTTTCAGGAGAGCATTTTCAGGCTTTTGGCACCATTTTTGAGTGAATTGCCAAAAGTCAGATTTTTGCTGAAATTGTGACCCCGGGGCTTAGGGATTTTTTCCAAAAACTATTTTCTGCCGGTTAAGTTTTTGAGGGCTGATTTCTTGTCCTGTGATAAAAAGCCTTCTGTTTCGAGTGCCAAACCTTTCAGGAGAGCATTTTCAAGCTTTTGGCACCATTTTTGAGTGAATTGCCAAAAGTCAGATTTTTGCTGAAATTGTGACCCCGGGGCTTAGGGATTTTTTCAAAAAAATATTTTCTGCCGGTTAAGTTTTTGAGGGCTGATTTCCTGTCCTGTGATAAAAAGCCTTCTGTTTCGAGTGCCAAACCTTTCAGGAGCGCATATCCAGGCTTTTGGCACCATTTTTGAGTGAATTGCCAAAGTCAGATTTTGGCTGAAATTGTGACCCCGGGGCTTAGGGATTTTTTCCAAAAAATATTTTCTGCCGGTTAAGTTTTTGAGGGCTGATTTCTTGTCCTGCGATAAAAAGACTTCTGTTTCCATCGCCAAAGCTTTCAGGAGAGCATTTTCAAGCTTTTGGCACCATTTTTGAGTGAATTGCCAAAAGTCAGATTTTTGCTGAAATCGTGACCCCGGGGCTTAGGGATTTTTTCAAAAAAATATTTTCTGCCGGTTAGGTTTTTGAGGGCTGATTTCTTGTCCTGTGATAAAAAGCCTTCTGTTTCGAGTGCCAAACCTTTCAGGAGAGCATTTTCAGGATTTTGGCACCATTTTTGAGTGAATTGCCAAAAGTCAGATTTTTGCTGAAATTGTGACCCCGGGGCTTAGGGATTTTTTCAAAAAAATATTTTCTGCCGGTTAGGTTTTTGAGGGCTGATTTATTTTCCTTTTATAAAAAGCCTTCTGTTTCGAGTGCCAAACCTTTCAGGAGAGCATTTTCAAGCTTTTGGCACCATTTTTGAGTGAATTGCCAAAAGTCAGATTTTTGCTGAAATTGTGACCCCGGGGCTTAGGGATTTTTTCAAAAAAATATTTTCTGTTGGTTAGGTTTTTGAGGGCTGATTTATTTTCCTTTTATAAAAAGCCTTCTGTTTCGAGTGCCAAACCTTTCAGGAGCGCATTTCCAGGCTTTTGGCACCATTTTTGAGTGAATTGCCAAAAGTCAGATTTTGGCTGAAATTGTGACCCCGGGGCTTAGGGTTTTTTCCAAAAAATATTTTCTGCCGGTTAAGTTTTTGAGGGCTGATTTCTTGTCCTGTGATAAAAAGCCTTCTGTTTCGAGTGCCAAACCTTTCAGGAGAGCATTTTCAAGCTTTTGGCACCATTTTTGAGTGAATTGCCAAAAGTCAGATTTTTGCTGAAATCGTGACCCCGGGGCTTAGGAATTTTTTCAAAAAAATATTTTCTGCCGGTTAGCTTTTTGAGAGCTGATTTCTTGTCCTGTAATAAAAAGCCTTCTGTTTCGAGTGCCAAACCTTTCAGGAGAGCATTTTCAGGCTTTTGGCACCATTTTTGAGTGAATTGCCAAAAGTCAGATTTTTGCTGAAATTTTGACCCCGGCGCTTAGGGATTTTTTTAAAAAAATATTTTCTGCTGGTTAAGTTTTTGAGGGCTGATTTCTTGTCCTGTGATAAAAAGCCTTCTGTTTCGAGTGCCAAAGCTTTCAGGAGAGCATTTTCAGGCTTTTGGCACCATTTTTGAGTGAATTGCCAAAAGTCAGATTTTTGCTGAAATTGTGACCCCGGGGCTTAGGGATTTTTTCAAAAAAATATTTTCTGCCGGTTAAGTTTTTGAGGGCTGATTTATTTTACTTTGATAAAAGCCTTCTGTTTCGAGTGCCAAATCTTTCAGGAGAGCATATTCAAGCTTTTGGCACCATTTTTGAGTGAATTGCCAAAAGTCAGATTTTTGCTGAAATTGTGACCCCGGGGCTTAGGGATTTTTTCAAAAAAATATTTTCTGCCGGTTAAGTTTTTGAGGGCTGATTTCTTGTCCTGTGATAAAAAGCCTTCTGTTTCAAGTGCCAAACCTTTCAAGAGAGCATTTTCAAGCTTTTGGCACCATTTTTGAGTGAATTGCCAAAAGTCAGATTTTTGCTGAAATTGTGACCCCGGGGCTTAGGGATTTTTTTTAAAAAAAAATTTCTGTCGGTTAGGTTTTTCACGGCTGATTTCTTTTCCTTTGATAAAAAGCCTTCTGTTTCGAGTGCCAAACCTTTCAGGAGAGCATTTTCAGGCTTTTGGCACCATTTTTGAGTGAATTGCCAAAAGTCAGATTTTTGCTGAAATTGTGACCCCGGGGCTTAGGGATTTTTTCCAAAAACTATTTTCTGCCGGTTAAGTTTTTGAGGGCTGATTTCTTGTCCTGTGATAAAAAGCCTTCTGTTTCGAGTGTCAAACCTTTCAGGAGAGCATTTTCAAGCTTTTGGCACCATTTTTGAGTGAATTGCCAAAAGTCAGATTTTTGCTGAAATTGTGACCCCGGGGCTTAGGGATTTTTTTTAAAAAAAAAATTCTGTCGGTTAGGTTTTTCACGGCTGATTTCTTTTCCTTTGATAAAAAGCCTTCTGTTTCGAGTGCCAAACCTTTCAGGAGAGCATTTTCAGGCTTTTGGCACCATTTTTGAGTGAATTGCCAAAAGTCAGATTTTTGCTGAAATTGTGACCCCGGGGCTTAGGGATTTTTTTCAAAAAAATATTTTCTGTTGGTTAGGTTTTTGAGGGCTGATTTATTTTCCTTTTATAAAAAGCCTTCTGTTTCGAGTGCCAAACCTTTCAGGAGCGCATTTCCAGGCTTTTGGCACCATTTTTGAGTGAATTGCCAAAAGTCAGATTTTTGCTGAAATTGTGACCCCGGGGCTTAGGGATTTTTTTTTAAAAAAAAATTCTGTCGGTTAGGTTTTTCACGGCTGATTTCTTTTCCTTTGATAAAAAGCCTTCTGTTTCGAGTGCCAAACCTTTCAGGAGAGCATTTTCAGGCTTTTGGCACCATTTTTGAGTGAATTGCCAAAAGTCAGATTTTTGCTGAAATTGTGACCCCGGGGCTTAGGGATTTTTTTCAAAAAAATATTTTCTGTTGGTTAGGTTTTTGAGGGCTGATTTATTTTCCTTTTATAAAAAGCCTTCTGTTTCGAGTGCCAAACCTTTCAAGAGAGCATTTTCAAGCTTTTGGCACCATTTTTGAGTGAATTGCCAAAAGTCAGATTTTTGCTGAAATTGTGACCCCGGGGCTTAGGGATTTTTTTTAAAAAAAAATTTCTGTCGGTTAGGTTTTTCACGGCTGATTTCTTTTCCTTTGATAAAAAGCCTTCTGTTTCGAGTGCCAAACCTTTCAGGAGAGCATTTTCAGGCTTTTGGCACCATTTTTGAGTGAATTGCCAAAAGTCAGATTTTTGCTGAAATTGTGACCCCGGGGCTTAGGGATTTTTTCCAAAAACTATTTTCTGCCGGTTAAGTTTTTGAGGGCTGATTTCTTGTCCTGTGATAAAAAGCCTTCTGTTTCGAGTGTCAAACCTTTCAGGAGAGCATTTTCAAGCTTTTGGCACCATTTTTGAGTGAATTGCCAAAAGTCAGATTTTTGCTGAAATTGTGACCCCGGGGCTTAGGGATTTTTTTTTAAAAAAAAATTCTGTCGGTTAGGTTTTTCACGGCTGATTTCTTTTCCTTTGATAAAAAGCCTTCTGTTTCGAGTGCCAAACCTTTCAGGAGAGCATTTTCAGGCTTTTGGCACCATTTTTGAGTGAATTGCCAAAAGTCAGATTTTTGCTGAAATTGTGACCCCGGGGCTTAGGGATTTTTTTCAAAAAAATATTTTCTGTTGGTTAGGTTTTTGAGGGCTGATTTATTTTCCTTTTATAAAAAGCCTTCTGTTTCGAGTGCCAAACCTTTCAGGAGCGCATTTCCAGGCTTTTGGCACCATTTTTGAGTGAATTGCCAAAAGTCAGATTTTGGCTGAAATTGTGACCCCGGGGCTTAGGGTTTTTTCAAAAAAATATTTTCTGCCGGTTAAGTTTTTGAGGGCTGATTTCTTGTCCTGTGATAAAAAGCCTTCTGTTTCGAGTGCCAAACCTTTCAGGAGAGCATTTTCAAGCTTTTGGCACCATTTTTGAGTGAATTGCCAAAAGTCAGATTTTTGCTGAAATTGTGACCCCGGGGCTTAGGGATTTTTTTCAAAAAAATATTTTCTGTTGGTTAGGTTTTTGAGGGCTGATTTATTTTCCTTTTATAAAAAGCCTTCTGTTTCGAGTGCCAAACCTTTCAGGAGCGCATTTCCAGGCTTTTGGCACCATTTTTGAGTGAATTGCCAAAAGTCAGATTTTGGCTGAAATTGTGACCCCGGGGCTTAGGGTTTTTTCCAAAAAATATTTTCTGCCGGTTAAGTTTTTGAGGGCTGATTTCTTGTCCTGTGATAAAAAGCCTTCTGTTTCGAGTGCCAAACCTTTCAGGAGAGCATTTTCAAGCTTTTGGCACCATTTTTGAGTGAATTGCCAAAAGTCAGATTTTTGCTGAAATTGTGACCCCGGGACTTAGGGATTTTTTCAAAAAAATATTTTCTGCCGGTTAGGTTTTTGAGGGCTGATTTATTTTCATTTTATAAAAAGCCTTCTGTTTCGAGTGCCAAACCTTTCAGGAGCGCATTTCCAGGCTTTTGGCACCATTTTTGAGTGAATTGCCAAAGTCAGATTTTGGCTGAAATTGTGACCCCGGGGCTTAGGGATTTTTTCCAAGAAATATTTTCTGCCGGTTAAGTTTTTGAGGGCTGATTTCTTGTCCTGCGATAAAAAGACTTCTGTTTCCATCGCCAAAGCTTTCAGGAGAGCATTTTCAAGCTTTTGGCACCATTTTTGAGTGAATTGCCAAAAGTCAGATTTTTGCTGAAATCGTGACCCCGGGGCTTAGGGATTTTTTTAAAAAAATATTTTCTGCCGCTTAGGTTTTTCTGGGCTGATTTATTTCCCTTTGATAAAAAAGCCTTCTGTTTCGAGTGCCAAACCTTTCAGGAGAGCATTTTCAGGCTTTTGGCACTATTTTTGAGTGAATTGCCAAAAGTCAGATTTTTGCTGAAATTGTGACCCCGGGGCTTAGGGATTTTTTCAAAAAAATATTTTCTGCCGGTTAAGTTTTTGAGGGCTGATTTCTTGTCCTGTGATAAATAGCCTTCTGTTTCGAGTGCCAAACCTTTCAGGAGAGCATTTTCAAGCTTTTGGCACCATTTTTGAGTGAATTGCCAAAAGTCAGATTTTTGCTGAAATTGTGACCCCGGGGCTTAGGGATTTTTTCAAAAAAATATTTTCTGCCGGTTAGGTTTTTGAGGGCTGATTTATTTTCCTTTTATAAAAAGCCTTCTGTTTCGAGTGCCAAACCTTTCAGGAGAGCATTTTCAAGCTTTTGGCACCATTTTTGAGTGAATTGCCAAAAGTCAGATTTTTGCTGAAATTGTGACCCCGGGGCTTAGGGATTTTTTCAAAAAAATATTTTCTGCCGGTTAGGTTTTTCATGGCTGATTTCTTTTCCTTTGATAAAAAGCCTTCTGTTTCGAGTGCCAAACCTTTCAGGAGAGCATTTTCAGGCTTTTGGCACCATTTTTGAGTGAATTGCCAAAAGTCAGATTTTTGCTGAAATTGTGACCCCGGGGCTTAGGGATTTTTTCAAAAAAATATTTTCTGCCGGTTAAGTTTTTGAGGGCTGATTTCTTGTCCTGTGATAAAAAGCCTTCTGTTTCGAGTGCCAAACCTTTCAGGAGAGCATTTTCAAGCTTTTGGCACCATTTTTGAGTGAATTGCCAAAAGTCAGATTTTTGATGAAATTGTGACCCCGGGGCTTAGGGATTTTTTCAAAAAAATATTTTCTGTCGGTTAGGTTTTTGAGGGCTGATTTATTTTCCTTTTATAAAAAGCCTTCTGTTTCGAGTGCCAAACCTTTCAGGAGAGCATTTTCAAGCTTTTGGCACCATTTTTGAGTGAATTGCCAAAAGTCAGATTTTTGCTGAAATTGTGACCCCGGGGCTTAGGGATTTTTTCAAAAAAATATTTTCTGTCGGTTAGGTTTTTGAGGGCTGATTTATTTTCCTTTTATAAAAAGCCTTCTGTTTCGAGTGCCAAACCTTTCAGGAGCGCATTTCCAGGCTTTTGGCACCATTTTTGAGTGAATTGCCAAAGTCAGATTTTGGCTGAAATTGTGACCCCGGGGCTTAGGGATTTTTTCCAAAAAATATTTTCTGCCGGTTAAGTTTTTGAGGGCTGATTTCTTGTCCTGCGATAAAAAGACTTCTGTTTCCATCGCCAAAGCTTTCAGGAGAGCATTTTCAAGCTTTTGGCACCATTTTTGAGTGAATTGCCACAAGGCAGATTTTTGCTGAAATCGTGACCCCGGGGCTTAGGGATTTTTTTTAAAAAATATTTTCTGCTGCTTATGTTTTTCTGGGCTGATTTATTTTCCTTTGATAAAAAAGCCTTCTGTTTCGAGTGCCAAACCTTTCAGGAGAGCATTTTCAGGCTTTTGGCACCATTTTTGAGTGAACTGCCAAAAGTCAGATTTTTGCTGAAATTGTGACCCCGGGGCTTAGGGATTTTTTCAAAAAAATATTTTCTGCCGGTTATGTTTTTGAGGGCTGATTTCTTGTCCTGTGATAAATAGCCTTCTGTTTCGAGTGCCAAACCTTTCAGGAGAGCATTTTCAAGCTTTTGGCACCATTTTTGAGTGAATTGCCAAAAGTCAGATTTTTGCTGAAATTGTGACCCCGGGGCTTAGGGATTTTTTCAAAAAAATATTTTCTGCCGGTTAGGTTTTTGAGGGCTGATTTCTTGTCCTGTGATAAAAAGCCTTCTGTTTCGAGTGCCAAACCTTTCAGGAGAGCATTTTCAGGATTTTGGCACCATTTTTGAGTGAATTGCCAAAAGTCAGATTTTTGCTGAAATTGTGACCCCGGGGCTTAGGGATTTTTTCAAAAAAATATTTTCTGTCGGTTAGGTTTTTAGGGCTGATTTATTTTCCTTTTATAAAAAGCCTTCTGTTTCGAGTGCCAAACCTTTCAGGAGAGCATTTTCAAGCTTTTGGCACCATTTTTGAGTGAATTGCCAAAAGTCAGATTTTTGCTGAAATTGTGACCCCGGGGCTTAGGGATTTTTTCAAAAAAATATTTTCTGTCGGTTAGGTTTTTGAGGGCTGATTTATTTTCCTTTTATAAAAAGCCTTCTGTTTCGAGTGCCAAACCTTTCAGGAGAGCATTTCCAGGCTTTTGGCACCATTTTTGAGTGAATTGCCAAAGTCAGATTTTGGCTGAAATTGTGACCCCGGGGTTTAGGGATTTTTTCCAAAAAATATTTTCTGCCGGTTAAGTTTTTGAGGGCTGATTTCTTGTCCTGCGATAAAAAGACTTCTGTTTCCATCGCCAAAGCTTTCAGGAGAGCATTTTCAAGCTTTTGGCACCATTTTTGAGTGAATTGCCAAAAGTCAGATTTTTGCTGAAATCGTGACCCCGGGGCTTAGGGATTTTTTTTAAAAAATATTTTCTGCCGCTTAGGTTTTTCAGGGCTGATTTATTTTCCTTTGATAAAAAGCCTTCTGTTTCGAGTGCCAAACCTTTCAGGAGAGCATTTTCATTCTTTTGGCACCATTTTTGAGTGAATTGCCAAAAGTCAGATTTTTGCTGAAATTGTGACCCCGGGGCTTAGGGATTTTTTCAAAAAAATATTTTCTGTCGGTTAGGTTTTTGAGGGCTGATTTATTTTCCTTTTATAAAAAGCCTTCTGTTTCGAGTGCCAAACCTTTCAGGAGAGCATTTCCAGGCTTTTGGCACCATTTTTGAGTGAATTGCCAAAGTCAGATTTTGGCTGAAATTGTGACCCCGGGGTTTAGGGATTTTTTCCAAAAAATATTTTCTGCCGGTTAAGTTTTTGAGGGCTGATTTCTTGTCCTGCGATAAAAAGACTTCTGTTTCCATCGCCAAAGCTTTCAGGAGAGCATTTTCAAGCTTTTGGCACCATTTTTGAGTGAATTGCCAAAAGTCAGATTTTTGCTGAAATTGTGACCCCGGGGCTTAGGGATTTTTTCAAAAAAATATTTTCTGTCGGTTAGGTTTTTGAGGGCTGATTTATTTTCCTTTTATAAAAAGCCTTCTGTTTCGAGTGCCAAACCTTTCAGGAGAGCATTTCCAGGCTTTTGGCACCATTTTTGAGTGAATTGCCAAAGTCAGATTTTGGCTGAAATTGTGACCCCGGGGTTTAGGGATTTTTTCCAAAAAATATTTTCTGCCGGTTAAGTTTTTGAGGGCTGATTTCTTGTCCTGTGATAAAAAGCCTTCTGTTTCGAGTGCCAAACCTTTCAGGAGAGCATTTTCAAGCTTTTGGCACCATTTTTGAGTGAATTGCCAAAAGTCAGATTTTTGCTGAAATCGTGACCCCGGGGCTTAGGGATTTTTTTAAAAAAATATTTTCTGCCGCTTAAGTTTTTCAGGGCTGATTTATTTTCCTTTGATAAAAAGCCTTCTGTTTCGAGTGCCAAACCTTTCAGGAGAGCATTTTCATTCTTTTGGCACCATTTTTGAGTGAATTGCCAAAAGTCAGATTTTTGCTGAAATTGTGACCCCGGGGCTTAGGGATTTTTTTAAAAAAATATTTTCTGCCGCTTAGGTTTTTGAGGGCTGATTTATTGTCCTGTGATAAAAAGCCTTCTGTTTCGAGTGCCAAACCTTTCAGGAGAGCATTTTCAGGATTTTGGCACCATTTTTGAGTGAATTGCCAAAAGTCAGATTTTTGCTGAAATTGTGACCCCGGGGCTTAGGGATTTTTTCAAAAAAATATTTTCTGCCGGTTAAGTTTTTGAGGGCTGATTTCTTGTCCTGTGATAAAAAGCCTTCTGTTTCGAGTGCCAAACCTTTCAGGAGAGCATTTTCAAGCTTTTGGCACCATTTTTGAGTGAATTGCCAAAAGTCAGATTTTTGCTGAAATTGTGACCCCGGGGCTTAGGGATTTTTTCAAAAAAATATTTTCTGCCGGTTAGGTTTTTGAGGGCTGATTTATTTTCCTTTTATAAAAAGCCTTCTGTTTCGAGTGCCAAACCTTTCAGGAGAGCATTTTCAAGCTTTTGGCACCATTTTTGAGTGAATTGCCAAAAGTCAGATTTTTGCTGAAATTGTGACCCCGGGGCTTAGGGATTTTTTCAAAAAAATATTTTCTGTTGGTTAGGTTTTTGAGGGCTGATTTATTTTCCTTTTATAAAAAGCCTTCTGTTTCGAGTGCCAAACCTTTCAGGAGCGCATTTCCAGGCTTTTGGCACCATTTTTGAGTGAATTGCCAAAAGTCAGATTTTGGCTGAAATTGTGACCCCGGGGCTTAGGGTTTTTTCCAAAAAATATTTTCTGCCGGTTAAGTTTTTGAGGGCTGATTTCTTGTCCTGTGATAAAAAGCCTTCTGTTTCGAGTGCCAAACCTTTCAGGAGAGCATTTTCAAGCTTTTGGCACCATTTTTGAGTGAATTGCCAAAAGTCAGATTTTTGCTGAAATTGTGACCCCGGGGCTTAGGGATTTTTTCAAAAAAATATTTTCTGTCGGTTAGGTTTTTGAGGGCTGATTTATTTTCCTTTTATAAAAAGCCTTCTGTTTCGAGTGCCAAACCTTTCAGGAGAGCATTTTCAAGCTTTTGGCACCATTTTTGAGTGAATTGCCAAAAGTCAGATTTTTGCTGAAATTGTGACCCCGGGGCTTAGGGATTTTTTCAAAAAAATATTTTCTGCCGGTTAAGTTTTTGAGGGCTGATTTCTTGTCCTGCGATAAAAAGACTTCTGTTTCCATCGCCAAAGCTTTCAGGAGAGCATTTTCAAGCTTTTGGCACCATTTTTGAGTGAATTGCCACAAGTCAGATTTTTGCTGAAATCGTGACCCCGGGGCTTAGGGATTTTTTTAAAAAAATATTTTCTGCCGCTTAGGTTTTTCTGGGCTGATTTATTTTCCTTTGATAAAAAAGCCTTCTGTTTCGAGTGCCAAACCTTTCAGGAGAGCATTTTCAGGCTTTTGGCACCATTTTTGAGTGAACTGCCAAAAGTCAGATTTTTGCTGAAATTGTGACCCCGGGGCTTAGGGATTTTTTCAAAAAAATATTTTCTGCCGGTTATGTTTTTGAGGGCTGATTTCTTGTCCTGTGATAAATAGCCTTCTGTTTCGAGTGCCAAACCTTTCAGGAGAGCATTTTCAAGCTTTTGGCACCATTTTTGAGTGAATTGCCAAAAGTCAGATTTTTGCTGAAATTGTGACCCCGGGGCTTAGGGATTTTTTCAAAAAAATATTTTCTGCCGGTTAGGTTTTTGAGGGCTGATTTCTTGTCCTGTGATAAAAAGCGTTCTGTTTCGAGTGCCAAACCTTTCAGGAGAGCATTTTCAGGATTTTGGCACCATTTTTGAGTGAATTGCCAAAAGTCAGATTTTTGCTGAAATTGTGACCCCGGGGCTTAGGGATTTTTTCAAAAAAATATTTTCTGTCGGTTAGGTTTTTAGGGCTGATTTATTTTCCTTTTATAAAAAGCCTTCTGTTTCGAGTGCCAAACCTTTCAGGAGAGCATTTTCAAGCTTTTGGCACCATTTTTGAGTGAATTGCCAAAAGTCAGATTTTTGCTGAAATTGTGACCCCGGGGCTTAGGGATTTTTTCAAAAAAATATTTTCTGTCGGTTAGGTTTTTGAGGGCTGATTTATTTTCCTTTTATAAAAAGCCTTCTGTTTCGAGTGCCAAACCTTTCAGGAGAGCATTTCCAGGCTTTTGGCACCATTTTTGAGTGAATTGCCAAAGTCAGATTTTGGCTGAAATTGTGACCCCGGGGTTTAGGGATTTTTTCCAAAAAATATTTTCTGCCGGTTAAGTCTTTGAGGGCTGATTTCTTGTCCTGCGATAAAAAGACTTCTGTTTCCATCGCCAAAACTTTCAGGAGAGCATTTTCAAGCTTTTGGCACCATTTTTGAGTGAATTGCCAAAAGTCAGATTTTTGCTGAAATCGTGACCCCGGGGCTTAGGGATTTTTTTAAAAAAATATTTTCTGCCGCTTAGGTTTTTCAGGGCTGATTTATTTTCCTTTGATAAAAAGCCTTCTGTTTCGAGTGCCAAACCTTTCAGGAGAGCATTTTCAAGCTTTTGGCACCATTTTTGAGTGAATTGCCAAAAGTCAGATTTTTGCTGAAATTGTGACCCCGGGGCTTAGGGATTTTTTTAAAAAAATATTTTCTGCCGCTTATGTTTTTCTGGGCTGATTTATTTTCCTTTGATAAAAAAGCCTTCTGTTTCGAGTGCCAAACCTTTCAGGAGAGCATTTTCAGGCTTTTGGCACCATTTTTGAGTGAACTGCCAAAAGTCAGATTTTTGCTGAAATTGTGACCCCGGGGCTTAGGGATTTTTTCAAAAAAATATTTTCTGCCGGTTATGTTTTTGAGGGCTGATTTCTTGTCCTGTGATAAATAGCCTTCTGTTTCGAGTGCCAAACCTTTCAGGAGAGCATTTTCAAGCTTTTGGCACCATTTTTGAGTGAATTGCCAAAAGTCAGATTTTTGCTGAAATTGTGACCCCGGGGCTTAGGGATTTTTTCAAAAAAATATTTTCTGCCGGTTAGGTTTTTGAGGGCTGATTTCTTGTCCTGTGATAAAAAGCCTTCTGTTTCGAGTGCCAAACCTTTCAGGAGAGCATTTTCAGGATTTTGGCACCATTTTTGAGTGAATTGCCAAAAGTCAGATTTTTGCTGAAATTGTGACCCCGGGGCTTAGGGATTTTTTCAAAAAAATATTTTCTGTCGGTTAGGTTTTTAGGGCTGATTTATTTTCCTTTTATAAAAAGCCTTCTGTTTCGAGTGCCAAACCTTTCAGGAGAGCATTTTCAAGCTTTTGGCACCATTTTTGAGTGAATTGCCAAAAGTCAGATTTTTGCTGAAATTGTGACCCCGGGGCTTAGGGATTTTTTCAAAAAAATATTTTCTGTCGGTTAGGTTTTTGAGGGCTGATTTATTTTCCTTTTATAAAAAGCCTTCTGTTTCGAGTGCCAAACCTTTCAGGAGAGCATTTCCAGGCTTTTGGCACCATTTTTGAGTGAATTGCCAAAGTCAGATTTTGGCTGAAATTGTGACCCCGGGGTTTAGGGATTTTTTCCAAAAAATATTTTCTGCCGGTTAAGTTTTTGAGGGCTGATTTCTTGTCCTGCGATAAAAAGACTTCTGTTTCCATCGCCAAAGCTTTCAGGAGAGCATTTTCAAGCTTTTGGCACCATTTTTGAGTGAATTGCCAAAAGTCAGATTTTTGCTGAAATCGTGACCCCGGGGCTTAGGGATTTTTTTTAAAAAATATTTTCTGCCGCTTAGGTTTTTCAGGGCTGATTTATTTTCCTTTGATAAAAAGCCTTCTGTTTCGAGTGCCAAACCTTTCAGGAGAGCATTTTCAAGCTTTTGGCACCATTTTTGAGTGAATTGCCAAAAGTCAGATTTTTGCTGAAATTGTGACCCCGGGGCTTAGGGATTTTTTTAAAAAAATATTTTCTGCCGCTTAGGTTTTTGAGGGCTGATTTATTGTCCTGTGATAAAAAGCCTTCTGTTTCGAGTGCCAAACCTTTCAGGAGAGCATTTTCAGGATTTTGGCACCATTTTTGAGTGAATTGCCAAAAGTCAGATTTTTGCTGAAATTGTGACCCCGGGGCTTAGGGATTTTTTCAAAAAAATATTTTCTGCCGGTTAAGTTTTTGAGGGCTGATTTCTTGTCCTGTGATAAAAAGCCTTCTGTTTCGAGTGCCAAACCTTTCAGGAGAGCATTTTCAAGCTTTTGGCACAATTTTTGAGTGAATTGCCAAAAGTCAGATTTTTGCTGAAATTGTGACCCCGGGGCTTAGGGATTTTTTCAAAAAAATATTTTCTGTCGGTTAGGTTTTTGAGGGCTGATGTCACGGAACTGACATCGGAGGAAGGGGAGGTGGAAGTACTCACAGAGGCTGGGAGGGAGTCAGCAGCTAAAGCAGGGACCAGCAGGGGGAGAGAGGGTACTCTGGAGGAGGATCTCATGAATGCTGAGAGAGACGCAGCAGCCAAAGCAGGAACTAGCAGGGAAGAGGGAGGGATGAGGGACACGTCCAGCGAGAACAGCGGGGAGGTGTCAGAAGCTCCCATAGGGAGACCCATGCTTCGCCGGAAGCTGCCACGTCGTGAGTCCAGGAGACGCGTTTCCGTTAAGGAGCTTCTATGCTGGAAGCGCTTCCGCAGACAGCCACTGTCAGACTCTACGAGTGATTAGAGCAGACATGTTTGAGGAGCTCTGTCACACACAGAGGTTTGTGGAGCCGCACAAACTCTGAGGGAGCACTATTTTACGCACAAGCAGCTAATCATCCCATCACAGCAGTCTGACAGTGCCTGTACGCTGCCTGTGCAGGAGAAAGCATCATGAGCGACCCGGCCGGAACCGGAGGAGCAGGGGTTGGAGCTGGTCCAAGCTTGGAAGAAAGATACCGAGCGTTGGAAGTCCAACTTGCGCTGCAGACGGCGAGGCTTGAGGAGAGAAGGGCTCAGGATGCAGACACGAAGGGGAGAGCCACCCAGTTCCCCAGAAAGGTACCTGGATTGGTGCAGAAGTTTGGGGGGGACCCCAAGGACTACCATGCCTTTAGGACAGAGATGCAATATGCCCTTAATGTGCAGTTTGATGAGTTCCCTGATGAGGAATCGCGAGTTGCGTTCGTGATTGGGCATCTTGAGAAGGGCGCGAGGGATTGGGTTCGACCCCTGATGGCAACGCACAATGACGTCTTAAAGGACACTATGAAATTCTTTCGTGCAATGGATATCATGTTTTCCAGCGATATTGAGGAAGGGGTGGTGCGCAGACAGTTAATGGCTTGCAAGCAGGGAAGCCGATCTGTCCGTGAGTACTGGACTGAGTTTACCATGCTGGTTCACAGATTGGGGTGGGATTTATCGGCGGCACCCATTCAGATGCTATTTGAAGAAGGTCTTTCTTCGGCTGTGAAAGACGAACTGTCCCGGAGCCCCAGGGCGGTGTCTATGGATCAGCTGACCAAATCTGCGCTGACCATAGGAGCGCGCCAGGAGGCAAGAGCCTTGGAGAGGCGGGAAGGGAGAGGGGAACGTTGGAAGGAGTTCCGCATTCCAGACATTCCTGAGCCAGCTTTCCCGCCGGCAGAGCCGATGGAAATCGGAACAGCGCGCGCGCGCGCAGTTTCAAAACCCAGTGAGGGGGCTAAGAAGGAGGGAAAGGGCGCCCGGAAATGCTATCTCTGCCAACAGCCAGGCCACTTTGCCAGAGTCTGCCCCCAGAGGAAGGAATGGCAAGGGATGGTGGGAGCTGTTGAGGGAGGAGAGCAGGGGGAAACGGAGCAGGTAAAAGCCAACGCCTGGTTGCCACAGTCGGGGCACTGCAGCCAGGCCAAAGAGCAGTGAAAGTGCCCGTGCCAGAAGCTCCTCAACCTGCTCTAGTGATTGAAGTGTCGCTAGAGCTGCAAAATGGACACCCCTTAAAAATAAAGGCGCTGTTGGACTCAGGCAGCTCTTGCAATTTTATGAGCAAGGAGTTTGCTGCTGAACACCAGATACAGACGATCCCTTTAAGCAACCCCCTGCAGGTGACCACGATCGATGGCAGGGAGTTGTTGGGAGGAGGAGTCAGCTTGCAGACCGTCCCAATGATAATGAGGGTGGCAAGGCACACAGAACTGATAGCGTTTAATGTGGCCACCTTGGGAGGCGCTCCCATTATTTTGGGAATGAGCTGGCTAGCACTACATGATCTGCTGGTGGGCTGGCATCAAAGAGTGGTTTCCTTTGGTTCAGCACATTGCTTAGAACACTGCAAAGGGGAAAAGGGTTCAGCAGGGGCCCAAGCCACCCTAGCAGGGACTGAAGTAATGGAGAAGGTGAAGGTACCACCCCAGTATGCAGATCTCAGCGACGTGTTCAGCGAGAAGGAAGCTGACCAACTACCCCCGCATAGGCCCTTTGATTGCCAGATCAATTTACTCCCTGGAGCACAGCTTCCTGTAGGCAAGTTGTATGCCATGTCAGACAGAGAAATGCAGGAGCTGCGAGAGTTCATTGACAAGAACCTGAAGAGAGGCTTCATCAGAGAGTCCAAAGCAGCGGGGGGTAGCCCAGTGTTTTTTGTGGATAAAAAGCACACGGACAAGCCGAGACTTGTATGTGATTTCAGGCGGTTAAATGCAGTGACAGAACCAGTGGCTTTCCCTATGCCCAGGATTGATGATATTTTGACCAGGGTGCGGAAGGGAAAGATTTTTACAAAGCTGGATCTAAGGGGGGCGTACAATCTGATACGTATAAGGAAAGGGGATGAATGGAAAACCACCATGTTCACCCCTTTGGGGGCATTTGAATATCTCGTTATGCCTTTTGGATTACAAGCAGGCTCAGCGTGCTTTCAATCGTTTATGAACCACGTACTGGGTCCTTTGCTCTACAAGAATTGCGTGGCCTTCCTAGATGATGTGTTGGTGTATTCGGAGAATGAGGAGCAACATGTGAGAGACGTCAGAGAAGTGTTGAGAAGGCTGCAAGCCAACAGGCTGTGGGTGAAACTGGAGAAGTGTCAGTTTCATACCAAGGAGGTGGAATTCCTGGGGTACATCCTGTCAGACAAGGGATTGGCCATGGATCCCGGCAAGGTTCAAGCAGTGCTGGAATGGAAAACACCCAAAACCAAGAAGGATGTGCAGAGGTTCCTAGGGTTTGGAAACTTTTATCGTAAGTTCATCCGAAACTTCGCCCACCTGACGGCGCCCATTACGGACTGTCTCAGCAGTAAAAAGAAGTTTGTTTGGACTGCGGAGGCGGAGCGAGCGTTTGAGGAACTGAAAAGGGCCTTCGCCTCTGAAGGACAACTTCTGCATGTGGATTTACAAAAAAAGCTGAGGGTCGAAACAGACGCATCTGACAGAGCCATAGGGGCGGTGCTTCTTCTTCTGCAGCCAGGGAAGGAGGAGTCAGAGTGGCGACCGTGTGCCTTCTTTTCGCGAAAATTGAACAAATCCGAGAGGAACTACACGGTGTACGACCGGGAACTTCTTGCCATTCATGAGGCTTTCCGGAGATGGAGGCACCTGCTAATTGGTGCACAACATAAGGTGCAAGTGTGCACGGACCATAAGAATCTAGAGTATTGGAGAACTGCGCAAGTGCTCAACCAACGGCAGTTGATATGGGCCCAGGAGTTCTCCAAATTTAACTTTGAGATTTGTTACGTGCCAGGCCCAGAGAACGTTAGGGCAGACGCTCTCTCACGCAAACCTGAATATTTGGAGGGGCAGGGAGCACCCGAAGAGACCGATGTCATTCCAGAGGACCGCTGGGTGTGTGGGGGGGCATTGGTGGGGCAAAGGGAATTGGTAGAGGGAACGGTGCATGATGAATACGCCCAGGACAAACTCAGGGGTCTCAGGAGGGAGGGAGACAAACCCGGGGGTTTTGAGGAGAGAAACGGGGCGTTGTACTACAAGGGAGCGTTATATATACCTGAAGGTGAATTGAGGGAGAAGGTACTCAAGCAACTGCACGATAGCCCAACAGCAGGGCATTTTGGGCAACACAAAACCATGTGGCTGGTTACCAGGGAATTTTGGTGGCCCAAGGTCAGGGAAGATGTGCGGGAGTATGTGAGAGGGTGTGACCAATGCCAACGAGCCAAGGGGGAGAGGCAAGCACCGGCAGGTTTATTAGAACCACTACCCACACCTGAAAGACCATGGGAAACAGTGGCAATAGATTTCATGACTGATCTGCCGAGGTCCAGAGGGAAAACAGCCATAATGGTTGTGGTAGACCTGTTAACCAAAATGGCCCACTTTATAGCCTGCTCACATGCAGTCACAGCAGAAGAAACCGCTAAATTGTTTGTAGAAAATGTGTTTAGGTTGCATGGCGCCCCCTTGAGGGTGGTTTCAGACCGAGGGAAACAATTTACTTCCAGGTTCTGGAGGAAGCTCATGAGCTTATTGCATGTAGAGGTTAATTTCTCAACTGCCTGGCATCCAGAAACCAACGGGCAGGCGGAAAGGGCTAATGGTGTCCTCCAGCAATATTTGAGGTGTTATGTGAATGACAGAGAGAATGATTGGGTGGAGAAGCTGGCGTTGGCAGAATTTGCCTACAACAATGCAGAGAACGTGTCCACGGGGATGAGCCCCTTTTTGGCTAATCATGGGTGCCATCCCCGAGCCTTCCCAGGGGGGGAAGGGGAGAACTGGAGCGTTCCAGCTGCAGAACAGTTTGTGGAAGAAATGGAAGCGATCCATCGCCAGCTCCAACTTAACTTAAACAGGGCTAAGGAGGAATATAAGAGGCAGGCAGACAAAAACAGAAGGGAAGGTGAAAGCATTAGGGTGGGGGACCAGGTGTGGCTGTCTACCCAAGGGTTACCATTCAAAGGGGGTTGTAAGAAGTTAAGACTCAAAAGGCTGGGCCCATTTGAAGTCACGCAGCAGGTCAACCCAGTGGCTTTCAGACTCCGGTTACCGAACCACATGAAGCTGCACCCAGTTTTCCACAGCTCGTTGCTGTCACCGTATAAAGGGGACAGAGAAGGGAGGGTCAATAGGGGACCAGCAATGGAGGAGAAGGAACACAGCTACCATGTAGCGGAGATTCTCGATTCCAGGTGGAAGGGAGATCAAGTAGAGTATTTGGTGATGTGGGAAGGGGAGCCGGAGTCGGAAAACACCTGGGTCATGGCAGAGGAGGTAGATGACGAGGTTTTAATAGAAACTTTTCATCAGAGATTCCCACGTAAACCTCAGCCAGTGGCGAGGTTCCGGAGGGAATACTTTGCCACCACCGACGAAGAAGAAGAGTTGGAGGGGTTCGTTGATTCCGAGGAGGAGGAGGATTCAGCGAGCCGGAACGAAGACCGATGGAGAGAAATGTTCGAGACGTCTGAAGATGAAGAGGATTCTTTTCGGGGTTTTAACTCCTCACCGCCCAGAGGAGAGAGTATGGGCGGGGGGGAAGGGGGCCCTGGAGGGGAGGTGGATGTCAGGGAACTGACATCGGAGGAAGGGGAGGTGGAAGTACTCACAGAGGCTGGGAGGGAGTCAGCAGCTAAAGCAGGGACCAGCAGGGGGAGAGAGGGTACTCTGGAGGAGGATCTCATGAATGCTGAGAGAGACGCAGCAGCCAAAGCAGGAACTAGCAGGGAAGAGGGAGGGATGAGGGACACGTCCAGCGAGAACAGCGGGGAGGTGTCAGAAGCTCCCATAGGGAGACCCATGCTTCGCCGGAAGCTGCCACGTCGTGAGTCCAGGAGACGCGTTTCCGTTAAGGAGCTTCTATGCTGGAAGCGCTTCCGCAGACAGCCACTGTCAGACTCTACGAGTGATTAGAGCAGACGTGTTTGAGGAGCTCTGTCACACACAGAGGTTTGTGGAGCCGCACAAACTCTGAGGGAGCACTATTTTACGCACAAGCAGCTAATCATCCCATCACAGCTGATTTACTTTCCTTTTATAAAAAGCCTTCTGTTTCGAGTGCCAAACCTTTCAGGAGAGCATTTTCAAGCTTTTGGCACCATTTTTGAGTGAATTGCCAAAAGTCAGATTTTTGCTGAAATTGTGACCCCGGGGCTTAGGGATTTTTTCCAAAAAAAATATTCTGCCGGTTAAGTTTTTGAGGGCTGATTTCTTGTCCTGCGATAAAAAGCCTTCTGTTTCGAGTGCCAAACATTTCAGGAGAGGATTTTCAGGCTTTTGGCACCATTTTTGAGTGAATTGCCAAAAGTCAGATTTTTCCTGAAATCGTGACCCCGGGGCTTAGGGATTTTTTTAAAAAAATATTTTCTGCCGCTTAGGTTTTTCAGGGCTGATTTATTTTCCTTTGATAAAAAGCCTTCTGTTTCGAGTGCCAAACCTTTCAGGAGAGCATTTTCAGGCTTTTGGCACCATTTTTGAGTGAATTGCCAAAAGTCAGATTTTTGCTGAAATTGTGACCCCGGGGCTTAGGGATTTTTTTAAAAAAATATTTTCTGCCGCTTAGGTTTTTCTGGGCTGATTTATTTCCCTTTGATAAAAAAGCCTTCTGTTTCGAGTGCCAAACCTTTCAGGAGAGCATTTTCAGGCTTTTGGCACTATTTTTGAGTGAATTGCCAAAAGTCAGATTTTTGCTGAAATTGTGACCCCGGGGCTTAGGGATTTTTTCAAAAAAATATTTTCTGCCGGTTAAGTTTTTGAGGGCTGATTTCTTGTCCTGTGATAAATAGCCTTCTGTTTCGAGTGCCAAACCTTTCAGGAGAGCATTTTCAAGCTTTTGGCACCATTTTTGAGTGAATTGCCAAAAGTCAGATTTTTGCTGAAATTGTGACCCCGGGGCTTAGGGATTTTTTCAAAAAAATATTTTCTGCCGGTTAGGTTTTTGAGGGCTGATTTATTTTCCTTTTATAAAAAGCCTTCTGTTTCGAGTGCCAAACCTTTCAGGAGAGCATTTTCAAGCTTTTGGCACCATTTTTGAGTGAATTGCCAAAAGTCAGATTTTTGCTGAAATTGTGACCCCGGGGCTTAGGGATTTTTTCAAAAAAATATTTTCTGCCGGTTAGGTTTTTCACGGCTGATTTCTTTTCCTTTGATAAAAAGCCTTCTGTTTCGAGTGCCAAACCTTTCAGGAGAGCATTTTCAGGCTTTTGGCACCATTTTTGAGTGAATTGCCAAAAGTCAGATTTTTGCTGAAATTGTGACCCCGGGGCTTAGGGATTTTTTCAAAAAAATATTTTCTGCCGGTTAAGTTTTTGAGGGCTGATTTCTTGTCCTGTGATAAAAAGCCTTCTGTTTCGAGTGCCAAACCTTTCAGGAGAGCATTTTCAAGCTTTTGGCACCATTTTTGAGTGAATTGCCAAAAGTCAGATTTTTGCTGAAATTGTGACCCCGGGGCTTAGGGATTTTTTCAAAAAAATATTTTCTGTCGGTTAGGTTTTTGAGGGCTGATTTATTTTCCTTTTATAAAAAGCCTTCTGTTTCGAGTGCCAAACCTTTCAGGAGAGCATTTTCAAGCTTTTGGCACCATTTTTGAGTGAATTGCCAAAAGTCAGATTTTTGCTGAAATTGTGACCCCGGGGCTTAGGGATTTTTTCAAAAAAATATTTTCTGTCGGTTAGGTTTTTGAGGGCTGATTTATTTTCCTTTTATAAAAAGCCTTCTGTTTCGAGTGCCAAACCTTTCAGGAGCGCATTTCCAGGCTTTTGGCACCATTTTTGAGTGAATTGCCAAAGTCAGATTTTGGCTGAAATTGTGACCCCGGGGCTTAGGGATTTTTTCCAAAAAATATTTTCTGCCGGTTAAGTTTTTGAGGGCTGATTTCTTGTCCTGCGATAAAAAGACTTCTGTTTCCATCGCCAAAGCTTTCAGGAGAGCATTTTCAAGCTTTTGGCACCATTTTTGAGTGAATTGCCACAAGTCAGATTTTTGCTGAAATCGTGACCCCGGGGCTTAGGGATTTTTTTAAAAAAATATTTTCTGCCGCTTATGTTTTTCTGGGCTGATTTATTTTCCTTTGATAAAAAAGCCTTCTGTTTCGAGTGCCAAACCTTTCAGGAGAGCATTTTCAGGCTTTTGGCACCATTTTTGAGTGAACTGCCAAAAGTCAGATTTTTGCTGAAATTGTGACCCCGGGGCTTAGGGATTTTTTCAAAAAAATATTTTCTGCCGGTTATGTTTTTCTGGGCTGATTTATTTTCCTTTGATAAAAAAGCCTTCTGTTTCGAGTGCCAAACCTTTCAGGAGAGCATTTTCAAGCTTTTGGCACCATTTTTGAGTGAATTGCCAAAAGTCAGATTTTTGCTGAAATTGTGACCCCGGGGCTTAGGGATTTTTTCAAAAAAATATTTTCTGCCGGTTAAGTTTTTGAGGGCTGATTTCTTGTCCTGTGATAAATAGCCTTCTGTTTCGAGTGCCAAACCTTTCAGGAGAGCATTTTCAAGCTTTTGGCACCATTTTTGAGTGAATTGCCAAAAGTCAGATTTTTGCTGAAATTGTGACCCCGGGGCTTAGGGATTTTTTCAAAAAAATATTTTCTGCCGGTTAGGTTTTTGAGGGCTGATTTCTTGTCCTGTGATAAAAAGCCTTCTGTTTCGAGTGCCAAACCTTTCAGGAGAGCATTTTCAGGATTTTGGCACCATTTTTGAGTGAATTGCCAAAAGTCAGATTTTTGCTGAAATTGTGACCCCGGGGCTTAGGGATTTTTTCAAAAAAATATTTTCTGTCGGTTAGGTTTTTCACGGCTGATTTCTTTTCCTTTGATAAAAAGCCTTCTGTTTCGAGTGCCAAACCTTTCAGGAGAGCATTTTCAGGCTTTTGGCACCATTTTTGAGTGAATTGCCAAAAGTCAGATTTTTGCTGAAATTGTGACCCCGGGGCTTAGGGATTTTTTCAAAAAAATATTTTCTGCCGGTTAAGTTTTTGAGGGCTGATTTCTTGTCCTGTGATAAAAAGCCTTCTGTTTCGAGTGCCAAACCTTTCAGGAGAGCATTTTCAAGCTTTTGGCACCATTTTTGAGTGAATTGCCAAAAGTCAGATTTTTGCTGAAATTGTGACCCCGGGGCTTAGGGATTTTTTCAAAAAAATATTTTCTGTCGGTTAGGTTTTTGAGGGCTGATTTATTTTCCTTTTATAAAAAGCCTTCTGTTTCGAGTGCCAAACCTTTCAGGAGAGCATTTTCAAGCTTTTGGCACCATTTTTGAGTGAATTGCCAAAAGTCAGATTTTTGCTGAAATTGTGACCCCGGGGCTTAGGGATTTTTTCAAAAAAATATTTTCTGTCGGTTAGGTTTTTGAGGGCTGATTTATTTTCCTTTTATAAAAAGCCTTCTGTTTCGAGTGCCAAACCTTTCAGGAGCGCATTTCCAGGCTTTTGGCACCATTTTTGAGTGAATTGCCAAAGTCAGATTTTGGCTGAAATTGTGACCCCGGGGCTTAGGGATTTTTTCCAAAAAATATTTTCTGCCGGTTAAGTTTCTGAGGGCTGATTTCTTGTCCTGCGATAAAAAGACTTCTGTTTCCATCGCCAAAGCTTTCAGGAGAGCATTTTCAAGCTTTTGGCACCATTTTTGAGTGAATTGCCACAAGTCAGATTTTTGCTGAAATCGTGACCCCGGGGCTTAGGGATTTTTTTAAAAAAATATTTTCTGCCGCTTATGTTTTTCTGGGCTGATTTATTTTCCTTTGATAAAAAAGCCTTCTGTTTCGAGTGCCAAACCTTTCAGGAGAGCATTTTCAGGCTTTTGGCACCATTTTTGAGTGAACTGCCAAAAGTCAGATTTTTGCTGAAATTGTGACCCCGGGGCTTAGGGATTTTTTCAAAAAAATATTTTCTGCCGGTTATGTTTTTCTGGGCTGATTTATTTTCCTTTGATAAAAAAGCCTTCTGTTTCGAGTGCCAAACCTTTCAGGAGAGCATTTTCAAGCTTTTGGCACCATTTTTGAGTGAATTGCCAAAAGTCAGATTTTTGCTGAAATTGTGACCCCGGGGCTTAGGGATTTTTTCAAAAAAATATTTTCTGCCGGTTAAGTTTTTGAGGGCTGATTTCTTGTCCTGTGATAAATAGCCTTCTGTTTCGAGTGCCAAACCTTTCAGGAGAGCATTTTCAAGCTTTTGGCACCATTTTTGAGTGAATTGCCAAAAGTCAGATTTTTGCTGAAATTGTGACCCCGGGGCTTAGGGATTTTTTCAAAAAAATATTTTCTGCCGGTTAGGTTTTTGAGGGCTGATTTCTTGTCCTGTGATAAAAAGCCTTCTGTTTCGAGTGCCAAACCTTTCAGGAGAGCATTTTCAGGATTTTGGCACCATTTTTGAGTGAATTGCCAAAAGTCAGATTTTTGCTGAAATTGTGACCCCGGGGCTTAGGGATTTTTTCAAAAAAATATTTTCTGTCGGTTAGGTTTTTGAGGGCTGATTTATTTTCCTTTTATAAAAAGCCTTCTGTTTCGAGTGCCAAACCTTTCAGGAGAGCATTTCCAGGCTTTTGGCACCATTTTTGAGTGAATTGCCAAAGTCAGATTTTGGCTGAAATTGTGACCCCGGGGTTTAGGGATTTTTTCCAAAAAATATTTTCTGCCGGTTAAGTTTTTGAGGGCTGATTTCTTGTCCTGCGATAAAAAGACTTCTGTTTCCATCGCCAAAGCTTTCAGGAGAGCATTTTCAAGCTTTTGGCACCATTTTTGAGTGAATTGCCAAAAGTCAGATTTTTGCTGAAATCGTGACCCCGGGGCTTAGGGATTTTTTTTAAAAAATATTTTCTGCCGCTTAGGTTTTTCAGGGCTGATTTATTTTCCTTTGATAAAAAGCCTTCTGTTTCGAGTGCCAAACCTTTCAGGAGAGCATTTTCATTCTTTTGGCACCATTTTTGAGTGAATTGCCAAAAGTCAGATTTTTGCTGAAATTGTGACCCCGGGGCTTAGGGATTTTTTTAAAAAAATATTTTCTGCCGCTTAGGTTTTTGAGGGCTGATTTATTGTCCTGTGATAAAAAGCCTTCTGTTTCGAGTGCCAAACCTTTCAGGAGAGCATTTTCAGGATTTTGGCACCATTTTTGAGTGAATTGCCAAAAGTCAGATTTTTGCTGAAATTGTGACCCCGGGGCTTAGGGATTTTTTCAAAAAAATATTTTCTGCCGGTTAAGTTTTTGAGGGCTGATTTCTTGTCCTGTGATAAAAAGCCTTCTGTTTCGAGTGCCAAACCTTTCAGGAGAGCATTTTCAAGCTTTTGGCACAATTTTTGAGTGAATTGCCAAAAGTCAGATTTTTGCTGAAATTGTGACCCCGGGGCTTAGGGATTTTTTCAAAAAAATATTTTCTGTCGGTTAGGTTTTTGAGGGCTGATGTCACGGAACTGACATCGGAGGAAGGGGAGGTGGAAGTACTCACAGAGGCTGGGAGGGAGTCAGCAGCTAAAGCAGGGACCAGCAGGGGGAGAGAGGGTACTCTGGAGGAGGATCTCATGAATGCTGAGAGAGACGCAGCAGCCAAAGCAGGAACTAGCAGGGAAGAGGGAGGGATGAGGGACACGTCCAGCGAGAACAGCGGGGAGGTGTCAGAAGCTCCCATAGGGAGACCCATGCTTCGCCGGAAGCTGCCACGTCGTGAGTCCAGAAGACGCGTTTCCGTTAAGGAGCTTCTATGCTGGAAGCGCTTCCGCAGACAGCCACTGTCAGACTCTACGAGTGATTAGAGCAGACATGTTTGAGGAGCTCTGTCACACACAGAGGTTTGTGGAGCCGCACAAACTCTGAGGGAGCACTATTTTACGCACAAGCAGCTAATCATCCCATCACAGCAGTCTGACAGTGCCTGTACGCTGCCTGTGCAGGAGAAAGCATCATGAGCGACCCGGCCGGAACCGGAGGAGCAGGGGTTGGAGCTGGTCCAAGCTTGGAAGAAAGATACCGAGCGTTGGAAGTCCAACTTGCGCTGCAGACGGCGAGGCTTGAGGAGAGAAGGGCTCAGGATGCAGACACGAAGGGGAGAGCCACCCAGTTCCCCAGAAAGGTACCTGGATTGGTGCAGAAGTTTGGGGGGGACCCCAAGGACTACCATGCCTTTAGGACAGAGATGCAATATGCCCTTAATGTGCAGTTTGATGAGTTCCCTGATGAGGAATCGCGAGTTGCGTTCGTGATTGGGCATCTTGAGAAGGGCGCGAGGGATTGGGTTCGACCCCTGATGGCAACGCACAATGACGTCTTAAAGGACACTATGAAATTCTTTCGTGCAATGGATATCATGTTTTCCAGCGATATTGAGGAAGGGGTGGTGCGCAGACAGTTAATGGCTTGCAAGCAGGGAAGCCGATCTGTCCGTGAGTACTGGACTGAGTTTACCATGCTGGTTCACAGATTGGGGTGGGATTTATCGGCGGCACCCATTCAGATGCTATTTGAAGAAGGTCTTTCTTCGGCTGTGAAAGACGAACTGTCCCGGAGCCCCAGGGCGGTGTCTATGGATCAGCTGACCAAATCTGCGCTGACCATAGGAGCGCGCCAGGAGGCAAGAGCCTTGGAGAGGCGGGAAGGGAGAGGGGAACGTTGGAAGGAGTTCCGCATTCCAGACATTCCTGAGCCAGCTTTCCCGCCGGCAGAGCCGATGGAAATCGGAACAGCGCGCGCGCGCGCAGTTTCAAAACCCAGTGAGGGGGCTAAGAAGGAGGGAAAGGGCGCCCGGAAATGCTATCTCTGCCAACAGCCAGGCCACTTTGCCAGAGTCTGCCCCCAGAGGAAGGAATGGCAAGGGATGGTGGGAGCTGTTGAGGGAGGAGAGCAGGGGGAAACGGAGCAGGTAAAAGCCAACGCCTGGTTGCCACAGTCGGGGCACTGCAGCCAGGCCAAAGAGCAGTGAAAGTGCCCGTGCCAGAAGCTCCTCAACCTGCTCTAGTGATTGAAGTGTCGCTAGAGCTGCAAAATGGACACCCCTTAAAAATAAAGGCGCTGTTGGACTCAGGCAGCTCTTGCAATTTTATGAGCAAGGAGTTTGCTGCTGAACACCAGATACAGACGATCCCTTTAAGCAACCCCCTGCAGGTGACCACGATCGATGGCAGGGAGTTGTTGGGAGGAGGAGTCAGCTTGCAGACCGTCCCAATGATAATGAGGGTGGCAAGGCACACAGAACTGATAGCGTTTAATGTGGCCACCTTGGGAGGCGCTCCCATTATTTTGGGAATGAGCTGGCTAGCACTACATGATCTGCTGGTGGGCTGGCATCAAAGAGTGGTTTCCTTTGGTTCAGCACATTGCTTAGAACACTGCAAAGGGGAAAAGGGTTCAGCAGGGGCCCAAGCCACCCTAGCAGGGACTGAAGTAATGGAGAAGGTGAAGGTACCACCCCAGTATGCAGATCTCAGCGACGTGTTCAGCGAGAAGGAAGCTGACCAACTACCCCCGCATAGGCCCTTTGATTGCCAGATCAATTTACTCCCTGGAGCACAGCTTCCTGTAGGCAAGTTGTATGCCATGTCAGACAGAGAAATGCAGGAGCTGCGAGAGTTCATTGACAAGAACCTGAAGAGAGGCTTCATCAGAGAGTCCAAAGCAGCGGGGGGTAGCCCAGTGTTTTTTGTGGATAAAAAGCACACGGACAAGCCGAGACTTGTATGTGATTTCAGGCGGTTAAATGCAGTGACAGAACCAGTGGCTTTCCCTATGCCCAGGATTGATGATATTTTGACCAGGGTGCGGAAGGGAAAGATTTTTACAAAGCTGGATCTAAGGGGGGCGTACAATCTGATACGTATAAGGAAAGGGGATGAATGGAAAACCACCATGTTCACCCCTTTGGGGGCATTTGAATATCTCGTTATGCCTTTTGGATTACAAGCAGGCTCAGCGTGCTTTCAATCGTTTATGAACCACGTACTGGGTCCTTTGCTCTACAAGAATTGCGTGGCCTTCCTAGATGATGTGTTGGTGTATTCGGAGAATGAGGAGCAACATGTGAGAGACGTCAGAGAAGTGTTGAGAAGGCTGCAAGCCAACAGGCTGTGGGTGAAACTGGAGAAGTGTCAGTTTCATACCAAGGAGGTGGAATTCCTGGGGTACATCCTGTCAGACAAGGGATTGGCCATGGATCCCGGCAAGGTTCAAGCAGTGCTGGAATGGAAAACACCCAAAACCAAGAAGGATGTGCAGAGGTTCCTAGGGTTTGGAAACTTTTATCGTAAGTTCATCCGAAACTTCGCCCACCTGACGGCGCCCATTACGGACTGTCTCAGCAGTAAAAAGAAGTTTGTTTGGACTGCGGAGGCGGAGCGAGCGTTTGAGGAACTGAAAAGGGCCTTCGCCTCTGAAGGACAACTTCTGCATGTGGATTTACAAAAAAAGCTGAGGGCCGAAACAGACGCATCTGACAGAGCCATAGGGGCGGTGCTTCTTCTTCTGCAGCCAGGGAAGGAGGAGTCAGAGTGGCGACCGTGTGCCTTCTTTTCGCGAAAATTGAACAAATCCGAGAGGAACTACACGGTGTACGACCGGGAACTTCTTGCCATTCATGAGGCTTTCCGGAGATGGAGGCACCTGCTAATTGGTGCACAACATAAGGTGCAAGTGTGCACGGACCATAAGAATCTAGAGTATTGGAGAACTGCGCAAGTGCTCAACCAACGGCAGTTGAGATGGGCCCAGGAGTTCTCCAAATTTAACTTTGAGATTTGTTACGTGCCAGGCCCAGAGAACGTTAGGGCAGACGCTCTCTCACGCAAACCTGAATATTTGGAGGGGGAGGGAGCACCCGAAGAGACCCATGTCATTCCAGAGGACCGCTGGGTGTGTGGGGGGGCATTGGTGGGGCAAAGGGAATTGGTAGAGGGAACGGTGCATGATGAATACGCCCAGGACAAACTCAGGGGTCTCAGGAGGGAGGGAGACAAACCCGGGGGTTTTGAGGAGAGAAACGGGGCGTTGTACTACAAGGGAGCGTTATATATACCTGAAGGTGAATTGAGGGAGAAGGTACTCAAGCAACTGCACGATAGCCCAACAGCAGGGCATTTTGGGCAACACAAAACCATGTGGCTGGTTACCAGGGAATTTTGGTGGCCCAAGGTCAGGGAAGATGTGCGGGAGTATGTGAGAGGGTGTGACCAATGCCAACGAGCCAAGGGGGAGAGGCAGGCACCGGCAGGTTTATTAGAACCACTACCCACACCTGAAAGACCATGGGAAACAGTGGCAATAGATTTCATGACTGATCTGCCGAGGTCCAGAGGGAAAACAGCCATAATGGTTGTGGTAGACCTGTTAACCAAAATGGCCCACTTTATAGCCTGCTCACATGCAGTCACAGCAGAAGAAACCGCTAAATTGTTTGTAGAAAATGTGTTTAGGTTGCATGGCGCCCCCTTGAGGGTGGTTTCAGACCGAGGGAAACAATTTACTTCCAGGTTCTGGAGGAAGCTCATGAGCTTATTGCATGTAGAGGTTAATTTCTCAACTGCCTGGCATCCAGAAACCAACGGGCAGGCGGAAAGGGCTAATGGTGTCCTCCAGCAATATTTGAGGTGTTATGTGAATGACAGAGAGAATGATTGGGTGGAGAAGCTGGCGTTGGCAGAATTTGCCTACAACAATGCAGAGAACGTGTCCACGGGGATGAGCCCCTTTTTGGCTAATCATGGGTGCCATCCCCGAGCCTTCCCAGGGGGGGGAGGGGAGAACTGGAGCGTTCCAGCTGCAGAACAGTTTGTGGAAGAAATGGAAGCGATCCATCGCCAGCTCCAACTTAACTTAAACAGGGCTAAGGAGGAATATAAGAGGCAGGCAGACAAAAACAGAAGGGAAGGTGAAAGCATTAGGGTGGGGGACCAGGTGTGGCTGTCTACCCAAGGGTTACCATTCAAAGGGGGTTGTAAGAAGTTAAGACTCAAAAGGCTGGGCCCATTTGAAGTCACGCAGCAGGTCAACCCAGTGGCTTTCAGACTCCGGTTACCGAACCACATGAAGCTGCACCCAGTTTTCCACAGCTCGTTGCTGTCACCGTATAAAGGGGACAGAGAAGGGAGGGTCAATAGGGGACCAGCAATGGAGGAGAAGGAACACAGCTACCATGTAGCGGAGATTCTCGATTCCAGGTGGAAGGGAGATCAAGTAGAGTATTTGGTGATGTGGGAAGGGGAGCCGGAGTCGGAAAACACCTGGGTCATGGCAGAGGAGGTAGATGACGAGGTTTTAATAGAAACTTTTCATCAGAGATTCCCACGTAAACCTCAGCCAGTGGCGAGGTTCCGGAGGGAATACTTTGCCACCACCGACGAAGAAGAAGAGTTGGAGGGGTTCGTTGATTCCGAGGAGGAGGAGGATTCAGCGAGCCGGAACGAAGACCGATGGAGAGAAATGTTCGAGACGTCTGAAGATGAAGAGGATTCTTTTCGGGGTTTTAACTCCTCACCGCCCAGAGGAGAGAGTATGGGCGGGGGGGAAGGGGGCCCTGGAGGGGAGGTGGATGTCAGGGAACTGACATCGGAGGAAGGGGAGGTGGAAGTACTCACAGAGGCTGGGAGGGAGTCAGCAGCTAAAGCAGGGACCAGCAGGGGGAGAGAGGGTACTCTGGAGGAGGATCTCATGAATGCTGAGAGAGACGCAGCAGCCAAAGCAGGAACTAGCAGGGAAGAGGGAGGGATGAGGGACACGTCCAGCGAGAACAGCGGGGAGGTGTCAGAAGCTCCCATAGGGAGACCCATGCTTCGCCGGAAGCTGCCACGTCGTGAGTCCAGGAGACGCGTTTCCGTTAAGGAGCTTCTATGCTGGAAGCGCTTCCGCAGACAGCCACTGTCAGACTCTACGAGTGATTAGAGCAGACATGTTTGAGGAGCTCTGTCACACACAGAGGTTTGTGGAGCCGCACAAACTCTGAGGGAGCACTATTTTACGCACAAGCAGCTAATCATCCCATCACAGCTGATTTACTTTCCTTTTATAAAAAGCCTTCTGTTTCGAGTGCCAAACCTTTCAGGAGAGCATTTTCAAGCTTTTGGCACCATTTTTGAGTGAATTGCCAAAAGTCAGATTTTTGCTGAAATTGTGACCCCGGGGCTTAGGGATTTTTTCCAAAAAAAATATTCTGCCGGTTAAGTTTTTGAGGGCTGATTTCTTGTCCTGCGATAAAAAGCCTTCTGTTTCGAGTGCCAAACATTTCAGGAGAGGATTTTCAGGCTTTTGGCACCATTTTTGAGTGAATTGCCAAAAGTCAGATTTTTCCTGAAATCGTGACCCCGGGGCTTAGGGATTTTTTTAAAAAAATATTTTCTGCCGCTTAGGTTTTTCAGGGCTGATTTATTTTCCTTTGATAAAAAGCCTTCTGTTTCGAGTGCCAAACCTTTCAGGAGAGCATTTTCAGGCTTTTGGCACCATTTTTGAGTGAATTGCCAAAAGTCAGATTTTTGCTGAAATTGTGACCCCGGGGCTTAGGGATTTTTTTAAAAAAATATTTTCTGCCGGTTAGGTTTTTGAGGGCTGATTTCTTGTCCTGTGATAAAAAACCTTCTGTTTCGAGTGCCAAACCTTTCAGGGGAGCATTTTCAGGATTTTGGCACCATTTTTGAGTGAATTGCCAAAAGTCAGATTTTTGCTGAAATTGTGACCCCGGGGCTTAGGGATTTTTTCCAAAAAAAATATTCTGCCGGTTAAGTTTTTGAGGGCAGATTTCTTGTCCTGTGGTAAAAAACCTTCTTTTTCGAGTGCCAAACCTTTCAGGAGAGGATTTTCTGGCTTTTGGCACCATTTTTGAGTGAATTGCCAAAAGTCAGATTTTTGCTGAAATTGTGATTTTTTTCAAAAAAATATTTTCTGCCGGTTAGGTTTTTGAGGGCTGATTTATTTTCCTTTGATAAAAAGACTTCTGTTTCCATCGCCAAAGCTTTCAGGGGAGTATTTTCAAGCTTTTGGCACCATTTTTGAGTGAATTGCCAAAAGTCAGATTTTTGCTGAAATTGCGACCCCGGGGCTTAGGGATTTTTTCAAAAAAATATTTTCTGCCGGTTAAGTTTTTGAGGGCTGATTTCTTGTCCTGTGATAAAAAGCCTTCTGTTTCGAGTGCCAAACCTTTCAGGAGAGCATTTTCAAGCTTTTGGCACCATTTTTGAGTGAATTGCCAAAAGTCAGATTTTTGCTGAAATTGTTACCCCGGGGCTTAGGGATTTTTTCAAAAAAATATTTCTGCCGGTTAAGTTTTTCAGGGCTGATTTATTTTCCTTTGATAAAAAGCCTTCTGTTTCCATCGCCAAACCTTTCAAGCTTTTGGCACCATTTTTGAGTGAATTTCCAAAAGTCAGATTTTTGCTGAAATTGTGACCCCGGGGCTTAGAGATTTTTTCACAAAAAAATATTCTGCCGGTTAAGTTTTTGAGGGCTGATTTCTTGTCCTGTGATAAAAAGCCTTCTGTTTCGAGTGCCAAAACTTTCAGTAGAGGATTTTCTGGCTTTTAGCACCATTTTTGAGTGAATTGCCAAAAGTCAGATTTTTGCTGAAATTGTGACCCCGGGGCTTAGGGATTTTTTCAAAAAAATAGTTTCTGTCGGTTAGGTTTTTGAGGGCTGATTTACTTTCCTTTTATAAAAAGCCTTCTGTTTCGAGTGCCAAACCTTTCAGGAGAGCATTTTCAAGCTTTTGGCACCATTTTTGAGTGAATTGCCAAAAGTCAGATTTTTGCTGAAATTGTGACCCCGGGGCTTAGGGATTTTTTCCAAAAAAAATATTCTGCCGGTTAAGTTTTTGAGGGCTGATTTCTTGTCCTGCGATAAAAAGCCTTCTGTTTCGAGTGCCAAACCTTTCAGGAGAGGATTTTCAGGCTTTTGGCACCATTTTTGAGTGAATTGCCAAAAGTCAGATTTTTCCTGAAATTGTGACCCCGGGGCTTAGGGATTTTTTTAAAAAAATATTTTCTGCCGCTTAGGTTTTTCAGGGCTGATTTATTTTCCTTTGATAAAAAGCCTTCTGTTTCGAGTGCCAAACCTTTCAGGAGAGCATTTTCAGGCTTTTGGCACCATTTTTGAGTGAATTGCCAAAAGTCAGATTTTTCCTGAAATTGTTACCCCGGGGCTTAGGGATTTTTTCAAAAAAATATTTTCTGCCGGTTAAGTTTTTGAGGGCTGATTTATTTTCCTTTGATAAAAAGCCTTCTGTTTCCATCGCCAAACCTTTCAAGCTTTTGGCACCATTTTTGAGTGAATTGCCAAAAGTCAGATTTTTGCTGAAATTGTGACCCCGGGGCTTAGGGATTTTTTCAAAAAAAAATATTCTGCCGGTTAAGTTTTTGAGGGCTGATTTCTTGTCCTGTGATAAAAAGCCTTCTGTTTCGAGTGCCAAACCTTTCAGGAGAGCATTTTCAAGCTTTTGGCACCATTTTTGAGTGAATTGCCAAAAGTCAGATTTTTGCTGAAATTGTGACCCCGGGGCTTAGAGATTTTTTCACAAAAAAATATTCTGCCGGTTAAGTTTTTGAGGGCTGATTTCTTGTCCTGTGATAAAAAGCCTTCTGTTTCGAGTGCCAAACCTTTCAGTAGAGGATTTTCTGGCTTTTAGCACCATTTTTGAGTGAATTGCCAAAAGTCAGATTTTTGCTGAAATTGTGACCCCGGGGCTTAGGGATTTTTTCCAAAAACTATTTTCTGCCGGTTAAGTTTTTGAGGGCTGATTTCTTGTCCTGTGATAAAAAGCCTTCTGTTTCGAGTGCCAAACCTTTCAGGAGAGCATTTTCGAGCTTTTGGCACCATTTTTGAGTGAATTGCCAAAAGTCAGATCTTTGCTGAAATTGTGACCCCAGGGCTTAGGGATTTTTTCAAAAAAATATTTTCTGCCGGTTAAGTTTTTGAGGGCTGATTTCTTGTCCTGTGATAAAAAGCCTTCTGTTTCCATCACCAAAGCTTTCAGGGGAGTATTTTCAAGCTTTTGGCACCATTTTTGAGTGAATTGCCAAAAGTCAGATTTTTGCTGAAATTGTGACCCCGGGGCTTAGTGATTTTTTCAAAAAAATAATTTCTGCCGGTTAAGTTTTTGAGGGCTGATTTCTTGTCCTGTGATAAAAAGCCTTCTGTTTCGAGTGCCAAACCTTTCAGGAGAGCATTTTCAAGCTTTTGGCACCATTTTTGAGTGAATTGCCAAAAGTCAGATTTTTCCTGAAATTGTTACCCCGGGGCTTAGGGATTTTTTCAAAAAAATATTTTCTGCCGGTTAAGTTTTTGAGGGCTGATTTCTTGTCCTGTGATAAAAAGCCTTCTGTTTCGAGTGCCAAACCTTTCAGGAGAGGATTTTCTGGCTTTTAGCACCATTTTTGAGTGAATTGCCAAAAGTCAGATTTTTGCTGAAATTGTGACCCCGGGGCTTAGGGATTTTTTCAAAAAAATATTTTCTGCCGGTTAGGTTTTTGAGGGCTGATTTATTTTCCTTTGATAAAAAGACTTCTCTTTCCATCGCCAAAGCTTTCAGGGGAGTATTTTCAAGCTTTTGGCACCATTTTTGAGTGAATTGCCAAAAGTCAGATTTTTGCTGAAATTGTGACCCCGGGGCTTAGGGATTTTTTCAAAAAAATATTTTCTGCCGGTTAAGATTTTGAGGGCTGATTTCTTGTCCTGTAATAAAAAGCCTTCTGTTTCGAGTGCCAAACCTTTCAGGAGAGCATTTTCAAGCTTTTGGCACCATTTTTGAGTGAATTGCCAAAAGTCAGATTTTTGCTGAAATTGTGACCCCGGGGCTTAGGGATTTTTTCAAAAAAATATTTTCTGCCGGTTAAGTTTTTGAGGGCTGATTTCTTTTCCTTTGATAAAAAGCCTTCTGTTTCGAGTGCCAAACCTTTCAGGAAGGCATTTTCAGGCTTTTGGCACCATTTTTGAGTGAATTGCCAAAAGTCAGATTTTTGCTGAAATTATGACCCCGGGGCTTAGGGATTTTTTCCAAAAAATATTTTCTGCCGGTTAAGTTTTTGAGGGCTGATTTCTTGTCCTGCGATAAAAAGACTTCTGTTTCCATCGCCAAACCTTTCAGGAGAGCATTTTCAAGCTTTTGGCACCATTTTTGAGTGAATTGCCAAAAGTCAGATTTTTCCTGAAATCGTGACCCCGGGGCTTAGGGATTTTTTCAAAAAAATATTTTCTGCCGCTTAGGTTTTTCAGGGCTGATTTATTTTCCTTTGATAAAAAGCCTTCTGTTTCGAGTGCCAAACCTTTCAGGAGAGGATTTTCAGGCTTTTGGCACCATTTTTGAGTGAATTGCCAAAAGTCAGATTTTTCCTGAAATTGTGACCCCGGGGCTTAGGGATTTTTTCAAAAAAATATTTTCTGCCGGTTAAGTTTTTGAGGGCTGATTTCTTGTCCTGTGATAAAAAGCCTTCTGTTTCGAGTGCCAAACCTTTCAGGAGAGGATTTTCTGGCTTTTAGCACCATTTTTGAGTGAATTGCCAAAAGTCAGATTTTTGCTGAAATTGTGACCCCGGGGCTTAGGGATTTTTTCAAAAAAATATTTTCTGCCGGTTAGGTTTTTGAGGGCTGATTTATTTTCCTTTGATAAAAAGACTTCTCTTTCCATCGCCAAAGCTTTCAGGGGAGTATTTTCAAGCTTTTGGCACCATTTTTGAGTGAATTGCCAAAAGTCAGATTTTTGCTGAAATTGTGACCCCGGGGCTTAGGGATTTTTTCAAAAAAATATTTTCTGCCGGTTAAGTTTTTGAGGGCTGATTTCTTGTCCTGTAATAAAAAGCCTTCTGTTTCGAGTGCCAAACCTTTCAGGAGAGCATTTTCAAGCTTTTGGCACCATTTTTGAGTGAATTGCCAAAAGTCAGATTTTTGCTGAAATTGTGACCCCGGGGCTTAGGGATTTTTTCAAAAAAATATTTTCTGCCGGTTAAGTTTTTGAGGGCTGATTTCTTTTCCTTTGATAAAAAGCCTTCTGTTTCGAGTGCCAAACCTTTCAGGAAGGCATTTTCAGGCTTTTGGCACCATTTTTGAGTGAATTGCCAAAAGTCAGATTTTTGCTGAAATTATGACCCCGGGGCTTAGGGATTTTTTCCAAAAAATATTTTCTGCCGGTTAAGTTTTTGAGGGCTGATTTCTTGTCCTGCGATAAAAAGACTTCTGTTTCCATCGCCAAACCTTTCAGGAGAGCATTTTCAAGCTTTTGGCACCATTTTTGAGTGAATTGCCAAAAGTCAGATTTTTCCTGAAATCGTGACCCCGGGGCTTAGGGATTTTTTCAAAAAAATATTTTCTGCCGCTTAGGTTTTTCAGGGCTGATTTATTTTCCTTTGATAAAAAGCCTTCTGTTTCGAGTGCCAAACCTTTCAGGAGAGGATTTTCAGGCTTTTGGCACCATTTTTGAGTGAATTGCCAAAAGTCAGATTTTTCCTGAAATTGTGACCCCGGGGCTTAGGGATTTTTTCAAAAAAATATTTTCTGCCGGTTAAGTTTTTGAGGGCTGATTTCTTGTCCTGTGATAAAAAGCCTTCTGTTTCGAGTGCCAAAGCTTTCAGGAGAGCATTTTCAAGCTTTTGGCACCATTTTTGAGTGAATTGCCAAAAGTCAGATTTTTGCTGAAATTGTGACCCCGGGGCTTAGGGATTTTTTTTTAAAAAAAATTTCTGTCGGTTAGGTTTTTCACGGCTGATTTCTTTTCCTTTGATAAAAAGCCTTCTGTTTCGAGTGCCAAACCTTTCAGGAGAGCATTTTCAGGCTTTTGGCACCATTTTTGAGTGAATTGCCAAAGTCAGATTTTTGCTGAAATTGTGACCCCGGGGCTTAGGGATTTTTTCAAAAAAATATTTTCTGCCGGTTAAGTTTTTGAGGGCTGATTTCTTGTCCTGTGATAAAAAGCCTTCTGTTTCGAGTGCCAAACCTTTCAGGAGAGCATTTTCAAGCTTTTGGCACCATTTTTGAGTGAATTGCCAAAAGTCAGATTTTTGCTGAAATTGTGACTGAAATTGTGGCTTAGGGATTTTTTCAAAAAAATATTTTCTGCCGCTTAGGTTTTTGAGGGCTGATTTATTTTCCTTTGATAAAAAGACTTCTGTTTCCATCGCCAAACCTTTCAGGGGAGCATTTTCAAGCTTTTGGCACCATTTTTGAGTGAATTGCCAAAAGTCAGATTTTTGCTGAAATTGTGACCCCGGGGCTTAGGGATTTTTTCAAAAAAATATTTTCTGCCGGTTAAGTTTTTGAGGGCTGATTTATTTTACTTTGATAAAAGCCTTCTGTTTCGAGTGCCAAACCTTTCAGGAGAGCATTTTCAGGCTTTTGGCACCATTTTTGAGTGAATTGCCAAAAGTCAGATTTTTGCTGAAATTGTGACCCCGGGGCTTAGGGATTTTTTCCAAAAACTATTTTCTGCCGGTTAAGTTTTTGAGGGCTGATTTCTTGTCCTGTGATAAAAAGCCTTCTGTTTCGAGTGCCAAACCTTTCAGGAGAGCATTTTCAAGCTTTTGGCACCATTTTTGAGTGAATTGCCAAAAGTCAGATTTTTGCTGAAATCGTGACCCCGGGGCTTAGGGATTTTTTTTAAAAAATATTTTCTGCCGCTTAGGTTTTTCAGGGCTGATTTATTTTCCTTTGATAAAAAGCCTTCTGTTTCGAGTGCCAAACCATCCGGGAGAGCATTTTCAGGCTTTTGGCACCATTTTTAAGTGAATTGCCAAAAGTCAGATTTTTGCTGAAATTGTGACCCCGGGGCTTAGGGATTTTTTCAAAAAAATATTTTCTGCCGGTTAGGTTTTTGAGGGCTGATTTCTTGTCCTGTGATAAAAAGCCTTCTGTTTCGAGTGCCAAACCTTTCAGGAGAGCATTTTCAGGCTTTTGGCACCATTTTTAAGTGAATTGCCAAAAGTCAGATTTTTGCTGAAATTTTGACTGAAATTGTGGCTTAGGGATTTTTTCAAAAAAATATTTTCTGCCGCTTAGGTTTTTGAGGGCTGATTTATTTTCCTTTGATAAAAAGACTTCTGTTTCCATCGCCAAACCTTTCAGGGGAGCATTCTTAAGCTTTTGGCACCATTTTTGAGTGAATTGCCAAAAGTCAGATTTTTGCTGAAATTGTGACCCCGGGGCTTAGGGATTTTTTCAAAAAAATATTTTCTGCCGGTTAAGTTTTTGAGGGCTGATTTATTTTACTTTGATAAAAGCCTTCTGTTTCGAGTGCCAAACCTTTCAGGAGAGCATTTTCAAGCTTTTGGCACCATTTTAGAGTGAATTGCCAAAAGTCAGATTTTTGCTGAAATTGTGACCCCGGGGCTTAGGGATTTTTTCAAAAAAATATTTTCTGCCTGTTAAGTTTTTGAGGGCTGATTTCTTCTCCTGTGATAAAAAGCGTTCTGTTTCAAGTGCCAAACCTTTCAGGAGAGCATTTTCAAGCTTTTGGCACCATTTTTGAGTGAATTGCCAAAAGTCAGATTTTTGCTGAAATTGTGACCCCGGTGCTTAGCGATTTTTTCAAAAAAATATTTTCTGCCGGTTAAGTTTTTGAGGGCTGATTTCTTGTCCTGTGATAAAAAGTCTTCTGTTTCGAGTGCCAAAGCTTTCAGGAGAGCATTTTCAGGCTTTTGGCACCATTTTTGAGTGAATTGCCTAAAGTCAGATTTTTGCTGAAATTGTGACTCCGGGGCTTAGGGATTTTTTCTAAAAAATATTTTCTGCCGGTTAAGTTTTTAAGGGCTGATTTATTTTACTTTGATAAAAGCCGTCTGTTTCGAGTGCCAAACCTTTCAGGATAGCATTTTCAGGCTTTTGGCACCATTTTTGAGTGAATTGCCAAAAGTCAGATTTTTGCTGAAATTCTGACCCCGGCGCTTAGGGATTTTTTAAAAAAAATATTTTCTGCCGGTTAAGTTTTTGAGGGCTGATTTCTTGTCCTGTGATAAAAAGCCTTCTGTTTCGAGTGCCAAAGCTTTCAGGAGAGCATTTTCAGGCTTTTGGCACCATTTTTGAGTGAATTGCCAAAAGTCAGATTTTTGCTGAAACTGTGATCCCGGGGCTTAGGGATTTTTTCAAAAAAATATTTTCTGCCGGTTAAGTTTTTGAGGGCTGATTTCTTGTCCTGTGATAAAAAGCCTTCTGTTTCCATCACCAAAGCTTTCAGGGGAGTATTTTCAAGCTTTTGGTACCATTTTTGAGTGAATTGCCAAAAGTCAGATTTTTGCTGAAATTGTGACCCCGGGGCTTAGGGATTTTTTCAAAAAAATATTTTCTGCCGGTTAAGTTTTTGAGGGCTGATTTCTTGTCCTGTGATAAAAAGCCTTCTGTTTCGAGTGCCAAACCTTTCAGGAGAGGATTTTCTGGCTTTTAGCACCATTTTAGAGTGAATTGCCAAAAGTCAGATTTTTGCTGAAATTGTGACCCCGGGGCTTAGGGATTTTTTCAAAAAAATATTTTCTGCCGGTTAGGTTTTTGAGGGCTGATTTATTTTCCTTTGATAAAAACACTTCTCTTTCCATCGCCAAAGCTTTCAGGGGAGTATTTTCAAGCTTTTGGCACCATTTTTGAGTGAATTGCCAAAAGTCAGATTTTTGCTGAAATTGTGACCCCGGGGCTTAGGGATTTTTTCAAAAACATATTTTCTGCCGGTTAAGTTTTTGAGGGCTGATTTCTTGTCCTGTGATAAAAAGCCTTCTGTTTCGAGTGCCAAACCTTTCAGGAGAGCATTTTCAGGCTTTTGGCACCATTTTTGAGTGAATTGCCAAAGTCAGATTTTTGCTGAAATTGTGACCCCGGGGCTTAGGGATTTTTTCCAAAAAATATTTTCTGCCGGTTAAGTTTTTGAGGGCTGATTTATTTTACTTTGATAAAAGCCTTCTGTTTCGAGTGCCAAACCTTTCAGGAGAGCATTTTCAGGCTTTTGGCACCATTTTTGAGTGAATTGCCAAAAGTCAGATTTTTGCTGAAATTGTGACCCCGGGGCTTAGGGATTTTTTCCAAAAACTATTTTCTGCCGGTTAAGTTTTTGAGGGCTGATTTCTTGTCCTGTGATAAAAAGCCTTCTGTTTCGAGTGCCAAACCTTTCAGGAGAGCATTTTCAAGCTTTTGGCACCATTTTTGAGTGAATTGCCAAAAGTCAGATTTTTGCTGAAATCGTGACCCCGGGGCTTAGGGATTTTTTTAAAAAAATATTTTCTGCCGCTTAGGTTTTTCAGGGCTGATTTATTTTCCTTTGATAAAAAGCCTTCTGTTTCGAGTGCCAAACCGTCCGGGAGAGCATTTTCAGGCTTTTGGCACCATTTTTAAGTGAATTGCCAAAAGTCAGATTTTTGCTGAAATTGTGACCCCGGGGCTTAGGGATTTTTTCAAAAAAATATTTTCTGCCGGTTAGGTTTTTGAGGGCTGATTTCTTGTCCTGTGATAAAAAGTCTTCTGTTTCGAGTGCCAAAGCTTTCAGGAGAGCATTTTCAGGCTTTTGGCACCATTTTTGAGTGAATTGCCTAAAGTCAGATTTTTGCTGAAATTGTGACTCCGGGGCTTAGGGATTTTTTCTAAAAAATATTTTCTGCCGGTTAAGTTTTTAAGGGCTGATTTATTTTACTTTGATAAAAGCCGTCTGTTTCGAGTGCCAAACCTTTCAGGATAGCATTTTCAGGCTTTTGGCACCATTTTTGAGTGAATTGCCAAAAGTCAGATTTTTGCTGAAATTCTGACCCCGGCGCTTAGGGATTTTTTAAAAAAAATATTTTCTGCCGGTTAAGTTTTTGAGGGCTGATTTCTTGTCCTGTGATAAAAAGCCTTCTGTTTCGAGTGCCAAAGCTTTCAGGAGAGCATTTTCAGGCTTTTGGCACCATTTTTGAGTGAATTGCCAAAAGTCAGATTTTTGCTGAAACTGTGATCCCGGGGCTTAGGGATTTTTTCAAAAAAATATTTTCTGCCGGTTAAGTTTTTGAGGGCTGATTTCTTGTCCTGTGATAAAAAGCCTTCTGTTTCCATCACCAAAGCTTTCAGGGGAGTATTTTCAAGCTTTTGGTACCATTTTTGAGTGAATTGCCAAAAGTCAGATTTTTGCTGAAATTGTGACCCCGGGGCTTAGGGATTTTTTCAAAAAAATATTTTCTGCCGGTTAAGTTTTTGAGGGCTGATTTCTTGTCCTGTGATAAAAAGCCTTCTGTTTCGAGTGCCAAACCTTTCAGGAGAGGATTTTCTGGCTTTTAGCACCATTTTAGAGTGAATTGCCAAAAGTCAGATTTTTGCTGAAATTGTGACCCCGGGGCTTAGGGATTTTTTCAAAAAAATATTTTCTGCCGGTTAGGTTTTTGAGGGCTGATTTATTTTCCTTTGATAAAAACACTTCTCTTTCCATCGCCAAAGCTTTCAGGGGAGTATTTTCAAGCTTTTGGCACCATTTTTGAGTGAATTGCCAAAAGTCAGATTTTTGCTGAAATTGTGACCCCGGGGCTTAGGGATTTTTTCAAAAACATATTTTCTGCCGGTTAAGTTTTTGAGGGCTGATTTCTTGTCCTGTGATAAAAAGCCTTCTGTTTCGAGTGCCAAACCTTTCAGGAGAGCATTTTCAGGCTTTTGGCACCATTTTTGAGTGAATTGCCAAAGTCAGATTTTTGCTGAAATTGTGACCCCGGGGCTTAGGGATTTTTTCCAAAAAATATTTTCTGCCGGTTAAGTTTTTGAGGGCTGATTTATTTTACTTTGATAAAAGCCTTCTGTTTCGAGTGCCAAACCTTTCAGGAGAGCATTTTCAGGCTTTTGGCACCATTTTTGAGTGAATTGCCAAAAGTCAGATTTTTGCTGAAATTGTGACCCCGGGGCTTAGGGATTTTTTCCAAAAACTATTTTCTGCCGGTTAAGTTTTTGAGGGCTGATTTCTTGTCCTGTGATAAAAAGCCTTCTGTTTCGAGTGCCAAACCTTTCAGGAGAGCATTTTCAAGCTTTTGGCACCATTTTTGAGTGAATTGCCAAAAGTCAGATTTTTGCTGAAATCGTGACCCCGGGGCTTAGGGATTTTTTTAAAAAAATATTTTCTGCCGCTTAGGTTTTTCAGGGCTGATTTATTTTCCTTTGATAAAAAGCCTTCTGTTTCGAGTGCCAAACCGTCCGGGAGAGCATTTTCAGGCTTTTGGCACCATTTTTAAGTGAATTGCCAAAAGTCAGATTTTTGCTGAAATTGTGACCCCGGGGCTTAGGGATTTTTTCAAAAAAATATTTTCTGCCGGTTAGGTTTTTGAGGGCTGATTTCTTGTCCTGTGATAAAAAGCCTTCTGTTTCGAGTGCCAAACCTTTCAGGAGAGCATTTTCAGGCTTTTGGCACCATTTTTAAGTGAATTGCCAAAAGTCAGATTTTTGCTGAAATTGTGACTGAAATTGTGGCTTAGGGATTTTTTCAAAAAAATATTTTCTGCCGCTTAGGTTTTTGAGGGCTGATTTATTTTCCTTTGATAAAAAGACTTCTGTTTCCATCGCCAAACCTTTCAGGGGAGCATTTTTAAGCTTTTGGCACCATTTTTGAGTGAATTGCCAAAAGTCAGATTTTTGCTGAAATTGTGACCCCGGGGCTTAGGGATTTTTTCAAAAAAATATTTTCTGCCGGTTAAGTTTTTGAGGGCTGATTTATTTTACTTTGATAAAAGCCTTCTGTTTCGAGTGCCAAACCTTTCAGGAGAGCATTTTCAAGCTTTTGGCACCATTTTAGAGTGAATTGCCAAAAGTCAGATTTTTGCTGAAATTGTGACCCCGGGGCTTAGGGATTTTTTCAAAAAAATATTTTCTTCCTGTTAAGTTTTTGAGGGCTGATTTATTTTACTTTGATAAAAGCCTTCTGTTTCGAGTGCCAGACCTTTCAGGAGAGCTTTTTGAGGCTTTTGGCACCATTTTTGAGTGAATTGCCAAAAGTCAGATTTTTGCTGAAATTCTGACCCCGGGGCTTAGGGATTTTTTTAAAAAAATATTTTCTGCCGGTTAAGTTTTTGAGGGCTGATTTCTTGTCCTGTGATAAAAAGCCTTCTGTTTCGAGTGCCAAAGCTTTCAGGAGATCATTTTCAGGCTTTTGGCACCATTTTTGAGTGAATTGCCAAAAGTCAGATTTTTACTGAAACTGTGACCCCGGGGCTTAGGGATTTTTTCAAAAAAATATTTTCTGCCGGTTAAGTTTTTGAGGGCTGATTTCTTGTCCTGTGATAAAAAGCCTTCTGTTTCCATCACCAAAGCTTTCAGGGGAGCATTTTCAAGCTTTTGGTACCATTTTTGAGTGAATTGCCAAAAGTCAGATTTTTGCTGAAATTGTGACCCCGGGGCTTAGGGATTTTTTCAAAAAAATATTTTCTGCCGGTTAAGTTTTTGAGGGCTGATTTCTTGTCCTGTGATAAAAAGCCTTCTGTTTCGAGTGCCAAACCTTTCAGGAGAGGATTTTCTGGCTTTTAGCACCATTTTAGAGTGAATTGCCAAAAGTCAGATTTTTGCTGAAATTGTGACCCCGGGGCTTAGGGATTTTTTCAAAAAAATATTTTCTGCCGGTTAGGTTTTTGAGGGCTGATTTATTTTCCTTTGATAAAAACACTTCTCTTTCCATCGCCAAAGCTTTCAGGGGAGTATTTTCAAGCTTTTGGCACCATTTTTGACTGAATTGCCAAAAGTCAGATTTTTGCTGAAATTGTGACCCCGGGGCTTAGGGATTTTTTCAAAAACATATTTTCTGCCGGTTAAGTTTTTGAGGGCTGATTTCTTGTCCTGTGATAAAAAGCCTTCTGTTTCGAGTGCCAAACCTTTCAGGAGAGCATTTTCAGGCTTTTGGCACCATTTTTGAGTGAATTGCCAAAGTCAGATTTTTGCTGAAATTGTGACCCCGGGGCTTAGGGATTTTTTCCAAAAAATATTTTCTGCCGGTTAAGTTTTTGAGGGCTGATTTATTTTACTTTGATAAAAGCCTTCTGTTTCGAGTGCCAAACCTTTCAGGAGAGCATTTTCAGGCTTTTGGCACCATTTTTGAGTGAATTGCCAAAAGTCAGATTTTTGCTGAAATTGTGACCCCGGGGCTTAGGGATTTTTTCCAAAAACTATTTTCTGCCGGTTAAGTTTTTGAGGGCTGATTTCTTGTCCTGTGATAAAAAGCCTTCTGTTTCGAGTGCCAAACCTTTCAGGAGAGCATTTTCAAGCTTTTGGCACCATTTTTGAGTGAATTGCCAAAAGTCAGATTTTTGCTGAAATCGTGACCCCGGGGCTTAGGGATTTTTTTAAAAAAATATTTTCTGCCGCTTAGGTTTTTCAGGGCTGATTTATTTTCCTTTGATAAAAAGCCTTCTGTTTCGAGTGCCAAACCGTCCGGGAGAGCATTTTCAGGCTTTTGGCACCATTTTTAAGTGAATTGCCAAAAGTCAGATTTTTGCTGAAATTGTGACCCCGGGGCTTAGGGATTTTTTCAAAAAAATATTTTCTGCCGGTTAGGTTTTTGAGGGCTGATTTCTTGTCCTGTGATAAAAAGCCTTCTGTTTCGAGTGCCAAACCTTTCAGGAGAGCATTTTCAGGCTTTTGGCACCATTTTTAAGTGAATTGCCAAAAGTCAGATTTTTGCTGAAATTGTGACTGAAATTGTGGCTTAGGGATTTTTTCAAAAAAATATTTTCTGCCGCTTAGGTTTTTGAGGGCTGATTTATTTTCCTTTGATAAAAAGACTTCTGTTTCCATCGCCAAACCTTTCAGGGGAGCATTTTTAAGCTTTTGGCACCATTTTTGAGTGAATTGCCAAAAGTCAGATTTTTGCTGAAATTGTGACCCCGGGGCTTAGGGATTTTTTCAAAAAAATATTTTCTGCCGGTTAAGTTTTTGAGGGCTGATTTATTTTACTTTGATAAAAGCCTTCTGTTTCGAGTGCCAAACCTTTCAGGAGAGCATTTTCAAGCTTTTGGCACCATTTTAGAGTGAATTGCCAAAAGTCAGATTTTTGCTGAAATTGTGACCCCGGGGCTTAGGGATTTTTTCAAAAAAATATTTTCTTCCTGTTAAGTTTTTGAGGGCTGATTTATTTTACTTTGATAAAAGCCTTCTGTTTCGAGTGCCAGACCTTTCAGGAGAGCTTTTTGAGGCTTTTGGCACCATTTTTGAGTGAATTGCCAAAAGTCAGATTTTTGCTGAAATTCTGACCCCGGGGCTTAGGGATTTTTTTAAAAAAATATTTTCTGCCGGTTAAGTTTTTGAGGGCTGATTTCTTGTCCTGTGATAAAAAGCCTTCTGTTTCGAGTGCCAAAGCTTTCAGGAGATCATTTTCAGGCTTTTGGCACCATTTTTGAGTGAATTGCCAAAAGTCAGATTTTTACTGAAACTGTGACCCCGGGGCTTAGGGATTTTTTCAAAAAAATATTTTCTGCCGGTTAAGTTTTTGAGGGCTGATTTCTTGTCCTGTGATAAAAAGCCTTCTTTTTCCATCACCAAAGCTTTCAGGGGAGCATTTTCGAGCTTTTGGCACCATTTTTGAGTGAATTGCCAAAAGTCAGATTTTTGCTGAAATTTTGACCCTGGGGTTTAGGCATTTTTTCAAAAAAATATTTTCTGCCGGTTAAGTTTTTGAGGGCTGATTTCTTGTCCTGTAATAAAAAGCCTTCTGTTTCAAGTGCCAAACCTTTTAGGAGAGCATTTTCAAGCTTTTGGCACCATTTTTGAGTGAATTGCCAAAAGTCAGATTTTTGCTGAAATTCTGACCCCGGCGCTTAGGGATTTTTTTAAAAAAATATTTTCTGCCGGTTAAGTTTTTGAGGGCTGATTTCTTGTCTTGTGATAAAAAGCCTTCTGTTTCGAGTGCCAAAGCTTTCAGGAGAGAATTTTCAGGCTTTTGGCACCATTTTTGAGTGAATTGCCAAAAGTCAGATTTTTGCTGAAATTGTGACCCCGGGGCTTAGGGATTTTTTCAAAAAAATATTTTCTGCCGGTTAAGTTTTTGAGGGCTGATTTATTTTACTTTGATAAAAGCCTTCTGTTTCGAGTGCCAAACCTTTCAGGAGAGCATTTTCAAGCTTTTGGCACCATTTTTGAGTGAATTGCCAAAAGTCAGATTTTTCCTGAAATTGTGACCCCGGCGCTTAGGGATTTTTTCAAAAAAATATTTTCTGCCGGTTAAGTTTTTGAGGGCTGATTTCTTCTCCTGTGATAAAAAGCCTTCTGTTTCGAGTGCCAAAGCTTTCAGGAGAGCATTTTCAGGCTTTTGGCACCATTTTTGAGTGAATTGCCAAAAGTCAGATTTTTGCTGAAATTGTGACCCCGGGGCTTAGGGATTTTTTCAAAAAAATATTTTCTGCCGGTTAAGTTTTTGAGGGCTGATTTATTTTACTTTGATAAAAGCCTTCTGTTTCGAGTGCCAGACCTTTCAGGAGAGCTTTTTGAGGCTTTTGGCACCATTTTTGAGTGAATTGCCAAAAGTCAGATTTTTGCTGAAATTCTGACCCCGTGGCTTAGGGATTTTTTTAAAAAAATATTTTCTGCCGGTTAAGTTTTTGAGGGCTGATTTCTTGTCCTGTGATAAAAAGCCTTCTGTTTCGAGTGCCAAAGCTTTCAGGAGATCATTTTCAGGCTTTTGGCACCATTTTTGAGTGAATTGCCAAAAGTCAGATTTTTGCTGAAACTGTGACCCCGGGGCTTAGGGATTTTTTCAAAAAAATATTTTCTGCCGGTTAAGTTTTTGAGGGCTGATTTCTTGTCCTGTGATAAAAAGCCTTCTGTTTCCATCACCAAAGCTTTCAGGGGAGCATTTTCGAGCTTTTGGCACCATTTTTGAGTGAATTGCCAAAAGTCAGATTTTTGCTGAAATTTTGACCCTGGGGTTTAGGCATTTTTTCAAAAAAATATTTTCTGCCGGTTAAGTTTTTGAGGGCTGATTTATTTTACTTTGATAAAAGCCTTCTGTTTCGAGTGCCAGACCTTTCAGGAGAGCTTTTTGAGGCTTTTGGCACCATTTTTGAGTGAATTGCCAAAAGTCAGATTTTTGCTGAAATTCTGACCCCGGGGCTTAGGGATTTTTTTAAAAAAATATTTTCTGCCGGTTAAGTTTTTGAGGGCTGATTTCTTGTCCTGTGATAAAAAGCCTTCTGTTTCGAGTGCCAAAGCTTTCAGGAGATCATTTTCAGGCTTTTGGCACCATTTTTGAGTGAATTGCCAAAAGTCAGATTTTTGCTGAAACTGTGACCCCGGGGCTTAGGGATTTTTTCAAAAAAATATTTTCTGCCGGTTAAGTTTTTGAGGGCTGATTTCTTGTCCTGTGATAAAAAGCCTTCTGTTTCCATCACCAAAGCTTTCAGGGGAGCATTTTCGAGCTTTTGGCACCATTTTTGAGTGAATTGCCAAAAGTCAGATTTTTGCTGAAATTTTGACCCTGGGGTTTAGGCATTTTTTCAAAAAAATATTTTCTGCCGGTTAAGTTTTTGAGGGCTGATTTCTTGTCCTGTAATAAAAAGCCTTCTGTTTCGAGTGCCAAACCTTTCAGGAGAGCATTTTCAAGCTTTTGGCACCATTTTTGAGTGAATTGCCAAAAGTCAGATTTTTCCTGAAATTGTGACCCCGGCGCTTAGGGATTTTTTTAAAAAAATATTTTCTGCCGGTTAAGTTTTTGAGGGCTGATTTCTTCTCCTCTGATAAAAAGCCTTCTGTTTCAAGTGCCAAACCTTTTAGGAGAGCATTTTCAAGCTTTTGGCACCATTTTTGAGTGAATTGCCAAAAGTCAGATTTTTGCTGAAATTCTGACCCCGGCGCTTAGGGATTTTTTTAAAAAAATATTTTCTGCCGGTTAAGTTTTTGAGGGCTGATTTCTTGTCTTGTGATAAAAAGCCTTCTGTTTCGAGTGCCAAAGCTTTCAGGAGAGCATTTTCAGGCTTTTGGCACCATTTTTGAGTGAATTGCCAAAAGTTAGATTTTTGCTGAAATTGTGACCCCGGGGCTTAGGGATTTTTTCAAAAAAATATTTTCTGCCGGTTAAGTTTTTGAGGGCTGATTTCTTGTCCTGTGATAAAAAGCCTTCTGTTTCGAGTGCCAAAGCTTTCAGGAGAGCATTTTCAGGCTTTTGGCACCATTTTTGAGTGAATTGCCAAAAGTCAGATTTTTGCTGAAATTGTGACCCCGGGGCTTAGGGATTTTTTCAAAAAAATATTTTCTGCCGGTTAGGTTTTTGAGGGCTGATTTATTTTACTTTGATAAAAGCCTTCTGTTTCGAGTGCCAGACCTTTCAGGAGAGCTTTTTGAGGCTTTTGGCACCATTTTTGAGTGAATTGCCAAAAGTCAGATTGTTGCTGAAATTCTGACCCCGGCGCTTAGGGATTTTTTAAAAAAAATATTTTCTGCCGGTTAAGTTTTTGAGGGCTGATTTCTTGTCCTGTGATAAAAAGCCTTCTGTTTCGAGTGCCAAAGCTTTCAGGAGAGCATTTTCAGGCTTTTGGCACCATTTTTGAGTGAATTGCCAAAAGTCAGATTTTTGCTGAAATTGTGACCCCGGGGCTTAGGGATTTTTTTTAAAAAAATATTTTCTGCCGGTTAAGTTTTTGAGGGCTGATTTCTTCTCCTGTAATAAAAAGCCTTCTGTTTCGAGTGCCAAACCTTTCAGGAGAGCATTTTCAAGCTTTTGGCACCATTTTTGAGTGAATTGCCAAAAGTCAGATTTTTGCTGAAACTGTGACCCCGGCGCTTAGGGATTTTATTAAAAAAATATTTTCTGCCGATTAAGTTTTTGAGTGCTGATTTCTTGTCCTGTAATAAAAAGCCTTCTGTTTCGAGTGCCAAAGCTTTCAGGAGAGCATTTTCAGGCTTTTGGCACCATTTTTGAGCGAATTGCCAAAAGTTAGATTTTTGCTGAAATTGTGACCCCGGGGCTTAGGGATTTTATTAAAAAAATATTTTCTGCCGATTAAGTTTTTGAGGGCTGATTTCTTGTCCTGTGATAAAAAGCCTTCTGTTTCGAGTGCCAAACCTTTCAGGAGAGCATTTTCATGCTTTTGGCACTTTTTTTGGTAAGAATTGCCAAAAGTCAGATTTTTGCTGAAATTGTGACCCCGGGGCTTAGGGATTTTATTAAAAAAATATTTTCTGCCGATTAAGTTTTTGAGGGCTGATTTCTTGTCCTGTGATAAAAAGCCTTCTGTTTCGAGTGCCAAAGCTTTCAGGAGAGAATTTTCAGGCTTTTGGCACCATTTTTGAGTGAATTGCCAAAAGTCAGATTTTTGCTGAAATTGTGACCCCGGGGCTTAGGGATTTTTTCAAAAAAATATTTTCTGCCGGTTAAGTTTTTGAGGGCTGATTTATTTTACTTTGATAAAAGCCTTCTGTTTCGAGTGCCAAACCTTTCAGGAGAGCATTTTCAAGCTTTTGGCACCATTTTTGAGTGAATTGCCAAAAGTCAGATTTTTGCTGAAATTCTGACCCCGGGGCTTAGGGATTTTTTTAAAAAAATATTTTCTGCCGGTTAAGTTTTTGAGGGCTGATTTCTTGTCCTGTGATAAAAAGCCTTCTGTTTCGAGTGCCAAAGCTTTCAGGAGATCATTTTCAGGCTTTTGGCACCATTTTTGAGTGAATTGCCAAAAGTCAGATTTTTGCTGAAACTGTGACCCCGGGGCTTAGGGATTTTTTCAAAAAAATATTTTCTGCTGGTTAAGTTTTTGAGGGCTGATTTCTTGTCCTGTGATAAAAAGCCTTCTGTTTCCATCACCAAAGCTTTCAGGGGAGCATTTTCGAGCTTTTGGCACCATTTTTGAGTGAATTGCCAAAAGTCAGATTTTTGCTGAAATTTTGACCCTGGGGTTTAGGCATTTTTTCAAAAAAATATTTTCTGCCGGTTAAGTTTTTGAGGGCTGATTTCTTGTCCTGTAATAAAAAGCCTTCTGTTTCGAGTGCCAAACCTTTCAGGAGAGCATTTTCAAGCTTTTGGCACCATTTTTGAGTGAATTGCCAAAAGTCAGATTTTTCCTGAAATTGTGACCCCGGCGCTTAGGGATTTTTTTAAAAAAATATTTTCTGCCGGTTAAGTTTTTGAGGGCTGATTTCTTCTCCTCTGATAAAAAGCCTTCTGTTTCAAGTGCCAAACCTTTTAGGAGAGCATTTTCAAGCTTTTGGCACCATTTTTGAGTGAATTGCCAAAAGTCAGATTTTTGCTGAAATTCTGACCCCGGCGCTTAGGGATTTTTTTAAAAAAATATTTTCTGCCGGTTAAGTTTTTGAGGGCTGATTTCTTGTCTTGTGATAAAAAGCCTTCTGTTTCGAGTGCCAAAGCTTTCAGGAGAGCATTTTCAGGCTTTTGGCACCATTTTTGAGTGAATTGCCAAAAGTTAGATTTTTGCTGAAATTGTGACCCCGGGGCTTAGGGATTTTTTCAAAAAAATATTTTCTGCCGGTTAAGTTTTTGAGGGCTGATTTCTTGTCCTGTGATAAAAAGCCTTCTGTTTCGAGTGCCAAAGCTTTCAGGAGAGCATTTTCAGGCTTTTGGCACCATTTTTGAGTGAATTGCCAAAAGTCAGATTTTTGCTGAAATTGTGACCCCGGGGCTTAGGGATTTTTTCAAAAAAATATTTTCTGCCGGTTAGGTTTTTGAGGGCTGATTTATTTTACTTTGATAAAAGCCTTCTGTTTCGAGTGCCAGACCTTTCAGGAGAGCTTTTTGAGGCTTTTGGCACCATTTTTGAGTGAATTGCCAAAAGTCAGATTGTTGCTGAAATTCTGACCCCGGCGCTTAGGGATTTTTTTAAAAAAATATTTTCTGCCGGTTAAGTTTTTGAGGGCTGATTTCTTGTCCTGTGATAAAAAGCCTTCTGTTTCGAGTGCCAAAGCTTTCAGGAGAGCATTTTCAGGCTTTTGGCACCATTTTTGAGCGAATTGCCAAAAGTCAGATTTTTGCTGAAATTGTGACCTCGGGGCTTAGGGATTTTTTTTAAAAAAATATTTTCTGCTGGTTAAGTTTTTGAGGGCTGATTTCTTCTCCTGTAATAAAAAGCCTTCTGTTTCGAGTGCCAAACCTTTCAGGAGAGCATTTTCATGCTTTTGGCACTTTTTTTGGTAAGAATTGCCAAAAGTCAGATTTTTGCTGAAATTGTGACCCCGGGGCTTAGGGATTTTATTAAAAAAATATTTTCTGCCGATTAAGTTTTTGAGGGCTGATTTCTTGTCCTGTGATAAAAAGCCTTCTGTTTCGAGTGCCAAAGCTTTCAGGAGAGAATTTTCAGGCTTTTGGCACCATTTTTGAGTGAATTGCCAAAAGTCAGATTTTTGCTGAAATTGTGACCCCGGGGCTTAGGGATTTTTTCAAAAAAATATTTTCTGCCGGTTAAGTTTTTGAGGGCTGATTTATTTTACTTTGATAAAAGCCTTCTGTTTCGAGTGCCAAACCTTTCAGGAGAGCATTTTCAAGCTTTTGGCACCATTTTTGAGTGAATTGCCAAAAGTCAGATTTTTGCTGAAATTCTGACCCCGGGGCTTAGGGATTTTTTTAAAAAAATATTTTCTGCCGGTTAAGTTTTTGAGGGCTGATTTCTTGTCCTGTGATAAAAAGCCTTCTGTTTCGAGTGCCAAAGCTTTCAGGAGATCATTTTCAGGCTTTTGGCACCATTTTTGAGTGAATTGCCAAAAGTCAGATTTTTGCTGAAACTGTGACCCCGGGGCTTAGGGATTTTTTCAAAAAAATATTTTCTGCCGGTTAAGTTTTTGAGGGCTGATTTCTTGTCCTGTGATAAAAAGCCTTCTGTTTCCATCACCAAAGCTTTCAGGGGAGCATTTTCGAGCTTTTGGCACCATTTTTGAGTGAATTGCCAAAAGTCAGATTTTTGCTGAAATTTTGACCCTGGGGTTTAGGCATTTTTTCAAAAAAATATTTTCTGCCAGTTAAGTTTTTGAGGGCTGATTTCTTGTCCTGTAATAAAAAGCCTTCTGTTTCGAGTGCCAAACCGTCCGGGAGAGCATTTTCAGGCTTTTGGCACCATTTTTAAGTGAATTGCCAAAAGTCAGATTTTTGCTGAAATTGTGACCCCGGGGCTTAGGGATTTTTTCAAAAAAATATTTTCTGCCGGTTAGGTTTTTGAGGGCTGATTTCTTGTCCTGTGATAAAAAGCCTTCTGTTTCGAGTGCCAAACCTTTCAGGAGAGCATTTTCAGGCTTTTGGCACCATTTTTAAGTGAATTGCCAAAAGTCAGATTTTTGCTGAAATTGTGACTGAAATTGTGGCTTAGGGATTTTTTCAAAAAAATATTTTCTGCCGCTTAGGTTTTTGAGGGCTGATTTATTTTCCTTTGATAAAAAGACTTCTGTTTCCATCGCCAAACCTTTCAGGGGAGCATTTTTAAGCTTTTGGCACCATTTTTGAGTGAATTGCCAAAAGTCAGATTTTTGCTGAAATTGTGACCCCGGGGCTTAGGGATTTTTTCAAAAAAATATTTTCTGCCGGTTAAGTTTTTGAGGGCTGATTTATTTTACTTTGATAAAAGCCTTCTGTTTCGAGTGCCAAACCTTTCAGGAGAGCATTTTCAAGCTTTTGGCACCATTTTAGAGTGAATTGCCAAAAGTCAGATTTTTGCTGAAATTGTGACCCCGGGGCTTAGGGATTTTTTCAAAAAAATATTTTCTTCCTGTTAAGTTTTTGAGGGCTGATTTATTTTACTTTGATAAAAGCCTTCTGTTTCGAGTGCCAGACCTTTCAGGAGAGCTTTTTGAGGCTTTTGGCACCATTTTTGAGTGAATTGCCAAAAGTCAGATTTTTGCTGAAATTCTGACCCCGGGGCTTAGGGATTTTTTTAAAAAAATATTTTCTGCCGGTTAAGTTTTTGAGGGCTGATTTCTTGTCCTGTGATAAAAAGCCTTCTGTTTCGAGTGCCAATGCTTTCAGGAGATCATTTTCAGGCTTTTGAAACCATTTTTGAGTGAATTGCCAAAAGTCAGATTTTTACTGAAACTGTGACCCCGGGGCTTAGGGATTTTTTCAAAAAAATATTTTCTGCCGGTTAAGTTTTTGAGGGCTGATTTCTTGTCCTGTGATAAAAAGCCTTCTGTTTCCATCACCAAAGCTTTCAGGGGAGCATTTTCGAGCTTTTGGCACCATTTTTGAGTGAATTGCCAAAAGTCAGATTTTTGCTGAAATTTTGACCCTGGGGTTTAGGCATTTTTTCAAAAAAATATTTTCTGCCGGTTAAGTTTTTGAGGGCTGATTTCTTGTCCTGTAATAAAAAGCCTTCTGTTTCAAGTGCCAAACCTTTTAGGAGAGCATTTTCAAGCTTTTGGCACCATTTTTGAGTGAATTGCCAAAAGTCAGATTTTTGCTGAAATTCTGACCCCGGCGCTTAGGGATTTTTTTAAAAAAATATTTTCTGCCGGTTAAGTTTTTGAGGGCTGATTTCTTGTCTTGTGATAAAAAGCCTTCTGTTTCGAGTGCCAAAGCTTTCAGGAGAGAATTTTCAGGCTTTTGGCACCATTTTTGAGTGAATTGCCAAAAGTCAGATTTTTGCTGAAATTGTGACCCCGGGGCTTAGGGATTTTTTCAAAAAAATATTTTCTGCCGGTTAAGTTTTTGAGGGCTGATTTATTTTACTTTGATAAAAGCCTTCTGTTTCGAGTGCCAAACCTTTCAGGAGAGCATTTTCAAGCTTTTGGCACCATTTTTGAGTGAATTGCCAAAAGTCAGATTTTTCCTGAAATTGTGACCCCGGCGCTTAGGGATTTTTTCAAAAAAATATTTTCTGCCGGTTAAGTTTTTGAGGGCTGATTTCTTCTCCTGTGATAAAAAGCCTTCTGTTTCGAGTGCCAAAGCTTTCAGGAGAGCATTTTCAGGCTTTTGGCACCATTTTTGAGTGAATTGCCAAAAGTCAGATTTTTGCTGAAATTGTGACCCCGGGGCTTAGGGATTTTTTCAAAAAAATATTTTCTGCCGGTTAAGTTTTTGAGGGCTGATTTATTTTACTTTGATAAAAGCCTTCTGTTTCGAGTGCCAGACCTTTCAGGAGAGCTTTTTGAGGCTTTTGGCACCATTTTTGAGTGAATTGCCAAAAGTCAGATTTTTGCTGAAATTCTGACCCCGGGGCTTAGGGATTTTTTTAAAAAAATATTTTCTGCCGGTTAAGTTTTTGAGGGCTGATTTCTTGTCCTGTGATAAAAAGCCTTCTGTTTCGAGTGCCAAAGCTTTCAGGAGATCATTTTCAGGCTTTTGGCACCATTTTTGAGTGAATTGCCAAAAGTCAGATTTTTGCTGAAACTGTGACCCCGGGGCTTAGGGATTTTTTCAAAAAAATATTTTCTGCCGGTTAAGTTTTTGAGGGCTGATTTCTTGTCCTGTGATAAAAAGCCTTCTGTTTCCATCACCAAAGCTTTCAGGGGAGCATTTTCGAGCTTTTGGCACCATTTTTGAGTGAATTGCCAAAAGTCAGATTTTTGCTGAAATTTTGACCCTGGGGTTTAGGCATTTTTTCAAAAAAATATTTTCTGCCGGTTAAGTTTTTGAGGGCTGATTTCTTGTCCTGTAATAAAAAGCCTTCTGTTTCGAGTGCCAAACCTTTCAGGAGAGCATTTTCAAGCTTTTGGCACCATTTTTGAGTGAATTGCCAAAAGTCAGATTTTTCCTGAAATTGTGACCCCGGCGCTTAGGGATTTTTTTAAAAAAATATTTTCTGCCGGTTAAGTTTTTGAGGGCTGATTTCTTCTCCTCTGATAAAAAGCCTTCTGTTTCAAGTGCCAAACCTTTTAGGAGAGCATTTTCAAGCTTTTGGCACCATTTTTGAGTGAATTGCCAAAAGTCAGATTTTTGCTGAAATTCTGACCCCGGCGCTTAGGGATTTTTTTAAAAAAATATTTTCTGCCGGTTAAGTTTTTGAGGGCTGATTTCTTGTCTTGTGATAAAAAGCCTTCTGTTTCGAGTGCCAAAGCTTTCAGGAGAGCATTTTCAGGCTTTTGGCACCATTTTTGAGTGAATTGCCAAAAGTTAGATTTTTGCTGAAATTGTGACCCCAGGGCTTAGGGATTTTTTCAAAAAAATATTTTCTGCCGGTTAAGTTTTTGAGGGCTGATTTCTTGTCCTGTGATAAAAAGCCTTCTGTTTCGAGTGCCAAAGCTTTCAGGAGAGCATTTTCAGGCTTTTGGCACCATTTTTGAGTGAATTGCCAAAAGTCAGATTTTTGCTGAAATTGTGACCCCGGGGCTTAGGGATTTTTTCAAAAAAATATTTTCTGCCGGTTAGGTTTTTGAGGGCTGATTTATTTTACTTTGATAAAAGCCTTCTGTTTCGAGTGCCAGACCTTTCAGGAGAGCTTTTTGAGGCTTTTGGCACCATTTTTGAGTGAATTGCCAAAAGTCAGATTGTTGCTGAAATTCTGACCCCGGCGCTTAGGGATTTTTTTAAAAAAATATTTTCTGCCGGTTAAGTTTTTGAGGGCTGATTTCTTGTCCTGTGATAAAAAGCCTTCTGTTTCGAGTGCCAAAGCTTTCAGGAGAGCATTTTCAGGCTTTTGGCACCATTTTTGAGTGAATTGCCAAAAGTCAGATTTTTGCTGAAATTGTGACCCCGGGGCTTAGGGATTTTTTTTAAAAAAATATTTTCTGCCGGTTAAGTTTTTGAGGGCTGATTTCTTCTCCTGTAATAAAAAGCCTTCTGTTTCGAGTGCCAAACCTTTCAGGAGAGCATTTTCAAGCTTTTGGCACCATTTTTGAGTGAATTGCCAAAAGTCAGATTTTTGCTGAAACTGTGACCCCGGCGCTTAGGGATTTTATTAAAAAAATATTTTCTGCCGATTAAGTTTTTGAGTGCTGATTTCTTGTCCTGTAATAAAAAGCCTTCTGTTTCGAGTGCCAAAGCTTTCAGGAGAGCATTTTCAGGCTTTTGGCACCATTTTTGAGCGAATTGCCAAAAGTTAGATTTTTGCTGAAATTGTGACCCCGGGGCTTAGGGATTTTATTAAAAAAATATTTTCTGCCGATTAAGTTTTTGAGGGCTGATTTCTTGTCCTGTGATAAAAAGCCTTCTGTTTCGAGTGCCAAACCTTTCAGGAGAGCATTTTCATGCTTTTGGCACTTTTTTTGGTAAGAATTGCCAAAAGTCAGATTTTTGCTGAAATTGTGACCCCGGGGCTTAGGGATTTTATTAAAAAAATATTTTCTGCCGATTAAGTTTTTGAGGGCTGATTTCTTGTCCTGTGATAAAAAGCCTTCTGTTTCGAGTGCCAAAGCTTTCAGGAGAGAATTTTCAGGCTTTTGGCACCATTTTTGAGTGAATTGCCAAAAGTCAGATTTTTGCTGAAATTGTGACCCCGGGGCTTAGGGATTTTTTCAAAAAAATATTTTCTGCCGGTTAAGTTTTTGAGGGCTGATTTATTTTACTTTGATAAAAGCCTTCTGTTTCGAGTGCCAAACCTTTCAGGAGAGCATTTTCAAGCTTTTGGCACCATTTTTGAGTGAATTGCCAAAAGTCAGATTTTTGCTGAAATTCTGACCCCGGGGCTTAGGGATTTTTTTAAAAAAATATTTTCTGCCGGTTAAGTTTTTGAGGGCTGATTTCTTGTCCTGTGATAAAAAGCCTTCTGTTTCGAGTGCCAAAGCTTTCAGGAGATCATTTTCAGGCTTTTGGCACCATTTTTGAGTGAATTGCCAAAAGTCAGATTTTTGCTGAAACTGTGACCCCGGGGCTTAGGGATTTTTTCAAAAAAATATTTTCTGCCGGTTAAGTTTTTGAGGGCTGATTTCTTGTCCTGTGATAAAAAGCCTTCTGTTTCCATCACCAAAGCTTTCAGGGGAGCATTTTCGAGCTTTTGGCACCATTTTTGAGTGAATTGCCAAAAGTCAGATTTTTGCTGAAATTTTGACCCTGGGGTTTAGGCATTTTTTCAAAAAAATATTTTCTGCCGGTTAAGTTTTTGAGGGCTGATTTCTTGTCCTGTAATAAAAAGCCTTCTGTTTCGAGTGCCAAACCTTTCAGGAGAGCATTTTCAAGCTTTTGGCACCATTTTTGAGTGAATTGCCAAAAGTCAGATTTTTCCTGAAATTGTGACCCCGGCGCTTAGGGATTTTTTTAAAAAAATATTTTCTGCCGGTTAAGTTTTTGAGGGCTGATTTCTTCTCCTCTGATAAAAAGCCTTCTGTTTCAAGTGCCAAACCTTTTAGGAGAGCATTTTCAAGCTTTTGGCACCATTTTTGAGTGAATTGCCAAAAGTCAGATTTTTGCTGAAATTCTGACCCCGGCGCTTAGGGATTTTTTTAAAAAAATATTTTCTGCCGGTTAAGTTTTTGAGGGCTGATTTCTTGTCTTGTGATAAAAAGCCTTCTGTTTCGAGTGCCAAAGCTTTCAGGAGAGCATTTTCAGGCTTTTGGCACCATTTTTGAGTGAATTGCCAAAAGTTAGATTTTTGCTGAAATTGTGACCCCGGGGATTAGGGATTTTTTCAAAAAAATATTTTCTGCCGGTTAAGTTTTTGAGGGCTGATTTCTTGTCCTGTGATAAAAAGCCTTCTGTTTCGAGTGCCAAAGCTTTCAGGAGAGCATTTTCAGGCTTTTGGCACCATTTTTGAGTGAATTGCCAAAAGTCAGATTTTTGCTGAAATTGTGACCCCGGGGCTTAGGGATTTTTTCAAAAAAATATTTTCTGCCGGTTAGGTTTTTGAGGGCTGATTTATTTTACTTTGATAAAAGCCTTCTGTTTCGAGTGCCAGACCTTTCAGGAGAGCTTTTTGAGGCTTTTGGCACCATTTTTGAGTGAATTGCCAAAAGTCAGATTGTTGCTGAAATTCTGACCCCGGCGCTTAGGGATTTTTTTAAAAAAATATTTTCTGCCGGTTAAGTTTTTGAGGGCTGATTTCTTGTCCTGTGATAAAAAGCCTTCTGTTTCGAGTGCCAAAGCTTTCAGGAGAGCATTTTCAGGCTTTTGGCACCATTTTTGAGTGAATTGCCAAAAGTCAGATTTTTGCTGAAATTGTGACCCCGGGGCTTAGGGATTTTTTTTAAAAAAATATTTTCTGCCGGTTAAGTTTTTGAGGGCTGATTTCTTCTCCTGTAATAAAAAGCCTTCTGTTTCGAGTGCCAAACCTTTCAGGAGAGCATTTTCAAGCTTTTGGCACCATTTTTGAGTGAATTGCCAAAAGTCAGATTTTTGCTGAAACTGTGACCCCGGCGCTTAGGGATTTTATTAAAAAAATATTTTCTGCCGATTAAGTTTTTGAGTGCTGATTTCTTGTCCTGTAATAAAAAGCCTTCTGTTTCGAGTGCCAAAGCTTTCAGGAGAGCATTTTCAGGCTTTTGGCACCATTTTTGAGCGAATTGCCAAAAGTTAGATTTTTGCTGAAATTGTGACCCCGGGGCTTAGGGATTTTATTAAAAAAATATTTTCTGCCGATTAAGTTTTTGAGGGCTGATTTCTTGTCCTGTGATAAAAAGCCTTCTGTTTCGAGTGCCAAACCTTTCAGGAGAGCATTTTCATGCTTTTGGCACTTTTTTTGGTAAGAATTGCCAAAAGTCAGATTTTTGCTGAAATTGTGACCCCGGGGCTTAGGGATTTTATTAAAAAAATATTTTCTGCCGATTAAGTTTTTGAGGGCTGATTTCTTGTCCTGTGATAAAAAGCCTTCTGTTTCGAGTGCCAAAGCTTTCAGGAGAGAATTTTCAGGCTTTTGGCACCATTTTTGAGTGAATTGCCAAAAGTCAGATTTTTGCTGAAATTGTGACCCCGGGGCTTAGGGATTTTTTCAAAAAAATATTTTCTGCCGGTTAAGTTTTTGAGGGCTGATTTATTTTACTTTGATAAAAGCCTTCTGTTTCGAGTGCCAAACCTTTCAGGAGAGCATTTTCAAGCTTTTGGCACCATTTTTGAGTGAATTGCCAAAAGTCAGATTTTTGCTGAAATTCTGACCTCGGGGCTTAGGGATTTTTTTTAAAAAATATTTTCTGCCGGTTAAGTTTTTGAGGGCTGATTTCTTGTCCTGTGAAAAAAAGCCTTCTGTTTCGAGTGCCAAAGCTTTCAGGAGATCATTTTCAGGCTTTTGGCACCATTTTTGAGTGAATTGCCAAAAGTCAGATTTTTGCTGAAACTGTGACCCCGGGGCTTAGGGATTTTTTCAAAAAAATATTTTCTGCCGGTTAAGTTTTTGAGGGCTGATTTCTTGTCCTGTGATAAAAAGCCTTCTGTTTCCATCACCAAAGCTTTCAGGGGAGCATTTTCGAGCTTTTGGCACCATTTTTGAATGAATTGCCAAAAGTCAGATTTTTGCTGAAATTTTGACCCTGGGGTTTAGGGATTTTTTCAAAAAAATATTTTCTGCCGGTTAAGTTTTTGAGGGCTGATTTCTTGTCCTGTAATAAAAAGCCTTCTGTTTCGAGTGCCAAACCTTTCAGGAGAGCATTTTCAAGCTTTTGGCACCATTTTTGAGTGAATTGCCAAAAGTCAGATTTTTCCTGAAATTGTGACCCCGGCGCTTAGGGATTTTTTTTAAAAAATATTTTCTGCCGGTTAAGTTTTTGAGGGCTGATTTCTTCTCCTCTGATAAAAAGCCTTCTGTTTCAAGTGCCAAACCTTTTAGGAGAGCATTTTCAAGCTTTTGGCACCATTTTTGAGTGAATTGCCAAAAGTCAGATTTTTGCTGAAATTCTGACCCCGGCGCTTAGGGATTTTTTTAAAAAAATATTTTCTGCCGGTTAAGTTTTTGAGGGCTGATTTCTTGTCTTGTGATAAAAAGCCTTCTGTTTCGAGTGCCAAAGCTTTCAGGAGAGCATTTTCAGGCTTTTGGCACCATTTTTGAGTGAATTGCCAAAAGTTAGATTTTTGCTGAAATTGTGACCCCGGGGCTTAGGGATTTTTTCAAAAAAATATTTTCTGCCGGTTAAGTTTTTGAGGGCTGATTTCTTCTCCTGTGATAAAAAGCCTTCTGTTTCAAGTGCCAAACCTTTTAGGAGAGCATTTTCAAGCTTTTGGCACCATTTTTGAGTGAATTGCCAAAAGTCAGATTTTTGCTGAAATTGTGACCCCGGGGCTTAGGGATTTTTTAAAAAAAATATTTTCTGCCGGTTATGTTTTTGAGGGCTGATTTCTTGTCCTGTAATAAAAAGCCTTCTGTTTCGAGTGCCAAACCTTTCAGGAGAGCATTTTCAAGCTTTTGGCACCATTTTTGAGTGAATTGCCAAAAGTCAGATTTTTGCTGAAATTGTGACCCCGGGGCTTAGGGATTTTTTTTAAAAAATATTTTCTGCCGATTAGGTTTTTGAGGGCTGATTAATTTTCCTTTAATACAAAGACTTCTGTTTCGAGTGCCAAACCTTTCAGGAGAGCATTTTCAAGCTTGTGGCACCATTTTTGAGTGAATTGCCAAAAGTCAGATTTTTGCTGAAATTCTGACCCCGGCGCTTAGGGATTTTTTAAAAAAAATATTTTCTGCCGGTTAAGTTTTTGAGGGCTGATTTCTTGTCCTGTGATAAAAAGCCTTCTGTTTCGAGTGCCAGACCTTTCAGGAGAGCATTTTCAGGCTTTTGGCACCATTTTTGAGTGAATTGCCAAAAGTCAGGTTTTTGCTGATATTGTGGCTTTGGGATATTTTCAAAAAAATATTTTCTGCCTGTTAAGTTTTTGAGGGCTGATTTCTTGTGCTGTGATAATAAGCCTTCTGTTTCGAGTGCCAAAGCTTTCAGGAGAGCATTTTCAGGCTTTTGGCACCATTTTTGAGTGAATTGCCAAATGTCTGATTTTTGCTGAAATTGTGACCCCGGGGCTTAGGGATTTTTTCAAAAAAATATTTTCTGCCGGTTAAGTTTTTGAGGGCTGATTTTTTGTCCTGTGATAAAAAGCCTTCTGTTTCGAGTGCCAAACCTTTCAGGAGAGCATTTTCAAGCTTTTGGCACCATTTTTGAGTGAATTGCCAAAAGTCAGATTTTTGCTGAAATTGTGACCCCGGGGCTTAGGGATTTTTTTAAAAAAATATTTTCTGCCGATTAGGTTTTTGAGGGCTGATTAATTTTCCTTTAATAAAAAGACTTCTGTTTCAATCGCCAAAGCTTTGAGAGGAGCATTTCCAAGCTTTTGGCACCATTTTTGAGTGAATTGCCAAAAGTCAGATTTTTGCTGAAATTGTGACCCTGGGGCTTAGGGATTTTTTCAAAAAAATATTTTCTGCCGGTTAAGTTTTTGAGGGCTGATTTCTTGTCCTGTAATAAAAAGACTTCTGTTTCGAGTGCCAAACCTTTCAGGAGAGCAGTTTCAGGCTTTTGGCACCATTTTTGAGTGAATTGCCAAAAGTCAGATTTTTGCTGAAATTCTGACCCCGGCGCTTAGGGATTTTTTCAAAAAAATATTTTCTGCCGGTTAAGTTTTTGAGGGCTGATTTATTTTACTTTGATAAAAGCCTTCTGTTTCGAGTGCCAAACCTTTCAGGAGAGCATTTTCAAGCTTTTGGCACCATTTTTGAGTGAATTGCCAAAAGTCAGATTTTTGCTGAAATTCTGACCCCGGCGCTTAGGGATTTTTTAAAAAAAATATTTTCTGCCGGTTAAGTTTTTGAGGGCTGATTTCTTGTCCTGTGATAAAAAGCCTTCTGTTTCAAGTGCCAAACCTTTTCGGAGAGCATTTTCAGGCTTTTGGCACCATTTTTGAGTGAATTGCCAAAAGTCAGATTTTTGCTGAAATTGTGACCCCGGGGCTTAGGGATTTTTTTTAAAAAATATTTTCTGCCGATTAGGTTTTTGAGGGCTGATTAATTTTCCTTTAATAAAAAGACTTCTGTTTCAATCGCCAAAGCTTTCAGAGGAGCATTTCCAAGCTTTTGGCACGATTTTTGAGTGAATTGCCAAAAGTCAGATTTTTGCTGAAATTTTGACCCTGGGGTTTAGGGATTTTTTCAAAAAAATATTTTCTGCCGGTTAAGTTTTTGAGGGCTGATTTCTTGTCCTGTAATAAAAAGCCTTCTGTTTCGAGTTCCAAACCTTTCAGGAGAGCATTTTCAAGCTTTTGGCACCATTTTTGAGTGAATTGCCAAAAGTCAGATTTTTCCTGAAATTCTGACCCCGGCGCTTAGGGATTTTTTTAAAAAAATATTTTCTGCCGTTTAAGTTTTTGTCACTGATTTCTTGTCCTGTGATAAAAAGCCTTCTGTTTCGAGTGCCAAAGCTTTCAGGAGAGCATTTTCAGGCTTTTGGCACCATTTTCCAGTGAATTGCCAAAAGTTAGATTTTTGCTGAAATTGTGACCCCGGGGCTTAGGGATTTTTTCAAAAAAAATATTTTCTGCCGGTTAAGTTTTTGAGGGCTGATTTCTTGTCCTGTAATAAAAAGCCTTCTGTTTCGAGTGCCAAAGCTTTCAGGAGAGCATTTTCAGGCTTTTGGCACCATTTTTGAGTGAATTGCCAAAAGTCAGATTTTTGCTGAAACTGTGACCCCGGCGCTTAGGGATTTTTTTAAAAAAATATTTTCTGCTGGTTAAGTTTTTGAGGGCTGATTTCTTGTCCTGTGATAAAAAGCCTTCTGTTTCGAGTGCCAAAGCTTTCAGGAGAGAATTTTCAGGCTTTTGGCACCATTTTTGAGTGAATTGCCAAAAGTCAGATTTTTGCTGAAATTGTGACCCCGGGGCTTAGGGATTTTTTCAAAAAAATATTTTCTGCCGGTTAAGTTTTTGAGGGCTGATTTATTTTACTTTGATAAAAGCCTTCTGTTTCGAGTGCCAAACCTTTCAGGAGAGCATTTTCAAGCTTGTGGCACCATTTTTGAGTGAATTGCCAAAAGTCAGATTTTTGCTGAAATTCTGACCCCGGCGCTTAGGGATTTTTTTAAAAAAATATTTTCTGCCGGTTAAGTTTTTGAGGGCTGATTTCTTGTCCTGTGATAAAAAGCCTTCTGTTTCGAGTGCCAAAGCTTTCAGGAGAGCATTTTCAGGCTTTTGGCACCATTTTTGAGTGAATTGCCAAAAGTTAGATTTTTGCTGAAATTGTGACCCCGGGGCTTAGGGATTTTTTCAAAAAAATATTTTCTGCCGGTTAAGTTTTTGAGGGCTGATTTCTTCTCCTGTGATAAAAAGCCTTCTGTTTCGAGTGCCAAAGCTTTCAGGAGAGCATTTTCAGGCTTTTGGCACCATTTTTGAGTGAATTGCCAAAAGTCAGATTTTTGCTGAAATTCTGAGCCTGGGGTTTAGGGATTTTTTCAAAAAAATATTTTCTGCCGGTTAAGTTTTTGAGGGCTGATTTATTTTACTTTGATAAAAGCCTTCTGTTTCGAGTGCCAGACCTTTCAGGAGAGCATTTTCAAGCTTTTGGCACCATTTTTGAGTGAATTGCCAAAAGTCAGGTTTTTGCTGAAATTGTGACCCCGGGGCTTAGGGATTTTTTTAAAAAAATATTTTCTGCCGGTTAAGTTTTTGAGGGCTGATTTCTTGTCCTGTGATAAAAAGCCTTCTGTTTCGAGTGCCAAAGCTTTCAGGAGAGCATTTTCAGGCTTTTGGCACCATTTTTGAGTGAATTGCCAAAAGTCAGATTTTTGCTGAAATTGTGACCCCGGGGCTTAGGGATTTTTTTCAAAAAAATATTTTCTGCCGGTTAAGTTTTTGAGGGCTGATTTCTTGTGCTGTGATAATAAGCCTTCTGTTTCGAGTGCCAAAGCTTTCAGGAGAGCATTTTCAGGCTTTTGGCACCATTTTTGAGTGAATTGCCAAATGTCTGATTTTTGCTGAAATTGTGGCTTAGGGATATTTTCAAAAAAATATTTTCTGCCGGTTAAGTTTTTGAGGGCTGATTTCTTGTGCTGTGATAAAAAGCCTTCTGTTTCGAGTGCCAAAGCTTTCAGGAGAGCATTTTCAGGCTTTTGGCACCATTTTTGAGTGAATTGCCAAAAGTCAGATTTTTGCTGATATTGTGGCTTTGGGATATTTTCAAAAAAATATTTTCTGCCGGTTAAGTTTTTGAGGGCTGATTTCTTGTGCTGTGATAAAAAGCCTTCTGTTTCGAGTGCCAAAGCTTTCAGGAGAGCATTTTCAGGCTTTTGGCACCATTTTTGAGTGAATTGCCAAAAGTCAGATTTTTGCTGAAATTGTGACCCCGGGGCTTAGGGATTTTTTTTAAAAAATATTTTCTGCCGATTAGGTTTTTGAGGGCTGATTAATTTTCCTTTAATAAAAAGACTTCTGTTTCAATCGCCAAAGCTTTCAGAGGAGCATTTCCAAGCTTTTGGCACCATTTTTGAGTGAATTGCCAAAAGTCAGATTTTTGCTGAAATTGTGACACTGGGGCTTAGGGATTTTTTCAAAAAAATATTTTCTGCCGGTTAAGTTTTTGAGGGCTGATTTCTTGTCCTGTAATAAAAAGACTTCTGTTTCGAGTGCCAAACCTTTCAGGAGAGCAGTTTCAGGCTTTTGGCACCATTTTTGAGTGAATTGCCAAAAGTCAGATTTTTGCTGAAATTCTGACCCCGGCGCTTAGGGATTTTTTCAAAAAAATATTTTCTGCCGGTTAAGTTTTTGAGGGCTGATTTATTTTACTTTGATAAAAGCCTTCTGTTTCGAGTGCCAAACCTTTCAGGAGAGCATTTTCAAGCTTTTGGCATCATTTTTAACTGAATTGCCAAAAGTCAGATTTTTGCTGAAATTCTGACCCCGGCGCTTAGGGATTTTTTTTAAAAAATATTTTCTGCCGGTTAAGTTTTTGAGGGCTGATTTCTTGTCCTGTGATAAAAAGCCTTCTGTTTCAAGTGCCAAACCTTTTAGGAGAGCATTTTCAGGCTTTTGGCACCATTTTTGAGTGAATTGCCAAAAGTCAGATTTTTGCTGAAATTGTGACCCCGGGGCTTAGGGATTTTTTTAAAAAAATATTTTCTGCCGATTAGGTTTTTGAGGGCTGATTAATTTTCCTTTAATAAAAAGACTTCTGTTTCAATCGCCAAAGCTTTCAGAGGAGCATTTCCAAGCTTTTGGCACGATTTTTGAGTGAATTGCCAAAAGTCAGATTTTTGCTGAAATTTTGACCCTGGGGTTTAGGGATTTTTTCAAAAAAATATTTTCTGCCGGTTAAGTTTTTGAGGGCTGATTTCTTGTCCTGTAATAAAAAGCCTTCTGTTTCGAGTTCCAAACCTTTCAGGAGAGCATTTTCAAGCTTTTGGCACCATTTTTGAGTGAATTGCCAAAAGTCATATTTTTCCTGAAATTCTGACCCCGGCGCTTAGGGATTTTTTTAAAAAAATATTTTCTGCCGTTTAAGTTTTTGGGCGCTGATTTCTTGTCCTGTGATAAAAAGCCTTCTGTTTCGAGTGCCAAAGCTTTCAGGAGAGCATTTTCAGGCTTTTGGCACCATTTTCCACTGAATTGCCAAAAGTTAGATTTTTGCTGAAATTGTGACCCCGGCGCTTAGGGATTTTTAAAAAAAAATATTTTCTGCCGGTTAAGTTTTTGAGGGCTGATTTCTTCTCCTGTGATAAAAAGCCTTCTGTTTCGAGTGCCAAAGCTTTCAGGAGAGCATTTTCAGGCTTTTGGCACCATTTTTGAGCGAATTGCCAAAAGTTAGATTTTTGCTGAAATTGTGACCCCGGGGCTTAGGAATTTTATCAAAAAAATATTTTCTGCCGGTTAGCTTTTTGAGGGCTGATTTCTCGTCCTGTAATAAAAAGCCTTCTGTTTCGAGTGCCAAACCTTTCAGGAGAGCATTTTCAGGCTTTTGGCACCATTTTTGAGTGAATTGCCAAAAGTCAGATTTTTGCTGAAATTTTGACCCCGGCGCTTAGGGATTTTTTTTTAAAAATATTTTCTGCTGGTTAAGTTTTTGAGGGCTGATTTCTTGTCCTGTGATAAAAAGCCTTCTGTTTCGAGTGCCAAAGCTTTCAGGAGAGCATTTTCAGGCTTTTGGCACCATTTTTGAGTGAATTGCCAAAAGTCAGATTTTTCCTGAAATTGTGACCCCGGGGCTTAGGGATTTTTTCAAAAAAATATTTTCTGCCTGTTAAGTTTTTGAGGGCTGATTTCTTGTCCTGTGATAAAAATTCTTCTGTTTCGAGTGCCAAACCTTTCAGGAGAGCATTTTCAAGCTTTTGGCACCATTTTTGAGTGAATTGCCAAAAGTCAGATTTTTCCTGAAATTGTGACCCCGGGGCTTAGGGATTTTTTCAAAAAAATATTTTCTGCCGGTTAAGTTTTTCACGGCTGATTTCTTTTCCTTTGATAAAAAGCCTTCTGTTTCGAGTGCCAAACCTTTCAGGAGAGCATTTTCAAGCTTTTGGCACCATTTTTGAGTGAATTGCCAAAAGTCAGATTTTTGCTGAAATTTTGGCTTAGGGATATTTTCAAAAAAATATTTTCTGCCGGTTAAGTTTTTGAGGGCTGATTTCTTGTCCTGTGATAAAAAGCCTTCTGTTTCGAGTGCCAAACCTTTCAGGAGAGCATTTTCAAGCTTTTGGCATCATTTTTGAGTGAATTGCCAAAAGTCAGATTTTTGCTAATATTGTGGCTTAGGGATATTTTCAAAAAAATATTTTCTGCCGGTTAAGTTTTTGAGGGCTGATTTCTTGTCCTGTGATAAAAAGCCTTCTGTTTCGAGTGCCAAACCTTTCAGGAGAGCATTTTCAAGCTTTTGGCATCATTTTTGAGTGAATTGCCAAAAGTCAGATTTTTGCTAATATTGTGGCTTAGGGATATTTTCAAAAAAATATTTTCTGCCGGTTAAGTTTTTGAGGGCTGATTTCTTGTCCTGTGATAAAAAGCCTTCTGTTTCGAGTGCCAAACCTTTCAGGAGAGCATTTTCAAGCTTTTGGCACCATTTTTGAGTGAATTGCCAAAAGTCAGATTTTTGCTGATATTGTGGCTTAGGGATATTTTCAAAAAAATATTTTCTGCCGGTTAAGTTTTTGAGGGCTGATTTCTTGTCCTGTGATAAAAAGCCTTCTGTTTCGAGTGCCAAACCTTTCAGGAGAGCATTTTCAAGCTTTTGGCACCATTTTTGAGTGAATTGCCAAAAGTCAGATTTTTGCTGAAATTGTGACCCCGGGGCTTAGGGATTTTTTCAAAAAAATATTTTCTGCCGGTTAAGTTTTTGAGGGCTGATTTTTTGTCCTGTGATAAAAAGACTTCTGTTTCGAGTGCCAAACCTTTCAGGAGAGCATTTTCAAGCTTTTGGCACCATTTTTGAGTGAATTGCCAAAAGTCAGATTTTTGCTGAAACTGTGACCCCGGGGCTTAGGGATTTTTTCAAAAAAATATTTTCTGCCGGTTAAGTTTTTGAGGGCTGATTTATTTTACTTTGATAAAAAGACTTCTGTTTCCATCACCAAAGCTTTCAGGGGAGCATTTTCGAGCTTTTGGCACCATTTTTGAGTGAATTGCCAAAAGTCAGATTTTTGCTGAAATTTTGACCCCGGGGCTTAGGGATTTTTTCAAAAAAATATTTTCTGCCGGTTAGGTTTTTGAGGGCTGATTTCTTGTCCTGTGATAAAAAGCCTTCTGTTTCGAGTGCAAAACCTTTCAGGAGAGCATTTTCAAGCTTTTGGCACCATTTTTGAGTGAATTGCCAAAAGTCAGATTTTTGCTGAAATTGTGACCCTGGGGTTTAGGGATTTTTTCAAAAAAATATTTTCTGCCGGTTAAGTTTTTGAGGGCTGATTTCTTGTCCTGTGATAAAAAGCCTTCTGTTTCGAGTGCCAAAGCTTTCAGGAGAGCATTTTCAGGCTTTTGGCACCATTTTTGAGTGAATTGCCAAAAGTCAGATTTTTGCTGAAATTCTGACCCCGGCGCTTAGGGATTTTTTTAAAAAAATATTTTCTGCCGGTTAAGTTTTTGAGGGCTGATTTCTTGTCCTGTGATAAAAAGCCTTCTGTTTCGAGTGCCAAACCTTTCAGGAGAGCATTTTCAGGCTTTTGGCACCATTTTTGAGTGAATTGCCAAAAGTCAGATTTTTCCTGAAATTGTGACCCCGGCGCTTAGGGATTTTTTAAAAAAAATATTTTCTGCCGGTTAAGTTTTTGAGGGCTGATTTCTTGTCCTGTGATAAAAAGCCTTCTGTTTCGAGTGCCAAAGCTTTCAGGAGAGCATTTTCAGGCTTTTGGCACCATTTTTGAGTGAATTGCCAAAAGTCAGATTTTTGCTGAAACTGTGACCCCGGGGCTTAGGGATTTTTTCAAAAAAATATTTTCTGCCGGTTAAGTTTTTGAGGGCTGATTTATTTTACTTTAATAAAAAGACTTCTGTTTCCATCACCAAAGCTTTCAGGGGAGCATTTTCGAGCTTTTGGCACCATTTTTGAGTGAATTGCCAAAAGTCAGATTTTTGCTGAAATTCTGACCCCGGCGCTTAGGGATTTTTTCAAAAAAATACTTTCTGCCGGTTAAGTTTTTGAGGGCTGATTTCTTGTCCTGTGATAAAAAACCTTCTGTTTCGAGTGCCAAACCTTTCAGGAGAGCATTTTCAAGCTTTTGGCACCATTTTTGAGTGAACTGCCAAAAGTCAGATTTTTGCTGATATTGTGGCTTAGGGATATTTTCAAAAAAATATTTTCTGCCGGTTAAGTTTTTGAGGGCTGATTTCTTGTGCTGTGATAAAAAGCCTTCTGTTTCGAGTGCCAAAGCTTTCAGGAGAGCATTTTCAGGCTTTTGGCACCATTTTTGAGTGAATCGCCAAAAGTCAGATTTTTGCTGAAATTGTGACCCCGGGGCTTAGGGATTTTTTCAAAAAAATATTTTCTGCCGGTTAAGTTTTTGAGGGCTGATTTCTTGTCCTGTGATAAAAAGCCTTCTGTTTCAAGTGCCAAACCTTTTAGGAGAGCATTTTCAAGCTTTTGGCACCATTTTTGAGTGAATTGCCAAAAGTCAGATTTTTGCTGATATTGTGGCTTAGGGATATTTTCAAAAAAATATTTTCTGCCGGTTAAGTTTTTGAGGGCTGATTTTTTGTCCTGTGATAAAAAGCCTTCTGTTTCGAGTGCCAAACCTTTCATGAGAGCATTTTCAAGCTTTTGGCACCATTTTTGAGTGAATTGCCAAAAGTCAGATTTTTGCTGATATTGTGGCTTAGGGATATTTTCAAAAAAATATTTTCTGCCGGTTAAGTTTTTGAGGGCTGATTTCTTGTGCTGTGATAAAAAGCCTTCTGTTTCGAGTGCCAAAGCTTTCAGGAGAGCATTTTCAGGCTTTTGGCACCATTTTTGAGTGAATTGCCAAAAGTCAGATTTTTGCTGAAATTGTGACCCCGGGGTTTAGGGATTTTTTCAAAAAAAAAATTTCTGCTGGTTAAGTTTTTGAGGGCTGATTTCTTGTCCTGTGATAAAAAGCCTTCTGTTTCAAGTGCCAAACCTTTTAGGAGAGCATTTTCAAGCTTTTGGCACCATTTTTGAGTGAATTGCCAAAAGTCAGATTTTTGCTGATATTGTGACCCCGGGGCTTAGGGATTTTTTCAAAAAAATATTTTCTGCCGGTTAAGTTTTTGAGGGCTGATTGCTTCTCCTCTGATAAAAAGCCTTCTGTTTCAAGTGCCAAACCTTTTAGGAGAGCATTTTCAAGCTTTTGGCACCATTTTTGAGTGAATTGCCAAAAGTCAGATTTTTGCTGAAATTGTGACCCCGGGGCTTAGGGATTTTTTCAAAAAAATATTTTCTGCCGGTTAGGTTTTTGAGGGCTGATTTCTTGTCCTGTGATAAAAAGCCTTCTGTTTCGAGTGCAAAACCTTTCAGGAGAGCATTTTCAAGCTTTTGGCACCATTTTTGAGTGAATTGCCAAAAGTCAGATTTTTGCTGAAATTGTGACCCCGGGGCTTAGGGATTTTTTCAAAAAAATATTTTCTGCCGGTTAGGTTTTTGAGGGCTGAATTCTTGTCCTGTGATAAAAAGCCTTCTGTTTCGAGTGCAAAACCTTTCAGGAGAGCATTTTCAAGCTTTTGGCACCATTTTTGAGTGAATTGCCAAAAGTCAGATTTTTGCTGAAATTGTGACCCCGGGGCTTAGGGATTTTTTCAAAAAAATATTTTCTGCCGGTTAAGTTTTTGAGGGCTGATTTCTTGTCCTGTGATAAAAAGCCTTCTGTTTCAAGTGCCAAACCTTTTAGGAGAGCATTTTCAAGCTTTTGGCACCATTTTTGAGTGAATTGCCAAAAGTCAGATTTTTGCTGATATTGTGGCTTAGGGATATTTTCAAAAAAATATTTTCTGCCGGTTAAGTTTTTGAGGGCTGATTTTTTGTCCTGTGATAAAAAGCCTTCTGTTTCGAGTGCCAAACCTTTCAGGAGAGCATTTTCAAGCTTTTGGCACCATTTTTGAGTGAATTGCCAAAAGTCAGATTTTTGCTGATATTGTGGCTTAGGGATATTTTCAAAAAAATATTTTCTGCCGGTTAAGTTTTTGAGGGCTGATTTCTTGTGCTGTGATAAAAAGCCTTCTGTTTCGAGTGCCAAAGCTTTCAGGAGAGCATTTTCAGGCTTTTGGCACCATTTTTGAGTGAATTGCCAAAAGTCAGATTTTTGCTGAAATTGTGACCCCGGGGCTTAGGGATTTTTTCAAAAAAATATTTTCTGCCGGTTAGCTTTTTGAGGGCTGATTTCTTGTCCTGTAATAAAAAGCCTTCTGTTTCGAGTGCCAAACCTTTCAGGAGAGCATTTTCATGCTTTTGGCACCATTTTTGAGTGAATTGCCAAAAGTCAGATTTTTGCTGAAATTTTGACCCCGGCGCTTAGGGATTTTTTTAAAAAAATATTTTCTGCTGGTTAAGTTTTTGAGGGCTGATTTCTTGTCCTGTGATAAAAAGCCTTCTGTTTCGAGTGCCAAAGCTTTCAGGAGAGCATTTTCAGGCTTTTGGCACCATTTTTGAGTGAATTGCCAAAAGTCAGATTTTTGCTGAAATTTTGACCCCGGCGCTTAGGGATTTTTTCAAAAAAATATTTTCTGCCGGTTAAGTTTTTGAGGGCTGATTTCTTGTGCTGTGATAAAAAGCCGCCTGTTTCGAGTGCCAAAGCTTTCAGGAGAGCATTTTCAGGCTTTTGGCACCATTTTTGAGTGAATTGCCAAAAGTCAGATTTTTGCTGAAATTGTGACCCCGGGGTTTAGGGATTTTTTCAAAAAAAAAAATTTCTGCCGGTTAAGTTTTTGAGGGCTGATTTCTTGTCCTGTGATAAAAAGCCTTCTGTTTCAAGTGCCAAACCTTTTAGGAGAGCATTTTCAAGCTTTTGGCACCATTTTTGAGTGAATTGCCAAAAGTCAGATTTTTGCTGATATTGTGGCTTAGGGATATTTTCAAAAAAATATTTTCTGCCGGTTAAGTTTTTGAGGGCTGATTTCTTGTCCTGTGATAAAAAGCCTTCTGTTTCGAGTGCCAAACCTTTCAGGAGAGCATTTTCAAGCTTTTGGCACCATTTTTGAGTGAATTGCCAAAAGTCAGATTTTTGCTGAAATTGTGACCCCGGGGCTTAGGGATTTTTTCAGAAAAATATTTTCTGCCGGTTAAGTTTTTGAGGGCTGATTTTTTGTCCTGTGATAAAAAGCCTTCTGTTTCGAGTGCCAAACCTTTCAGGAGAGCATTTTCAGGCATTTGGCACCATTTTTGAGTGAATTGCCAAAAGTCAGATTTTTGCTGAAATTCTGACCCCGGCGCTTAGGGATTTTTTAAAAAAAATATTTTCTGCCAATTAGGTTTTTGAGGGCTGATTAATTTTCCTTTGATAAAAAGACTTCTGTTTCAATCGCCAAAGCTTTCAGAGGAGCATTTCCAAGCTTTTGGCACCATTTTTGAGTGAATTGCCAAAAGTCAGATTTTTGCTGAAATTGTGGCTTAGGGATTTTTTCAAAAAAAAATTTTCTGCCGGTTAAGTTTTTGAGGGCTGATTTCTTGTCCTGTAATAAAAAGCCTTCTGTTTCGAGTGCCAAACCTTTCAGGAGAGCATTTTTCAGGCTTTTGGCACCATTTTTGAGTGAATTGCGAAAAGTCAGATTTTTGCTGAAATTCTGACCCCGGCGCTTAGGGATTTTTTTAAAAAAATATTTTCTGCCGGTTAAGTTTTTGAGGGCTGATTTCTTGTCCTGTGATAAAAAGCCTTCTGTTTCGAGTGCCAAAGCTTTCAGGAGAGCATTTTCAGGCTTTTGGCACCATTTTTGAGTGAATTGCCAAAAGTCAGATTTTTGCTGAAATTCTGACCCCGGCGCTTAGGGATTTTTTAAAAAAAATATTTTCTGCCAATTAGGTTTTTGAGGGCTGATTAATTTTCCTTTGATAAAAAGACTTCTGTTTCAATCGCCAAAGCTTTCAGAGGAGCATTTCCAAGCTTTTGGCACCATTTTTGAGTGAATTGCCAAAAGTCAGATTTTTGCTGATATTGTGGCTTAGGGATTTTTTCAAAAAAATATTTTCTGCCGGTTAAGTTTTTGAGGGCTGATTTCTTGTCCTGTAATAAAAAGCCTTCTGTTTCGAGTGCCAAACCTTTCAGGAGAGCATTTTTCAGGCTTTTGGCACCATTTTTGAGTGAATTGCGAAAAGTCAGATTTTTGCTGAAATTCTGACCCCGGCGCTTAGGGATTTTTTTTAAAAAATATTTTCTGCCGGTTAAGTTTTTGAGGGCTGATTTCTTGTCCTGTGATAAAAAGCCTTCTGTTTCGAGTGCCAAAGCTTTCAGGAGAGCATTTTCAGGCTTTTGGCACCATTTTTGAGTGAATTGCCAAAAGTCAGATTTTTGCTGAAACTGTGACCCCGGGGCTTAGGGATTTTTTCAAAAAAATATTTTCTGCCGGTTAAGTTTTTGAGTGCTGATTAATTTTACTTTGATAAAAAGACTTCTGTTTCCATCACCAAAGCTTTCAGGGGAGCATTTTCGAGCTTTTGGCACCATTTTTGAGTGAATTGCCAAAAGTCAGATTTTTGCTGAAATTGTGACCCCGGGGCTTAGGGATTTTTTCAAAAAAATATTTTCTGCCGGTTAGGTTTTTGAGGGCTGATTTCTTGTCCTGTGATAAAAAGCCTTCTGTTTCGAGTGCAAAACCTTTCAGGAGAGCATTTTCAAGCTTTTGGCACCATTTTTGAGTGAATTGCCAAAAGTCAGATTTTTGCTGAAATTGTGACCCCGGGGCTTAGGGATTTTTTCAAAAAAATATTTTCTGCCGGTTAAGTTTTTGAGGGCTGATTTCTTGTCCTGTAATAAAAAGCCTTCTGTTTCGAGTGCCAAACCTTTCAGGAGAGCATTTTCAGGCTTTTGGCACCATTTTTGAGTGAATTGCCAAAAGTCAGATTTTTGCTGAAATTCTGACCCCGGCGCTTAGGGATTTTTTTAAAAAAATATTTTCTGCCGGTTAAGTTTTTGAGGACTGATTTCTTGTCCTGTGATAAAAAGCCTTCTGTTTCGAGTGCCAAAGCTTTCAGGAGAGCATTTTCAGGCTTTTGGCACCATTTTTGAGTGAATTGCCAAAAGTCAGATTTTTGCTGAAACTGTGATCCCGGGGCTTAGGGATTTTTTCAAAAAAATATTTTCTGCCGGTTAAGTTTTTGAGGGCTGATTTCTTGTCCTGTGATAAAAAGCCTTCTGTTTCCATCACCAAAGCTTTCAGGGGAGTATTTTCAAGCTTTTGGTACCATTTTTGATTGAATTGCCAAAAGTCAGATTTTTGCTGAAATTGTGACCCCGGGGCTTAGGGATTTTTTCAAAAAAATATTTTCTGCCGGTTAAGTTTTTGAGGGCTGATTTCTTGTCCTGTGATAAAAAGCCTTCTGTTTCGAGTGCCAAACCTTTCAGGAGATCATTTTCAGGCTTTTGGCACCATTTTTGAGTGAATTGCCAAAAGTCAGATTTTTGCTGAAACTGTGACCCCGGGGCTTAGGTGTTTTTTTTCAAAAAAATAATTTCTGCCAGTTAAGTTTTTGAGGGCTGATTTCTTGTCCTGTGATAAAAAGCCTTCTGTTTCGAGTGCCAAACCTTTCAGGAGAGCATTTTCACGCTTTTGGCACTTTTTTTGGTAAGAATTGCCAAAAGTCAGATTTTTGCTGAAATTCTGACCCCGGCGCTTAGGGATTTTTTTAAAAAAATATTTTCTGCCGGTTAAGTTTTTGAGGGCTGATTTCTTGTCCTGTGATAAAAAGCCTTCTGTTTCGAGTGCCAAAGCTTTCAGGAGAGCATTTTCAGGCTTTTGGCACCATTTTTGAGTGAATTGCCAAAAGTCAGATTTTTGCTGAAACTGTGACCCCGGGGCTTAGGGATTTTTTCAAAAAAATATTTTCTGCCGGTTAAGTTTTTGAGGGCTGATTTATTTTACTTTGATAAAAAGACTTCTGTTTCCATCACCAAAGCTTTCAGGGTAGCATTTTCGAGCTTTTGGCACCATTTTTGAGTGAATTGCCAAAAGTCAGATTTTTGCTGAAATTGTGACCCCGGGGCTCAGGGATTTTTTCAAAAAAATATTTTCTGCCGGTTAGCTTTTTGAGGGCTGATTTCTTGTCCTGTAATAAAAAGCCTTCTGTTTCGAGTGCCAAACCTTTCAGGAGAGCATTTTCAGGCTTTTGGCACCATTTTTGAGTGAATTGCCAAAAGTCAGATTTTTGCTGAAATTTTGACCCCGGCGCTTAGGGATTTTTTTTAAAAAATATTTTCTGCTGGTTAAGTTTTTGGGGGCTGATTTCTTGTCCTGTGATAAAAAGCCTTCTGTTTCGAGTGCCAAAGCTTTCAGGAGAGCATTTTCAGGCTTTTGGCACCATTTTTGAGTGAATTGCCAAAAGTCAGATTTTTGCTGAAATTGTGACCCCGGGGCTTAGGGATTTTTTCAAAAAAATATTTTCTGCCGGTTAAGTTTTTGAGGGCTGATTTCTTGTCCTGTGATAAAAAGCCTTCTGTTTCGAGTGCCAAACCTTTCAGGAGAGCATTTTCAAGCTTTTGGCACCATTTTTGAGTGAATTGCCAAAAGTCAGATTTTTGCTGAAATTGTGGCTTAGGGATTTTTTCAAAAAAATATTTTCTGCCGGTTAAGTTTTTGAGGGCTGATTTCTTGTCCTGTGATAAAAAGCCTTCTGTTTCGAGTGCCAAACCTTTCAGGATAGCATTTTCAGGCTTTTGGCACCATTTTTGAGTGAATTGGCAAAAGTCAGATTTTTGCTGAAATTCTGACCCCGGCGCTTAGGGATTTTTTTAAAAAAATATTTTCTACCGGTTAAGTTTTTGAGGGCTGATTTCTTGTCCTGTGATAAAAAGCCTTCTGTTTCGAGTGCCAAACCTTTCAGGAGAGCATTTTCAAGCTTTTGGCACCATTTTTGAGTGAATTGCCAAAAGTCAGATTTTTGCTGAAATTGTGACCCCGGGGCTTAGGGATTTTTTTAAAAAAATATTTTCTGCCGATTAGGTTTTTGAGGGCTGATTAATTTTCCTTTAATAAAAAGACTTCTGTTTCAATCGCCAAAGCTTTCAGAGGAGCATTTCCAAGCTTTTGGCACCATTTTTGAGTGAATTGCCAAAAGTCAGATTTTTGCTGAAATTGTGACCCTGGGGCTTAGGGATTTTTTCAAAAAAATATTTTCTACCGGTTAAGTTTTTGAGGGCTGATTTCTTGTCCTGTAATAAAAAGCCTTCTGTTTCGAGTGCCAAACCTTTCAGGAGAGCATTTTCAGGCTTTTGGCACCATTTTTGAGTGAATTGCCAAAAGTCAGATTTTTGCTGAAATTCTGACCCCGGGGCTTAGGGATTTTTTCAAAAAAATATTTTCTGCCGGTTAAGTTTTTGAGGGCTGATTTATTTTACTTTGATAAAAAGACTTCTGTTTCCATCACCAAAGCTTTCAGGGGAGCATTTTCGAGCTTTTGGCACCATTTTTGAGTGAATTGCCAAAAGTCAGATTTTTGCTGAAATTGTGACCCCGGGGCTTAGGGATTTTTTCAAAAAAATATTTTCTGCCGGTTAAGTTTTTGAGGGCTGATTTCTTGTCCTTTAATAAAAAGCCTTCTGTTTCGAGTGCCAAAGCTTTCAGGAGAGCATTTTCAGGCTTTTGGCACCATTTTTGAGTGAATTGCCAAAAGTCAGATTTTTGCTGAAATTTTGACCCCGGCGCTTAGGGATTTTTTCAAAAAAATATTTTCTGCCGGTTAAGTTTTTGAGGGCTGATTTCTTGTGCTGTGATAAAAAGCCGCCTGTTTCGAGTGCCAAAGCTTTCAGGAGAGCATTTTCAGGCTTTTGGCACCATTTTTGAGTGAATTGCCAAAAGTCAGATTTTTGCTGAAATTGTGACCCCGGGGTTTAGGGATTTTTTCAAAAAAAAAAATTTCTGCCGGTTAAGTTTTTGAGGGCTGATTTCTTGTCCTGTGATAAAAAGCCTTCTGTTTCAAGTGCCAAACCTTTTAGGAGAGCATTTTCAAGCTTTTGGCACCATTTTTGAGTGAATTGCCAAAAGTCAGATTTTTGCTGATATTGTGGCTTAGGGATATTTTCAAAAAAATATTTTCTGCCGGTTAAGTTTTTGAGGGCTGATTTCTTGTCCTGTGATAAAAAGCCTTCTGTTTCGAGTGCCAAACCTTTCAGGAGAGCATTTTCAAGCTTTTGGCACCATTTTTGAGTGAATTGCCAAAAGTCAGATTTTTGCTGAAATTGTGACCCCGGGGCTTAGGGATTTTTTCAGAAAAATATTTTCTGCCGGTTAAGTTTTTGAGGGCTGATTTTTTGTCCTGTGATAAAAAGCCTTCTGTTTCGAGTGCCAAACCTTTCAGGAGAGCATTTTCAGGCATTTGGCACCATTTTTGAGTGAATTGCCAAAAGTCAGATTTTTGCTGAAATTCTGACCCCGGCGCTTAGGGATTTTTTAAAAAAAATATTTTCTGCCAATTAGGTTTTTGAGGGCTGATTAATTTTCCTTTGATAAAAAGACTTCTGTTTCAATCGCCAAAGCTTTCAGAGGAGCATTTCCAAGCTTTTGGCACCATTTTTGAGTGAATTGCCAAAAGTCAGATTTTTGCTGAAATTGTGGCTTAGGGATTTTTTCAAAAAAATATTTTCTGCCGGTTAAGTTTTTGAGGGCTGATTTCTTGTCCTGTAATAAAAAGCCTTCTGTTTCGAGTGCCAAACCTTTCAGGAGAGCATTTTTCAGGCTTTTGGCACCATTTTTGAGTGAATTGCGAAAAGTCAGATTTTTGCTGAAATTCTGACCCCGGCGCTTAGGGATTTTTTTTAAAAAATATTTTCTGCCGGTTAAGTTTTTGAGGGCTGATTTCTTGTCCTGTGATAAAAAGCCTTCTGTTTCGAGTGCCAAAGCTTTCAGGAGAGCATTTTCAGGCTTTTGGCACCATTTTTGAGTGAATTGCCAAAAGTCAGATTTTTGCTGAAATTCTGACCCCGGCGCTTAGGGATTTTTTAAAAAAAATATTTTCTGCCAATTAGGTTTTTGAGGGCTGATTAATTTTCCTTTGATAAAAAGACTTCTGTTTCAATCGCCAAAGCTTTCAGAGGAGCATTTCCAAGCTTTTGGCACCATTTTTGAGTGAATTGCCAAAAGTCAGATTTTTGCTGATATTGTGGCTTAGGGATTTTTTCAAAAAAATATTTTCTGCCGGTTAAGTTTTTGAGGGCTGATTTCTTGTCCTGTAATAAAAAGCCTTCTGTTTCGAGTGCCAAACCTTTCAGGAGAGCATTTTTCAGGCTTTTGGCACCATTTTTGAGTGAATTGCGAAAAGTCAGATTTTTGCTGAAATTCTGACCCCGGCGCTTAGGGATTTTTTTTAAAAAATATTTTCTGCCGGTTAAGTTTTTGAGGGCTGATTTCTTGTCCTGTGATAAAAAGCCTTCTGTTTCGAGTGCCAAAGCTTTCAGGAGAGCATTTTCAGGCTTTTGGCACCATTTTTGAGTGAATTGCCAAAAGTCAGATTTTTGCTGAAACTGTGACCCCGGGGCTTAGGGATTTTTTCAAAAAAATATTTTCTGCCGGTTAAGTTTTTGAGTGCTGATTAATTTTACTTTGATAAAAAGACTTCTGTTTCCATCACCAAAGCTTTCAGGGGAGCATTTTCGAGCTTTTGGCACCATTTTTGAGTGAATTGCCAAAAGTCAGATTTTTGCTGAAATTGTGACCCCGGGGCTTAGGGATTTTTTCAAAAAAATATTTTCTGCCGGTTAGGTTTTTGAGGGCTGATTTCTTGTCCTGTGATAAAAAGCCTTCTGTTTCGAGTGCAAAACCTTTCAGGAGAGCATTTTCAAGCTTTTGGCACCATTTTTGAGTGAATTGCCAAAAGTCAGATTTTTGCTGAAATTGTGACCCCGGGGCTTAGGGATTTTTTCAAAAAAATATTTTCTGCCGGTTAAGTTTTTGAGGGCTGATTTCTTGTCCTGTAATAAAAAGCCTTCTGTTTCGAGTGCCAAACCTTTCAGGAGAGCATTTTCAGGCTTTTGGCACCATTTTTGAGTGAATTGCCAAAAGTCAGATTTTTGCTGAAATTCTGACCCCGGCGCTTAGGGATTTTTTCAAAAAAATATTTTCTGCCGGTTAAGTTTTTGAGGACTGATTTCTTGTCCTGTGATAAAAAGCCTTCTGTTTCGAGTGCCAAAGCTTTCAGGAGAGCATTTTCAGGCTTTTGGCACCATTTTTGAGTGAATTGCCAAAAGTCAGATTTTTGCTGAAACTGTGATCCCGGGGCTTAGGGATTTTTTCAAAAAAATAATTTCTGCCGGTTAAGTTTTTGAGGGCTGATTTCTTGTCCTGTGATAAAAAGCCTTCTGTTTCGAGTGCCAAACCTTTCAGGAGAGCATTTTCACGCTTTTGGCACTTTTTTTGGTAAGAATTGCCAAAAGTCAGATTTTTGCTGAAATTCTGACCCCGGCGCTTAGGGATTTTTTTAAAAAAATATTTTCTGACGGTTAAGTTTTTGAGGGCTGATTTCTTGTCCTGTGATAAAAAGCCTTCTGTTTCGAGTGCCAAAGCTTTCAGGAGAGCATTTTCAGGCTTTTGGCACCATTTTTGAGTGAATTGCCAAAAGTCAGATTTTTGCTGAAACTGTGACCCCGGGGCTTAGGGATTTTTTCAAAAAAATATTTTCTGCCGGTTAAGTTTTTGAGGGCTGATTTATTTTACTTTGATAAAAAGACTTCTGTTTCCATCACCAAAGCTTTCAGGGTAGCATTTTCGAGCTTTTGGCACCATTTTTGAGTGAATTGCCAAAAGTCAGATTTTTGCTGAAATTGTGACCCCGGGGCTCAGGGATTTTTTCAAAAAAATATTTTCTGCCGGTTAGCTTTTTGAGGGCTGATTTCTTGTCCTGTAATAAAAAGCCTTCTGTTTCGAGTGCCAAACCTTTCAGGAGAGCATTTTCAGGCTTTTGGCACCATTTTTGAGTGAATTGCCAAAAGTCAGATTTTTGCTGAAATTTTGACCCCGGCGCTTAGGGATTTTTTTTAAAAAATATTTTCTGCTGGTTAAGTTTTTGGGGGCTGATTTCTTGTCCTGTGATAAAAAGCCTTCTGTTTCGAGTGCCAAAGCTTTCAGGAGAGCATTTTCAGGCTTTTGGCACCATTTTTGAGTGAATTGCCAAAAGTCAGATTTTTGCTGAAATTGTGACCCCGGGGCTTAGGGATTTTTTCAAAAAAATATTTTCTGCCGGTTAAGTTTTTGAGGGCTGATTTCTTGTCCTGTGATAAAAAGCCTTCTGTTTCGAGTGCCAAACCTTTCAGGAGAGCATTTTCAAGCTTTTGGCACCATTTTTGAGTGAATTGCCAAAAGTCAGATTTTTGCTGAAATTGTGGCTTAGGGATTTTTTCAAAAAAATATTTTCTGCCGGTTAAGTTTTTGAGGGCTGATTTCTTGTCCTGTGATAAAAAGCCTTCTGTTTCGAGTGCCAAACCTTTCAGGATAGCATTTTCAGGCTTTTGGCACCATTTTTGAGTGAATTGGCAAAAGTCAGATTTTTGCTGAAATTCTGACCCCGGCGCTTAGGGATTTTTTTAAAAAAATATTTTCTACCGGTTAAGTTTTTGAGGGCTGATTTCTTGTCCTGTGATAAAAAGCCTTCTGTTTCGAGTGCCAAACCTTTCAGGAGAGCATTTTCAAGCTTTTGGCACCATTTTTGAGTGAATTGCCAAAAGTCAGATTTTTGCTGAAATTGTGACCCCGGGGCTTAGGGATTTTTTTAAAAAAATATTTTCTGCCGATTAGGTTTTTGAGGGCTGATTAATTTTCCTTTAATAAAAAGACTTCTGTTTCAATCGCCAAAGCTTTCAGAGGAGCATTTCCAAGCTTTTGGCACCATTTTTGAGTGAATTGCCAAAAGTCAGATTTTTGCTGAAATTGTGACCCTGGGGCTTAGGGATTTTTTCAAAAAAATATTTTCTACCGGTTAAGTTTTTGAGGGCTGATTTCTTGTCCTGTAATAAAAAGCCTTCTGTTTCGAGTGCCAAACCTTTCAGGAGAGCATTTTCAGGCTTTTGGCACCATTTTTGAGTGAATTGCCAAAAGTCAGATTTTTGCTGAAATTCTGACCCCGGGGCTTAGGGATTTTTTCAAAAAAATATTTTCTGCCGGTTAAGTTTTTGAGGGCTGATTTATTTTACTTTGATAAAAAGACTTCTGTTTCCATCACCAAAGCTTTCAGGGGAGCATTTTCGAGCTTTTGGCACCATTTTTGAGTGAATTGCCAAAAGTCAGATTTTTGCTGAAATTGTGACCCCGGGGCTTAGGGATTTTTTCAAAAAAATATTTTCTGCCGGTTAAGTTTTTGAGGGCTGATTTCTTGTCCTTTAATAAAAAGCCTTCTGTTTCGAGTGCCAAACCTTTCAGGAGAGCATTTTCAGGCTTTTGGCACCATTTTTGAGTGAATTGCCAAAAGTCAGATTTTTGCTGAAATTCTGACCCCGGCGCTTAGGGATTTTTTTTAAAAAAATATTTTCTGCCGGTTAGGTTTTTGAGGGCTGATTTCTTGTCCTGTGATAAAAAGCCTCCTGTTTCGAGTGCAAAACCTTTCAGGAGAGCATTTTCAAGCTTTTGGCACCATTTTTGAGTGAATTGCCAAAAGTCAGATTTTTCCTGAAATTGTGACCCTGGGGTTTAGGGATTTTTTCAAAAAAATATTTTCTGCCGGTTAAGTTTTTGAGGGCTGATTTCTTGTCCTGTAATAAAAAGCCTTCTGTTTCGAGTGCCAAACCTTTCAGGAGACCATTTTCAGGCATTTGGTACCATTTTTGAGTGAATTGCCAAAAGTCAGATTTTTGCTGAAATTCTGACCCCGGCGCTTAGGGATTTTTTTAAAAAAATATTTTCTGCCGGTTAAGTTTTTGAGCGCTGATTTCTTGTCCTGTGATAAAAAGCCTTCTGTTTCGAGTGCCAAACCTTTCAGGAGAGCATTTTCAGGCATTTGGCACCATTTTTGAGTGAATTGCCAAAAGTCAGATTTTTGCTGAAATTCTGACCCCGGCGCTTAGGGATTTTTTTAAAAAAATATTTTCTGCCGGTTAAGTTTTTGAGCGCTGATTTCTTGTCCTGTGATAAAAAGCCTTCTGTTTCGAGTGCCAAAGCTTTCAGGAGAGCATTTTCAGGCTTTTGGCACCATTTTTGAGTGAATTGCAAAAAGTCAGATTTTTGCTGAAATTGTGACCCCGGGGCTTAGGGATTTTTTCAAAAAAATATTTTCTGCCGGTTAAGTTTTTGAGGGCTGATTTCTTGTCCTGTGATAAAAAGCCTTCTGTTTCAAGTGCCAAACCTTTTAGGAGAGCATTTTCAAGCTTTTGGCACCATTTTTGAGTGAATTGCCAAAAGTCAGATATTTGCTGAAATTCTGACCCCGGGGCTTAGGAATTTTTTCAAAAAAATATTTTCTGCCGGTTAAGTTTTTGAGGGCTGATTTATTTTACTTTGATAAAAGCCTTCTGTTTCGAGTGCCAAACCTTTCAGGAGAGCATTTTCAAGCTTTTGGCACCATTTTTGAGTGAATTGCCAAAAGTCAGATTTTTGCTGAAATTCTGACCCCGGGGCTTAGGAATTTTTTCAAAAAAATATTTTCTGCCGGTTAAGTTTTTGAGGGCTGATTTATTTTACTTTGATAAAAGCCTTCTGTTTCGAGTGCCAAACCTTTCAGGAGAGCATTTTCAAGCTTTTGGCACCATTTTTGAGTGAATTGCCAAAAGTCAGATTTTTGCTGAAATTGTGACCCCGGGGCTTAGGGATTTTTTCAAAAAAATATTTTCTGCCGGTTAAGTTTTTGAGGGCTGATTTCTTGTCCTGTGATAAAAAGCCTTCTGTTTCGAGTGCCAAACCTTTCAGGAGAGCATTTTCAAGCTTTTGGCACCATTTTTGAGTGAATTGCCAAAAGTCAGATTTTTGCCGAAATTGTGGCTTAGGGATTTTTTCAAAAAAATATTTTCTGCCGGTTAAGTTTTTGAGGGCTGATTTCTTGTCCTGTGATAAAAAGCCTTCTGTTTCGAGTGCCAAACCTTTCAGGAGAGCATTTTCAGGCTTTTGGCACCATTTTTGAGTGAATTGCCAAAAGTCAGATTTTTGCTGAAATTCTGACCCCGGCGCTTAGGGATTTTTTTAAAAAAATATTTTCTACCGGTTAAGTTTTTGAGGGTTGATTTCTTGTCCTGTGATAAAAAGCCTTCTGTTTCGAGTGCCAAACCTTTCAGGAGAGCATTTTCAAGCTTTTGGCACCATTTTTGAGTGAATTGCCAAAAGTCAGATTTTTGCTGAAATTCTGACCCCGGGGCTTAGGAATTTTTTCAAAAAAATATTTTCTGCCGGTTAAGTTTTTGAGGGCTGATTTATTTTACTTTGATAAAAGCCTTCTGTTTCGAGTGCCAAACCTTTCAGGAGAGCATTTTCAAGCTTTTGGCACCATTTTTGAGTGAATTGCCAAAAGTCAGATTTTTGCTGAAATTGTGACCCCGGGGCTTAGGGATTTTTTCAAAAAAATATTTTCTGCCGGTTAAGTTTTTGAGGGCTGATTTCTTGTCCTGTGATAAAAAGCCTTCTGTTTCGAGTGCCAAACCTTTCAGGAGAGCATTTTCAAGCTTTTGGCACCATTTTTGAGTGAATTGCCAAAAGTCAGATTTTTGCCGAAATTGTGGCTTAGGGATTTTTTCAAAAAAATATTTTCTGCCGGTTAAGTTTTTGAGGGCTGATTTCTTGTCCTGTGATAAAAAGCCTTCTGTTTCGAGTGCCAAACCTTTCAGGAGAGCATTTTCAGGCTTTTGGCACCATTTTTGAGTGAATTGCCAAAAGTCAGATTTTTGCTGAAATTCTGACCCCGGCGCTTAGGGATTTTTTTAAAAAAATATTTTCTACCGGTTAAGTTTTTGAGGGTTGATTTCTTGTCCTGTGATAAAAAGCCTTCTGTTTCGAGTGCCAAACCTTTCAGGAGAGCATTTTCAAGCTTTTGGCACCATTTTTGAGTGAATTGCCAAAAGTCAGATTTTTGCTGAAATTCTGACCCCAGCGCTTAGGGATTTTTTTAAAAAAATATTTTCTGCCGGTTAAGCTTTTGAGGGCTGATTTCTTGTCCTGTGATAAAAAGCCTTCTGTTTCGAGTGCCAAAGCTTTCAGTAGAGCATTTTCAGGCTTTTGGCACCATTTTTGAGTGAATTGCCAAAAGTCAGATTTTTGCTCAAACTGTGACCCCGGGGCTTAGGGATTTTTTCAAAAAAATATTTTCTGCCGGTTAAGTTTTTGAGGGCTGATTTATTTTACTTTGATAAAAAGACTTCTGTTTCCATCACCAAAGCTTTCAGGGGAGCATTTTCGAGCTTTTGGCACCATTTTTGAGTGAATTGCCAAAAGTCAGATTTTTGCTGAAATTGCGACCTCGGGGCTTAGGGATTTTTTCAAAAAAATATTTTCTGCCGGTTAGGTTTTTGAGGGCTGATTTCTTGTCCTGTGATAAAAAGCCTTCTGTTTTGAGTGCCAAACCTTTCAGGAGAGCATTTTCAGGCTTTTGGCACCATTTTTGCCTGAATTGCCAAAAGTCAGATTTTTGCTGAAATTGTGACCCCGGGGCTTAGGGATTTTTTCAAAAAAATATTTTCTGCCGCTTAGGTTTTTGAGGGCTGATTCATTTTCGTTTGATAAAAAGACTTCTGTTTCCATCGCCAAAGCTTTCAGGGGAGCATTTTCAAGCTTTTGGCACCATTTTTGAGTAAATTGCCAAAAGTCAGATTTTTGCTGAAATTGTGACCCCGGGGCTTAGGGATTTTTTTGTCAAAAAAATATTTTCTGCCGGTTAAGTTTTTGAGGGCTGATTTCTTGTCCTGTGATAAAAAGCCTTCTGTTTCGAGTGCCAAACCTTTCAGGAGAGCATTTTCAGGCTTTTGGCACCATTTTTGAGTGAATTGCCAAAAGTCAGATTTTTGCTGAAATTGTGACCCCGGGGCTTAGGAATTTTTTCAAAAAAATATTTTCTGCCGGTTAAGTTTTTGAGGGCTGATTTCTTGTCCTGTGATAAAAAGCCTTCTGTTTCGAGTGCCAAACCTTTCAGGTGAGAATTTTCAGGCTTTTGGCACCACTTTTGAGTGAATTGCCAAAAGTCAGATTTTTGCTGAAATTGTGACCCCGGGGCTTAGGGATTTTTTCCAAAAAATATTTTCTGCCGGTTAAGTTTTTGAGGGCTGATTTCTTGTCCTGTGATAAAAAGCCTTCTGTTTCGAGTGCCAAACCTTTCAGGTGAGAATTATCAGGCTTTTGGCACCATTTTTGAGTGAATTGCCAAAAGTCAGATTTTTGCTGAAATTGTGACCAAGGGGCTTAGGGATTTTTTCAAAAAAATATTTTCTGCCGCTTAGGTTTTTGAGGGCTGATTCATTTTCGTTTGATAAAAAGACTTCTGTTTCCATCGCCAAAGCTTTCAGGGGAGCATTTTCAAGCTTTTGGCACCATATTTGAGTAAATTGCCAAAAGTCAGATTTTTGCTGAAATTGTGACCCCGGGGCTTAGGGATTTTTTCAAAAAAATATTTTCTGCCGCTTAGGTTTTTGAGGGCTGATTTATTTTCCTTTGATAAAAAGCCTCCTGTTTCGAGTGCCAAACCTTTCAGGAGAGCATTTTCAGGCTTTTGGCACCATTTTTGAGTGAATTGCCAAAAGTCAGATTTTTGCTGAAATTGTGACCCCGGGGCTTAGGGATTTTTTCAAAAAAATATTTTCTGCCGGTTAGGTTTTGGAGGGCTGATTTATTTTCCTGTGATAAAAAGCCTTCTGTTTTCACCGCCAAAGCTTTCAGGGGAGCATTTTCCAGCTTTTGGCACCATTTTTGAGTGAATTGCCAAAAGTCAGATTTTTGCTGAAATTGTGACCCCGGGGCTTAGGGATTTTTTCAAAAAAATATTTTCTGCCGGTTAAGTTTTTGAGGGCTGATTTCTTGTCCTGTGATAAAAAGCCTTCTGTTTCGAGTGCCAAACCTTTCAGGAGACCATTTTCAAGCTTTTGGCACCATTTTTGAGTGAATTGCCAAAAGTCAGATTTTTGCTGAAATTGTGACCCCGGGGCTTAGGGATTTTTTTCAAAAAAATATTTTCTGCCGGTTAAGTTTTTGAGGGCTGATTTATTTTACTTTGATAAAAGCCTTCTGTTTCGAGTGCCAAACCTTTCAGGAGAGCATTTTCAAGCTTTTGGCACCATTTTTGAGTGAATTGCCAAAAGTCAGATTTTTGCTGAAATTGTGACCCCGGGGCTTAGGGATTTTTTCAAAAAAATATTTTCTGCCGGTTAAGTTTTTGAGGGCTGATTTCTTGTCCTGTGATAAAAAGCCTTCTGTTTCGAGTGCCAAACCTTTCAGGAGAGCATTTTCAAGCTTTTGGCACCATTTTTGAGTGAATTGCCAAAAGTCAGATTTTTGCTGAAATTGTGGCTTAGGGATTTTTTCAAAAAAATATTTTCTGCCGGTTAAGTTTTTGAGGGCTGATTTCTTGTCCTGTGATAAAAAGCCTTCTGTTTCGAGTGCCAAACCTTTCAGGAGAGCATTTTCAGGCTTTTGGCACCATTTTTGAGTGAATTGCCAAAAGTCAGATTTTTGCTGAAATTCTGACCCCGGCGCTTAGGGATTTTTTTAAAAAAATATTTTCTACCGGTTAAGTTTTTGAGGGCTGATTTCTTGTCCTGTGATAAAAAGCCTTCTGTTTCGAGTGCCAAACCTTTCAGGAGAGCATTTTCAAGCTTTTGGCACCATTTTTGAGTGAATTGCCAAAAGTCAGATTTTTGCTGAAATTGTGACCCCGGGGCTTAGGGATTTTTTTTAAAAAATATTTTCTGCCGATTAGGTTTTTGAGGGCTGATTAATTTTCCTTTAATAAAAAGACTTCTGTTTCAATCGCCAAAGCTTTCAGAGGAGCATTTCCAAACTTTTGGCACCATTTTTGAGTGAATTGCCAAAAGTCAGATTTTTGCTGAAATTGTGACCCTGGGGATTAGGGATTTTTTCAAAAAAATATTTTCTGCCGGTTAAGTTTTTGAGGGCTGATTTCTTGTCCTGTGATAAAAAGCCTTCTGTTTCGAGTGCCAAACCTTTCAGGAGAGCATTTTCAAGCTTTTGGCACCATTTTTGAGTGAATTGCCAAAAGTCAGATTTTTGCTGAAATTGTGACCCCGGGGCTTAGGAATTTTTTTAAAAAAATATTTTCTGCCGGTTAGGTTTTTGAGGGCTGATTTCTTGTCCTGTAATAAAAAGCCTTCTGTTTTGAGTGCCAAACCTTTCAGGAGAGCATTTTCAGGCTTTTGGCACCATTTTTGACTGAATTGCCAAAAGTCAGATTTTTGCTGAAATTGTGACCCCGGGGCTTAGGGATTTTTTCAAAAAAATATTTTCTGCCGCTTAGGTTTTTGAGGGCTGATTCATTTTCGTTTGATAAAAAGACTTCTGTTTCCATCGCCAAAGCTTTCAGGGGAGCATTTTCAAGCTTTTGGCACCATTTTTGAGTAAATTGCCAAAAGTCAGATTTTTGCTGAAATTGTGACCCCGGGGCTTAGGGATTTTTTTGTCAAAAAAATATTTTCTGCCGGTTAAGTTTTTGAGGGCTGATTTCTTGTCCTGTGATAAAAAGCCTTCTGTTTCGAGTGCCAAACCTTTCAGGAGAGCATTTTCAGGCTTTTGGCACCATTTTTGAGTGAATTGCCAAAAGTCAGATTTTTGCTGAAATTGTGACCCCGGGGCTTAGGGATTTTTTCAAAAAAATATTTTCTGCCGGTTAAGTTTTTGAGGGCTGATTTCTTGTCCTGTGATAAAAAGCCTTCTGTTTCGAGTGCCAAACCTTTCAGGTGAGAATTTTCAGGCTTTTGGCACCACTTTTGAGTGAATTGCCAAAAGTCAGATTTTTGCTGAAATTGTGACCCCCGGGGCTTAGGGATTTTTTCCAAAAAATATTTTCTGCTGGTTAAGTTTTTGAGGGCTGATTTCTTGTCCTGTGATAAAAAGCCTTCTGTTTTGAGTGCCAAACCTTTCAGGTGAGAATTATCAGGCTTTTGGCACCATTTTTGAGTGAATTGCCAAAAGTCAGATTTTTGCTGAAATTGTGACCAAGGGGCTTAGGGATTTTTTCAAAAAAATATTTTCTGCCGCTTAGGTTTTTGAGGGCTGATTCATTTTCGTTTGATAAAAAGACTTCTGTTTCCATCGCCAAAGCTTTCAGGGGAGCATTTTCAAGCTTTTGGCACCATATTTGAGTAAATTGCCAAAAGTCAGATTTTTGCTGAAATTGTGACCCCGGGGCTTAGGGATTTTTTCAAAAAAATATTTTCTGCCGCTTAGGTTTTTGAGGGCTGATTTATTTTCCTTTGATAAAAAGCCTCCTGTTTCGAGTGCCAAACCTTTCAGGAGAGCATTTTCAGGCTTTTGGCACCATTTTTGAGTGAATTGCCAAAAGTCAGATTTTTGCTGAAATTGTGACCCCGGGGCTTAGGGATTTTTTCAAAAAAATATTTTCTGCCGGTTAGGTTTTGGAGGGCTGATTTATTTTCCTGTGATAAAAAGCCTTCTGTTTTCACCGCCAAAGCTTTCAGGGGAGCATTTTCCAGCTTTTGGCACCATTTTTGAGTGAATTGCCAAAAGTCAGATTTTTGCTGAAATTGTGACCCCGGGGCTTAGGGATTTTTTCAAAAAAATATTTTCTGCCGGTTAAGTTTTTGAGGGCTGATTTCTTGTCCTGTGATAAAAAGCCTTCTGTTTCGAGTGCCAAACCTTTCAGGAGACCATTTTCAAGCTTTTGGCACCATTTTTGAGTGAATTGCCAAAAGTCAGATTTTTGCTGAAATTGTGACCCCGGGGCTTAGGGATTTTTTTCAAAAAAATATTTTCTGCCGGTTAAGTTTTTGAGGGCTGATTTATTTTACTTTGATAAAAGCCTTCTGTTTCGAGTGCCAAACCTTTCAGGAGAGCATTTTCAAGCTTTTGGCACCATTTTTGAGTGAATTGCCAAAAGTCAGATTTTTGCTGAAATTGTGACCCCGGGGCTTAGGGATTTTTTCAAAAAAATATTTTCTGCCGGTTAAGTTTTTGAGGGCTGATTTCTTGTCCTGTGATAAAAAGCCTTCTGTTTCGAGTGCCAAACCTTTCAGGAGAGCATTTTCAAGCTTTTGGCACCATTTTTGAGTGAATTGCCAAAAGTCAGATTTTTGCTGAAATTGTGGCTTAGGGATTTTTTCAAAAAAATATTTTCTGCCGGTTAAGTTTTTGAGGGCTGATTTCTTGTCCTGTGATAAAAAGCCTTCTGTTTCGAGTGCCAAACCTTTCAGGAGAGCATTTTCAGGCTTTTGGCACCATTTTTGAGTGAATTGCCAAAAGTCAGATTTTTGCTGAAATTCTGACCCCGGCGCTTAGGGATTTTTTTAAAAAAATATTTTCTACCGGTTAAGTTTTTGAGGGCTGATTTCTTGTCCTGTGATAAAAAGCCTTCTGTTTCGAGTGCCAAACCTTTCAGGAGAGCATTTTCAAGCTTTTGGCACCATTTTTGAGTGAATTGCCAAAAGTCAGATTTTTGCTGAAATTGTGACCCCGGGGCTTAGGGATTTTTTTTAAAAAATATTTTCTGCCGATTAGGTTTTTGAGGGCTGATTAATTTTCCTTTAATAAAAAGACTTCTGTTTCAATCGCCAAAGCTTTCAGAGGAGCATTTCCAAGCTTTTGGCACCATTTTTGAGTGAATTGCCAAAAGTCAGATTTTTGCTGAAATTGTGACCCTGGGGATTAGGGATTTTTTCAAAAAAATATTTTCTGCCGGTTAAGTTTTTGAGGGCTGATTTCTTGTCCTGTAATAAAAAGCCTTCTGTTTCGAGTGCCAAACCTTTCAGGAGAGCATTTTCAGGCTTTTGGCACCATTTTTGAGTGAATTGCCAAAAGTCAGATTTTTGCTGAAATTCTGACCCCGGCGCTTAGGGATTTTTTTAAAAAAATATTTTCTGCCGGTTAAGTTTTTGAGGGCTGATTTCTTGTCCTGTGATAAAAAGCCTTCTGTTTCGAGTGCCAAAGCTTTCAGGAGAGCATTTTCAGGCTTTTGGCACCATTTTTGAGTGAATTGCCAAAAGTCAGATTTTTGCTGAAACTGTGACCCCGGGGCTTAGGGATTTTTTCAAAAAAATATTTTCTGCCGGTTAAGTTTTTGAGGGCTGATTTATTTTACTTTGATAAAAAGACTTCTGTTTCCATCACCAAAGCTTTCAGGGGAGCATTTTCGAGCTTTTGGCACCATTTTTGAGTGAATTGCCAAAAGTCAGATTTTTGCTGAAATTGTGACCCCGGGGCTTAGGGATTTTTTCAAAAAAATATTTTCTGCCGGTTAAGTTTTTGAGGGCTGATTTCTTGTCCTGTAATAAAAAGCCTTCTGTTTCGAGTGCCAAACCTTTCAGGAGAGCATTTTCAGGCTTTTGGCACCATTTTTGAGTGAATTGCCAAAAGTCAGATTTTTGCTGAAATTCTGACCCCGGCGCTTAGGGATTTTTTTTAAAAAAATATTTTCTGCCGGTTAGGTTTTTGAGGGCTGATTTCTTGTCCTGTGATAAAAAGCCTTCTGTTTCGAGTGCAAAACCTTTCAGGAGAGCATTTTCAAGCTTTTGGCACCATTTTTGAGTGAATTGCCAAAAGTCAGATTTTTGCTGAAATTGTGACCCTGGGGTTTAGGGATTTTTTCAAAAAAATATTTTCTGCCGGTTAAGTTTTTGAGGGCTGATTTCTTGTCCTGTAATAAAAAGCCTTCTGTTTCGAGTGCCAAACCTTTCAGGAGAGCATTTTCAGGCATTTGGCACCATTTTTGAGTGAATTGCCAAAAGTCAGATTTTTGCTGAAATTCTGACCCCGGCGCTTAGGGATTTTTTTAAAAAAATATTTTCTGCCGGTTAAGTTTTTGAGCGCTGATTTCTTGTCCTGTGATAAAAAGCCTTCTGTTTCGAGTGCCAAAGCTTTCAGGAGAGCATTTTCAGGCTTTTGGCACCATTTTTGAGTGAATTGCAAAAAGTCAGATTTTTGCTGAAATTGTGACCCCGGGGCTTAGGGATTTTTTCAAAAAAATATTTTCTGCCGGTTAAGTTTTTGAGGGCTGATTTCTTGTCCTGTGATAAAAAGCCTTCTGTTTCAAGTGCCAAACCTTTTAGGAGAGCATTTTCAAGCTTTTGGCACCATTTTTGAGCGAATTGCCAAAAGTCAGATTTTTGCTGAAATTGTGACCCCGGGGCTTAGGGATTTTTTCAAATAAATATTTTCTGCCGGTTAAGTTTTTGAGGGCTGATTTCTTGTCCTGTGATAAAAAGCCTTCTGTTTCAAGTGCCAAACCTTTCAGGAGAGCATTTTCAAGCTTTTGGCACCATTTTTGAGTGAATTGCCAAAAGTCAGATTTTTGCTGAAATTGTGGCTTAGGGATTTTTTCAAAAAAATATTTTCTGCCGGTTAAGTTTTTGAGGGCTGATTTCTTGTCCTGTGAAAAAAAGCCTTCTGTTTCGAGTGCCAAACCTTTCAGGAGAGCATTTTCAGGCTTTTGGCACCATTTTTGAGTGAATTGCCAAAAGTCAGATTTTTGCTGAAATTCTGACCCCGGCGCTTAGGGATTTTTTTAAAAAAATATTTTCTACCGGTTAAGTTTTTGAGGGCTGATTTCTTGTCCTGTGATAAAAAGCCTTCTGTTTCGAGTGCCAAAGCTTTCAGGGGAGCATTTTCGAGCTTTTGGCACCATTTTTGAGTGAATTGCCAAAAGTCAGATTTTTGCTGAAATTCTGACCCCGGCGCTTAGGGATTTTTTAAAAAAAATATTTTCTGCCGGTTAAGTTTTTGAGGGCTGATTTCTTGTCCTGTGATAAAAAGCCTTCTGTTTCGAGTGCCAAAGCTTTCAGTAGAGCATTTTCAGGCTTTTGGCACCATTTTTGAGTGAATTGCCAAAAGTCAGATTTTTGCTCAAACTGTGACCCCGGGGCTTAGGGATTTTTTCAAAAAAATATTTTCTGCCGGTTAAGTTTTTGAGGGCTGATTTATTTTACTTTTATAAAAAGACTTCTGTTTCCATCACCAAAGCTTTCAGGGGAGCATTTTCGAGCTTTTGGCACTATTTTTGAGTGAATTGCCAAAAGTCAGATTTTTGCTGAAATTGTGACCCCGGGGCTTAGGAATTTTTTCAAAAAAATATTTTCTGCCGGTTAGCTTTTTGAGGGCTGATTTCTTGTCCTGTAATAAAAAGCCTTCTGTTTCGAGTGCCAAACCTTTCAGGAGAGCATTTTCAGGCTTTTGGCACCATTTTTGAGTGAATTGCCAAAAGTCAGATTTTTGCTGAAATTGTGACCCCGGGGCTTAGGGATTTTTTCAAAAAAATTTTTTCTGCCGCTTAGGTTTTTGAGGGCTGATTCATTTTCGTTTGGTAAAAAGAGTTCTGTTTCCATCGCCAAAGCTTTCAGGGGAGCATTTTCAAGCTTTTGGCACCATTTTTGAGTAAATTGCCAAAAGTCAGATTTTTGCTGAAATTGTGACCCCGGGGCTTAGGGATTTTTTTGTCAAAAAAATATTTTCTGCCGGTTAAGTTTTTGAGGGCTGATTTCTTGTCCTGTGATAAAAAGCCTTCTGTTTCGAGTGCCAAACCTTTCAGGAGAGCATTTTCAGGCTTTTGGCACCATTTTTGAGTGAATTGCCAAAAGTCAGATTTTTCTGAAATTGTGACCCCGGGGCTTAGGGATTTTTTCCAAAAAATATTTTCTGCCGGTTAAGTTTTTGATGGCTGATTTCTTGTCCTGTGATAAAAAGCCTTCTGTTTCGAGTGCCAAACCTTAAAGGAGAGAATTATCAGGCTTTTGGCACCATTTTTGAGTGAATTGCCAAAAGTCAGATTTTTGCTGAAATTGTGACCAAGGGGCTTAGGGATTTTTTCAAAAAAATATTTTCTGCCGCTTAGGTTTTTGAGGGCTGATTTCTTGTCCTGTAATAAAAAGCCTTCTGTTTCGAGTGCCAAACCTTTCAGGAGAGCATTTTCAGGCTTTTGGCACCATTTTTGAGTGAATTGCCAAAAGTCAGATTTTTGCTGAAATTGTGACCCCGGGGCTTAGGGATTTTTTCAAAAAAAATTTTTCTGCCGCTTAGGTTTTTGAGGGCTGATTCATTTTCGTTTGGTAAAAAGAGTTCTGTTTCCATCGCCAAAGCTTTCAGGGGAGCATTTTCAAGCTTTTGGCACCATTTTTGAGTAAATTGCCAAAAGTCAGATTTTTGCTGAAATTGTGACCCCGGGGCTTAGGGATTTTTTTGTCAAAAAAATATTTTCTGCCGCTTAGGTTTTTGAGGGCTGATTCATTTTCGTTTGATAAAAAGACTTCTGTTTCCATCGCCAAAGCTTTCAGGGGAGCATTTTCAAGCTTTTGGCACCATATTTGAGTAAATTGCCAAAAGTCAGATTTTTGCTGAAATTGTGACCCCGGGGCTTAGGGATTTTTTCAAAAAAATATTTTCTGCCGCTTAGGTTTTTGAGGGCTGATTTATTTTCCTTTGATAAAAAGCCTTCTGTTTTCACCGCCAAAGCTTTCAGGGGAGCATTTTCCAGCTTTTGGCACCATTTTTGAGTGAATTGCCAAAAGTCAGATTTTTGCTGAAATTGTGACCCCGGGGCTTAGGGTTTTTTTTTAAAAAAATATTTTCTGCCGGTTAAGTTTTTGAGGGCTGATTTCTTGTCCTGTGATAAAAAGCCTTCTGTTTCGAGTGCCAAACCTTTCAGGAGACCATTTTCAAGCTTTTGGCACCATTTTTGAGTGAATTGCCAAAAGTCAGATTTTTGCTGAAATTGTGACCCCGGGGCTTAGGGATTTTTTTGTCAAAAAAATATTTTCTGCCGGTTAAGTTTTTGAGGGCTGATTTCTTGTCCTGTGATAAAAAGCCTTCTGTTTCGAGTGCCAAACCTTTCAGGAGAGCATTTTCAGGCTTTTGGCACCATTTTTGATTGAATTGCCAAAAGTCAGATTTTTGCTGAAATTGTGACCCCGGGGCTTAGGGATTTTTTCCAAAAAATATTTTCTGCCGGTTAAGTTTTTGATGGCTGATTTCTTGTCCTGTGATAAAAAGCCTTCTGTTTCGAGTGCCAAACCTTAAAGGAGAGAATTATCAGGCTTTTGGCACCATTTTTGAGTGAATTGCCAAAAGTCAGATTTTTGCTGAAATTGTGACCCCGGGGCTTAGGGATTTTTTCAAAAAAATATTTTCTGCCGGTTAAGTTTTTGATGGCTGATTTCTTGTCCTGTGATAAAAAGCCTTCTGTTTCGAGTGCCAAACCTTAAAGGAGAGAATTATCAGGCTTTTGGCACCATATTTGAGTAAATTGCCAAAAGTCAGATTTTTGCGGAAATTGTGACCCCGGGGCTTAGGGATTTTTTCAAAAAAATATTTTCTGCCGCTTAGGTTTTTGAGGGCTGATTTATTTTCCTTTGATAAAAAGCCTCCTGTTTCGAGTGCCAAACCTTTCAGGAGAGCATTTTCAGGCTTTTGGCACCATTTTTGAGTGAATTGCCAAAAGTCAGATTTTTGCTGAAATTGTGACCCCGGGGCTTAGGGATTTTTTCAAAAAAATATTTTCTGCCGCTTAGGTTTTGGAGGGCTGATTTATTTTCCTTTGATAAAAAGCCTTCTGTTTTCACCGCCAAAGCTTTCAGGGGAGCATTTTCCAGCTTTTGGCACCATTTTTGAGTGAATTGCCAAAAGTCAGATTTTTGCTGAAATTGTGACCCCGGGGCTTAGGGATTTTTTCAAAAAAATATTTTCTGCCGGTTAAGTTTTTGAGGGCTGATTTCTTGTCCTGTGATAAAAAGCCTTCTGTTTCGAGTGCCAAACCTTTCAGGAGACCATTTTCAAGCTTTTGGCACCATTTTTGAGTGAATTGCCAAAAGTCAGATTTTTGCTGAAATTGTGACCCCGGGGCTTAGGGATTTTTTACAAAAAATATTTTCTGCCGGTTAAGTTTTTGAGGGCTGATTTCTTGTCCTGTGATAAAAAGCCTTCTGTTTCGAGTGCCAAACCTTTCAGGAGAGCATTTTCAGGCTTTTGGCACCATTTTTGAGTGAATTGCCAAAAGTCAGATTTTTGCTGAAATTGTGACCCCGGGGCTTAGGAATTTTTTCAAAAAAATATTTTCTGCCGGTTAAGTTTTTGAGGGCTGATTTCTTGTCCTGTGATAAAAAGCCTTCTGTTTCGAGTGCCAAACCTTTCAGGTGAGAATTTTCAGGCTTTTGGCACCATTTTTGAGTGAATTGCCAAAAGTCAGATTTTTGCTGAAATTGTGACCCCGGGGCTTAGGGATTTTTTCAAAAAAATATTTTCTGCCGGTTAAGTTTTTGATGGCTGATTTCTTGTCCTGTGATAAAAAGCCTTCTGTTTCGAGTGCCAAACCTTAAAGGAGAGAATTATCAGGCTTTTGGCACCATTTTTGAGTGAATTGCCAAAAGTCAGATTTTTGCTGAAATTGTGACCAAGGGGCTTAGGGATTTTTTCAAAAAAATATTTTCTGCCGCTTAGGTTTTTGAGGGCTGATTCATTTTCGTTTGATAAAAAGACTTCTGTTTCCATGGCCAAAGCTTTCAGGGGAGCATTTTCAAGCTTTTGGCACCATATTTGAGTAAATTGCCAAAAGTCAGATTTTTGCTGAAATTGTGACCCCGGGGCTTAGGGATTTTTTCAAAAAAATATTTTCTGCCGCTTAGGTTTTTGAGGGCTGATTTATTTTCCTTTGATAAAAAGCCTCCTGTTTCGAGTGCCAAACCTTTCAGGAGAGCATTTTCAGGCTTTTGGCACCATTTTTGAGTGAATTGCCAAAAGTCAGATTTTTGCTGAAATTGTGACCCCGGGGCTTAGGGATTTTTTCAAAAAAATATTTTCTGCCGCTTAGGTTTTGGAGGGCTGATTTATTTTCCTTTGATAAAAAGCCTTCTGTTTTCACCGCCAAAGCTTTCAGGGGAGCATTTTCCAGCTTTTGGCACCATTTTTGAGTGAATTGCCAAAAGTCAGATTTTTGCTGAAATTGTGACCCCGGGGCTTAGGGATTTTTTCAAAAAAATATTTTCTGCCGGTTAAGTTTTTGAGGGCTGATTTCTTGTCCTGTGATAAAAAGCCTTCTGTTTCGAGTGCCAAACCTTTCAGGAGACCATTTTCAAGCTTTTGGCACCATTTTTGAGTGAATTGCCAAAAGTCAGATTTTTGCTGAAATTGTGACCCCGGGGCTTAGGGATTTTTTACAAAAAATATTTTCTGCCGGTTAAGTTTTTGAGGGCTGATTTCTTGTCCTGTGATAAAAAGCCTTCTGTTTCGAGTGCCAAACCTTTCAGGAGAGCATTTTCAGGCTTTTGGCACCATTTTTGAGTGAATTGCCAAAAGTCAGATTTTTGCTGAAATTGTGACCCCGGGGCTTAGGAATTTTTTCAAAAAAATATTTTCTGCCGGTTAAGTTTTTGAGGGCTGATTTCTTGTCCTGTGATAAAAAGCCTTCTGTTTCGAGTGCCAAACCTTTCAGGTGAGAATTTTCAGGCTTTTGGCACCACTTTTGAGTGAATTGCCAAAAGTCAGATTTTTGCTGAAATTGTGACCCCGGGGCTTAGGGATTTTTTACAAAAAATATTTTCTGCCGGTTAAGTTTTTGAGGGCTGATTTCTTGTCCTGTGATAAAAAGCCTTCTGTTTCGAGTGCCAAACCTTTCAGGAGAGCATTTTCAGGCTTTTGGACCCTTTTTTTCAGTGAATTGCCAAAAGTCAGATTTTTGCTGAAATTGTGACCCCGGGGCTTAGGGATTTTTTCAAAAAAATATTTTCTGCCGCTTAGGTTTTTGAGGGCTGATTTATTTTCCTTTGATAAAAAGCCTCCTGTTTCGAGTGCCAAACCTTTCAGGAGAGCATTTTCAGGCTTTTGGCACCATTTTTGAGTGAATTGCCAAAAGTCAGATTTTTGCTGAAATTGTGACCCCGGGGCTTAGGGATTTTTTGAAAAAAATATTTTCTGCCGCTTAGGTTTTGGAGGGCTGATTTATTTTCCTTTGATAAAAAGCCTTCTGTTTTCACCGCCAAAGCTTTCAGGGGAGCATTTTCCAGCTTTTGGCACCATTTTTGAGTGAATTGCCAAAAGTCAGATTTTTGCTGAAATTGTGACCCCGGGGCTTAGGGATTTTTTCAAAAAAATATTTTCTGCCGGTTAAGTTTTTGAGGGCTGATTTCTTGTCCTGTGATAAAAAGCCTTCTGTTTCGAGTGCCAAACCTTTCAGGAGACCATTTTCAAGCTTTTGGCACCATTTTTGAGTGAATTGCCAAAAGTCAGATTTTTGCTGAAATTGTGACCCCGGGGCTTAGGGATTTTTTACAAAAAATATTTTCTGCCGGTTAAGTTTTTGAGGGCTGATTTCTTGTCCTGTGATAAAAAGCCTTCTGTTTCGAGTGCCAAACCTTTCAGGAGAGCATTTTCAGGCTTTTGGCACCATTTTTGAGTGAATTGCCAAAAGTCAGATTTTTGCTGAAATTGTGACCCCGGGGCTTAGGAATTTTTTCAAAAAAATATTTTCTGCCGGTTAAGTTTTTGAGGGCTGATTTCTTGTCCTGTGATAAAAAGCCTTCTGTTTCGAGTGCCAAACCTTTCAGGTGAGAATTTTCAGGCTTTTGGCACCACTTTTGAGTGAATTGCCAAAAGTCAGATTTTTGCTGAAATTGTGACCCCGGGGCTTAGGGATTTTTTACAAAAAATATTTTCTGCCGGTTAAGTTTTTGAGGGCTGATTTCTTGTCCTGTGATAAAAAGCCTTCTGTTTCGAGTGCCAAACCTTTCAGGAGAGCATTTTCAGGCTTTTGGACCCTTTTTTTCAGTGAATTGCCAAAAGTCAGATTTTTGCTGAAATTGTGACCAAGGGGCTTAGGGATTTTTTCAAAAAAATATTTTCTGCCGCTTAGGTTTTTGAGGGCTGATTCATTTTCGTTTGATAAAAAGACTTCTGTTTCCATCGCCAAAGCTTTCAGGGGAGCATTTTCAAGCTTTTGGCACCATATTTGAGTAAATTGCCAAAAGTCAGATTTTTGCTGAAATTGTGACCCCGGGGCTTAGGGATTTTTTGAAAAAAATATTTTCTGCCGCTTAGGTTTTTGAGGGCTGATTTATTTTCCTTTGATAAAAAGCCTCCTGTTTCGAGTGCCAAACCTTTCAGGAGAGCATTTTCACGCTTTTGGCACCATTTTTGAGTGAATTGCCAAAAGTCAGATTTTTGCTGAAATTGTGACCCCGGGGCTTAGGGATTTTTTCAAAAAAATATTTTCTGCCGCTTAGGTTTTGGAGGGCTGATTTATTTTCCTTTGATAAAAAGCCTTCTGTTTTCACCGCCAAAGCTTTCAGGGGAGCATTTTCCAGCTTTTGGCACCATTTTTGAGTGAATTGCCAAAAGTCAGATTTTTGCTGAAATTGTGACCCCGGGGCTTAGGGATTTTTTCAAAAAAATATTTTCTGCCGGTTAAGTTTTTGAGGGCTGATTTCTTGTCCTGTGATAAAAAGCCTTCTGTTTCGAGTGCCAAAACTTTCAGGAGACCATTTTCAAGCTTTTGGCACCATTTTTGAGTGAATTGCCAAAAGTCAGATTTTTGCTGAAATTGTGACCCCGGGGCTTTGGGATTTTTTCAAAAAAATATTTTCTGCCGGTTAGGTTTTTGAGGGCTGATTTCTTGTCCTGTGATAAAAAGCCTTCTGTTTCGAGTGCCAAACCTTTCAGGAGAGCATTTTCAATCTTTTGGCACTTTTTTTGTAAGAATTGCCAAAAGTTAGATTTTTGCTGAATTTGTGACCCCGGGGCTTAGGGATTTTTTCAAAAAAATATTTTCTGCCGCTTAGGTTTTGGAGGGCTGATTTATTTTCCTTTGATAAAAAGACTTCTGTTTCCATCGCCAAAGCTTTCAGGGGAGCATTTTCCAGCTTTTGGAACCATTTTTGAGTGAATTGCCAAAAGTCAGATATTTGCTGAAATTGTGACCACGGGGCTTAGGGATTTTTTCAGAAAAATATTTTCTGCCGGTTAAGTTTTTGAGGGCTGATTTCTTGTCCTGTGATAAAAAGCCTTCTGTTTCGAGTGCCAAACCTTTCAGGTGAGAATTTTCAGGCTTTCGGCACTTTTTTTTTGTAAGAATTGCCAAAAGTCAGATTGTTGCTGAAATTGTGACCTTAGGGATTTTTTCAAAAAAATATTTTCTGCCGCTTAGGTTTTTGAGGGCTGATTTATTTTCCTTTGATAAAAAGACTTCTGTTTCCATCGCCAAAGCTTTCAGGGGAGCATTTTCCAGCTTTTGGAACCATTTTTGAGTGAATTGCCAAAAGTCAGATTTTTGCTGAAATTGTGACCCCGGGGCTTAGGGATTTTTTCAAAAAAATATTTTCTGCCGGTTAAGTTTTTGAGGGCTGATTTCTTGTCCTGTGATAAAAAGCCTTCTGTTTCGAGTGCCAAACCTTTCAGGTGAGAATTTTCAGGCTTTTGGCACCACTTTTGAGTGAATTGCCAAAAGTCAGATTTTTGCTGAAATTGTGATCCCGGGGCTTAGGGATTTTTTCAAAAAAATATTTTCTGCCGCTTAGGTTTTTGAGGGCTGATTCATTTTCGTTTGATAAAAAGACTTCTGTTTCCATCGCCAAAGCTTTCAGGGGAGCATTTTCCAGCTTTTGGCACCATTTTTGAGTGAATTGCCAAAAGTCAGATTTTTGCTGAAATTGTAACGCCGGGGCTTTGGGATTTTTTCAAAAAAATATTTTCTGCCGCTTAGGTTTTTGAGGGCTGATTCATTTTCGTTTGATAAAAAGACTTCTGTTTCCATCGCCAAAGCTTTCAGGGGAGCATTTTCCAGCTTTTGGCACCATATTTGAGTAAATTGCCAAAAGTCAGATTTTTGCTGAAATTGTGACCCCGGGGCTTAGGGATTTTTTTGTCAAAAAAATATTTTCTGCCTGTTAAGTTTTTGAGGGCTGATTTCTTGTCCTGTGATAAAAAGCCTTCTGTTTCGAGTGCCAAACCTTTCAGGAGAGCATTTTCAGGCTTTTGGCACCATTTTTGAGTGAATTGCCAAAAGTCAGATTTTTGCTGAAATTGTGACGCCGGGGCTTAGGGATTTTTTCAAAAAAATATTTTCTGCCGCTTAGGTTTTGGAGGGCTGATTTATTTTCCTTTGATAAAAAGCCTTCTGTTTTCACCGCCAAAGCTTTCAGGGGAGCATTTTCCAGCTTTTGGCACCATTTTTGAGTGAATTGCCAAAAGTCAGATTTTTGCTGAAATTGTGACCCCGGGGGTTAGGGATTTTTTCAAAAAAATATTTTCTGCCGGTTAAGTTTTTGAGGGCTGATTTCTTGTCCTGTGATAAAAAGCCTTCTGTTTCGAGTGCCAAACCTTTCAGGAGAGCATTTTCAAGCTTTTGGCACCATTTTTGAGTGAATTGCCAAAAGTCAGATTTTTGCTGAAATTGTGACCCCGGGGCTTAGGGATTTTTTCAAAAAAATATTTTCTGCCGGATAGGTTTTTGAGGGCTGATTTATTGTCCTGTGATAAAAAGCCTTCTGTTTCGAGTGCCAAACCTTTCAGGAGAGCATTTTCAGGCTTTTGGCACCATTTTTGAGTGAATTGCCAAAAGTCAGATTTTTGCTGAAATTGTGACCCCGGGGCTTAGGGATTTTTTCAAAAAAATATTTTCTGCCGGTTCAGTTTTTGAGGGCTGATTTCTTGTCCTGTGATAAAAAGCCTTCTGTTTCGAGTGCCAAACCTTTCAGGAGAGCATTTTCAAGCTTTTGGCACCACTTTTGAGTGAATTGCCAAAAGTCAGATTTTTGCTGAAATTGTGACCCCGGGGCTTAGGGATTTTTTCAAAAAAATATTTTCTGCCGGTTAGGTTTTTGAGGGCTGATTTCTTGTCCTGTGATAAAAAGCCTTCTGTTTCGAGTGCCAAACCTTTCAAGAGAGTATTTTCAGGCTTTTGGCACCATTTTTGAGTGATTTGCCAAAAGTCAGATTTTTGCTGAAATTGTGACCCCGGGGCTTAGGGATTTTTTCAAAAAAATATTTTCTGCCGGTTAAGTTTTTGAGGGCTGATTTCTTGTCCTGTGATAAAAAGCCTTCTGTTTCCATCGCCAAAGCTTTCAGGGGAGCATTTTCCAGCTTTTGGAACCATTTTTGAGTGAATTGCCAAAAGTCAGATTTTTGCTGAAATTGTGACCCCAGGGCTTAGGGATTTTTTCAAAAAAATATTTTCTGCCGGATAGGTTTTTGAGGGCCTATTTTATTTTCCTTTGATAAAAAGCCTTCTGTTTCGAGTGCCAAACTTTTCAGGAGAGCATTTTCAAGCTTTTGTCACCACTTTTGAGTGAATTGCCAAAAGTCAGATTTTTGCTGAAATTGTGACCCCGGGGCTTAGGGATTTTTTCAAAAAAATATTTTCTGCCGCTTAGGTTTTTGAGGGCTGATTTATTTTCCTTTGATAAAAAGCCTTCTGTTTTGAGTGCCAAAACTTTCAGGAGAGCATTTTCAGGCTTTTGGCACCATTTTTGAGTTAATTGCCAAAAGTCAGATTTTTGCTGAAATTGTGACCCCGGGGCTTAGGGATTTTTTCAAAAAAATATTTTCTGCCGCTTAGGTTTTGTAGGGGTGATTTATTTTCCTTTGATAAAAAGCCTTCTGTTTCCATCGCCAAAGCTTTCAGGGGACCATTTTCAAGCTTTTGGCACCATTTTTGAGTGAATTGCCAAAAGTCAGATTTTTGCTGAAATTGTGACCCCGGCTTAGGGATTTTTTACAAAAAATATTTTCTGCCGGTTAAGTTTTTGAGGGCTGATTTCTTGTCCTGTGATAAAAAGCCTTCTGTTTCGAGTGCCAAACCTTTCAGGAGAGCATTTTCAAGCTTTTGGCACCATTTTTGAGTGAATTGCCAAAAGTCAGATTTTTGTTGAAATTGTGACCCCGGGGCTTAGGGATTTTTTCAAAAAAATATTTTCTGCCGGTTAAGTTTTTGAGGGCAGATTTCTTGTCCTGTGATAAAAAGCCTTCTGTTTCGAGTGCCAAACCTTTCAGGAGAGCATTTTCAAGCTTTTGGCACTTTTTTTGTAAGAATTGCCAAAAGTCAGATTTTTGCTGAAATTGTGACCCCGGGGTTTAGGGATTTTTTCAAAAAAATATTTTCTGCCGGTTAAGTTTTTGAGGGCTGATTTCTTGTCCTGTGATAAAAAGCCTTCTGTTTCGAGTGCCAAACTTTTCAGGAGAGAATTTTCAAGCTTTTGGCACCACTTTTGAGTCAATTGACAAAAGTCAGATTTTTGCTGAAATTGTGACCCCGGGGCTTAGGTGTTTTTTTTCAAAAAAATAATTTCTGCCAGTTAAGTTTTTGAGGGCTGATTTCTTGTCCTGTGATAAAAAGCCTTCTGTTTCGAGTGCCAAACCTTTCAGGAGAGCATTTTCAAGCTTTTGGCACCATTTTTGACTGAATTGCCAAAAGTCAGATTTTTGCTGAAATTGTGACCCCGGGGCTTAGGGATTTTTTCAAAAAAATATTTTGTGCCGGTTAAGTTTTTGAGGGCTGATTTCTTGTCCTGTGATAAAAAGCCTTCTGTTTCGAGTGCCAAACCTTTCAGGAGAGCATTTTCACGCTTTTGGCACTTTTTTTGGTAAGAATTGCCAAAAGTCAGATTTTTGCTGAAATTGTGACCCCGGGGCTTAGGGATTTTTTCAAAAAAATATTTTCTGCCGGTTAAGTTTTTGAGGGCTGATTTCTTGTCCTGTGATAAAACTTCTTCTGTTTCGAGTGCCAAAACTTTCAGGAGAGCATTTTCAAGCTTTTGGCACCATTTTTGAGTGAATTGCCAAAAGTCAGATTTTTTCTGAAATTGTGACCCCGGGGCTTAGGGATTTTTTCAAAAAAATATTTTCTGCCGGTTAAGTTTTTGAGGGCTGATTTCTTGTCCTGTGATAAAAAGCCTTCTGTTTCGAGTGCCAAACCTTTCAGGAGAGCATTTTCAAGCTTTTGGCACCATTTTTGAGTGAATTGCCAAAAGTCAGATTTTTGCTGAAATTGTGACCCCGGGGCTTAGGGATTTTTTCAAAAAAAATATTTTCTGCCGGTTAAGTTTTTGAGGGCTGATTTCTTGTCCTGTGATAAAAAGCCTTCTGTTTCGAGTGCCAAACCTTTCAGGAGAGCATTTTCAAGCTTTTGGCACCATTTTTGAGTGAATTGCCAAAAGTCAGATTTTTGTTGAAATTGTGACCCCGGGGCTTAGGGATTTTTTCAAAAAAATATTTTCTGCCGGTTAAGTTTTTGAGGGCTGATTTCTTGTCCTGTGATAAAAAGCCTTCTGTTTCGAGTGCCAAACCTTTCAGGAGAGCATTTTCAATCTTTTGGCACTTTTTTTGTAAGAATTGCCAAAAGTCAGATTTTTGCTGAATTTGTGACCCCGGGGCTTAGGGATTTTTTCAAAAAAATATTTTCTGCCGGTTAAGTTTTTGAGGGCTGATTTCTTGTCCTGTGATAAAAAGACTTCTGTTTCGAGTGCCAAACCTTTCAGGAGAGCATTTTCAAGCTTTTGGCACCATTTTTGAGTGAATTGCCAAAAGTCAGATTTTTGCTGAAATTGTGACCCCGGGGCTTAGGGATTTTTTCAAAAAAATATTTTCTGCCAGTTAAGTTTTTGAGGGCTGATTTCTTGTCCTGTGATAAAAAGACTTCTGTTTCGAGTGCCAAACTTTTCAGAAGAGCATTTTCAAGCTTTTGGCACCACTTTTGGGTGAATTGCCAAAAGTCAGATTTTTGCTGAAATTGTGACCCCGGGGCTTAGGGATTTTTTACAAACAATATTTTCTGCCGGTTAAGTTTTTGAGGGCTGATTTCTTGTCCTGTGATAAAAAGCCTTCTGTTTCGAGTGCCAAACCTTTCAGGAGAGCATTTTCAAGCTTTTGGCACCATTTTTGAGTGAATTGCCAAAAGTCAGATTTTTGCTGAAATTGTGACCCCGGGGCTTAGGTGTTTTTTTTCAAAAAATAATTTCTGCCAGTTAAGTTTTTGAGGGCTGATTTCTTGTCCTGTGATAAAAAGCCTTCTGTTTCGAGTGCCAAACCTTTCAGGAGAGCATTTTCATGCTTTTGGCACTTTTTTTGGTAAGAATTGCCAAAAGTCAGATTTTTGCTGAAATTGTGACCCCGGGGCTTAGGGATTTTTTCAAAAAAATATTTTCTTCCGGTTAAGTTTTTGAGGGCTGATTTCTTGTCCTGTGATAAAACTTCTTCTGTTTCGAGTGCCAAAACTTTCAGGAGAGCATTTTCAAGCTTTTGGCACCATTTTTGAGTGAATTGCCAAAAGTCAGATTTTTTCTGAAATTGTGACCCCGGGGCTTAGGGATTTTTTCAAAAAAATATTTTCTGCCGGTTAAGTTTTTGAGGGCTGATTTCTTGTCCTGTGATAAAAAGCCTTCTGTTTCGAGTGCCAAACCTTTCAGGAGAGCATTTTCAAGCTTTTGGCACCATTTTTGAGTGAATTGCCAAAAGTCAGATTTTTGCTGAAATTGTGACCCCGGGGCTTAGGGATTTTTTCAAAAAAAATATTTTCTGCCGGTTAAGTTTTTGAGGGCTGATTTCTTGTCCTGTGATAAAAAGCCTTCTGTTTCGAGTGCCAAACCTTTCAGGAGAGCATTTTCAATCTTTTGGCACTTTTTTTGTAAGAATTGCCAAAAGTCAGATTTTTGCTGAATTTGTGACCCCGGGGCTTAGGGATTTTTTCAAAAAAATATTTTCTGCCGGTTAAGTTTTTGAGGGCTGATTTCTTGTCCTGTGATAAAAAGACTTCTGTTTCGAGTGCCAAACCTTTCAGGAGAGCATTTTCAAGCTTTTGGCACCATTTTTGAGTGAATTGCCAAAAGTCAGATTTTTGCTGAAATTGTGACCCCGGGGCTTAGGGATTTTTTCAAAAAAATATTTTCTGCCAGTTAAGTTTTTGAGGGCTGATTTCTTGTCCTGTGATAAAAAGACTTCTGTTTCGAGTGCCAAACTTTTCAGAAGAGCATTTTCAAGCTTTTGGCACCACTTTTGGGTGAATTGCCAAAAGTCAGATTTTTGCTGAAATTGTGACCCCGGGGCTTAGGGATTTTTTACAAACAATATTTTCTGCCGGTTAAGTTTTTGAGGGCTGATTTCTTGTCCTGTGATAAAAAGCCTTCTGTTTCGAGTGCCAAACCTTTCAGGAGAGCATTTTCAAGCTTTTGGCACCATTTTTGAGTGAATTGCCAAAAGTCAGATTTTTGCTGAAATTGTGACCCCGGGGCTTAGGTGTTTTTTTTCAAAAAATAATTTCTGCCAGTTAAGTTTTTGAGGGCTGATTTCTTGTCCTGTGATAAAAAGCCTTCTGTTTCGAGTGCCAAACCTTTCAGGAGAGCATTTTCAAGCTTTTGGTAGTTTTTTTGTAAGAATTGCCAAAAGTCCGATTTTTTCTGAAATTGTGACTCCGGGGCTTAGAGATTTTTTCAAAAGTATTTTCTGCCGGATAGGTTTTTGAGGGCCTATTTTATTTTCCTTTGATAAAAAGACTTCTGTTTCCATCGCCAAAGCTTTCAGGGGAGCATTTTCAAGCTTTTGGCACCATTTTTGAGTGAATTGCCAAAAGTCAGATTTTTGCTGAAATTGTGACCCCGGGACTTAGGGATTTTTTCAAAAAAATATTTTCTGCCGCTTAGGTTTTTGAGGGCTGATTTATTTTCCTTTCATAAAAAAGCCTTCTGTTTCGAGTGCCAAACCTTTCAGGAGAGCATTTTCAGGCTTTTGGCACCATTTTTGAGTGAATTGCCAAAAGTCAGATTTTTGCTGAAATTGTGACCCCGGGGCTTAGGGATTTTTTAAAAAAAATATTTTCTGCCGGTTAAGTTTTTGAGGGCTGATTTCTTGTCCTGTGATAAAAAGCCTTCTGTTTCGAGTGCCAAACCTTTCAGGAGAGCATTTTCAAGCTTTTGTCACCACTTTTGAGTGAATTGCCAAAAGTCAGATTTTTGCTGAAATTGTGACCCCGGGGCTTAGGGATTTTTTCAAAAAAATATTTTCTGCCGCTTAGGTTTTTGAGGGCTGATTTATTTTCCTTTGATAAAAAGACTTCTGTTTCCATCGCCAAAGCTTTCAGGGGAGCATTTTCCAGCTTTTGGCACCATTTTTGAGTGAATTGCCAAAAGTCAGATTTTTGCTGAAATTGTGACCCCGGGGCTTAGGGATTTTTTCAAAAAAATATTTTTCAAAAAAATATTTTCTGCCGCTTAGGTTTTGGAGGGCTGATTTATTTTCCTTTGATAAAAAGCCTTCTGTTTTCACCGCCAAAGCTTTCAGGGGAGCATTTTCCAGCTTTTGGCACCATTTTTGAGTGAATTGCCAAAAGTCAGATTTTTGCTGAAATTGTGACCCCGGGACTTAGGGATTTTTTACAAAAAATATTTTCTGCCGGTTAAGTTTTTGAGGGCTGATTTCTTGTCCTGTGATAAAAAGCCTTCTGTTTCGAGTGCCAAACCTTTCAGGAGAGCATTTTCAGGCTTTTGGCACCATTTTTGAGTGAATTGCCAAAAGTCAGATTTTTGTTGAAGTAGTGACCCCGGGGCTTAGGGATTTTTTCGAAAAAATATTTTCTGCCGGTTAAGTTTTTGAGGGCTGATTTCTTGTCCTGTGATAAAAAGCCTTCTGTTTCGAGTGCCAAACTTTTCAGGAGAGCATTTTCAAGCTTTTGGCACCATTTTTGAGTGAATTGCCAAAAGTCAGATTTTTGCTGAAATTGTGACCCCGGGGCTTAGGGATTTTTTCAAAAAAAATATTTTCTGCCGCTTAGGTTTTTGAGGGCTGATTTATTTTCCTTTCATAAAAAAGCCTTCTGTTTCGAGTGCCAAACCTTTCAGGAGAGCATTTTCAGGCTTTTGGCACCATTTTTGAGTGAATTGCCAAAAGTCAGATTTTTGCTGAAATTGTGACCCCGGGGCTTAGGGATTTTTTCAAAAAAATATTTTCTGCCGGTTAAGTTTTTGAGGGCTGATTTCTTGTCCTGTGATAAAAAGCCTTCTGTTTCGAGTGCCAAACCTTTCAGGAGAGCATTTTCAAGCTTTTGGCACCATTTTTGAGTGAATTGCCAAAAGTCAGATTTTTGCTGAAATTGTGACCCCGGGGCTTGGGGATTTTTTCAAAAAAATATTTTCTGCCGCTTAGGTTTTTGAGGGCTGATTTCTTGTCCTGTGATAAAAAGCCTTCTGTTTCGAGTGCCAAACCTTTCAGGAGAGCATTTTCAAGCTTTTGGCACTTTTTTTGTAAGAATTGCCAAAAGTCAGATTTTTGCTGAAATTGTGACCCCGGGGTTTAGGGATTTTTTCAAAAAAAATATTTTCTGCCGGTTAAGTTTTTGAGGGCTGATTTCTTGTCCTGTGATAAAAAGCCTTCTGTTTCGAGTGCCAAACTTTTCAGGAGAGCATTTTCAAGTTTTTGGCACCACTTTTGAGTGAATTGCCAAAAGTCAGATTTTTGCTGAAATTGTGACCCCGGGGCTTAGGTGTTTTTTGTCAAAAAAATAATTTCTGCCGGTTAAGTTTTTGAGGGATGATTTCTTGTCCTGTGATAAAAAGCCTTCTGTTTCGAGTGCCAAACCTTTCAGGAGAGCATTTTCAAGCTTTTGGCACTTTTTTTGTAAGAATTGCCAAAAGTCAGATTTTTGCTGAAATTGTGACCCCGGGGCTTGGGGATTTTTTCAAAAAAATATTTTCTGCCGGATAGGTTTTTGAGGGCCTATTTTATTTTCCTTTGATAAAAAGACTTCTGTTTCCATCGCCAAAGCTTTCAGGGGAGCATTTTCCAGCTTTTGGAACCATTTTTGAGTGAATTGCCAAAAGTCAGATTTTTGCTGAAATTGTGACCCCGGGGCTTGGGGATTTTTTCAAAAAAATATTTTCTGCCGGTTAAGTTTTTGAGGGCTGATTTCTTGTCCTGTGATAAAAAGCCTTCTGTTTCGAGTGCCAAACTTTTCAGGAGAGCATTTTCAAGTTTTTGGTACCACTTTTGAGTGAATTGCCAAAAGTCAGATTTTTGCTGAAATTGTGACCCCGGGGCTTAGGTGTTTTTTTTCAAAAAAATAATTTCTGCCGGTTAAGTTTTTGAGGGCTGATTTCTTGTCCTGTGATAAAAAGCCTTCTGTTTCGAGTGCCAAACCTTTCAGGAGAGCATTTTCAAGCTTTTGGTAGTTTTTTTGTAAGAATTGCCAAAAGTCCGATTTTTTCTGAAATTGTGACTCCGGGGCTTAGAGATTTTTTCAAAAGTATTTTCTGCCGGATAGGTTTTTGAGGGCCTATTTTATTTTCCTTTGATAAAAAGACTTCTGTTTCCATCGCCAAAGCTTTCAGGGGAGCATTTTCAAGCTTTTGGCACCATTTTTGAGTGAATTGCCAAAAGTCAGATTTTTGCTCAAATTGTGACCCCGGGACTTAGGGATTTTTTCAAAAAAATATTTTCTGCCGCTTAGGTTTTTGAGGGCTGATTTATTTTCCTTTCATAAAAAAGCCTTCTGTTTCGAGTGCCAAACCTTTCAGGAGAGCATTTTCAGGCTTTTGGCACCATTTTTGAGTGAATTGCCAAAAGTCAGATTTTTGCTGAAATTGTGACCCCGGGGCTTAGGGATTTTTTAAAAAAAATATTTTCTGCCGGTTAAGTTTTTGAGGGCTGATTTCTTGTCCTGTGATAAAAAGCCTTCTGTTTCGAGTGCCAAACCTTTCAGGAGAGCATTTTCAAGCTTTTGTCACCACTTTTGAGTGAATTGCCAAAAGTCAGATTTTTGCTGAAATTGTGACCCCGGGGCTTAGGGATTTTTTCAAAAAAATATTTTCTGCCGCTTAGGTTTTTGAGGGCTGATTTATTTTCCTTTGATAAAAAGACTTCTGTTTCCATCGCCAAAGCTTTCAGGGGAGCATTTTCCAGCTTTTGGCACCATTTTTTAGTGAATTGCCAAAAGTCAGATTTTTGCTGAAATTGTGACCCCGGGGCTTAGGGATTTTTTCAAAAAAATATTTTTCAAAAAAATATTTTCTGCCGCTTAGGTTTTGGAGGGCTGATTTATTTTCCTTTGATAAAAAGCCTTCTGTTTTCACCGCCAAAGCTTTCAGGGGAGCATTTTCCAGCTTTTGGCACCATTTTTGAGTGAATTGCCAAAAGTCAGATTTTTGCTGAAATTGTGACCCCGGGACTTAGGGATTTTTTACAAAAAATATTTTCTGCCGGTTAAGTTTTTGAGGGCTGATTTCTTGTCCTGTGATAAAAAGCCTTCTGTTTCGAGTGCCAAACCTTTCAGGAGAGCATTTTCAGGCTTTTGGCACCATTTTTGAGTGAATTGCCAAAAGTCAGATTTTTGTTGAAGTAGTGACCCCGGGGCTTAGGTATTTTTTCAAAAAAATATTTTCTGCCGGTTAAGTTTTTGAGGGCTGATTTCTTGTCCTGTGATAAAAAGCCTTCTGTTTCGAGTGCCAAACCTTTCAGGAGAGCATTTTCAAGCTTTTGGCACCATTTTTGAGTGAATTGCCAAAAGTCAGATTTTTGCTGAAATTGTGACCCCGGGGCTTAGGGATTTTTTCAAAAAAATATTTTCTGCCGCTTAGGTTTTTGAGGGCTGATTTATTTTCCTTTCATAAAAAAGCCTTCTGTTTCGAGTGCCAAACCTTTCAGGAGAGCATTTTCAGGCTTTTGGCACCATTTTTGAGTGAATTGCCAAAAGTCAGATTTTTGCTGAAATTGTGACCCCGGGGCTTAGGGATTTTTTCAAAAAAATATTTTCTGCCGGTTAAGTTTTTGAGGGCTGATTTCTTGTCCTGTGATAAAAAGCCTTCTGTTTCGAGTGCCAAACCTTTCAGGAGAGCATTTTCAAGCTTTTGGCACCATTTTTGAGTGAATTGCCAAAAGTCAGATTTTTGCTGAAATTGTGACCCCGGGGCTTGGGGATTTTTTCAAAAAAATATTTTCTGCCGCTTAGGTTTTTGAGGGCTGATTTCTTGTCCTGTGATAAAAAGCCTTCTGTTTCGAGTGCCAAACCTTTCAGGAGAGCATTTTCAAGCTTTTGGCACTTTTTTTGTAAGAATTGCCAAAAGTCAGATTTTTGCTGAAATTGTGACCCCGGGGTTTAGGGATTTTTTCAAAAAAAATATTTTCTGCCGGTTAAGTTTTTGAGGGCTGATTTCTTGTCCTGTGATAAAAAGCCTTCTGTTTCGAGTGCCAAACTTTTCAGGAGAGCATTTTCAAGTTTTTGGCACCACTTTTGAGTGAATTGCCAAAAGTCAGATTTTTGCTGAAATTGTGACCCCGGGACTTAGGTGTTTTTTGTCAAAAAAATAATTTCTGCCGGTTAAGTTTTTGAGGGATGATTTCTTGTCCTGTGATAAAAAGCCTTCTGTTTCGAGTGCCAAACCTTTCAGGAGAGCATTTTTAAGCTTTTGGTAGTTTTTTTGTAAGAATTGCCAAAAGTCAGATTTTTGCTGAAATTGTGACTCCGGGGCTTAGAGATTTTTTCAAAAAAATATTTTCTGCCGGATAGGTTTTTGAGGGCCTATTTTATTTTCCTTTGATAAAAAGACTTCTGTTTCCATCGCCAAAGCTTTCAGGGGAGCATTTTCCAGCTTTTGGAACCATTTTTGAGTGAATTGCCAAAAGTCAGATTTTTGCTGAAATTGTGACCCCGGGGCTTGGGGATTTTTTCAAAAAAATATTTTCTGCCGGTTAAGTTTTTGAGGGCTGATTTCTTGTCCTGTGATAAAAAGCCTTCTGTTTCGAGTGCCAAACCTTTCAGGAGAGCATTTTCAAGCTTTTGGTAGTTTTTTTGTAAGAATTGCCAAAAGTCAGATTTTTTCTGAAATTGTGACTCCGGAGCTTAGAGATTTTTTCAAAAGTATTTTCTGCCGGATAGGTTTTTGAGGGCCTATTTTATTTTCCTTTGATAAAAAGACTTCTGTTTCCATCGCCAAAGCTTTCAGGGGAGCATTTTCAAGCTTTTGGCACCATTTTTGAGTGAATTGCCAAAAGTCAGATTTTTGCTGAAATTGTGACCCCGGGACTTAGGGATTTTTTCAAAAAAATATTTTCTGCCGCTTAGGTTTTTGAGGGCTGATTTATTTTCCTTTCATAAAAAAGCCTTCTGTTTCGAGTGCCAAACCTTTCAGGAGAGCATTTTCAGGCTTTTGGCACCATTTTTGAGTGAATTGCCAAAAGTCAGATTTTTGCTGAAATTGTGACCCCGGGGCTTAGGGATTTTTTCAAAAAAATATTTTCTGCCGGTTAAGTTTTTGAGGGCTGATTTCTTGTCCTGTGATAAAAAGCCTTCTGTTTCGAGTGCCAAACCTTTCAGGAGAGCATTTTCAAGCTTTTGTCACCACTTTTGAGTGAATTGCCAAAAGTCAGATTTTTGCTGAAATTGTGACCCCGGGGCTTAGGGATTTTTTCAAAAAAATATTTTCTGCCGCTTAGGTTTTTGAGGGCTGATTTATTTTCCTTTGATAAAAAGACTTCTGTTTCCATCGCCAAAGCTTTCAGGGGAGCATTTTCAGGCTTTTGGCACCATTTTTGAGTGAATTGCCAAAAGTCAGATTTTTGCTGAAATTGTGACCCCGGGGCTTAGGGATTTTTTGAAAAAAATATTTTCTGCCGCTTAGGTTTTTGAGGGCTGATTTATTTTCCTTTGATAAAAAGACTTCTGTTTCCATCGCCAAAGCTTTCAGGGGAGCATTTTCAGGCTTTTGGCACCATTTTTGAGTGAATTGCCAAAAGTCAGATTTTTGCTGAAATTGTGACCCCGGGGCTTAGGGATTTTTTACAAAAAATATTTTCTGCCGGTTAAGTTTTTGAGGGCTGATTTCTTGTCCTGTGATAAAAAGCCTTCTGTTTCGAGTGCCAAACCTTTCAGGAGAGCATTTTCAGGCTTTTGGCACCATTTTTGAGTGAATTGCCAAAAGTCAGATTTTTGTTGAAATAGTGACCCCGGGGCTTAGGTATTTTTTCAAAAAAATATTTTCTGCCGGTTAAGTTTTTGAGGGCTGATTTCTTGTCCTGTGATAAAAAGACTTCTGTTTCGAGTGCCAAACTTTTCAGAAGAGCATTTTCAAGCTTTTGGCACCACTTTTGAGTGAATTGCCAAAAGTCAGATTTTTGCTGAAATTGTGACCCCGGGGCTTAGGGATTTTTTACAAAAAATATTTTCTGCCGGTTAAGTTTTTGAGGGCTGATTTCTTGTCCTGTGATAAAAAGCCTTCTGTTTCGAGTGCCAAACCTTTCAGGAGAGCATTTTCAAGCTTTTGGCACTTTTTTTGTAAGAATTGCCAAAAGTCAGATTTTTGCTGAAATTGTGACCCCGGGGTTTAGGGATTTTTTCAAAAAAATATTTTCTGCCGGTTAAGTTTTTGAGGGCTGATTTCTTGTCCTGTGATAAAAAGCCTTCTGTTTCGAGTGCCAAACTTTTCAGGAGAGCATTTTCAAGCTTTTGGCACCACTTTTGAGTGAATTACCAAAAGTCAGATTTTTGCTGAAATTGTGACCCCGGGGCTTAGGTGTTTTTTTTCAAAAAAATAATTTCTGCCGGTTAAGTTTTTGAGGGCTGATTTCTTGTCCTGTGATAAAAAGCCTTCTGTTTCGAGTGCCAAACCTTTCAGGAGAGCATTTTCAGGCTTTTGGCACTTTTTTTTTGTAAGAATTGCCAAAAGTCAGATTTTTGCTGAAATTGTGACCCCGGGGCTTAGGGATTTTTTCAAAAAAATATTTTCTGCCGGTTAAGTTTTTGAGGGCTGATTTCTTGTCCTGTGATAAAAAGCCTTCTGTTTCGAGTGCCAAACCTTTCAGGAGAGCATTTTCAATCTTTTGGCACTTTTTTTGTAAGAATTGCCAAAAGTCAGATTTTTGCTGAAATTGTGACCCCAGGGCTTAGGGATTTTTTCAAAAACATATTTTCTGCCGCTTAGGTTTTTGAGGGCTGATTTATTTTCCTTTCATAAAAAGCCTTCTGTTTCGAGTGCCAAACCTTTCAGGAGAGCATTTTCAGGCTTTTGGCACCATTTTTGAGTGAATTGCCAAAAGTCAGATTTTTGCTGAAATTGTGACCCCGGGGCTTAGGTATTTTTTCAAAAAAATATTTTCTGCCGGTTAAGTTTTTGAGGGCTGATTTCTTGTCCTGTGATAAAAAGCCTTCTGTTTCGAGTGCCAAACCTTTCAGGAGAGCATTTTCAGGCTTTTGGCACCATTTTTGAGTGAATTGCCAAAAGTCAGATTTTTGTTGAAATAGTGACCCCGGGGCTTAGGTATTTTTTCAAAAAAATATTTTCTGCCGGTTAAGTTTTTGAGGGCTGATTTCTTGTCCTGTGATAAAAAGACTTCTGTTTCGAGTGCCAAACTTTTCAGAAGAGCATTTTCAAGCTTTTGGCACCACTTTTGAGTGAATTGCCAAAAGTCAGATTTTTGCTGAAATTGTGACCCCGGGGCTTAGGGATTTTTTACAAAAAATATTTTCTGCCGGTTAAGTTTTTGAGGGCTGATTTCTTGTCCTGTGATAAAAAGCCTTCTGTTTCGAGTGCCAAACCTTTCAGGAGAGCATTTTCAAGCTTTTGGCACTTTTTTTGTAAGAATTGCCAAAAGTCAGATTTTTGCTGAAATTGTGACCCCGGGGTTTAGGGATTTTTTCAAAAAAATATTTTCTGCCGGTTAAGTTTTTGAGGGCTGATTTCTTGTACTGTGATAAAAAGCCTTCTGTTTCGAGTGCCAAACTTTTCAGGAGAGCATTTTCAAGCTTTTGGCACCACTTTTGAGTGAATTACCAAAAGTCAGATTTTTGCTGAAATTGTGACCCCGGGGCTTAGGTGTTTTTTTTCAAAAAAATAATTTCTGCCGGTTAAGTTTTTGAGGGCTGATTTCTTGTCCTGTGATAAAAAGCCTTCTGTTTCGAGTGCCAAACCTTTCAGGAGAGCATTTTCAGGCTTTTGGCACTTTTTTTTTGTAAGAATTGCCAAAAGTCAGATTTTTGCTGAAATTGTGACCCCGGGGCTTAGGGATTTTTTCAAAAAAATATTTTCTGCCGGTTAAGTTTTTGAGGGCTGATTTCTTGTCCTGTGATAAAAAGCCTTCTGTTTCGAGTGCCAAACCTTTCAGGAGAGCATTTTCAATCTTTTGGCACTTTTTTTGTAAGAATTGCCAAAAGTCAGATTTTTGCTGAAATTGTGACCCCGGGGCTTAGGGATTTTTTCAAAAACATATTTTCTGCCGCTTAGGTTTTTGAGGGCTGATTTATTTTCCTTTCATAAAAAGCCTTCTGTTTCGAGTGCCAAACCTTTCAGGAGAGCATTTTCAGGCTTTTGGCACCATTTTTGTAAGAATTGCCAAAAGTCAGATTTTTGCTGAAATTGTGACCCCGGGGCTTAGGGATTTTTTACAAAAAATATTTTCTGCCGGTTAAGTTTTTGAGGGCTGATTTCTTGTCCTGTGATAAAAAGCCTTCTGTTTCGAGTGCCAAACCTTTCAGGAGAGCATTTTCAAGCTTTTGGCACTTTTTTTGTAAGAATTGCCAAAAGTCAGATTTTTGCTGAAATTGTGACCCCGGGGTTTAGGGATTTTTTCAAAAAAATATTTTCTGCCGGTTAAGTTTTTGAGGGCTGATTTCTTGTCCTGTGATAAAAAGCCTTCTGTTTCGAGTGCCAAACCTTTCAGGAGAGCATTTTCAAGCTTTTGTCACCACTTTTGAGTGAATTGCCAAAAGTCAGATTTTTGCTGAAATTGTGACCCCGGGGCTTAGGGATTTTTTCAAAAAAATATTTTCTGCCGCTTAGGTTTTTGAGGGCTGATTTATTTTCCTTTGATAAAAAGACTTCTGTTTCCATCGCCAAAGCTTTCAGGGGAGCATTTTCAGGCTTTTGGCACCATTTTTGAGTGAATTGCCAAAAGTCAGATTTTTGCTGAAATTGTGACCCCGGGGCTTAGGGATTTTTTGAAAAAAATATTTTCTGCCGCTTAGGTTTTTGAGGGCTGATTTATTTTCCTTTGATAAAAAGACTTCTGTTTCCATCGCCAAAGCTTTCAGGGGAGCATTTTCAGGCTTTTGGCACCATTTTTGAGTGAATTGCCAAAAGTCAGATTTTTGCTGAAATTGTGACCCCGGGGCTTAGGGATTTTTTACAAAAAATATTTTCTGCCGGTTAAGTTTTTGAGGGCTGATTTCTTGTCCTGTGATAAAAAGCCTTCTGTTTCGAGTGCCAAACCTTTCAGGAGAGCATTTTCAGGCTTTTGGCACCATTTTTGAGTGAATTGCCAAAAGTCAGATTTTTGTTGAAATAGTGACCCCGGGGCTTAGGTATTTTTTCAAAAAAATATTTTCTGCCGGTTAAGTTTTTGAGGGCTGATTTCTTGTCCTGTGATAAAAAGACTTCTGTTTCGAGTGCCAAACTTTTCAGAAGAGCATTTTCAAGCTTTTGGCACCACTTTTGAGTGAATTGCCAAAAGTCAGATTTTTGCTGAAATTGTGACCCCGGTGCTTAGGGATTTTTTACAAAAAATATTTTCTGCCGGTTAAGTTTTTGAGGGCTGATTTCTTGTCCTGTGATAAAAAGCCTTCTGTTTCGAGTGCCAAACCTTTCAGGAGAGCATTTTCAAGCTTTTGGCACTTTTTTTGTAAGAATTGCCAAAAGTCAGATTTTTGCTGAAATTGTGACCCCGGGGTTTAGGGATTTTTTCAAAAAAATATTTTCTGCCGGTTAAGTTTTTGAGGGCTGATTTCTTGTCCTGTGATAAAAAGCCTTCTGTTTCGAGTGCCAAACTTTTCAGGAGAGCATTTTCAAGCTTTTGGCACCACTTTTGAGTGAATTACCAAAAGTCAGATTTTTGCTGAAATTGTGACCCCGGGGCTTAGGTGTTTTTTTTCAAAAAAATAATTTCTGCCGGTTAAGTTTTTGAGGGCTGATTTCTTGTCCTGTGATAAAAAGCCTTCTGTTTCGAGTGCCAAACCTTTCAGGAGAGCATTTTCAGGCTTTTGGCACTTTTTTTTTGTAAGAATTGCCAAAAGTCAGATTTTTGCTGAAATTGTGACCCCGGGGCTTAGGGATTTTTTCAAAAAAATATTTTCTGCCGGTTAAGTTTTTGAGGGCTGATTTCTTGTCCTGTGATAAAAAGCCTTCTGTTTCGAGTGCCAAACCTTTCAGGAGAGCATTTTCAAGCTTTTGTCACCACTTTTGAGTGAATTGCCAAAAGTCAGATTTTTGCTGAAATTGTGACCCCGGGGCTTAGGGATTTTTTCAAAAAAATATTTTCTGCCGCTTAGGTTTTTGAGGGCTGATTTATTTTCCTTTGATAAAAAGACTTCTGTTTCCATCGCCAAAGCTTTCAGGGGAGCATTTTCAGGCTTTTGGCACCATTTTTGAGTGAATTGCCAAAAGTCAGATTTTTGCTGAAATTGTGACCCCGGGGCTTAGGGATTTTTTGAAAAAAATATTTTCTGCCGCTTAGGTTTTTGAGGGCTGATTTATTTTCCTTTGATAAAAAGACTTCTGTTTCCATCGCCAAAGCTTTCAGGGGAGCATTTTCAGGCTTTTGGCACCATTTTTGAGTGAATTGCCAAAAGTCAGATTTTTGCTGAAATTGTGACCCCGGGGCTTAGGGATTTTTTACAAAAAATATTTTCTGCCGGTTAAGTTTTTGAGGGCTGATTTCTTGTCCTGTGATAAAAAGCCTTCTGTTTCGAGTGCCAAACCTTTCAGGAGAGCATTTTCAGGCTTTTGGCACCATTTTTGAGTGAATTGCCAAAAGTCAGATTTTTGTTGAAATAGTGACCCCGGGGCTTAGGTATTTTTTCAAAAAAATATTTTCTGCCGGTTAAGTTTTTGAGGGCTGATTTCTTGTCCTGTGATAAAAAGACTTCTGTTTCGAGTGCCAAACTTTTCAGAAGAGCATTTTCAAGCTTTTGGCACCACTTTTGAGTGAATTGCCAAAAGTCAGATTTTTGCTGAAATTGTGACCCCGGGGCTTAGGGATTTTTTACAAAAAATATTTTCTGCCGGTTAAGTTTTTGAGGGCTGATTTCTTGTCCTGTGATAAAAAGCCTTCTGTTTCGAGTGCCAAACCTTTCAGGAGAGCATTTTCAAGCTTTTGGCACTTTTTTTGTAAGAATTGCCAAAAGTCAGATTTTTGCTGAAATTGTGACCCCGGGGTTTAGGGATTTTTTCAAAAAAATATTTTCTGCCGGTTAAGTTTTTGAGGGCTGATTTCTTGTCCTGTGATAAAAAGCCTTCTGTTTCGAGTGCCAAACTTTTCAGGAGAGCATTTTCAAGCTTTTGGCACCACTTTTGAGTGAATTACCAAAAGTCAGATTTTTGCTGAAATTGTGACCCCGGGGCTTAGGTGTTTTTTTTCAAAAAAATAATTTCTGCCGGTTAAGTTTTTGAGGGCTGATTTCTTGTCCTGTGATAAAAAGCCTTCTGTTTCGAGTGCCAAACCTTTCAGGAGAGCATTTTCAGGCTTTTGGCACTTTTTTTTTGTAAGAATTGCCAAAAGTCAGATTTTTGCTGAAATTGTGACCCCGGGGCTTAGGGATTTTTTCAAAAAAATATTTTCTGCCGGTTAAGTTTTTGAGGGCTGATTTCTTGTCCTGTGATAAAAAGCCTTCTGTTTCGAGTGCCAAACCTTTCAGGAGAGCATTTTCAAGCTTTTGTCACCACTTTTGAGTGAATTGCCAAAAGTCAGATTTTTGCTGAAATTGTGACCCCGGGGCTTAGGGATTTTTTCAAAAAAATATTTTCTGCCGCTTAGGTTTTTGAGGGCTGATTTATTTTCCTTTGATAAAAAGACTTCTGTTTCCATCGCCAAAGCTTTCAGGGGAGCATTTTCAGGCTTTTGGCACCATTTTTGAGTGAATTGCCAAAAGTCAGATTTTTGCTGAAATTGTGACCCCGGGGCTTAGGGATTTTTTGAAAAAAATATTTTCTGCCGCTTAGGTTTTTGAGGGCTGATTTATTTTCCTTTGATAAAAAGACTTCTGTTTCCATCGCCAAAGCTTTCAGGGGAGCATTTTCAGGCTTTTGGCACCATTTTTGAGTGAATTGCCAAAAGTCAGATTTTTGCTGAAATTGTGACCCCGGGGCTTAGGGATTTTTTACAAAAAATATTTTCTGCCGGTTAAGTTTTTGAGGGCTGATTTCTTGTCCTGTGATAAAAAGCCTTCTGTTTCGAGTGCCAAACCTTTCAGGAGAGCATTTTCAGGCTTTTGGCACCATTTTTGAGTGAATTGCCAAAAGTCAGATTTTTGTTGAAATAGTGACCCCGGGGCTTAGGTATTTTTTCAAAAAAATATTTTCTGCCGGTTAAGTTTTTGAGGGCTGATTTCTTGTCCTGTGATAAAAAGACTTCTGTTTCGAGTGCCAAACTTTTCAGAAGAGCATTTTCAAGCTTTTGGCACCACTTTTGAGTGAATTGCCAAAAGTCAGATTTTTGCTGAAATTGTGACCCCGGGGCTTAGGGATTTTTTACAAAAAATATTTTCTGCCGGTTAAGTTTTTGAGGGCTGATTTCTTGTCCTGTGATAAAAAGCCTTCTGTTTCGAGTGCCAAACCTTTCAGGAGAGCATTTTCAAGCTTTTGGCACTTTTTTTGTAAGAATTGCCAAAAGTCAGATTTTTGCTGAAATTGTGACCCCGGGGTTTAGGGATTTTTTCAAAAAAATATTTTCTGCCGGTTAAGTTTTTGAGGGCTGATTTCTTGTCCTGTGATAAAAAGCCTTCTGTTTCGAGTGCCAAACTTTTCAGGAGAGCATTTTCAAGCTTTTGGCACCACTTTTGAGTGAATTACCAAAAGTCAGATTTTTGCTGAAATTGTGACCCCGGGGCTTAGGTGTTTTTTTTCAAAAAAATAATTTCTGCCGGTTAAGTTTTTGAGGGCTGATTTCTTGTCCTGTGATAAAAAGCCTTCTGTTTCGAGTGCCAAACCTTTCAGGAGAGCATTTTCAGGCTTTTGGCACCATTTTTGAGTGAATTGCCAAAAGTCAGATTTTTGTTGAAATAGTGACCCCGGGGCTTAGGTATTTTTTCAAAAAAATATTTTCTGCCGGTTAAGTTTTTGAGGGCTGATTTCTTGTCCTGTGATAAAAAGACTTCTGTTTCGAGTGCCAAACTTTTCAGAAGAGCATTTTCAAGCTTTTGGCACCACTTTTGAGTGAATTGCCAAAAGTCAGATTTTTGCTGAAATTGTGACCCCGGGGCTTAGGGATTTTTTACAAAAAATATTTTCTGCCGGTTAAGTTTTTGAGGGCTGATTTCTTGTCCTGTGATAAAAAGCCTTCTGTTTCGAGTGCCAAACTTTTCAGAAGAGCATTTTCAAGCTTTTGGCACCACTTTTGAGTGAATTGCCAAAAGTCAGATTTTTGCTGAAATTGTGACCCCGGGGCTTAGGGATTTTTTACAAAAAATATTTTCTGCCGGTTAAGTTTTTGAGGGCTGATTTCTTGTCCTGTGATAAAAAGCCTTCTGTTTCGAGTGCCAAACCTTTCAGGAGAGCATTTTCAAGCTTTTGGCACTTTTTTTGTAAGAATTGCCAAAAGTCAGATTTTTGCTGAAATTGTGACCCCGGGGTTTAGGGATTTTTTCAAAAAAATATTTTCTGCCGGTTAAGTTTTTGAGGGCTGATTTCTTGTCCTGTGATAAAAAGCCTTCTGTTTCGAGTGCCAAACCTTTCAGGAGAGCATTTTCAAGCTTTTGTCACCACTTTTGAGTGAATTGCCAAAAGTCAGATTTTTGCTGAAATTGTGACCCCGGGGCTTAGGGATTTTTTCAAAAAAATATTTTCTGCCGCTTAGGTTTTTGAGGGCTGATTTATTTTCCTTTGATAAAAAGACTTCTGTTTCCATCGCCAAAGCTTTCAGGGGAGCATTTTCAGGCTTTTGGCACCATTTTTGAGTGAATTGCCAAAAGTCAGATTTTTGCTGAAATTGTGACCCCGGGGCTTAGGGATTTTTTGAAAAAAATATTTTCTGCCGCTTAGGTTTTTGAGGGCTGATTTATTTTCCTTTGATAAAAAGACTTCTGTTTCCATCGCCAAAGCTTTCAGGGGAGCATTTTCAGGCTTTTGGCACCATTTTTGAGTGAATTGCCAAAAGTCAGATTTTTGCTGAAATTGTGACCCCGGGGCTTAGGGATTTTTTACAAAAAATATTTTCTGCCGGTTAAGTTTTTGAGGGCTGATTTCTTGTCCTGTGATAAAAAGCCTTCTGTTTCGAGTGCCAAACCTTTCAGGAGAGCATTTTCAGGCTTTTGGCACCATTTTTGAGTGAATTGCCAAAAGTCAGATTTTTGTTGAAATAGTGACCCCGGGGCTTAGGTATTTTTTCAAAAAAATATTTTCTGCCGGTTAAGTTTTTGAGGGCTGATTTCTTGTCCTGTGATAAAAAGACTTCTGTTTCGAGTGCCAAACTTTTCAGAAGAGCATTTTCAAGCTTTTGGCACCACTTTTGAGTGAATTGCCAAAAGTCAGATTTTTGCTGAAATTGTGACCCCGGGGCTTAGGGATTTTTTACAAAAAATATTTTCTGCCGGTTAAGTTTTTGAGGGCTGATTTCTTGTCCTGTGATAAAAAGCCTTCTGTTTCGAGTGCCAAACCTTTCAGGAGAGCATTTTCAAGCTTTTGGCACTTTTTTTGTAAGAATTGCCAAAAGTCAGATTTTTGCTGAAATTGTGACCCCGGGGTTTAGGGATTTTTTCAAAAAAATATTTTCTGCCGGTTAAGTTTTTGAGGGCTGATTTCTTGTCCTGTGATAAAAAGCCTTCTGTTTCGAGTGCCAAACTTTTCAGGAGAGCATTTTCAAGCTTTTGGCACCACTTTTGAGTGAATTACCAAAAGTCAGATTTTTGCTGAAATTGTGACCCCGGGGCTTAGGTGTTTTTTTTTCAAAAAAATAATTTCTGCCGGTTAAGTTTTTGAGGGCTGATTTCTTGTCCTGTGATAAAAAGCCTTCTGTTTCGAGTGCCAAACCTTTCAGGAGAGCATTTTCAGGCTTTTGGCACTTTTTTTTTGTAAGAATTGCCAAAAGTCAGATTTTTGCTGAAATTGTGACCCCGGGGCTTAGGGATTTTTTCAAAAAAATATTTTCTGCCGGTTAAGTTTTTGAGGGCTGATTTCTTGTCCTGTGATAAAAAGCCTTCTGTTTCGAGTGCCAAACTTTTCAGGAGAGCATTTTCAAGCTTTTGGCACCACTTTTGAGTGAATTACCAAAAGTCAGATTTTTGCTGAAATTGTGACCCCGGGGCTTAGGTGTTTTTTTTCAAAAAAATAATTTCTGCCGGTTAAGTTTTTGAGGGCTGATTTCTTGTCCTGTGATAAAAAGCCTTCTGTTTCGAGTGCCAAACCTTTCAGGAGAGCATTTTCAGGCTTTTGGCACCATTTTTGAGTGAATTGCCAAAAGTCAGATTTTTGTTGAAATAGTGACCCCGGGGCTTAGGTATTTTTTCAAAAAAATATTTTCTGCCGGTTAAGTTTTTGAGGGCTGATTTCTTGTCCTGTGATAAAAAGACTTCTGTTTCGAGTGCCAGACCTTTCAGGAGAGCATTTTCAGGCTTTTGGCACCATTTTTGAGTGAATTGCCAAAAGTCAGATTTTTGCTGAAATTGTGACCCCGGGGCTTAGGGATTTTTTCAAAAACATATTTTCTGCCGCTTAGGTTTTTGAGGGCTGATTTCTTGTCCTGTGATAAAAAGCCTTCTGTTTCGAGTGCCAAACTTTTCAGAAGAGCATTTTCAAGCTTTTGGCACCACTTTTGAGTGAATTGCCAAAAGTCAGATTTTTGCTGAAATTGTGACCCCGGGGCTTAGGGATTTTTTACAAAAAATATTTTCTGCCGGTTAAGTTTTTGAGGGCTGATTTCTTGTCCTGTGATAAAAAGCCTTCTGTTTCGAGTGCCAAACCTTTCAGGAGAGCATTTTCAAGCTTTTGGCACTTTTTTTGTAAGAATTGCCAAAAGTCAGATTTTTGCTGAAATTGTGACCCCGGGGTTTAGGGATTTTTTCAAAAAAATATTTTCTGCCGGTTAAGTTTTTGAGGGCTGATTTCTTGTCCTGTGATAAAAAGCCTTCTGTTTCGAGTGCCAAACCTTTCAGGAGAGCATTTTCAAGCTTTTGTCACCACTTTTGAGTGAATTGCCAAAAGTCAGATTTTTGCTGAAATTGTGACCCCGGGGCTTAGGGATTTTTTCAAAAAAATATTTTCTGCCGCTTAGGTTTTTGAGGGCTGATTTATTTTCCTTTGATAAAAAGACTTCTGTTTCCATCGCCAAAGCTTTCAGGGGAGCATTTTCAGGCTTTTGGCACCATTTTTGAGTGAATTGCCAAAAGTCAGATTTTTGCTGAAATTGTGACCCCGGGGCTTAGGGATTTTTTGAAAAAAATATTTTCTGCCGCTTAGGTTTTTGAGGGCTGATTTATTTTCCTTTGATAAAAAGACTTCTGTTTCCATCGCCAAAGCTTTCAGGGGAGCATTTTCAGGCTTTTGGCACCATTTTTGAGTGAATTGCCAAAAGTCAGATTTTTGCTGAAATTGTGACCCCGGGGCTTAGGGATTTTTTACAAAAAATATTTTCTGCCGGTTAAGTTTTTGAGGGCTGATTTCTTGTCCTGTGATAAAAAGCCTTCTGTTTCGAGTGCCAAACCTTTCAGGAGAGCATTTTCAGGCTTTTGGCACCATTTTTGAGTGAATTGCCAAAAGTCAGATTTTTGTTGAAATAGTGACCCCGGGGCTTAGGTATTTTTTCAAAAAAATATTTTCTGCCGGTTAAGTTTTTGAGGGCTGATTTCTTGTCCTGTGATAAAAAGACTTCTGTTTCGAGTGCCAAACTTTTCAGAAGAGCATTTTCAAGCTTTTGGCACCACTTTTGAGTGAATTGCCAAAAGTCAGATTTTTGCTGAAATTGTGACCCCGGGGCTTAGGGATTTTTTACAAAAAATATTTTCTGCCGGTTAAGTTTTTGAGGGCTGATTTCTTGTCCTGTGATAAAAAGCCTTCTGTTTCGAGTGCCAAACCTTTCAGGAGAGCATTTTCAAGCTTTTGGCACTTTTTTTGTAAGAATTGCCAAAAGTCAGATTTTTGCTGAAATTGTGACCCCGGGGTTTAGGGATTTTTTCAAAAAAATATTTTCTGCCGGTTAAGTTTTTGAGGGCTGATTTCTTGTCCTGTGATAAAAAGCCTTCTGTTTCGAGTGCCAAACTTTTCAGGAGAGCATTTTCAAGCTTTTGGCACCACTTTTGAGTGAATTACCAAAAGTCAGATTTTTGCTGAAATTGTGACCCCGGGGCTTAGGTGTTTTTTTTTCAAAAAAATAATTTCTGCCGGTTAAGTTTTTGAGGGCTGATTTCTTGTCCTGTGATAAAAAGCCTTCTGTTTCGAGTGCCAAACCTTTCAGGAGAGCATTTTCAGGCTTTTGGCACTTTTTTTTTGTAAGAATTGCCAAAAGTCAGATTTTTGCTGAAATTGTGACCCCGGGGCTTAGGGATTTTTTCAAAAAAATATTTTCTGCCGGTTAAGTTTTTGAGGGCTGATTTCTTGTCCTGTGATAAAAAGCCTTCTGTTTCGAGTGCCAAACCTTTCAGGAGAGCATTTTCAATCTTTTGGCACTTTTTTTGTAAGAATTGCCAAAAGTCAGATTTTTGCTGAAATTGTGACCCCGGGGCTTAGGGATTTTTTCAAAAACATATTTTCTGCCGCTTAGGTTTTTGAGGGCTGATTTATTTTCCTTTCATAAAAAGCCTTCTGTTTCGAGTGCCAAACCTTTCAGGAGAGCATTTTCAGGCTTTTGGCACCATTTTTGAGTGAATTGCCAAAAGTCAGATTTTTGCTGAAATTGTGACCCCGGGGCTTAGGTGTTTTTTTTCAAAAAAATAATTTCTGCCGGTTAAGTTTTTGAGGGCTGATTTCTTGTCCTGTGATAAAAAGCCTTCTGTTTCGAGTGCCAAACCTTTCAGGAGAGCATTTTCAGGCTTTTGGCACCATTTTTGAGTGAATTGCCAAAAGTCAGATTTTTGTTGAAATAGTGACCCCGGGGCTTAGGTATTTTTTCAAAAAAATATTTTCTGCCGGTTAAGTTTTTGAGGGCTGATTTCTTGTCCTGTGATAAAAAGACTTCTGTTTCGAGTGCCAAACTTTTCAGAAGAGCATTTTCAAGCTTTTGGCACCACTTTTGAGTGAATTGCCAAAAGTCAGATTTTTGCTGAAATTGTGACCCCGGGGCTTAGGGATTTTTTACAAAAAATATTTTCTGCCGGTTAAGTTTTTGAGGGCTGATTTCTTGTCCTGTGATAAAAAGCCTTCTGTTTCGAGTGCCAAACCTTTCAGGAGAGCATTTTCAAGCTTTTGGCACTTTTTTTGTAAGAATTGCCAAAAGTCAGATTTTTGCTGAAATTGTGACCCCGGGGTTTAGGGATTTTTTCAAAAAAATATTTTCTGCCGGTTAAGTTTTTGAGGGCTGATTTCTTGTCCTGTGATAAAAAGCCTTCTGTTTCGAGTGCCAAACTTTTCAGGAGAGCATTTTCAAGCTTTTGGCACCACTTTTGAGTGAATTACCAAAAGTCAGATTTTTGCTGAAATTGTGACCCCGGGGCTTAGGTGTTTTTTTTCAAAAAAATAATTTCTGCCGGTTAAGTTTTTGAGGGCTGATTTCTTGTCCTGTGATAAAAAGCCTTCTGTTTCGAGTGCCAAACCTTTCAGGAGAGCATTTTCAGGCTTTTGGCACTTTTTTTTTGTAAGAATTGCCAAAAGTCAGATTTTTGCTGAAATTGTGACCCCGGGGCTTAGGGATTTTTTCAAAAAAATATTTTCTGCCGGTTAAGTTTTTGAGGGCTGATTTCTTGTCCTGTGATAAAAAGCCTTCTGTTTCGAGTGCCAAACCTTTCAGGAGAGCATTTTCAATCTTTTGGCACTTTTTTTGTAAGAATTGCCAAAAGTCAGATTTTTGCTGAAATTGTGACCCCGGGGCTTAGGGATTTTTTCAAAAACATATTTTCTGCCGCTTAGGTTTTTGAGGGCTGATTTATTTTCCTTTCATAAAAAGCCTTCTGTTTCGAGTGCCAAACCTTTCAGGAGAGCATTTTCAGGCTTTTGGCACCATTTTTGAGTGAATTGCCAAAAGTCAGATTTTTGCTGAAATTGTGACCCCGGGGCTTAGGTGTTTTTTTTCAAAAAAATAATTTCTGCCGGTTAAGTTTTTGAGGGCTGATTTCTTGTCCTGTGATAAAAAGCCTTCTGTTTCGAGTGCCAAACCTTTCAGGAGAGCATTTTCAGGCTTTTGGCACCATTTTTGAGTGAATTGCCAAAAGTCAGATTTTTGTTGAAATAGTGACCCCGGGGCTTAGGTATTTTTTCAAAAAAATATTTTCTGCCGGTTAAGTTTTTGAGGGCTGATTTCTTGTCCTGTGATAAAAAGACTTCTGTTTCGAGTGCCAAACTTTTCAGAAGAGCATTTTCAAGCTTTTGGCACCACTTTTGAGTGAATTGCCAAAAGTCAGATTTTTGCTGAAATTGTGACCCCGGGGCTTAGGGATTTTTTACAAAAAATATTTTCTGCCGGTTAAGTTTTTGAGGGCTGATTTCTTGTCCTGTGATAAAAAGCCTTCTGTTTCGAGTGCCAAACCTTTCAGGAGAGCATTTTCAAGCTTTTGGCACTTTTTTTGTAAGAATTGCCAAAAGTCAGATTTTTGCTGAAATTGTGACCCCGGGGTTTAGGGATTTTTTCAAAAAAATATTTTCTGCCGGTTAAGTTTTTGAGGGCTGATTTCTTGTCCTGTGATAAAAAGCCTTCTGTTTCGAGTGCCAAACTTTTCAGGAGAGCATTTTCAAGCTTTTGGCACCACTTTTGAGTGAATTACCAAAAGTCAGATTTTTGCTGAAATTGTGACCCCGGGGCTTAGGTGTTTTTTTTCAAAAAAATAATTTCTGCCGGTTAAGTTTTTGAGGGCTGATTTCTTGTCCTGTGATAAAAAGCCTTCTGTTTCGAGTGCCAAACCTTTCAGGAGAGCATTTTCAGGCTTTTGGCACTTTTTTTTGGTAAGAATTGCCAAAAGTCAGATTTTTGCTGAAATTGTGACCCCGGGGCTTAGGGATTTTTTCAAAAAAATATTTTCTGCCGGTTAAGTTTTTGAGGGCTGATTTCTTGTCCTGTGATAAAAAGCCTTCTGTTTCGAGTGCCAAACCTTTCAGGAGAGCATTTTCAATCTTTTGGCACTTTTTTTGTAAGAATTGCCAAAAGTCAGATTTTTGCTGAAATTGTGACCCCGGGGCTTAGGGATTTTTTCAAAAACATATTTTCTGCCGCTTAGGTTTTTGAGGGCTGATTTATTTTCCTTTCATAAAAAGCCTTCTGTTTCGAGTGCCAAACCTTTCAGGAGAGCATTTTCAGGCTTTTGGCACCATTTTTGAGTGAATTGCCAAAAGTCAGATTTTTGCTGAAATTGTGACCCCGGGGCTTAGGTGTTTTTTTTCAAAAAAATAATTTCTGCCGGTTAAGTTTTTGAGGGCTGATTTCTTGTCCTGTGATAAAAAGCCTTCTGTTTCGAGTGCCAAACCTTTCAGGAGAGCATTTTCAGGCTTTTGGCACCATTTTTGAGTGAATTGCCAAAAGTCAGATTTTTGTTGAAATAGTGACCCCGGGGCTTAGGTATTTTTTCAAAAAAATATTTTCTGCCGGTTAAGTTTTTGAGGGCTGATTTCTTGTCCTGTGATAAAAAGACTTCTGTTTCGAGTGCCAAACTTTTCAGAAGAGCATTTTCAAGCTTTTGGCACCATTTTTGAGTGAATTGCCAAAAGTCAGATTTTTGCTGAAATTGTGACCCCGGGGTTTAGGGATTTTTTCAAAAAAATATTTTCTGCCGGTTAAGTTTTTGAGGGCTGATTTCTTGTCCTGTGATAAAAAGCCTTCTGTTTCGAGTGCCAAACTTTTCAGGAGAGCATTTTCAAGCTTTTGGCACCACTTTTGAGTGAATTACCAAAAGTCAGATTTTTGCTGAAATTGTGACCCCGGGGCTTAGGTGTTTTTTTTCAAAAAAATAATTTCTGCCGGTTAAGTTTTTGAGGGCTGATTTCTTGTCCTGTGATAAAAAGCCTTCTGTTTCGAGTGCCAAACCTTTCAGGAGAGCATTTTCAGGCTTTTGGCACTTTTTTTTTGTAAGAATTGCCAAAAGTCAGATTTTTGCTGAAATTGTGACCCCGGGGCTTAGGGATTTTTTCAAAAAAATATTTTCTGCCGGTTAAGTTTTTGAGGGCTGATTTCTTGTCCTGTGATAAAAAGCCTTCTGTTTCGAGTGCCAAACCTTTCAGGAGAGCATTTTCAATCTTTTGGCACTTTTTTTGTAAGAATTGCCAAAAGTCAGATTTTTGCTGAAATTGTGACCCCGGGGCTTAGGGATTTTTTCAAAAACATATTTTCTGCCGCTTAGGTTTTTGAGGGCTGATTTCTTGTCCTGTGATAAAAAGCCTTCTGTTTCGAGTGCCAAACCTTTCAGGAGAGCATTTTCAGGCTTTTGGCACCACTTTTGAGTGAATTACCAAAAGTCAGATTTTTGCTGAAATTGTGACCCCGGGGCTTAGGTGTTTTTTTTCAAAAAAATAATTTCTGCCGGTTAAGTTTTTGAGGGCTGATTTCTTGTCCTGTGATAAAAAGCCTTCTGTTTCGAGTGCCAAACCTTTCAGGAGAGCATTTTCAGGCTTTTGGCACTTTTTTTTTGTAAGAATTGCCAAAAGTCAGATTTTTGCTGAAATTGTGACCCCGGGGCTTAGGGATTTTTTCAAAAAAATATTTTCTGCCGGTTAAGTTTTTGAGGGCTGATTTCTTGTCCTGTGATAAAAATTCTTCTGTTTCGAGTGCCAAACCTTTCAGGAGAGCATTTTCAAGCTTTTGGCACCATTTTTGAGTGAATTGCCAAAAGTCAGATTTTTTCTGAAATTGTGACCCCGGGGCTTAGGGATTTTTTCAAAAAAATATTTTCTGCCGGTTAAGTTTTTGAGGGCTGATTTCTTGTCCTGTGATAAAAAGCCTTCTGTTTCGAGTGCCAAACTTTTCAGGAGAGCATTTTCAAGCTTTTGGCACCACTTTTGAGTGAATTGCCAAAAGTCAGATTTTTGCTGAAATTGTGACCCCGGGGCTTAGGGATTTTTTCAAAAAAATATTTTCTGCCGGTTAAGTTTTTGAGGGCTGATTTCTTGTCCTGTGATAAAAAGCCTTCTGTTTCGAGTGCCAAACCTTTCAGGAGAGCATTTTTAAGCTTTTGGCACCATTTTTGAGTGAATTGCCAAAAGTCAGATTTTTGCTGAAATTGTGACCCCGGGGCTTAGGGATTTTTTCAAAAAAATATTTTCTGCCGGTTAAGTTTTTGAGGGCTGATTTCTTGTCCTGTGATAAAAAGCCTTCTGTTTCGAGTGCCAAACCTTTCAGGAGAGCATTTTCATGCTTTTGGCACTTTTTTTGTAAAAATTGCCAAAAGTCAGATTTTTGCTGAAATTGTGACCCCGGGGCTTAGGGATTTTTTCAAAAAAATATTTTCTGCCGGTTAAGTTTTTGAGGGCTGATTTCTTGTCCTGTGATAAAAATTCTTCTGTTTCGAGTGCCAAACCTTTCAGGAGAGCATTTTCAAGCTTTTGGCACCATTTTTGAGTGAATTGCCAAAAGTCAGATTTTTGCTGAAATTGTGACCCCGGGGCTTAGGGATTTTTTCAAAAAAATATTTTCTGCCGGTTAAGTTTTTGAGGGCTGATTTCTTGTCCTGTGATAAAAAGCCTTCTGTTTCGAGTGCCAAACCTTTCAGGAGAGCATTTTCAAGCTTTTGGCACCATTTTTGAGTAAATTGCCAAAAGTCAGATTTTTGCTGAAATTGTGACGCCGGGGGCTTTGGGATTTTTTCAAAAAAATATTTTCTGCCGGTTAAGTTTTTGAGGGCTGATTTCTTGTCCTGTGATAAAAAGCCTTCTGTTTCGAGTGCCAAACCTTTCAGGAGAGCATTTTCAAGCTTTTGGCACTTTTTTTGTAAGAATTGCCAAAAGTCAGATTTTTGCTGAATTTGTGACCCCGGGGCTTAGGGATTTTTTCAAAAAAATATTTTCTGCCGGTTAAGTTTTTGAGGGCTGATTTATTTTCCTTTGATAAAAAGCCTTCTGTTTCCATCGCCAAAGCTTTCAGGGGAGCATTTTCCAGCTTTTGGCACCATTTTTGAGTGAATTGCCAAAAGTCAGATTTTTGCTGAAATTGTGACCCCGGGGCTTAGGGATTTTTTCAAAAAAATATTTTCTGCCGCTTAGGTTTTTGAGGGCTGATTTATTTTCCTTTGATAAAAAGCCTTCTGTTTCCATCGCCAAAGCTTTCAAGGGAGCATTTTCCAGCTTTTGGCACCATTTTTGAGTGAATTGCCAAAAGTCAGATTTTTGCTGAATTTGTGACCCCGGGGCTTAGGGATTTTTTCAAAAAAATATTTTCTGCCGGTTAAGTTTTTGAGGGCTGATTTCTTGTCCTGTGATAAAAAGCCTTCTGTTTCGAGTGCCAAACCTTTCAGGAGAGCATTTTCATGCTTTTGGCACTTTTTTTGTAAAAATTGCCAAAAGTCAGATTTTTGCTGAAATTGTGACCCCGGGGCTTAGGGATTTTTTCAAAAAAATATTTTCTGCCGGTTAAGTTTTTGAGGGCTGATTTCTTGTCCTGTGATAAAAATTCTTCTGTTTCGAGTGCCAAACCTTTCAGGAGAGCATTTTCAAGCTTTTGGCACCATTTTTGAGTGAATTGCCAAAAGTCAGATTTTTTCTGAAATTGTGACCCCGGGGCTTAGGGATTTTTTCAAAAAAATATTTTCTGCCGGTTAAGTTTTTGAGGGCTGATTTCTTGTCCTGTGATAAAAAGCCTTCTGTTTCGAGTGCCAAACCTTTCAGGAGAGCATTTTCAGGCTTTTGGAACCATTTTTGAGTGAATTGCCAAAAGTCAGATTTTTGCTGAAATTGTGACCCCGGGGCTTAGGTGTTTTTTTTCAAAAAAATATTTTCTGCCGGTTAAGTTTTTGACGGCTGATTTCTTGTCCTGTGATAAAAAGCCTTCTGTTTCGAGTGCCAAACTTTTCAGGAGAGCATTTTCAAGCTTTTGGCACCACTTTTGAGTGAATTGCCAAAAGTCAGATTTTTGCTGAAATTGTGACCCCGGGGCTTAGGGATTTTTTCAAAAAAATATTTTCTGCCGCTTAGGTTTTTGAGTGCTGATTATTTTCCTTTGATAAAAAGACTTCTGTTTCCATCGCCAAAGCTTTCCGGGGAGCATTTTCTAGCTTTTGGCACCATTTTTGAGTGAATTGCCAAAAGTCAGATTTTTGTTGAAATTGTGACTCCGGGGCTTAGGGATTTTTTCAAAAAAAATTTTTCTGCCGGTTAAGTTTTTGAGGGCTGATTTCTTGTCCTGTGATAAAAAGCCTTCTGTTTCGAGTGCCAAACCTTTCAGGAGAGCATTTTCAAGCTTTTGGCACTTTTTTTGTAAGAATTGCCAAAAGTCAGATTTTTGCTGAAATTGCGACCCCGGGGCTTAGGTGTTTTTTTTCAAAAAAATAATTTCTGCCGGTTAAGTTTTTGAGGGCTGATTTCTTGTCCTGTGATAAAAAAGCCTTCTGTTTCGATTGCCAAACCTTTCAGGAGAGCATTTTCAAGCTTTTGGTAGTTTTTTTTGTAAGAATTGCCAAAAGTCAGATTTTTGCTGAAATTGTGGCTTAGAGATTTTTTCAAAAAAATATTTTCTGCCGGATAGGTTTTTGAGGGCTGATTTATTTTCCTTTCATAAAAAGCCTTCTGTTTCGAGTGCCAAACATTTCAGGAGAACATTTTCAGGCTTTTGGCACCACTTTTGAGTGAATTGCCAAAAGTCAGATTTTTGCTGAAATTGTGACCCCGGGGCTTAGGTGTTTTTTTTCAAAAAAATATTTTCTGCCGGTTAAGTTTTTGAGGGCTGATTTCTTGTCCTGTGATAAAAAGCCTTCTGTTTCGAGTGCCAAACCTTTCAGGAGAGCATTTTCAAGCTTTTGGCACCATTTTTGAGTGAATTGCCAAAAGTCAGATTTTTGCTGAAATTGTGACCCCGGGGCTTAGGGATTTTTTCAAAAAAATATTTTCTGCCGGTTAAGTTTTTGAGGGCTGATTTCTTGTCCTGTGATAAAAAGCCTTCTGTTTCGAGTGCCAAACCTTTCAGGAGAGCATTTTCAAGCTTTTGGCACCATTTTTGAGTGAATTGCCAAAAGTCAGATTTTTGCTGAAATTGTGACGCCGGGGCTTTGGGATTTTTTCAAAAAAATATTTTCTGCCGGTTAAGTTTTTGAGGGCTGATTTCTTGTCCTGTGATAAAAAGCCTTCTGTTTCGAGTGCCAAACCTTTCAGGAGAGCATTTTCAAGCTTTTGGCACCATTTTTGAGTGAATTGCCAAAAGTCAGATTTTTGCTGAAATTGTGACCCCGGGGCTTAGGGTTTTTTTCCAAAAAATATTTTCTGCCAGTTAAGTTTTTGAGGGCTGATTTATTTTCCTTTGATAAAAAGACTTCTGTTTCCATCGCCAAAGCTTTCAGGGGAGCATTTTCCAGCTTTTGGCACCATTTTTGAGTGAATTGCCAAAAGTCAGATTTTTGCTGAAATTGTGACCCCGGGGCTTAGGTGTTTTTTTTCAAAAAAATATTTTCTGCCAGTTAAGTTTTTGAGGGCTGATTTCTTGTCCTGTGATAAAAAGACTTCTGTTTCGAGTGCCAAACCTTTCAGGAGAGCATTTTCAAGCTTTTGGCACCATTTTTGAGTGAATTGCCAAAAGTCAGATTTTTGCTGAAATTGTGACCCCGGGGCTTAGGTGTTTTTTTTCAAAAAAATATTTTCTGCCGGTTAAGTTTTTGAGGGCTGATTTCTTGTCCTGTGATAAAAAGCCTTCTGTTTCGAGTGCCAAACCTTTCAGGAGAGCATTTTCAAGCTTTTGGCACCATTTTTGAGTGAATTGCCAAAAGTCAGATTTTTGCTGAAATTGTGACCCCGGGGCTTAGGGATTTTTTCAAAAAAATATTTTCTGCCGGTTAAGTTTTTGAGGGCTGATTTCTTGTCCTGTGATAAAAAGCCTTCTGTTTCGAGTGCCAAACTTTTCAGGAGAGCATTTTCAAGCTTTTGGCACCACTTTTGAGTGAATTGCCAAAAGTCAGATTTTTGCTGAAATTGTGACCCCGGGGCTTAGGGATTTTTTCAAAAAAATATTTTCTGCCGCTTAGGTTTTTGAGGGCTGATTTATTTTCCTTTGATAAAAAGCCTCCTGTTTCGAGTGCCAAACCTTTCAGGAGAGCATTTTCAGGCTTTTGGAACCATTTTTGAGTGAATTGCCAAAAGTCAGATTTTTGCTGAAATTGTGACCCCGGGGCTTAGGGATTTTTTCAAAAAAATATTTTCTGCCGGTTAAGTTTTTGAGGGCTGATTTCTTGTCCTGTGATAAAAAGCCTTCTGTTTCGAGTGCCAAACCTTTCAGGAGAGCATTTTCAAGCTTTTGGCAGTTTTTTTGTAAGAATTGCCAAAAGTCAGATTTTTGCTGAAATTGTGACTCCGGGGCTTAGGGATTTTTTCAAAAAAATATTTTCTGCCGCTTAGGTTTTTGAGGGCTGATTTATTTTCCTTTGATAAAAAGACTTCTGTTTCCATCGCCAAAGCTTTCAGGGGAGCATTTTCCAGCTTTTGGCACCATTTTTGAGTGAATTGCCAAAAGTCAGATTTTTGCTGAAATTGTGACCCCGGGGCTTAGGGATTTTTTCAAAAAAATATTTTCTGCCGGTTAAGTTTTTGAGGGCTGATTTCTTGTCCTGTGATAAAAAGCCTTCTGTTTCGAGTGCCAAACTTTTCAGGAGAGCATTTTCAAGCTTTTGGCACCACTTTTGAGTGAATTGCCAAAAGTCAGATTTTTGCTGAAATTGTGACCCCGGGGCTTAGGGATTTTTTCAAAAAAATATTTTCTGCCGCTTAGGTTTTTGAGGGCTGATTTATTTTCCTTTGATAAAAAGCCTCCTGTTTCGAGTGCCAAACCTTTCAGGAGAGCATTTTCAGGCTTTTGGAACCATTTTTGAGTGAATTGCCAAAAGTCAGATTTTTGCTGAAATTGTGACCCCGGGGCTTAGGGATTTTTTCAAAAAAATATTTTCTGCCGGTTAAGTTTTTGAGGGCTGATTTCTTGTCCTGTGATAAAAAGCCTTCTGTTTCGAGTGCCAAACTTTTCAGGAGAGCATTTTCAAGCTTTTGGCACCATTTTTGAGTGAATTGCCAAAAGTCAGATTTTTGCTGAAATTGTGACCCCGGGGCTTAGGTGTTTTTTTTCAAAAAAATAATTTCTGCCGGTTAAGTTTTTGAGGGCTGATTTCTTGTCCTGTGATAAAAAGCCTTCTGTTTCGAGTGCCAAACCTTTCAGGAGAGCATTTTCAAGCTTTTGGCAGTTTTTTTGTAAGAATTGCCAAAAGTCAGATTTTTGCTGAAATTGTGACTCCGGGGCTTAGAGATTTTTTTAAAAAAAATATTTTCTGCCGCATAGGTTTTTGAGGGCCTATTTTATTTTCCTTTGATAAAAAGACTTCTGTTTCCATCGCCAAAGCTTTCAGGGGAGCATTTTCAAGCTTTTGGCACCATTTTTGAGTGAATTGCCAAAAGTCAGATTTTTGCTGAAATTGTGACCCCGGGGCTTAGGTGTTTTTTTTCAAAAAAATATTTTCTGCCGGTTAAGTTTTTGACGGCTGATTTCTTGTCCTGTGATAAAAAGCCTTCTGTTTCGAGTGCCAAACTTTTCAGGAGAGCATTTTCAAGCTTTTGGCACCACTTTTGAGTGAATTGCCAAAAGTCAGATTTTTGCTGAAATTGTGACCCCGGGGCTTAGGGATTTTTTCAAAAAAATATTTTCTGCCGCTTAGGTTTTTGAGTGCTGATTATTTTCCTTTGATAAAAAGACTTCTGTTTCCATCGCCAAAGCTTTCAGGGGAGCATTTTCTAGCTTTTGGCACCATTTTTGAGTGAATTGCCAAAAGTCAGATTTTTGTTGAAATTGTGACCCCGGGGCTTAGGGATTTTTTCAAAAAAATATTTTCTGCCGGTTAAGTTTTTGAGGGCTGATTTCTTGTCCTGTGATAAAAAGCCTTCTGTTTCGAGTGCCAAACCTTTCAGGAGAGCATTTTCAAGCTTTTGGCACTTTTTTTGTAAGAATTGCCAAAAGTCAGATTTTTGCTGAAATTGCGACCCCGGGGCTTAGGTGTTTTTTTTCAAAAAAATAATTTCTGCCGGTTAAGTTTTTGAGGGCTGATTTCTTGTCCTGTGATAAAAAAGCCTTCTGTTTCGAGTGCCAAACCTTTCAGGAGAGCATTTTCAAGCTTTTGGTAGTTTTTTTGTAAGAATTGCCAAAAGTCAGATTTTTGCTGAAATTGTGGCTTAGAGATTTTTTCAAAAAAATATTTTCTGCCGGATAGGTTTTTGAGGGCTGATTTATTTTCCTTTCATAAAAAGCCTTCTGTTTCGAGTGCCAAACCTTTCAGGAGAACATTTTCAGGCTTTTGGCACCATTTTTGAGTGAATTGCCAAAAGTCAGATTTTTGCTGAAATTGTGACCCCGGGGCTTAGGTGTTTTTTTTCAAAAAAATATTTTCTGCCGGTTAAGTTTTTGAGGGCTGATTTCTTGTCCTGTGATAAAAAGCCTTCTGTTTCGAGTGCCAAACCTTTCAGGAGAGCATTTTCAAGCTTTTGGCACCATTTTTGAGTGAATTGCCAAAAGTCAGATTTTTGCTGAAATTGTGACCCCGGGGCTTAGGGATTTTTTCAAAAAAATATTTTCTGCCGGTTAAGTTTTTGAGGGCTGATTTCTTGTCCTGTGATAAAAAGCCTTCTGTTTCGAGTGCCAAACCTTTCAGGAGAGCATTTTCAAGCTTTTGGCACCATTTTTGAGTGAATTGCCAAAAGTCAGATTTTTGCTGAAATTGTGACGCCGGGGCTTTGGGATTTTTTCAAAAAAATATTTTCTGCCGGTTAAGTTTTTGAGGGCTGATTTCTTGTCCTGTGATAAAAAGCCTTCTGTTTCGAGTGCCAAACCTTTCAGGAGAGCATTTTCAAGCTTTTGGCACCATTTTTGAGTGAATTGCCAAAAGTCAGATTTTTGCTGAAATTGTGACCCCGGGGCTTAGGGTTTTTTTCCAAAAAATATTTTCTGCCGGTTAAGTTTTTGAGGGCTGATTTATTTTCCTTTGATAAAAAGACTTCTGTTTCCATCGCCAAAGCTTTCAGGGGAGCATTTTCCAGCTTTTGGCACCATTTTTGAGTGAATTGCCAAAAGTCAGATTTTTGCTGAAATTGTGACCCCGGGGCTTAGGTGTTTTTTTTCAAAAAAATATTTTCTGCCGGTTAAGTTTTTGAGGGCTGATTTCTTGTCCTGTGATAAAAAGCCTTCTGTTTCGAGTGCCAAACCTTTCAGGAGAGCATTTTCAAGCTTTTGGCACCATTTTTGAGTGAATTGCCAAAAGTCAGATTTTTGCTGAAATTGTGACCCCGGGGCTTAGGTGTTTTTTTTCAAAAGAATATTTTCTGCCGGTTAAGTTTTTGAGGGCTGATTCCTTGTCCTGTGATAAAAAGCCTTCTGTTTCGAGTGCCAAACCTTTCAGGAGAGCATTTTCAAGCTTTTGGCACCATTTTTGAGTGAATTGCCAAAAGTCAGATTTTTGCTGAAATTGTGACCCCGGGGCTTAGGGATTTTTTCAAAAAAATATTTTCTGCCGGTTAAGTTTTTGAGGGCTGATTTCTTGTCCTGTGATAAAAAGCCTTCTGTTTCGAGTGCCAAACTTTTCAGGAGAGCATTTTCAAGCTTTTGGCACCACTTTTGAGTGAATTGCCAAAAGTCAGATTTTTGCTGAAATTGTGACCCCGTGGCTTAGGGATTTTTTCAAAAAAATATTTTCTGCCGCTTAGGTTTTTGAGGGCTGATTTATTTTCCTTTGATAAAAAGCCTCCTGTTTCGAGTGCCAAACCTTTCAGGAGAGCATTTTCAGGCTTTTGGAACCATTTTTGAGTGAATTGCCAAAAGTCAGATTTTTGCTGAAATTGTGACCCCGGGGCTTAGGGATTTTTTCAAAAAAATATTTTCTGCCGGTTAAGTTTTTGAGGGCTGATTTCTTGTCCTGTGATAAAAAGCCTTCTGTTTCGAGTGCCAAACCTTTCAGGAGAGCATTTTCAAGCTTTTGGCAGTTTTTTTGTAAGAATTGCCAAAAGTCAGATTTTTGCTGAAATTGTGACTCCGGGGCTTAGGGATTTTTTCAAAAAAATATTTTCTGCCGCTTAGGTTTTTGAGGGCTGATTTATTTTCCTTTGATAAAAAGACTTCTGTTTCCATCGCCAAAGCTTTCAGGGGAGCATTTTCCAGCTTTTGGCACCATTTTTGAGTGAATTGCCAAAAGTCAGATTTTTGCTGAAATTGTGACCCCGGGGCTTAGGGATTTTTTCAAAAAAATATTTTCTGCCGCTTAGGTTTTTGAGGGCTGATTTCTTGTCCTGTGATAAAAAGCCTTCTGTTTCGAGTGCCAAACCTTTCAGGAGAGCATTTTCATGCTTTTGGCACCATTTTTGAGTGAATTGCCAAAAGTCAGATTTTTGCTGAAATTGTGACCCCGGGGCTTAGGGATTTTTTCAAAAAAATATTTTCTGCCGGTTAAGTTTTTGAGGGCTGATTTCTTGTCCTGTGATAAAAAGCCTTCTGTTTCGAGTGCCAAACTTTTCAGGAGAGCATTTTCAAGCTTTTGGCACCACTTTTGAGTGAATTGCCAAAAGTCAGATTTTTGCTGAAATTGTGACCCCGGGGCTTAGGGATTTTTTCAAAAAAATATTTTCTGCCGCTTAGGTTTTTGAGGGCTGATTTATTTTCCTTTGATAAAAAGCCTCCTGTTTCGAGTGCCAAACCTTTCAGGAGAGCATTTTCAGGCTTTTGGAACCATTTTTGAGTGAATTGCCAAAAGTCAGATTTTTGCTGAAATTGTGACCCCGGGGCTTAGGGATTTTTTCAAAAAAATATTTTTTGCCGGTTAAGTTTTTGAGGGCTGATTTCTTGTCCTGTGATAAAAAGCCTTCTGTTTCGAGTGCCAAACTTTTCAGGAGAGCATTTTCAAGCTTTTGGCACCACTTTTGAGTGAATTGCCAAAAGTCAGATTTTTGCTGAAATTGTGACCCCGGGGCTTAGGTGTTTTTTTTCAAAAAAATAATTTCTGCCGGTTAAGTTTTTGAGGGCTGATTTCTTGTCCTGTGATAAAAAGCCTTCTGTTTCGAGTGCCAAACCTTTCAGGAGAGCATTTTCAAGCTTTTGGCAGTTTTTTTGTAAGAATTTCCAAAAGTCAGATTTTTGCTGAAATTGTGACTCCGGGGCTTAGAGATTTTTTCAAAAAAATATTTTCTGCCGCATAGGTTTTTGAGGGCCTATTTTATTTTCCTTTGATAAAAAGACTTCTGTTTCCATCGCCAAAGCTTTCAGGGGAGCATTTTCAAGCTTTTGGCACCATTTTTGAGTGAATTGCCAAAAGTCAGATTTTTGCTGAAATTGTGACCCCGGGGCTAAGGTGTTTTTTTTCAAAAAAATATTTTCTGCCCGTTAAGTTTTTGAGGGCTGATTTCTTTTCCTGTGATAAAAAGCCTTCTGTTTCGAGTGCCAAACTTTTCAGGAGAGCATTTTCAAGCTTTTGGCACCACTTTTGAGTGAATTGCCAAAAGTCAGATTTTTGCTGAAATTGTGACCCCGGGGCTTAGGGATTTTTTCAAAAAAATATTTTCTGCCGCTTAGGTTTTTGAGGGCTGATTTATTTTCCTTTGATAAAAAGACTTCTGTTTCCATCGCCAAAGCTTTCAGGGGAGCATTTTCATGCTTTTGGCACTTTTTTTGTAAAAATTGCCAAAAGTCAGATTTTTGCTGAAATTGTGACCCCGGGGCTTAGGGATTTTTTCAAAAAAATATTTTCTGCCGCTTAGGTTTTTGAGTGCTGATTATTTTCCTTTGATAAAAAGACTTCTGTTTCCATCGCCAAAGCTTTCAGGGGAGCATTTTCTAGCTTTTGGCACCATTTTTGAGTGAATTGCCAAAAGTCAGATTTTTGTTGAAATTGTGACTCCGGGGCTTAGGGATTTTTTCAAAAAAATATTTTCTGCCGGTTAAGTTTTTGAGGGCTGATTTCTTGTCCTGTGATAAAAAGCCTTCTGTTTCGAGTGCCAAACCTTTCAGGAGAGCATTTTCAAGCTTTTGGCACTTTTTTTGTAAGAATTGCCAAAAGTCAGATTTTTGCTGAAATTGCGACCCCGGGGCTTAGGTGTTTTTTTTCAAAAAAATAATTTCTGCCGGTTAAGTTTTTGAGGGCTGATTTCTTGTCCTGTGATAAAAAAGCCTTCTGTTTCGAGTGCCAAACCTTTCAGGAGAGCATTTTCAAGCTTTTGGTAGTTTTTTTGTAAGAATTGCCAAAAGTCAGATTTTTGCTGAAATTGTGGCTTAGAGATTTTTTCAAAAAAATATTTTCTGCAGGATAGGTTTTTGAGGGCTGATTTATTTTCCTTTCATAAAAAGCCTTCTGTTTCGAGTGCCAAACCTTTCAGGAGAACATTTTCAGGCTTTTGGCACCATTTTTGAGTGAATTGCCAAAAGTCAGATTTTTGCTGAAATTGTGACCCCGGGGCTTAGGTGTTTTTTTTCAAAAAAATATTTTCTGCCGGTTAAGTTTTTGAGGGCTGATTTCTTGTCCTGTGATAAAAAGCCTTCTGTTTCGAGTGCCAAACCTTTCAGGAGAGCATTTTCAAGCTTTTGGCACCATTTTTGAGTGAATTGCCAAAAGTCAGATTTTTGCTGAAATTGTGACCCCGGGGCTTAGGGATTTTTTCAAAAAAATATTTTCTGCCGGTTAAGTTTTTGAGGGCTGATTTCTTGTCCTGTGATAAAAAGCCTTCTGTTTCGAGTGCCAAACCTTTCAGGAGAGCATTTTCAAGCTTTTGGCACCATTTTTGAGTGAATTGCCAAAAGTCAGATTTTTGCTGAAATTGTGACGCCGGGGCTTTGGGATTTTTTCAAAAAAATATTTTCTGCCGGTTAAGTTTTTGAGGGCTGATTTCTTGTCCTGTGATAAAAAGCCTTCTGTTTCGAGTGCCAAACCTTTCAGGAGAGCATTTTCAAGCTTTTGGCACCATTTTTGAGTGAATTGCCAAAAGTCAGATTTTTGCTGAAATTGTGACCCCGGGGCTTAGGGTTTTTTTCCAAAAAATATTTTCTGCCGTTTAAGTTTTTGAGGGCTGATTTATTTTCCTTTGATAAAAAGACTTCTGTTTCCATCGCCAAAGCTTTCAGGGGAGCATTTTCCAGCTTTTGGCACCATTTTTGAGTGAATTGCCAAAAGTCAGATTTTTGCTGAATTTGTGACCCCGGGGCTTAGGGATTTTTTCAAAAAAATATTTTCTGCCGGTTAAGTTTTTGAGGGCTGATTTCTTGTCCTGTGATAAAAAGACTTCTGTTTCGAGTGCCAAACCTTTCAGGAGAGCATTTTCATGCTTTTGGCACTTTTTTTGGAAGAATTGCCAAAAGTCAGATTTTTGCTGAAATTGTGACCCCGGGGCTTAGGGATTTTTTCAAAAAAATATTTTCTGCCGGTTAAGTTTTTGAGGGCTGATTTCTTGTCCTGTGATAAAAAGCCTTCTGTTTCGAGTGCCAAACCTTTCAGGAGAGCATTTTCACGCTTTTGGCACTTTTTTTTTGTAAGAATTGCCAAAAGTCAGATTTTTGCTGAAATTGTGACCCCGGGGTTTAGGGATTTTTTCAAAAAAATATTTTCTGCCGGTTAAGTTTTTGAGGGCTGATTTCTTGTCCTGTGATAAAAAGCCTTCTGTTTCGAGTGCCAAACCTTTCAGGAGAGCATTTTCAAGCTTTTGGCAGTTTTTTTGTAAGAATTGCCAAAAGTCAGATTTTTGCTGAAATTGTGACTCCGGGGCTTAGAGATTTTTTCAAAAAAATATTTTCTGCCGGATAGGTTTTTGAGGGCCTATTTTATTTTCCTTTGATAAAAAGACTTCTGTTTCCATCGCCAAAGCTTTCAGGGGAGCATTTTCAAGCTTTTGGCACCATTTTTGAGTGAATTGCCAAAAGTCAGATTTTTGCTGAAATTGTGACCCCGGGGCGTAGGTGTTTTTTTTCAAAAAAATATTTTTTGCCGGTAAAGTTTTTGAGGGCTGATTTCTTGTCCTGTGATAAAAAGCCTTCTGTTTCGAGTGCCAAACTTTTCAGGAGAGCATTTTCAAGCTTTTGACACCACTTTTGAGTGAATTGCCAAAAGTCAGATTTTTGCTGAAATTGTGACCCCGGGGCTTAGGGATTTTTTCAAAAAAATATTTTCTGCCGCTTAGGTTTTTGAGTGCTGATTTATTTTCCTTTGATAAAAAGACTTCTGTTTCCATCGCCAAAGCTTTCAGGGGAGCATTTTCCAGCTTTTGGCACCATTTTTGAGTGAATTGCCAAAAGTCAGATTTTTGCTGAAATTGTGACCCCGGGGCTTAGGGATTTTTTCAAAAAAATATTTTCTGCCGCTTAGGTTTTTGAGTGCTGATTATTTTCCTTTGATAAAAAGCCTTCTGTTTCCATCGCCAAACCTTTCAGGGGAGCATTTTCTAGCTTTTGGCACCATTTTTGAGTGAATTGCCAAAAGTCAGATTTTTGTTGAAATTGTGACCCCGGGGCTTAGGGATTTTTTCAAAAAAATATTTTCTGCCGGTTAAGTTTTTGAGGGCTGATTTCTTGTCCTGTGATAAAAAGCCTTCTGTTTCGAGTGCCAAACCTTTCAGGAGAGCATTTTCAAGCTTTTGGCAGTTTTTTTGTAAGAATTGCCAAAAGTCAGATTTTTGCTGAAATTGCGACCCCGGGGCTTAGGTGTTTTTTTTCAAAAAAATAATTTCTGCGGGTTAAGTTTTTGAGGGCTGATTTCTTGTCCTGTGATAAAAAAGCCTTCTGTTTCGAGTGCCAAACCTTTCAGGAGAGCATTTTCAAGCTTTTGGTAGTTTTTTTGTAAGAATTGCCAAAAGTCAGATTTTTGCTGAAATTGTGGCTTAGAGATTTTTTCAAAAAAATATTTTCTGCCGGATAGGTTTTTGAGGGCTGATTTATTTTCCTTTCATAAAAAGCCTTCTGTTTCGAGTGCCAAACCTTTCAGGAGAGCATTTTCAGGCTTTTGGCACCATTTTTGAGTGAATTGCCAAAAGTCAGATTTTTGCTGAAATTGTAACCCCGGGGCTTAGGTGTTTTTTTTCAAAAAAATATTTTCTGCCGGTTAAGTTTTTGAGGGCTGATTTCTTGTCCTGTGATAAAAAGCCTTCTGTTTCGAGTGCCAAACCTTTCAGGAGAGCATTTTCAAGCTTTTGGCACCATTTTTGAGTGAATTGCCAAAAGTCAGATTTTTGCTGAAATTGTGACCCCGGGGCTTAGGGATTTTTTCAAAAAAATATTTTCTGCCGGTTAAGTTTTTGAGGGCTGATTTCTTGTCCTGTGATAAAAAGCCTTCTGTTTCGAGTGCCAAACCTTTCAGGAGAGCATTTTCAAGCTTTTGGCACCATTTTTGAGTGAATTGCCAAAAGTCAGATTTTTGCTGAAATTGTGACGCCGGGGCTTTGGGATTTTTTCAAAAAAATATTTTCTGCCGGTTAAGTTTTTGAGGGCTGATTTCTTGTCCTGTGATAAAAAGCCTTCTGTTTCGAGTGCCAAACCTTTCAGGAGAGCATTTTCAAGCTTTTGACACCATTTTTGAGTGAATTGCCAAAAGTCAGATTTTTGCTGAAATTGTGACCCCGGGGCTTAGGGATTTTTTCCAAAAAATATTTTCTGCCGGTTAAGTTTTTGAGGGCTGATTTATTTTCTTTTGATAAAAAGACTTCTGTTTCCATCGCCAAAGCTTTCAGGGGAGCATTTTCCAGCTTTTGGCACCATTTTTGAGTGAATTGCCAAAAGTCAGATTTTTGCTGAATTTGTGACCCCGGGGCTTAGGGATTTTTTCAAAAAAATATTTTCTGCCGGTTAAGTTTTTGAGGGCTGATTTCTTGTCCTGTGATAAAAAGACTTCTGTTTCGAGTGCCAAACCTTTCAGGAGAGCATTTTCATGCTTTTGGCACTTTTTTTTGTAAGAATTGCCAAAAGTCAGATTTTTGCTGAAATTGTGACCCCGGGGTTTAGGGATTTTTTCAAAAAAATATTTTCTGCCGGTTAAGTTTTTGAGGGCTGATTTCTTGTCCTGTGATAAAAAGCCTTCTGTTTCGAGTGCCAAACCTTTCAGGAGAGCATTTTCAAGCTTTTGGCAGTTTTTTTGGAAGAATTGCCAAAAGTCAGATTTTTGCTGAAATTGTGACTCCGGCCGGGGCTTAGAGATTTTTTCAAAAAAATATTTTCTGCCGGACAGGTTTTTGAGGGCCTATTTTATTTTCCTTTGATAAAAAGACTTCTGTTTCCATCGCCAAAGCTTTCAGGGGAGCATTTTCAAGCTTTTGGCACCATTTTTGAGTGAATTGCCAAAAGTCAGATTTTTGCTGAAATTGTGACCCCGGGGCTTAGGTGTTTTTTTTCAAAAAAATATTTTCTGCCGGTTAAGTTTTTGAGGGCTGATTTCTTGTCCTGTGATAAAAAGCCTTCTGTTTCGAGTGCCAAACCTTTCAGGAGAGCATTTTCAAGCTTTTGGCACCATTTTTGAGTGAATTGCCAAAAGTCAGATTTTTGCTGAAATTGTGACCCCGGGGCTTAGGGATTTTTTCAAAAAAATATTTTCTGCCGGTTAAGTTTTTGAGGGCTGATTTCTTGTCCTGTGATAAAAAGCCTTCTGTTTCGAGTGCCAAACCTTTCAGGAGAGCATTTTCAAGCTTTTGGCACCATTTTTGAGTGAATTGCCAAAAGTCAGATTTTTGCTGAAATTGTGACGCCGGGGCTTTGGGATTTTTTCAAAAAAATATTTTCTGCCGGTTAAGTTTTTGAGGGCTGATTTCTTGTCCTGTGATAAAAAGCCTTCTGTTTCGAATGCCAAACCTTTCAGGAGAGCATTTTCAAGCTTTTGGCACCATTTTTGAGTGAATTGCCAAAAGTCAGATTTTTGCTGAAATTGTGACCCCGGGGCTTAGGGTTTTTTTCCAAAAAATATTTTCTGCCGGTTAAGTTTTTGAGGGCTGATTTATTTTCCTTTGATAAAAAGACTTCTGTTTCCATCGCCAAAGCTTTCAGGGGAGCATTTTCCAGCTTTTGGCACCATTTTTGAGTGAATTGCCAAAAGTCAGATTTTTGCTGAATTTGTGACCCCGGGGCTTAGGGATTTTTTCAAAAAAATATTTTCTGCCGGTTAAGTTTTTGAGGGCTGATTTCTTGTCCTGTGATAAAAAGACTTCTGTTTCGAGTGCCAAACCTTTCAGGAGAGCATTTTCATGCTTTTGGCACTTTTTTTGGAAGAATTGCCAAAAGTCAGATTTTTGCTGAAATTGTGACCCCGGGGCTTAGGGATTTTTTCAAAAAAAATTTTCTGCCGGTTAAGTTTTTGAGGGCTGATTTCTTGTCCTGTGATAAATAGACTTCTGTTTCGAGTGCCAAACCTTTCAGGAGAGCATTTTCACGCTTTTGGCACTTTTTTTTTGTAAGAATTGCCAAAAGTCAGATTTTTGCTGAAATTGTGACCCCGGGGTTTAGGGATTTTTTCAAAAAAATATTTTCTGCCGGTTAAGTTTTTGAGGGCTGATTTCTTGTCCTGTGATAAAAAGCCTTCTGTTTCGAGTGCCAAACCTTTCAGGAGAGCATTTTCAAGCTTTTGGCAGTTTTTTTGTAAGAATTGCCAAAAGTCAGATTTTTGCTGAAATTGTGACTCCGGGGCTTAGAGATTTTTTCAAAAAAATATTTTCTGCCGGATAGGTTTTTGAGGGCCTATTTTATTTTCCTTTGATAAAAAGACTTCTGTTTCCATCGCCAAAGCTTTCAGGGGAGCATTTTCAAGCTTTTGGCACCATTTTTGAGTGAATTGCCAAAAGTCAGATTTTTGCTGAAATTGTGACCCCGGGGCGTAGGTGTTTTTTTTCAAAAAAATATTTTTTGCCGGTAAAGTTTTTGAGGGCTGATTTCTTGTCCTGTGATAAAAAGCCTTCTGTTTCGAGTGCCAAACTTTTCAGGAGAGCATTTTCAAGCTTTTGACACCACTTTTGAGTGAATTGCCAAAAGTCAGATTTTTGCTGAAATTGTGACCCCGGGGCTTAGGGATTTTTTCAAAAAAATATTTTCTGCCGCTTAGGTTTTTGAGGGCTGATTTATTTTCCTTTGATAAAAAGACTTCTGTTTCCATCGCCAAAGCTTTCAGGGGAGCATTTTCCAGCTTTTGGCACCATTTTTGAGTGAATTGCCAAAAGTCAGATTTTTGCTGAAATTGTGACCCCGGGGCTTAGGGATTTTTTCAAAAAAATATTTTCTGCCGCTTAGGTTTTTGAGTGCTGATTATTTTCCTTTGATAAAAAGACTTCTGTTTCCATCGCCAAAGCTTTCAGGGGAGCATTTTCTAGCTTTTGGCACCATTTTTGAGTGAATTGCCAAAAGTCAGATTTTTGCTGAAATTGTGACCCCGGGGCTTAGGGATTTTTTCAAAAAAATATTTTCTGCCGGTTAAGTTTTTGAGGGCTGATTTCTTGTCCTGTGATAAAAAGCCTTCTGTTTCGAGTGCCAAACCTTTCAGGAGAGCATTTTCAAGCTTTTGGCAGTTTTTTTGTAAGAATTGCCAAAAGTCAGATTTTTGCTGAAATTGCGACCCCGGGGCTTAGGTGTTTTTTTTCAAAAAAATAATTTCTGCGGGTTAAGTTTTTGAGGGCTGATTTCTTGTCCTGTGATAAAAAAGCCTTCTGTTTCGAGTGCCAAACCTTTCAGGAGAGCATTTTCAAGCTTTTGGTAGTTTTTTTGTAAGAATTGCCAAAAGTCAGATTTTTGCTGAAATTGTGGCTTAGAGATTTTTTCAAAAAAATATTTTCTGCCGGATAGGTTTTTGAGGGCTGATTTATTTTCCTTTCATAAAAAGCCTTCTGTTTCGAGTGCCAAACCTTTCAGGAGAGCATTTTCAGGCTTTTGGCACCATTTTTGAGTGAATTGCCAAAAGTCAGATTTTTGCTGAAATTGTGACCCCGGGGCTTAGGTGTTTTTTTTCAAAAAAATATTTTCTGCCGGTTAAGTTTTTGAGGGCTGATTTCTTGTCCTGTGATAAAAAGCCTTCTGTTTCGAGTGCCAAACCTTTCAGGAGAGCATTTTCAAGCTTTTGGCACCATTTTTGAGTGAATTGCCAAAAGTCAGATTTTTGCTGAAATTGTGACCCCGGGGCTTAGGGATTTTTTCAAAAAAATATTTTCTGCCGGTTAAGTTTTTGAGGGCTGATTTCTTGTCCTGTGATAAAAAGCCTTCTGTTTCGAGTGCCAAACCTTTCAGGAGAGCATTTTCAAGCTTTTGGCACCATTTTTGAGTGAATTGCCAAAAGTCAGATTTTTGCTGAAATTGTGACGCCGGGGCTTTGGGATTTTTTCAAAAAAATATTTTCTGCCGGTTAAGTTTTTGAGGGCTGATTTCTTGTCCTGTGATAAAAAGCCTTCTGTTTCGAGTGCCAAACCTTTCAGGAGAGCATTTTCAAGCTTTTGACACCATTTTTGAGTGAATTGCCAAAAGTCAGATTTTTGCTGAAATTGTGACCCCGGGGCTTAGGGATTTTTTCCAAAAAATATTTTCTGCCGGTTAAGTTTTTGAGGGCTGATTTATTTTCTTTTGATAAAAAGACTTCTGTTTCCATCGCCAAAGCTTTCAGGGGAGCATTTTCCAGCTTTTGGCACCATTTTTGAGTGAATTGCCAAAAGTCAGATTTTTGCTGAATTTGTGACCCCGGGGCTTAGGGATTTTTTCAAAAAAATATTTTCTGCCGGTTAAGTTTTTGAGGGCTGATTTCTTGTCCTGTGATAAAAAGACTTCTGTTTCGAGTGCCAAACCTTTCAGGAGAGCATTTTCATGCTTTTGGCACTTTTTTTTGTAAGAATTGCCAAAAGTCAGATTTTTGCTGAAATTGTGACCCCGGGGTTTAGGGATTTTTTCAAAAAAATATTTTCTGCCGGTTAAGTTTTTGAGGGCTGATTTCTTGTCCTGTGATAAAAAGCCTTCTGTTTCGAGTGCCAAACCTTTCAGGAGAGCATTTTCAAGCTTTTGGCAGTTTTTTTGGAAGAATTGCCAAAAGTCAGATTTTTGCTGAAATTGTGACTCCGGCCGGGGCTTAGAGATTTTTTCAAAAAAATATTTTCTGCCGGACAGGTTTTTGAGGGCCTATTTTATTTTCCTTTGATAAAAAGACTTCTGTTTCCATCGCCAAAGCTTTCAGGGGAGCATTTTCAAGCTTTTGGCACCATTTTTGAGTGAATTGCCAAAAGTCAGATTTTTGCTGAAATTGTGACCCCGGGGCTTAGGTGTTTTTTTTCAAAAAAATAATTTCTGCCGGTTAAGTTTTTGAGGGCTGATTTCTTGTCCTGTGATAAAAAGCCTTCTGTTTCGACTGCCAAACCTTTCAGGAGAGCATTTTCAAGCTTTTGGCAGTTTTTTTGTAAGAATTGCCAAAAGTCAGATTTTTGCTGAAATTGTGACTCCGGGGCTTAGAGATTTTTTCAAAAAAATATTTTCTGCCGGATAGGTTTTTGAGGGCCTATTTTATTTTCCTTTGATAAAAAGACTTCTGTTTCGAGTGCCAAACTTTTCAGGAGAGCATTTTCAAGCTTTTGGCACCACTTTTGAGTGAATTGCCAAAAGTCAGATTTTTGCTGAAATTGTGACCCCGGGGCTTAGGGATTTTTTCAAAAAAATATTTTCTGCCGCTTAGGTTTTTGAGGGCTGATTTATTTTCCTTTGATAAAAAGACTTCTGTTTCCATCGCCAAAGCTTTCAGGGGAGCATTTTCAAGCTTTTGGCACCATTTTTGAGTGAATTGCCAAAAGTCAGATTTTTGCTGAAATTGTGACCCCGGGGCTTAGGGATTTTTTCAAAAAAATATTTTCTGCCGGTTAAGTTTTTGAGGGCTGATTTCTTGTCCTGTGATAAAAAGCCTTCTGTTTCGAGTGCCAAACCTTTCAGGAGAGCATTTTCAGGCTTTTGGCACCATTTTTGAGTGAATTGCCAAAAGTCAGATTTTTGCTGAAATTGTGACCTCGGGGCTTAGGGATTTTTTCAAAAAAATATTTTCTGCCGGATAGGTTTTTGAGGGCCTATTTTATTTTCCTTTGATAAAAAGACTTCTGTTTCCATCGCCAAAGCTTTCAGGGGAGCATTTTCAAGCATTTGGCACCATTTTTGAGTGAATTGCCAAAAGTCAGATTTTTGCTGAAATTGTGACCCCAGGGCTGAGGGATTTTTTCAAAAAAATATTTTCTGCCGGTTAAGTTTTTGAGGGCTGATTTCTTGTTCTGTGATAAAAAGCCTTCTGTTTCGAGTGCCAAACCTTTCAGGAGAGCATTTTCAAGCTTTTGGCACCATTTTTGAGTGAATTGCCAAAAGTCAGATTTTTGCTGAAATTGTGACCCCGGGGCTTAGGGATTTTTTCAAAAAAATATTTTCTGCCGGTTAAGTTTTTGAGGGCTGATTTCTTGTCCTGTGATAAAAAGCCTTCTGTTTCGAGTGCCAAACCTTTCAGGAGAGCATTTTCAAGCTTTTGGCACTTTTTTTGTAAGAATTGCCAAAAGTCAGATTTTTGCTGAAATTGTGACCCCGGGGCTTAGGGATTTTTTCAAAAAAATATTTTCTGCCGGTTAAGTTTTTGAGGGCTGATTTCTTGTCCTGTGATAAAAAGTCTTCTGTTTCGAGGGCCAAACCTTTCAGGAGAGCATTTTCAAGCTTTTGGCACCATTTTTGAGTGAATTGCCAAAAGTCAGATTTTTGCTGAAATTGTGACCCCGGGGCTTAGGGATTTTTTCCAAAAAATATTTTCTGCCGCTTAGGTTTTTGAGGGCTGATTTATTTTCCTTTGATAAAAAGACTTCTCTTTCCATCGCCAAAGCTTTCAGGGGAGCATTTTCAAGCTTTTGGCACCATTTTTGAGTGAATTGCCAAAAGTCAGATTTTTGCTGAAATTGTGACCCCGGGGCTTAGGGATTTTTTCAAAAAAATATTTTCTGCCGGTTAAGTTTTTGAGGGCTGATTTCTTGTCCTGTGATAAAAAGCCTTCTGTTTCGAGTGCCAAACCTTTCAGGAGAGCATTTTCAGGCTTTTGGCACCATTTTTGAGTGAATTGCCAAAAGTCAGATTTTTGCTGAAATTGTGACCTCGGGGCTTAGGGATTTTTTCAAAAAAATATTTTCTGCCGGATAGGTTTTTGAGGGCCTATTTTATTTTCCTTTGATAAAAAGACTTCTGTTTCCATCGCCAAAGCTTTCAGGGGAGCATTTTCAAGCATTTGGCACCATTTTTGAGTGAATTGCCAAAAGTCAGATTTTTGCTGAAATTGTGACCCCAGGGCTGAGGGATTTTTTCAAAAAAATATTTTCTGCCGGTTAAGTTTTTGAGGGCTGATTTCTTGTTCTGTGATAAAAAGCCTTCTGTTTCGAGTGCCAAACCTTTCAGGAGAGCATTTTCAAGCTTTTGGCACCATTTTTGAGTGAATTGCCAAAAGTCAGATTTTTGCTGAAATTGTGACCCCGGGGCTTAGGGATTTTTTCAAAAAAATATTTTCTGCCGGTTAAGTTTTTGAGGGCTGATTTCTTGTCCTGTGATAAAAAGCCTTCTGTTTCGAGTGCCAAACCTTTCAGGAGAGCATTTTCAAGCTTTTGGCACCATTTTTGAGTGAATTGCCAAAAGTCAGATTTTTGCTGAAATTGTGACCCCGGGGCTTAGGGATTTTTTCAAAAAAATATTTTCTGCCGGTTAAGTTTTTGAGGGCTGATTTCTTGTCCTGTGATAAAAAGTCTTCTGTTTCGAGGGCCAAACCTTTCAGGAGAGCATTTTCAAGCTTTTGGCACCATTTTTGAGTGAATTGCCAAAAGTCAGATTTTTGCTGAAATTGTGACCCCGGGGCTTAGGGATTTTTTCCAAAAAATATTTTCTGCCGCTTAGGTTTTTGAGGGCTGATTTATTTTCCTTTGATAAAAAGACTTCTCTTTCCATCGCCAAAGCTTTCAGGGGAGCATTTTCAAGCTTTTGGCACCATTTTTGAGTGAATTGCCAAAAGTCAGGTTTTTTGCTGAAATTGTGACCCCGGGGCTTAGGGATTTTTTACAAAAAATATTTTCTGCCGGTTAAGTTTTTGAGGGCTGATTTCTTGTCCTGTGATAAAAAGCGTTCTGTTTCGAGTGCCAAACCTTTGAGGAGAGCATTTTCAGGCTTTTGGCACCATTTATGAGTGAATTGCCAAAAGTCAGATTTTTGCTGAAATTGTGACCCCGGGGCTTAGGGATTTTTTCAAAAAAATATTTTCTGCCGGATAGGTTTTTGAGGGCCTATTTTATTTTCCTTTGATAAAAAGACTTCTGTTTCCATCGCCAAAGCTTTCAGGGGAGCATTTTCAAGCTTTTGGCACCATTTTTGAGTGAATTGCCAAAAGTCAGATTTTTGCTGAAATTGTGACACCAGGGCTTAGGGATTTTTTCAAAAAAAATATTTTCTGCCGGTTAAGTTTTTGAGGGCTGATTTCTTGTCCTGTGATAAAAATTCTTCTGTTTCGAGTGCCAAACCTTTCAGGAGAGCATTTTCAAGCTTTTGGCACCATTTTTGAGTGAATTGCCAAAAGTCAGATTTTTGCTGAAATTGTGACCCCGGGGCTTAGGTGTTTTTTTTCAAAAAAATAATTTCTGCCGGTTAAGTTTTTGAGGGCTGATTTCTTGTCCTGTGATAAAAAGCCTTCTGTTTCGAGTGCCAAACCTTTCAGGAGAGCATTTTCAAGCTTTTGGCAGTTTTTTTGAGTGAATTGCCAAAAGTTAGATTTTTGCTGAAATTGTGACCCCGGGGCTTAGGGATTTTTTCAAAAAAATATTTTCTGCCGGTTAAGTTTTTGAGGGCTGATTTCTTGTCCTGTGATAAAAAGTCTTCTGTTTCGAGGGCCAAACCTTTCAGGAGAGCATTTTCAAGCTTTTGGCACCATTTTTGAGTGAATTGCCAAAAGTCAGATTTTTGCTGAAATTGTGACCCCGGGGCTTAGGGATTTTTTCAAAAAAATATTTTCTGCCGCTTAGGTTTTTGAGGGCTGATTTATTTTCCTTTGATAAAAAGACTTCTCTTTCCATCGCCAAAGCTTTCAGGGGAGCATTTTCAAGCTTTTGGCACCATTTTTGAGTGAATTGCCAAAAGTCAGATTTTTGCTGAAATTGTGACCCCGGGGCTTAGGGATTTTTTACAAAAAATATTTTCTGCCGGTTAAGTTTTTGAGGGCTGATTTCTTGTCCTGTGATAAAAAGCCTTCTGTTTCGAGTGCCAAACCTTTCAGGAGAGCATTTTCAGGATTTTGGCACCATTTATGAGTGAATTGCCAAAAGTCAGATTTTTGCTGAAATTGTGACCCCGGGGCTTAGGTGTTTTTTTTCAAAAAAATAATTTCTGCCGGTTAAGTTTTTGAGGGCTGATTTCTTGTCCTGTGATAAAAAGCCTTCTGTTTCGAGTGCCAAACCTTTCAGGAGAGCATTTTCAAGCTTTTGGCAGTTTTTTTGAGTGAATTGCCAAAAGTTAGATTTTTGCTGAAATTGTGACTCCGGGGCTTAGAGATTTTTTCAAAAAAATATTTTCTGCCGGATAGGTTTTTGAGGGCCTATTTTATTTTCCTTTGATATAAAGACTTCTGTTTCCATCGCCAAAGCTTTCAGGGGAGCATTTTCAAGCTTTTGGCACCATTTTTGAGTGAATTGCCAAAAGTCAGATTTTTGCTGAAATTGTGACCCCGGGGCTTAGGTGTTTTTTTTCAAAAAAATATTTTCTGCCGGTTAAGTTTTTGAGGGCTGATTTCTTGTCCTGTGATAAAAAGCCTTCTGTTTCGAGTGCCAAACCTTTCAGGAGAGCATTTTCAAGCTTTTGGCACCATTTTTGAGTGAATTGCCAAAAGTCAGATTTTTGCTGAAATTGTGACCCCGGGGCTTAGGGATTTTTTCAAAAAAATATTTTCTGGGGTTAAGTTTTTGAGGGCTGATTTCTTGTCCTGTGATAAAAAGCCTTCTGTTTCGAGTGCCAAACCTTTCAGGAGAGCATTTTCAAGCTTTTGGCACTTTTTTTGTAAGAATTGCCAAAAGTCAGATTTTTGCTGAAATTGTGACCCCGGGGCTTAGGGATTTTTTCAAAAAAATAATTTCTGCCGGTTAAGTTTTTGAGGGCTGATTTCTTGTCCTGTGATAAAAAGTCTTCTGTTTCGAGGGCCAAACCTTTCAGGAGAGCATTTTCAAGCTTTTGGCACCATTTTTGAGTGAATTGCCAAAAGTCAGATTTTTGCTGAAATTGTGACCCCGGGGCTTAGGGATTTTTTCCAAAAAATATTTTCTGCCGCTTAGGTTTTTGAGGGCTGATTTATTTTCCTTTGATAAAAAGACTTCTGTTTCCATCGCCAAAGCTTTCAGGGGAGCATTTTCAAGCTTTTGGCACCATTTTTGAGTGAATTGCCAAAAGTCAGATTTTTGCTGAAATTGTGACCCCGGGGCTTAGGGATTTTTTACAAAAAATATTTTCTGCCGGTTAAGTTTTTGAGGGCTGATTTCTTGTCCTGTGATAAAAAGCCTTCTGTTTCGAGTGCCAAACCTTTCAGGAGAGCATTTTCAGGCTTTTGGCACCATTTATGAGTGAATTGCCAAGTCAGATTTTTGCTGAAATTGTGACCCCGGGGCTTAGGGATTTTTTCAAAAAAATATTTTCTGCCGGATAGGTTTTTGAGGGCCTATTTTATTTTCCTTTGATAAAAAGACTTCTGTTTCCATCGCCAAAGCTTTCAGGGGAGCATTTTCAAGCTTTTGGCACCATTTTTGAGTGAATTGCCAAAAGTCAAATTTTTGCTGAAATTGTGACCCCAGGGCTTAGGGATTTTTTCAAAAAAATATTTTCTGCCGGTTAAGTTTTTGAGGGCTGATTTCTTGTCCTGTGATAAAAAGCCTTCTGTTTCGAGTGCCAAACCTTTCAGGAGAGCATTTTCAAGCTTTTGGCACCATTTTTGAGTGAATTGCCAAAAGTCAGATTTTTGCTGAAATTGTGACCCCGGGGCTTAGGGATTTTTTTCAAAAAAATATTTTCTGCCAGTTAAGTTTTTGAGGGCTGATTTCTTCTCCTGTGATAAAAAGCCTTCTGTTTCGAGTGCCAAACCTTTCAGGAGAGCATTTTCAAGCTTTTGGCACATTTTTTGTAAGAATTGCCAAAAGTCAGATTTTTGCTGAAATTGTGACCCCGGGGCTTAGGGATTTTTTCAAAAAAATATTTTCTGCCGGTTAAGTTTTTGAGGGCTGATTTCTTGTCCTGTGATAAAAAGTCTTCTGTTTCGAGGGCCAAACCTTTCAGGAGAGCATTTTCAAGCTTTTGGCACCATTTTTGAGTGAATTGCCAAAAGTCAGATTTTTGCTGAAATTGTGACCCCGGGGCTTAGGGATTTTTTCAAAAAAATATTTTCTGCCGCTTAGGTTTTTGAGGGCTGATTTATTTTCCTTTGATAAAAAGACTTCTGTTTCCATCGCCAAAGCTTTCAGGGGAGCATTTTCAAGCTTTTGGCACCATTTTTGAGTGAATTGCCAAAAGTCAGATTTTTGCTGAAATTGTGACCCCGGGGCTTAGGGATTTTTTACAAAAAATATTTTCTGCCGGTTAAGTTTTTGAGGGCTGATTTCTTGTCCTGTGATAAAAAGCCTTCTGTTTCGAGTGCCAAACCTTTCAGGAGAGCATTTTCAGGCTTTTGGCACCATTTATGAGTGAATTGCCAAAAGTCAGATTTTTGCTGAAATTGTGACCCCGGGGCTTAGGGATTTTTTCAAAAAAATATTTTCTGCCGGATAGGTTTTTGAGGGCCTATTTTATTTTCCTTTGATAAAAAGTCTTCTGTTTCCATCGCCAAAGCTTTCAGGGGAGCATTTTCAAGCTTTTGGCACCATTTTTGAGTGAATTGCCAAAAGTCAGATTTTTGCTGAAATTGTGACCCCAGGGCTTAGGGATTTTTTCAAAAAAATATTTTCTGCCGGTTAAGTTTTTGAGGGCGGATTTCTTGTCTTGTGATAAAAATTCTTCTGTTTTGAGTGCCAAACCTTTCAGGAGAGAATTTTCAAGCTTTTGGCACCATTTTTGAGTGAATTGCCAAAAGTCAGATTTTTGCTGAAATTGTGACCCCGGGGTTTAGGGATTTTTTCAAAAAAACATTTTCTGCCGGATAGGTTTTTGAGGGCCTATTTTATTTTCCTTTGATAAAAAGTCTTCTGTTTCCATCGCCAAAGCTTTCAGGGGAGCATTTTCAAGCTTTTGGCACCATTTTTGATTGAATTGCCAAAAGTCAGATTTTTGCTGAAATTGTGACCCCGAGGCTTAGGGATTTTTTCAAAAAAATATTTTCTGCCGGTTAAGTTTTTGAGGGCTGATTTCTTGTCCTGTGATAAAAAGCCTTCTGTTTCGAGTGCCAAACCTTTCAGGAGAGCATTTTCACGCTTTTGGCACTTTTTTTTGTAAGAATTGCCAAAAGTCAGATTTTTGCTGAAATTGTGACCCCGGGGTTTAGGGATTTTTTCAAAAAAATAATTTCTGCCGGTTAAGTTTTTGAGGGCTGATTTCTTGTCCTGTGATAAAAAGCCTTCTGTTTCGAGTGCCAAACCTTTCAGGAGAGCATTTTCAAGCTTTTGGCAGTTTTTTTGTAAGAATTGCCAAAAGTCAGATTTTTGCTGAAATTGTGACTCCGGGGCTTAGAGATTTTTTCAAAAAAATATTTTCTGCCGGATAGGTTTTTGAGGGCCTATTTTATTTTCCTTTGATAAAAAGACTTCTGTTTCGAGTGCCAAACTTTTCAGGAGAGCATTTTCAAGCTTTTGGCACCACTTTTGAGTGAATTGTCAAAAGTCAGATTTTTGCTGAAATTGTGACCCCGGGGCTTAGGGATTTTTTCAAAAAAATATTTTCTGCCGCTTAGGTTTTTGAGGGCTGATTTATTTTCCTTTGATAAAAAGACTTCTGTTTCCATCGCCAAAGCTTTCAGGGGAGCATTTTCAAGCTTTTGGCACCATTTTTGAGTGAATTGCCAAAAGTCAGATTTTTGCTGAAATTGTGACCCCGGGGCTTAGGGATTTTTTCAAAAAAATATTTTCTGCCGGTTAAGTTTTTGAGGGCTGATTTCTTGTCCTGTGATAAAAAGCCTTCTGTTTCGAGTGCCAAACCTTTCAGGAGAGCATTTTCAGGCTTTTGGCACCATTTTTGAGTGAATTGCCAAAAGTCAGATTTTTGCTGAAATTGTGACCTCGGGGCTTAGGGATTTTTTCAAAAAAATATTTTCTGCCGGATAGGTTTTTGAGGGCCTATTTTATTTTCCTTTGATAAAAAGACTTCTGTTTCCATCGCCAAAGCTTTCAGGGGAGCATTTTCAAGCTTTTGGCACCATTTTTGAGTGAATTGCCAAAAGTCAAATTTTTGCTGAAATTGTGACCCCAGGGCTTAGGGATTTTTTCAAAAAAATATTTTCTGCCGGTTAAGTTTTTGAGGGCTGATTTCTTGTCCTGTGATAAAAAGCCTTCTGTTTCGAGTGCCAAACCTTTCAGGAGAGCATTTTCAAGCTTTTGGCACCATTTTTGAGTGAATTGCCAAAAGTCAGATTTTTGCTGAAATTGTGACCCCGGGGCTTAGGGATTTTTTTCAAAAAAATATTTTCTGCCAGTTAAGTTTTTGATGGCTGATTTCTTGTCCTGTGATAAAAAGCCTTCTGTTTCGAGTGCCAAACCTTTCAGGAGAGCATTTTCAAGCTTTTGGCACATTTTTTGTAAGAATTGCCAAAAGTCAGATTTTTGCTGAAATTGTGACCCCGGGGCTTAGGGATTTTTTCAAAAAAATATTTTCTGCCGGTTAAGTTTTTGAGGGCTGATTTCTTGTCCTGTGATAAAAAGTCTTCTGTTTCGAGGGCCAAACCTTTCAGGAGAGCATTTTCAAGCTTTTGGCACCATTTTTGAGTGAATTGCCAAAAGTCAGATTTTTGCTGAAATTGTGACCCCGGGGCTTAGGGATTTTTTCCAAAAAATATTTTCTGCCGCTTAGGTTTTTGAGGGCTGATTTATTTTCCTTTGATAAAAAGACTTCTGTTTCCATCGCCAAAGCTTTCAGGGGAGCATTTTCAAGCTTTTGGCACCATTTTTGAGTGAATTGCCAAAAGTCAGATTTTTGCTGAAATTGTGACCCCGGGGCTTAGGGATTTTTTACAAAAAATATTTTCTGCCGGTTAAGTTTTTGAGGGCTGATTTCTTGTCCTGTGATAAAAAGCCTTCTGTTTCGAGTGCCAAACCTTTCAGGAGAGCATTTTCAGGCTTTTGGCACCATTTATGAGTGAATTGCCAAAAGTCAGATTTTTGCTGAAATTGTGACCCCGGGGCTTAGGGATTTTTTCAAAAAAATATTTTCTGCCGGATAGGTTTTTGAGGGCCTATTTTATTTTCCTTTGATAAAAAGTCTTCTGTTTCCATCGCCAAAGCTTTCAGGGGAGCATTTTCAAGCTTTTGGCACTATTTTTGAGTGAATTGCCAAAAGTCAGATTTTTGCTGAAATTGTGACCCCAGGGCTTAGGGATTTTTTCAAAAAAATATTTTCTGCCGGTTAAGTTTTTGAGGGCGGATTTCTTGTCTTGTGATAAAAATTCTTCTGTTTTGAGTGCCAAACCTTTCAGGAGAGAATTTTCAAGCTTTTGGCACCATTTTTGAGTGAATTGCCAAAAGTCAGATTTTTGCTGAAATTGTGACCCCGGGGTTTAGGGATTTTTTCAAAAAAACATTTTCTGCCGGATAGGTTTTTGAGGGCCTATTTTATTTTCCTTTGATAAAAAGTCTTCTGTTTCCATCGCCAAAGCTTTCAGGGGAGCATTTTCAAGCTTTTGGCACCATTTTTGATTGAATTGCCAAAAGTCAGATTTTTGCTGAAATTGTGACCCCGAGGCTTAGGGATTTTTTCAAAAAAATATTTTCTGCCGGTTAAGTTTTTGAGGGCTGATTTCTTGTCCTGTGATAAAAAGCCTTCTGTTTCGAGTGCCAAACCTTTCAGGAGAGCATTTTCACGCTTTTGGCACTTTTTTTTGTAAGAATTGCCAAAAGTCAGATTTTTGCTGAAATTGTGACCCCGGGGTTTAGGGATTTTTTCAAAAAAATATTTTCTGCCGGTTAAGTTTTTGAGGGCTGATTTCTTGTCCTGTGATAAAAAGCCTTCTGTTTCGAGTGCCAAACCTTTCAGGAGAGCATTTTCAAGCTTTTGGCACCATTTTTGAGTGAATGGCCAAAAGTCAGATTTTTTCTGAAATTGTGACCCCGGGGCTAAGGGATTTTTTCAAAAAAATATTTTCTGCCGGTTAAGTTTTGGAGGGCTGATTTCTTGTCCTGTGATAAAAAGCCTTCTGTTTCCATCGCCAAAGCTTTCAGGGGAGCATTTTCAAGCTTTTGGTACCATTTTTGAGTGAATTGCCAAAAGTCAGATTTTTGCTGAAATTGTGACCCCGGGGCTTAGAGATTTTTTCCAAAAAATATTTTCTGCCTGATAGGTTTTTGAGGGCCTATTTTATTTTCCTTTGATAAAAAGACTTCTGTTTCCATCGCCAAAGCTTTCAGGGGAGCATTTTCAAGCTTTTGGCACCATTTTTGAGTGAATTGCCAAAAGTCAGATTTTTGCTGAAATTGTGACCCCGGGGCTTAGGGATTTTTTCAAAAAAATATTTTCTGCCGCTTAGGTTTTTGAGGGCTGATTTATTTTCCTTTGATAAAAAGCCTTCTGTTTCCATTGCCAAAGCTTTCAAGGGAGCATTTTCCAGCTTTTGGCACCATTTTTGAGTGAATTGCCAAAAGTCAGATTTTTGCTGAAATTGTGACCCCGGGGCTTAGGGATTTTTTCAAAAAAATATTTTCTGCCGGTTAAGTTTTTGAGGGCTGATTTCTTGTCCTGTGATAAAAAGCCTTCTGTTTCGAGTGCCAAACCTTTCAGGAGAGCATTTTCAAGCTTTTGGCACCATTTTTGAGTGAATTGTCAAAAGTCAGATTTTTGCTGAAATTGTGACCCCGGGGCTTAGGGATTTTTTCAAAAAAATATTTTCTGCCGGATAGGTTTTTGAGGGCCTATTTTATTTTCCTTTGATAAAAAGCGTTCTGTTTCGAGTGCCAAACTTTTCAGGAGAGCATTTTCAAGCTTTTGTCACCACTTTTGAGTGAATTGCCAAAAGTCAGATTTTTGCTGAAATTGTGACCCCGGGGCTTAGGGATTTTTTCAAAAAAATATTTTCTGCCACTTAGGTTTTTGAGGGCTGATTTATTTTCCTTTGATAAAAAGACTTCTGTTTCCATCGCCAAAGCTTTCAGGGGAGCATTTTCCAGCTTTTGGCACCATTTTTGAGTGAATTGCCAAAAGTCAGATTTTTGCTGAAATTGTGACCCCGGGGCTTAGGGATTTTTTCAAAAAAATAATTTCTGCCGGTTAAGTTTTTGAGGGCTGATTTCTTGTCCTGTGATAAAAAGCCTTCTGTTTCCATCGCCAAACCTTTCAGGGGAGCATTTTCCAGCTTTTGGCACCATTTTTGAGTGAATTGCCAAAAGTCAGATTTTTGCTGAAATTGTGACCCCGGGGCTTAGGGATTTTTTCAAAAAAATATTTTCTGCCGGTTAAGTTTTTGAGGGCTGATTTCTTGTCCTGGGATAAAAAGCCTTCTGTTTCGAGTGCCAAACCTTTCAGGAGAGCATTTTCAAGCTTTTGGCACCATTTTTGAGTGAATTGCCAAAAGTCAGATTTTTGTTGAAATTGTGACCCCGGGGCTTAGGGATTTTTTTCAAAAAAATATTTTCTGCCGGTTAAGTTTTTGAGGGCTGATTTCTTGTCCTGTTATAAAAAGCCTTCTGTTTCGAGTACCAAACTTTTCAGGAGAGCATTTTCAAGCTTTTGGCACCACTTTTGAGTGAATTGCCAAAAGTCAGATTTTTGCTCAAATTGTGACCCCGGGGCTTAGGTGTTTTTTTTCAAAAAAATAATTTCTGCCGGTTAAGTTTTTGAGGGCTGATTTCTTGTCCTGTGATAAAAAGCCTTCTGTTTCGAGTGCCAAACCTTTCAGGAGAGCATTTTCAAGCTTTTGGCAGTTTTTTTTGTAAGAATTGCCAAAAGTCAGATTTTTGCTGAAATTGTGACTCCGGGGCTTAAAGATTTTTTCAAAAAAATATTTTCTGCCGGATAGGTTTTTGAGGGCCTATTTTATTTTCCTTTGATAAAAAGTCTTCTGTTTCCAGGGCCAAACCTTTCAGGAGAGCATTTTCAAGCTTTTGGCACCATTTTTGAGTGAATTGCCAAAAGTCAGATTTTTGCTGAAATTGTGACCCCGGGGCTTAGGGATTTTTTCAAAAAAATATTTTCTGCCGCTTAGGTTTTTGAGGGCTGATTTATTTCCCTTTGATAAAAAGACTTCTGTTTCCATCGCCAAAGCTTTCAGGGGAGCATTTTCAAGCTTTTGGCACCATTTTTGATTGAATTGCCAAAAGTCAGATTTTTGCTGAAATTGTGACCCCGGGGCTTAGGGATTTTTTACAAAAAATATTTTCTGCCGGTTAAGTTTTTGAGGGCTGATTTCTTGTCCTGTGATAAAAAGCCTTCTGTTTCGAGTGCCAAACCTTTCAGGAGAGCATTTTCAGGCTTTTGGCACCATTTATGAGTGAATTGCCAAAAGTCAGATTTTTGCTGAAATTGTGACCCCGGGGCTTAGGGATTTTTTCAAAAAAATATTTTCTGCCGGATAGGTTTTTGAGGGCCTATTTTATTTTCCTTTGATAAAAAGCCTTCTGTTTCCATTGCCAAAGCTTTCAAGGGAGCATTTTCCAGCTTTTGGTACCATTTTTGAGTGAATTGCCAAAAGTCAGATTTTTGCTGAAATTGTGACCCCGGGGCTTAGGGATTTTTTCAAAAAAATATTTTCTGCCGGTTAAGTTTTTGAGGGCTGATTTCTTGTCCTGTGATAAAAAGCCTTCTGTTTCGAGTGCCAAACCTTTCAGGAGAGCATTTTCAAGCTTTTGGCACCATTTTTGAGTGAATTGTCAAAAGTCAGATTTTTGCTGAAATTGTGACCCCGGGGCTTAGGGATTTTTTCAAAAAAATATTTTCTGCCGGATAGGTTTTTGAGGGCCTATTTTATTTTCCTTTGATAAAAAGCGTTCTGTTTCGAGTGCCAAACTTTTCAGGAGAGCATTTTCAAGCTTTTGTCACCACTTTTGAGTGAATTGCCAAAAGTCAGATTTTTGCTGAAATTGTGACCCCGGGGCTTAGGGATTTTTTCAAAAAAATATTTTCTGCCGCTTAGGTTTTTGAGGGCTGATTTATTTTCCTTTGATAAAAAGACTTCTGTTTCCATCGCCAAAGCTTTCAGGGGAGCATTTTCCAGCTTTTGGCACCATTTTTGAGTGAATTGCCAAAAGTCAGATTTTTGCTGAAATTGTGACCCCGGGGCTTAGGGATTTTTTCAAAAAAATAATTTCTGCCGGTTAAGTTTTTGAGGGCTGATTTCTTGTCCTGTGATAAAAAGACTTCTGTTTCGAATGCCAAACCTTTCAGGGGAGCATTTTCCAGCTTTTGGCACCATTTTTGAGTGAATTGCCAAAAGTCAGATTTTTGCTGAAATTGTGACCCCGGGGCTTAGGGATTTTTTCAAAAAAATATTTTCTGCCGGTTAAGTTTTTGAGGGCTGATTTCTTGTCCTGTGATAAAAAGCCTTCTGTTTCGAGTGCCAAACCTTTCAGGAGAACATTTTCAAGCTTTTGGCACCATTTTTGAGTGAATTGCCAAAAGTCAGATTTTTGTTGAAATTGTGACCCCGGGGCTTAGGGATTTTTTCAAAAAAATATTTTCTGCCGGTTAAGTTTTTGAGGGCTGATTTCTTGTCCTGTTATAAAAAGCCTTCTGTTTCGAGTGCCAAACTTTTCAGGAGAGCATTTTCAAGCTTTTGGCACCACTTTTGAGTGAATTGCCAAAAGTCAGATTTTTGCTCAAATTGTGACCCCGGGGCTTAGGTGTTTTTTTTCAAAAAAATAATTTCTGCCGGTTAAGTTTTTGAGGGCTGATTTCTTGTCCTGTGATAAAAAGCCTTCTGTTTCGAGTGCCAAACCTTTCAGGAGAGCATTTTCAAGCTTTTGGCAGTTTTTTTTGTAAGAATTGCCAAAAGTCAGATTTTTGCTGAAATTGTGACTCCGGGGCTTAAAGATTTTTTCAAAAAAATATTTTCTGCCGGATAGGTTTTTGAGGGCCTATTTTATTTTCCTTTGATAAAAAGTCTTCTGTTTCCAGGGCCAAACCTTTCAGGAGAGCATTTTCAAGCTTTTGGCACCATTTTTGAGTGAATTGCCAAAAGTCAGATTTTTGCTGAAATTGTGACCCCGGGGCTTAGGGATTTTTTCAAAAAAATATTTTCTGCCGCTTAGGTTTTTGAGGGCTGATTTATTTCCCTTTGATAAAAAGACTTCTGTTTCCATCGCCAAAGCTTTCAGGGGAGCATTTTCAAGCTTTTGGCACAATTTTTGATTGAATTGCCAAAAGTCAGATTTTTGCTGAAATTGTGACCCCGGGGCTTAGGGATTTTTTACAAAAAATATTTTCTGCCGGTTAAGTTTTTGAGGGCTGATTTCTTGTCCTGTGATAAAAAGCCTTCTGTTTCGAGTGCCAAACCTTTCAGGAGAGCATTTTCAGGCTTTTGGCACCATTTATGAGTGAATTGCCAAAAGTCAGATTTTTGCTGAAATTGTGACCCCGGGGCTTAGGGATTTTTTCAAAAAAATATTTTCTGCCGGATAGGTTTTTGAGGGCCTATTTTATTTTCCTTTGATAAAAAGACTTCTGTTTCCATCGCCAAAGCTTTCAGGGGAGCATTTTCAAGCTTTTGGCACCATTTTTGAGTGAATTGCCAAAAGTCAGATTTTTGCTGAAATTGTGACCCCGGGGCTTAGGGATTTTTTCAAAAAAATATTTTCTGCCGGTTAAGTTTTTGAGGGCTGATTTCTTGTCCTGTGATAAAAAGCCTTCTGTTTCGAGTGCCAAACTTTTCAGGAGAGCATTTTCAAGCTTTTGGCACCACTTTTGAGTGAATTGCCAAAAGTCAGATTTTTGCTCAAATTGTGACCCCGGGGCTTAGGTGTTTTTTTTCAAAAAAATAATTTCTGCCGGTTAAGTTTTTGAGGGCTGATTTCTTGTCCTGTGATAAAAAGCCTTCTGTTTCGAGTGCCAAACCTTTCAGGAGAGCATTTTCAAGCTTTTGGCAGTTTTTTTTGTAAGAATTGCCAAAAGTCAGATTTTTGCTGAAATTGTGACTCCGGGGCTTAAAGATTTTTTCAAAAAAATATTTTCTGCCGGATAGGTTTTTGAGGGCCTATTTTATTTTCCTTTGATAAAAAGTCTTCTGTTTCCAGGGCCAAACCTTTCAGGAGAGCATTTTCCAGCTTTTGGCACCATTTTTGAGTGAATTGCCAAAAGTCAGATTTTTGCTGAAATTGTGACCCCGGGGCTTAGGGATTTTTTCAAAAAAATATTTTCTGCCGCTTAGGTTTTTGAGGGCTGATTTATTTCTCTTTGATAAAAAGACTTCTGTTTCCATCGCCAAAGCTTTCAGGGGAGCATTTTCAAGCTTTTGGCACCATTTTTGATTGAATTGCCAAAAGTCAGATTTTTGCTGAAATTGTGACCCCGGGGCTTAGGGATTTTTTACAAAAAATATTTTCTGCCGGTTAAGTTTTTGAGGGCTGATTTCTTGTCCTGTGATAAAAAGCCTTCTGTTTCGAGTGCCAAACCTTTCAGGAGAGCATTTTCAGGCTTTTGGCACCATTTATGAGTGAATTGCCAAAAGTCAGATTTTTGCTGAAATTGTGACCCCGGGGCTTAGGGATTTTTTCAAAAAAATATTTTCTGCCGGATAGGTTTTTGAGGGCCTATTTTATTTTCCTTTGATAAAAAGACTTCTGTTTCCATCGCCAAAGCTTTCAGGGGAGCATTTTCAAGCTTTTGGCACCATTTTTGAGTGAATTGCCAAAAGTCAGATTTTTGCTGAAATTGTGACCCCGGGGCTTAGGGATTTTTTCAAAAAAATATTTTCTGCCGGTTAAGTTTTTGAGGGCTGATTTCTTGTCCTGTGATAAAAATTCTTCTGTTTCGAGTGCCAAACCTTTCAGGAGAGCATTTTCAAGCTTTTGGCACCACTTTTGAGTGAATTGCCAAAAGTCAGATTTTTGCTGAAATTGTGACCCCGGGGCTTAGGTGTTTTTTTTTCAAAAAAATAATTTCTGCCGGTTAAGTTTTTGAGGGCTGATTTCTTGTCCTGTGATAAAAAGCCTTCTGTTTCGAGTGCCAAACCTTTCAGGAGAGCATTTTCAAGCTTTTGGCAGTTTTTTTGAGTGAATTGCCAAAAGTTAGATTTTTGCTGAAATTGTGACTCCGGGGCTTAGAGATTTTTTCAAAAAAATATTTTCTGCCGGATAGGTTTTTGAGGGCTGATTTATTTCCCTTTGATAAAAAGACTTCTGTTTCCATCGCCAAAGCTTTCAGGGGAGCATTTTCAAGCTTTTGGCACCATTTTTGAGTGAATTGCCAAAAGTCAGATTTTTGCTGAAATTGTGACCCCGGGGCTTAGGGATTTTTTCAAAAAAATATTTTCTGCCGCTTAGGTTTTTGAGGGCTGATTTATTTTCCTTTGATAAAAAGACTTCTGTTTCCATCGCCAAAGCTTTCAGGGGAGCATTTTCCAGCTTTTGGCACCATTTTTGAGTGAATTGCCAAAAGTCAGATTTTTGCTGAAATTGTGACCCCGGGGCTTAGGGATTTTTTCAAAAAAATATTTTCTGCCGGTTAAGTTTTTGAGGGCTGATTTCTTGTCCTGTGATAAAAAGCCTTCTGTTTCGAGTGCCAAACCTTTCAGGAGAGCATTTTCAAGCTTTTGGCACCATTTTTGAGTGAATTGCCAAAAGTCAGATTTTTGTTGAAATTGTGACCCCGGGGCTTAGGGATTTTTTACAAAAAATATTTTCTGCCGGTTAAGTTTTTGAGGGCTGATTTCTTGTCCTGTTATAAAAAGCCTTCTGTTTCGAGTGCCAAACTTTTCAGGAGAGCATTTTCAAGCTTTTGGCACCATTTTTGAGTGAATTGCCAAAAGTCAGATTTTTGCTGAAATTGTGACTCCGGGGCTTAAAGATTTTTTCAAAAAAAATGTTCTGCCGGATAGGTTTTTGAGGGCCTATTTTATTTTCCTTTGATAAAAAGTCTTCTGTTTCCAGGGCCAAACCTTTCAGGAGAGCATTTTCAAGCTTTTGGCACCATTTTTGAGTGAATTGCCAAAAGTCAGATTTTTGCTGAAATTGTGACCCCGGGGCTTAGGGATTTTTTCAAAAAAATATTTTCTGCCGGTTAAGTTTTTGAGGGCTGATTTCTTGTCCTGTGATAAAAATTCTTCTGTTTCGAGTGCCAAACCTTTCAGGAGAGCATTTTCAAGCTTTTGGCACCACTTTTGAGTGAATTGCCAAAAGTCAGATTTTTGCTGAAATTGTGACCCCGGGGCTTAGGTGTTTTTTTTTCAAAAAAATAATTTCTGCCGGTTAAGTTTTTGAGGGCTGATTTCTTCTCCTGTGATAAAAAGCCTTCTGTTTCGAGTGCCAAACCTTTCAGGAGAGCATTTTCAAGCTTTTGGCAGTTTTTTTGAGTGAATTGCCAAAAGTTAGATTTTTGCTGAAATTGTGACTCCGGGGCTTAGAGATTTTTTCAAAAAAATATTTTCTGCCGGATAGGTTTTTGAGGGCCTATTTTATTTTCCTTTGATAAAAAGACTTCTGTTTCCATCGCCAAAGCTTTCAGGGGAGCATTTTCAAGCTTTTGGCACCATTTTTGAGTGAATTGCCAAAAGTCAGATTTTTGCTGAAATTGTGACCCCGGGGCTTAGGTGTTTTTTTTCAAAAAAATATTTTCTGCCGGTTAAGTTTTTGAGGGCTGATTTCTTGTCCTGTGATAAAAAGCCTTCTGTTTCGAGTGCCAAACCTTTCAGGAGAGCATTTTCAAGCTTTTGGCACCATTTTTGAGTGAATTGCCAAAAGTCAGATTTTTTCTGAAATTGTGACCCCGGGGCTTAGGGATTTTTTCAAAAAAATATTTTCTGCCGGTTAAGTTTTTGAGGGCTGATTTCTTGTCCTGTGATAAAAAGCCTTCTGTTTCGAGTGCCAAACTTTTCAGGAGAGCATTTTCAAGCTTTTGGCACCACTTTTGAGTGAATTGCCAAAAGTCAGATTTTTGCTGAAATTGTGACCCCGGGGCTTAGGGATTTTCTCAAAAAAATATTTTCTGCCGCTTAGGTTTTGGAGGGCTGATTTATTTCCCTTTGATAAAAAGCCTTCTGTTTCCATCGCCAAAGCTTTCAGGGGAGCATTTTCCAGCTTTTGGCACCATTTTTGAGTGAATTGCCAAAAGTCAGATTTTTGCTGAAATTGTGACCCCGGGGCTTAGGGATTTTTTCAAAAAAATATTTTCTGCCGGTTAAGTTTTTGAGGGCTGATTTCTTGTCCTGTGATAAAAAGCCTTCTGTTTCGAGTGCCAAACCTTTCAGGAGAGCATTTTCAAGCTTTTGGCACCATTTTTGAGTGAATTGCCAAAAGTCAGATTTTTGCTGAAATTGTGACCCCGGGGCTTAGGGATTTTTTCAAAAAAATATTTTCTGCCGGATAGGTTTTTGAGGGCCTATTTTATTTTCCTTTGATAAAAAGACTTCTGTTTCCATCGCCAAAGCTTTCAGGGGAGCATTTTCAAGCTTTTGGCACCATTTTTGAGTGAATTGCCAAAAGTCAGATTTTTGCTGAAATTGTGACCCCGGGGCTTAGGGATTTTTTCAAAAAAATATTTTCTGCCGGTTAAGTTTTTGAGGGCTGATTTCTTGTCCTGTGATAAAAATTCTTCTGTTTCGAGTGCCAAACCTTTCAGGAGAGCATTTTCAAGCTTTTGGCACCACTTTTGAGTGAATTGCCAAAAGTCAGATTTTTGCTGAAATTGTGACCCCGGGGCTTAGGTGTTTTTTTTCAAAAAAATAATTTCTGCCGGTTAAGTTTTTGAGGGCTGATTTCTTGTCTTGTGATAAAAAGCCTTCTGTTTCGAGTGCCAAACCTTTCAGGAGAGCATTTTCAAGCTTTTGGCAGTTTTTTTGAGTGAATTGCCAAAAGTTAGATTTTTGCTGAAATTGTGACTCCGGGGCTTAGAGATTTTTTCAAAAAAATATTTTCTGCCGGATAGGTTTTTGAGGGCCTATTTTATTTTCCTTTGATAAAAAGACTTCTGTTTCCATCGCCAAAGCTTTCAGGGGAGCATTTTCAAGCTTTTGGCACCATTTTTGAGTGAATTGCCAAAAGTCAGATTTTTGCTGAAATTGTGACCCCGGGGCTTAGGTGTTTTTTTTCAAAAAAATATTTTCTGCCGGTTAAGTTTTTGAGGGCTGATTTCTTGTCCTGTGATAAAAAGCCTTCTGTTTCGAGTGCCAAACCTTTCAGGAGAGCATTTTCAAGCTTTTGGCACCATTTTTGAGTGAATTGCCAAAAGTCAGATTTTTTCTGAAATTGTGACCCCGGGGCTTAGGGATTTTTTCAAAAAAATATTTTCTGCCGGTTAAGTTTTTGAGGGCTGATTTCTTGTCCTGTGATAAAAAGCCTTCTGTTTCGAGTGCCAAACTTTTCAGGAGAGCATTTTCAAGCTTTTGGCACCACTTTTGAGTGAATTGCCAAAAGTCAGATTTTTGCTGAAATTGTGACCCCGGGGCTTAGGGATTTTTTCAAAAAAATATTTTCTGCCGCTTAGGTTTTTGAGGGCTGATTTATTTTCCTTTGATAAAAAGCCTCCTGTTTCGAGTGCCAAACCTTTCAGGAGAGCATTTTCAGGCTTTTGGAACCATTTTTGAGTGAATTGCCAAAAGTCAGATTTTTGCTGAAATTGTGACCCCGGGGCTTAGGGATTTTTTCAAAAAAATATTTTCTGCCGCTTAGGTTTTGGAGGGCTGATTTATTTTCCTTTGATAAAAAGACTTCTGTTTCCATCGCCAAAGCTTTCAGGGGAGCATTTTCCAGCTTTTGGCACCATTTTTGAGTGAATTGCCAAAAGTCAGATTTTTGCTGAAATTGTGACCCCGGGGCTTAGGGATTTTTTACAAAAAATATTTTCTGCCGGTTAAGTTTTTGAGGGCTGATTTCTTGTCCTGTGATAAAAAGCCTTCTGTTTCGAGTGCCAAACCTTTCAGGAGAGCATTTTCAAGCTTTTGGCACCATTTTTGAGTGAATTGCCAAAAGTCAGATTTTTTCTGAAATTGTGACCCCGGGGCTTAGGGATTTTTTCAAAAAAATATTTTCTGCCGGTTAAGTTTTTGAGGGCTGATTTCTTGTCCTGTGATAAAAAGCCTTCTGTTTCGAGTGCCAAACTTTTCAGGAGAGCATTTTCAAGCTTTTGGCACCACTTTTGAGTGAATTGCCAAAAGTCAGATTTTTGCTGAAATTGTGACCCCGGGGCTTAGGGATTTTTTCAAAAAAATATTTTCTGCCGCTTAGGTTTTTGAGGGCTGATTTATTTTCCTTTGATAAAAAGCCTCCTGTTTCGAGTGCCAAACCTTTCAGGAGAGCATTTTCAGGCTTTTGGAACCATTTTTGAGTGAATTGCCAAAAGTCAGATTTTTGCTGAAATTGTGACCCCGGGGCTTAGGGATTTTCTAAAAAAAATATTTTCTGCCGCTTAGGTTTTGGAGGGCTGATTTATTTCCCTTTGATAAAAAGCCTTCTGTTTCCATCGCCAAAGCTTTCAGGGGAGCATTTTCCAGCTTTTGGCACCATTTTTGAGTGAATTGCCAAAAGTCAGATTTTTGCTGAAATTGTGACCCCGGGGCTTAGGGATTTTTTCAAAAAAATATTTTCTGCCGGTTAAGTTTTTGAGGGCTGATTTCTTGTCCTGTGATAAAAAGCCTTCTGTTTCGAGTGCCAAACCTTTCAGGAGAGCATTTTCAAGCTTTTGGCACCATTTTTGAGTGAATTGCCAAAAGTCAGATTTTTGCTGAAATTGTGACCCCGGGGCTTAGGGATTTTTTCAAAAAAATATTTTCTGCCGGTTAAGTTTTTGAGGGCTGATTTCTTGTCCTGTGATAAAAAGCCTTCTGTTTCGAGTGCCAAACCTTTCAGGAGAGCATTTTCAAGCTTTTGGCACCATTTTTGAGTGAATTGCCAAAAGTCAGATTTTTTCTGAAATTGTGACCCCGGGGCTTAGGGATTTTTTCAAAAAAATATTTTCTGCCGGTTAAGTTTTTGAGGGCTGATTTCTTGTCCTGTGATAAAAAGCCTTCTGTTTCGAGTGCCAAACTTTTCAGGAGAGCATTTTCAAGCTTTTGGCACCACTTTTGAGTGAATTGCCAAAAGTCAGATTTTTGCTGAAATTGTGACCCCGGGGCTTAGGGATTTTTTCAAAAAAATATTTTCTGCCGCTTAGGTTTTTGAGGGCTGATTTATTTTCCTTTGATAAAAAGCCTCCTGTTTCGAGTGCCAAACCTTTCAGGAGAGCATTTTCAGGCTTTTGGAACCATTTTTGAGTGAATTGCCAAAAGTCAGATTTTTGCTGAAATTGTGACCCCGGGGCTTAGGGATTTTTTCAAAAAAATATTTTCTGCCGGTTAAGTTTTTGAGGGCTGATTTCTTGTCCTGTGATAAAAAGTCTTCTGTTTCGAGGGCCAAACCTTTCAGGAGAGCATTTTCAAGCTTTTGGCACCATTTTTGAGTGAATTGCCAAAAGTCAGATTTTTGCTGAAATTGTGACCCCGGGGCTTAGGGATTTTTTCCAAAAAATATTTTCTGCCGCTTAGGTTTTTGAGGGCTGATTTATTTTCCTTTGATAAAAAGACTTCTGTTTCCATCGCCAAAGCTTTCAGGGGAGCATTTTCAAGCTTTTGGCACCATTTTTGAGTGAATTGCCAAAAGTCAGATTTTTGCTTAAATTGTGACTCCGGGGCTTAGGGATTTTTTACAAAAAATATTTTCTGCCGGTTAAGTTTTTGAGGGCTGATTTCTTGTCCTGTGATAAAAAGCCTTCTGTTTCGAGTGCCAAACCTTTCAGGAGAGCATTTTCAGGCTTTTGGCACCATTTATGAGTGAATTGCCAAAAGTCAGATTTTTGCTGAAATTGTGACCCCGGGGCTTAGGGATTTTTTCAAAAAAATATTTTCTGCCGGATAGGTTTTTGAGGGCCTATTTTATTTTCCTTTGATAAAAAGACTTCTGTTTCGAGTGCCAAACTTTTCAGGAGAGCATTTTCAAGCTTTTGGCACCACTTTTGAGTGAATTGTCAAAAGTCAGATTTTTGCTGAAATTGTGACCCCGGGGCTTAGGGATTTTTTCAAAAAAATATTTTCTGCCGGTTAAGTTTTTGAGGGCTGATTTCTTGTCCTGTGATAAAAAGCCTTCTGTTTCGAGTGCCAAACCTTTCAGGAGAGCATTTTCATGCTTTTGGCACTTTTTTTTGTAAGAATTGCCAAAAGTCAGATTTTTGCTGAAATTGTGACCCCGGGGCTTAGGGATTTTTTTCAAAAAAATATTTTCTGCCGGTTAAGTTTTTGAGGGCTGATTTCTTGTCCTGTGATAAAAAGCCTTCTGTTTCGAGTGCCAAACCTTTCAGGAGAGCATTTTCAAGCTTTTGGCACTTTTTTTGTAAGAATTGCCAAAAGTCAGATTTTTGCTGAAATTGTGACCCCGGGGCTTAGGGATTTTTTCAAAAAAATATTTTCTGCCGGTTAAGTTTTTGAGGGCTGATTTCTTGTCCTGTGATAAAAAGCCTTCTGTTTCGAGTGCCAAACCTTTCAGGAGAGCATTTTCAAGCTTTTGGCACCATTTTTCAGTGAATTGCCAAAAGTCAGATTTTTGCTGAAATTGTGGCTTAGGGATTTTTTCAAAAAAATATTTTCTGCCGGTTAAGTTTTTGAGGGCTGATTTCTTGTCCTGTGATAAAAAGCCTTCTGTTTCGAGTGCCAAACCTTTCAGGAGAGCATTTTCAAGCTTTTGGCACCATTTTTGAGTGAATTGCCAAAAGTCAGATTTTTTCTGAAATTGTGACCCCGGGGCTTAGGGATTTTTTCAAAAAAATATTTTCTGCCGGTTAAGTTTTTGAGGGCTGATTTCTTGTCCTGTGATAAAAAGCCTTCTGTTTCGAGTGCCAAACTTTTCAGGAGAGCATTTTCAAGCTTTTGGCACCACTTTTGAGTGAATTGCCAAAAGTCAGATTTTTGCTGAAATTGTGACCCCGGGGCTTAGGGATTTTTTCAAAAAAATATTTTCTGCCGCTTAGGTTTTTGAGGGCTGATTTATTTTCCTTTGATAAAAAGCCTCCTGTTTCGAGTGCCAAACCTTTCAGGAGAGCATTTTCAGGCTTTTGGAACCATTTTTGAGTGAATTGCCAAAAGTCAGATTTTTGCTGAAATTGTGACCCCGGGGCTTAGGGATTTTCTCAAAAAAATATTTTCTGCCGTTTAGGTTTTGGAGGGCTGATTTATTTCCCTTTGATAAAAAGCCTTCTGTTTCCATCGCCAAAGCTTTCAGGGGAGCATTTTCCAGCTTTTGGCACCATTTTTGAGTGAATTGCCAAAAGTCAGATTTTTGCTGAAATTGTGACCCCGGGGCTTAGGGATTTTTTCAAAAAAATATTTTCTGCCGGTTAAGTTTTTGAGGGCTGATTTCTTGTCCTGTGATAAAAAGCCTTCTGTTTCGAGTGCCAAACCTTTCAGGAGAGCATTTTCAAGCTTTTGGCACCATTTTTGAGTGAATTGCCAAAAGTCAGATTTTTGCTGAAATTGTGACCCCGGGGCTTAGGGATTTTTTCAAAAAAATATTTTCTGCCGGTTAAGTTTTTGAGGGCTGATTTCTTGTCCTGTGATAAAAAGCCTTCTGTTTCGAGTGCCAAACCTTTCAGGAGAGCATTTTCAAGCTTTTGGCACCATATTTGAGTGAATTGCCAAAAGTCAGATTTTTGCTGAAATTGTGACCCCGGGGCTTAGGGATTTTTTCAAAAAAATATTTTCTGCCGCTTAGGTTTTTGAGGGCTGATTTATTTTCCTTTGATAAAAAGACTTCTGTTTCCATCGCCAAAGCTTTCAGGGGAGCATTTTCAAGCTTTTGGCACCATTTTTGAGTGAATTGCCAAAAGTCAGATTTTTGCTTAAATTGTGACTCCGGGGCTTAGGGATTTTTTACAAAAAATATTTTCTGCCGGTTAAGTTTTTGAGGGCTGATTTCTTGTCCTGTGATAAAAAGCCTTCTGTTTCGAGTGCCAAACCTTTCAGGAGAGCATTTTCAGGCTTTTGGCACCATTTATGAGTGAATTGCCAAAAGTCAGATTTTTGCTGAAATTGTGACCCCGGGGCTTAGGGATTTTTTCAAAAAAATATTTTCTGCCGGATAGGTTTTTGAGGGCCTATTTTATTTTCCTTTGATAAAAAGACTTCTGTTTCCATCGCCAAAGCTTTCAGGGGAGCATTTTCAAGCTTTTGGCACCATTTTTGAGTGAATTGCCAAAAGTCAGATTTTTGCTGAAATTGTGACCCCAGGGCTTAGGGATTTTTTCAAAAAAATATTTTCTGCCGGTTAAGTTTTTGAGGGCTGATTTCTTGTCCTGTGATAAAAAGCCTTCTGTTTCGAGTGCCAAACCTTTCAGGAGAGCATTTTCATGCTTTTGGCACTTTTTTTTGTAAGAATTGCCAAAAGTCAGATTTTTGCTGAAATTGTGACCCCGGGGCTTAGGGATTTTTTTCAAAAAAATATTTTCTGCCGGTTAAGTTTTTGAGGGCTGATTTCTTGTCCTGTGATAAAAAGCCTTCTGTTTCGAGTGCCAAACCTTTCAGGAGAGCATTTTCAAGCTTTTGGCACTTTTTTTGTAAGAATTGCCAAAAGTCAGATTTTGGCTGAAATTGTGACCCCGGGGCTTAGGGATTTTTTCAAAAAAATATTTTCTGCCGGTTAAGTTTTTGAGGGCTGATTTCTTGTCCTGTGATAAAAAGTCTTCTGTTTCGAGGGCCAAACCTTTCAGGAGAGCATTTTCAAGCTTTTGGCACCATTTTTGAGTGAATTGCCAAAAGTCAGATTTTTGCTGAAATTGTGACCCCGGGGCTTAGGGATTTTTTCAAAAAAATATTTTCTGCCGCTTAGGTTTTTGAGGGCCGATTTATTTTCCTTTGTTAAAAGACTTCTGTTTCCATCGCCAAAGCTTTCAGGGGAGCATTTTCAAGCTTTTGGCACCATTTTTGAGTGAATTGCCAAAAGTCAGATTTTTGCTGAAATTGTGACCCCGGGGCTTAGGGATTTTTTACAAAAAATATTTTCTGCCGGTTAAGTTTTTGAGGGCTGATTTCTTGTCCTGTGATAAAAAGCCTTCTGTTTCGAGTGCCAAACCTTTCAGGAGAGCATTTTCAGGCTTTTGGCACCATTTATGAGTGAATTGCCAAAAGTCAGATTTTTGCTGAAATTGTGACCCCGGGGCTTAGGGATTTTTTCAAAAAAATATTTTCTGCCGGATAGGTTTTTGAGGGCCTATTTTATTTTCCTTTGATAAAAAGACTTCTGTTTCCATCGCCAAAGCTTTCAGGGGAGCATTTTCAAGCTTTTGGCACCATTTTTGAGTGAATTGCCAAAAGTCAGATTTTTGCTGAAATTGTGACCCCAGGGCTTAGGGATTTTTTCAAAAAAATATTTTCTGCCGGTTAAGTTTTTGAGGGCTGATTTCCTGTCCTGTGATAAAAAGCCTTCTGTTTCGAGTGCCAAACCCTTCAGGAGAGCATTTTCACGCTTTTGGCACTTTTTTTTGTAAGAATTGCCAAAAGTCAGATTTTTGCTGAAATTGTGACCCCGTGGCTTAGGGATTTTTTTCAAAAAAATATTTTCTGCCGGTTAAGTTTTTGAGGGCTGATTTCTTGTCCTGTGATAAAAAGCCTTCTGTTTCGAGTGCCAAACCTTTCAGGAGAGCATTTTCAAGCTTTTGGCACTTTTTTTGTAAGAATTGTCAAAAGTCAGTTTTTTGCTGAAATTGTGACCCCGGGCTTAGGGATTTTTTCAAAAAAATATTTTCTGCCGGTTAAGTTTTTGAGGGCTGATTTCTTGTCCTGTGATAAAAAGTCTTCTGTTTCGAGGGCCAAACCTTTCAGGAGAGCATTTTCAAGCTTTTGGCACCATTTTTGAGTGAATTGCCAAAAGTCAGATTTTTGCTGAAATTGTGACCCCGGGGCTTAGGGATTTTTTCAAAAAAATATTTTCTGCCGGTTAAGTTTTTGAGGGCTGATTTCTTGTCCTGTGATAAAAATTCTTCTGTTTCGAGTGCCAAACCTTTCAGGAGAGCATTTTCAAGCTTTTGGCACCACTTTTGAGTGAATTGCCAAAAGTCAGATTTTTGCTGAAATTGTGACCCCGGGGCTTAGGTGTTTTTTTTCAAAAAAATAATTTCTGCCGGTTAAGTTTTTGAGGGCTGATTTCTTGTCCTGTGATAAAAAGCCTTCTGTTTCGAGTGCCAAACCTTTCAGGAGAGCATTTTCAAGCTTTTGGCAGTTTTTTTGAGTGAATTGCCGAAAGTTAGATTTTTGCTGAAATTGTGACTCCGGGGCTTAGAGATTTTTTCAAAAAAATATTTTCTGCCGGATAGGTTTTTGAGGGCCTATTTTATTTTCCTTTGATAAAAAGACTTCTGTTTCCATCGCCAAAGCTTTCAGGGGAGCATTTTCAAGCTTTTGGCACCATTTTTGAGTGAATTGCCAAAAGTCAGATTTTTGCTGAAATTGTGACCCCGGGGCTTAGGTGTTTTTTTTCAAAAAAATATTTTCTGCCGGTTAAGTTTTTGAGGGCTGATTTCTTGTCCTGTGATAAAAAGCCTTCTGTTTCGAGTGCCAAACCTTTCAGGAGAGCATTTTCAAGCTTTTTGCACCATTTTTGAGTGAATTGCCAAAAGTCAGATTTTTTCTGAAATTGTGACCCCGGGGCTTAGGGATTTTTTCAAAAAAATATTTTCTGCCGGTTAAGTTTTTGAGGGCTGATTTCTTGTCCTGTGATAAAAAGCCTTCTGTTTCGAGTGCCAAACTTTTCAGGAGAGCATTTTCAAGCTTTTGGCACCACTTTTGAGTGAATTGCCAAAAGTCAGATTTTTGCTGAAATTGTGACCCCGGGGCTTAGGGATTTTTTCAAAAAAATAATTTCTGCCGGTTAAGTTTTTGAGGGCTGATTTCTTGTCCTGTGATAAAAAGCCTTCTGTTTCGAGTGCCAAACCTTTCAGGAGAGCATTTTCAAGCTTTTGGCAGTTTTTTTGAGTGAATTGCCAAAAGTTAGATTTTTGCTGAAATTGTGACTCCGGGGCTTAGGGATTTTCTCAAAAAAATATTTTCTGCCGCTTAGGTTTTGGAGGGCTGATTTATTTCCCTTTGATAAAAAGCCTTCTGTTTCCATCGCCAAAGCTTTCAGGGGAGCATTTTCCCGCTTTTGGCACCATTTTTGAGTGAATTGCCAAAAGTCAGATTTTTGCTGAAATTGTGACCCCGGGGCTTAGGGATTTTTTCAAAAAAATATTTTCTGCCGGTTAAGTTTTTGAGGGCTGATTTCTTGTCGTGTGATAAAAAGCCTTCTGTTTCGAGTGCCAAACCTTTCAGGAGAGCATTTTCAAGCTTTTGGCACCATTTTTGAGTGAATTGCCAAAAGTCAGATTTTTGCTGAAATTGTGACCCCGGGGCTTAGGGATTTTTTTCAAAAAAATATTTTCTGCCGGTTAAGTTTTTGAGGGCTGATTTCTTGTCCTGTGATAAAAAGCCTTCTGTTTCGAGTGCCAAACCTTTCAGGAGAGCATTTTCAAGCTTTTGGCACTTTTTTTGTAAGAATTGCCAAAAGTCAGATTTTTTCTGAAATTGTGACCCCGGGGCTTAGGGATTTTTTCAAAAAAATATTTTCTGCCGGTTAAGTTTTTGAGGGCTGATTTCTTGTCCTGTGATAAAAAGCCTTCTGTTTCCATCGCCAAAGCTTTCAGGGGATCATTTTCAAGCTTTTGGTACCATTTTTGAGTGAATTGCCAAAAGTCAGATTTTTGCTGAAATTGTGACCCCGGGGCTTAGAGATTTTTTCAAAAAAATATTTTCTGCCGGATAGGTTTTTGAGGGCCTATTTTATTTTCCTTTGATAAAAAGACTTCTGTTTCCATCGCCAATGCTTTCAAGGGAGCATTTTCCAGCTTTTGGCACCATTTTTGAGTGAATTGCCAAAAGTCAGATTTTTGCTGAAATTGTGACCCCGGGGCTTAGGGATTTTTTCAAAAAAATATTTTCTGCCGGTTAAGTTTTTGAGGGCTGATTTCTTATCCTGTGATAAAAAGCCTTCTGTTCCGAGTGCCAAACCTTTCAGGAGAGCATTTTCAAGCTTTTGGCACCATTTTTGAGTGAATTGCCAAAAGTCAGATTTTTGCTGAAATTGTGACCCCGGGGCTTAGGGATTTTTTCAAAAAAATATTTTCTGCCGGATAGGTTTTTGAGGGCCTATTTTATTTTCCTTTGATAAAAAGCGTTCTGTTTTGAGTGCCAAACTTTTCAGGAGAGCATTTTCAAGCTTTTGTCACCACTTTTGAGTGAATTGCCAAAAGTCAGATTTTTGCTGAAATTGTGACCCCGGGGCTTAGGGATTTTTTCAAAAAAATATTTTCTGCCGCTTAGGTTTTTGAGGGCTGATTTATTTTCCTTTGATAAAAAGACTTCTGTTTCCATCGCCAAAGCTTTCAGGGGAGCATTTTCAAGCTTTTGGCACCATTTTTGAGTGAATTGCCAAAAGTCAGATTTTTGCTGAAATTGTGACCCCGGGGCTTAGGGATTTTTTACAAAAAATATTTTCTGCCGGTTAAGTTTTTGAGGGCTGATTTCTTGTCCTGTGATAAAAAGCCTTCTGTTTCGAGTGCCAAACCTTTCAGGAGAGCATTTTCAAACTTTTGGCACCATTTATGAGTGAATTGCCAAAAGTCAGATTTTTGCTGAAATTGTGACCCCGGGGCTTAGGGATTTTTTCAAAAAAATATTTTCTGCCGGATAGGTTTTTGAGGGCCTATTTTATTTTCCTTTGATAAAAAGACTTCTGTTTCCATCGCCAAAGCTTTCAGGGGAGCATTTTCAAGCTTTTGGCACCATTTTTGAGTGAATTGCCAAAAGTCAGATTTTTGCTGAAATTGTGACCCCAGGGCTTAGGGATTTTTTCAAAAAAATATTTTCTGCCGGTTAAGTTTTTGAGGGCTGGTTTCTTGTCCTGTGATAAAAAGCCTTCTGTTTCGAGTGCCAAACCTTTCAGGAGAGCATTTTCACGCTTTTGGCACTTTTTTTGGTAAGAATTGCCAAAAGTCAGATTTTTGCTGAAATTGTGACCCCGGGGCTTAGGGATTTTTTTCAAAAAAATATTTTCTGCCGGTTAAGTTTTTGAGGGCTGATTTCTTGTCCTGTGATAAAAAGCCTTCTGTTTCGAGTGCCAAACCTTTCAGGAGAGCATTTTCAAGCTTTTGGCACTTTTTTTGTAAGAATTGCCAAAAGTCAGATTTTTGCTGAAATTGTGACCCCGGGGCTTAGGGATTTTTTCAAAAAAATATTTTCTGCCGGTTAAGTTTTTGAGGGCTGATTTCTTGTCCTGTGATAAAAAGTCTTCTGTTTCGAGGGCCAAACCTTTCAGGAGAGCATTTTCAAGCTTTTGGCACCATTTTTGAGTGAATTGCCAAAAGTCAGATTTTTGCTGAAATTGTGACCCCGGGGCTTAGGGATTTTTTCAAAAAAATATTTTCTGCCGCTTAGGTTTTTGAGGGCCGATTTATTTTCCTTTGATAAAAAGACTTCTGTTTCCATCGCCAAAGCTTTCAGGGGAGCATTTTCAAGCTTTTGGCACCATTTTTGAGTGAATTGCCAAAAGTCAGATTTTTGCTGAAATTGTGACCCCGGGGCTTAGGGATTTTTTACAAAAAATATTTTCTGCCGGTTAAGTTTTTGAGGCCTGATTTCTTGTCCTGTGATAAAAAGCCTTCTGTTTCGAGTGCCAAACCTTTCAGGAGAGCATTTTCAGGCTTTTGGCACCATTTATGAGTGAATTGCCAAAAGTCAGATTTTTGCTGAAATTGTGACCCCGGGGCTTAGGGATTTTTTCAAAAAAATATTTTCTGCCGGATAGGTTTTTGAGGGCCTATTTTATTTTCCTTTGATAAAAAGACTTCTGTTTCCATCGCCAAAGCTTTCAGGGGAGCATTTTCAAGCTTTTGGCACCATTTTTGAGTGAATTGCCAAAAGTCAGATTTTTGCTGAAATTGTGACCCCGGGGCTTAGGTGTTTTTTTTCAAAAAAATATTTTCTGCCGGTTAAGTTTTTGAGGGCTGATTTCTTGTCCTGTGATAAAAAGCCTTCTGTTTCGAGTGCCAAACCTTTCAGGAGAGCATTTTCAAGCTTTTTGCACCATTTTTGAGTGAATTGCCAAAAGTCAGATTTTTTCTGAAATTGTGACCCCGGGGCTTAGGGATTTTTTCAAAAAAATATTTTCTGCCGGATAGGTTTTTGAGGGCCTATTTTATTTTCCTTTGATAAAAAGACTTCTGTTTCCATCGCCAAAGCTTTCAGGGGAGCATTTTCAAGCTTTTGGCACCATTTTTGAGTGAATTGCCAAAAGTCAGATTTTTGCTGAAATTGTGACCCCGGGGCTTAGGTGTTTTTTTTCAAAAAAATATTTTCTGCCGGTTAAGTTTTTGAGGGCTGATTTCTTGTCCTGTGATAAAAAGTCTTCTGTTTCGAGGGCCAAACCTTTCAGGAGAGCATTTTCAAGCTTTTGGCACCATTTTTGAGTGAATTGCCAAAAGTCAGATTTTTGCTGAAATTGTGACCCCGGGGCTTAGGGATTTTTTTCAAAAAAATATTTTCTGCCGCTTAGGTTTTTGAGGGCCGATTTATTTTCCTTTGATAAAAAGACTTCTGTTTCCATCGCCAAAGCTTTCAGGGGAGCATTTTCAAGCTTTTGGCACCATTTTTGAGTGAATTGCCAAAAGTCAGATTTTTGCTGAAATTGTGACCCCAGGGCTTAGGGATTTTTTACAAAAATTATTTTCTGCCGGTTAAGTTTTTGAGGCCTGATTTCTTGTCCTGTGATAAAAAGCCTTCTGTTTCGAGTGCCAAACCTTTCAGGAGAGCATTTTCAGGCTTTTGGCACCATTTATGAGTGAATTGCCAAAAGTCAGATTTTTGCTGAAATTGTGACCCCGGGGCTTAGGGATTTTTTCAAAAAAATATTTTCTGCCGGATAGGTTTTTGAGGGCCTATTTTATTTTCCTTTGATAAAAAGACTTCTGTTTCCATCGCCAAAGCTTTCAGGGGAGCATTTTCAAGCTTTTGGCACCATTTTTGAGTGAATTGCCAAAAGTCAGATTTTTGCTGAAATTGTGACCCCGGGGCTTAGGTGTTTTTTTTTCAAAAAAATATTTTCTGCCGGTTAAGTTTTTGAGGGCTGATTTCTTGTCCTGTGATAAAAAGCCTTCTGTTTCGAGTGCCAAACCTTTCAGGAGAGCATTTTCAAGCTTTTTGCACCATTTTTGAGTGAATTGCCAAAAGTCAGATTTTTTCTGAAATTGTGACCCCGGGGCTTAGGGATTTTTTCAAAAAAATATTTTCTGCCGGATAGGTTTTTGAGGGCCTATTTTATTTTCCTTTGATAAAAAGACTTCTGTTTCCATCGCCAAAGCTTTCAGGGGAGCATTTTCAAGCTTTTGGCACCATTTTTGAGTGAATTGCCAAAAGTCAGATTTTTGCTGAAATTGTGACCCCGGGGCTTAGGTGTTTTTTTTCAAAAAAATATTTTCTGCCGGTTAAGTTTTTGAGGGCCTATTTTATTTTCCTTTGATAAAAAGACTTCTGTTTCCATCGCCAAAGCTTTCAGGGGAGCATTTTCAAGCTTTTGGCACCATTTTTGAGTGAATTGCCAAAAGTCAGATTTTTGCTGAAATTGTGACCCCGGGGCTTAGGTGTTTTTTTTCAAAAAAATATTTTCTGCCGGTTAAGTTTTTGAGGGCTGATTTCTTGTCCTGTGATAAAAAGCCTTCTGTTTCGAGTGCCAAACCTTTCAGGAGAGCATTTTCAAGCTTTTTGCACCATTTTTGAGTGAATTGCCAAAAGTCAGATTTTTTCTGAAATTGTGACCCCGGGGCTTAGGGATTTTTTCAAAAAAATATTTTCTGCCGGATAGGTTTTTGAGGGCCTATTTTATTTTCCTTTGATAAAAAGACTTCTGTTTCCATCGCCAAAGCTTTCAGGGGAGCATTTTCAAGCTTTTGGCACCATTTTTGAGTGAATTGCCAAAAGTCAGATTTTTGCTGAAATTGTGACCCCGGGGCTTAGGTGTTTTTTTTCAAAAAAATATTTTCTGCCGGTTAAGTTTTTGAGGGCCTATTTTATTTTCCTTTGATAAAAAGACTTCTGTTTCCATCGCCAAAGCTTTCAGGGGAGCATTTTCAAGCTTTTGGCACCATTTTTGAGTGAATTGCCAAAAGTCAGATTTTTGCTGAAATTGTGACCCCGGGGCTTAGGTGTTTTTTTTCAAAAAAATATTTTCTGCCGGTTAAGTTTTTGAGGGCTGATTTCTTGTCCTGTGATAAAAAGCCTTCTGTTTCGAGTGCCAAACCTTTCAGGAGAGCATTTTCAAGCTTTTTGCACCATTTTTGAGTGAATTGCCAAAAGTCAGATTTTTTCTGAAATTGTGACCCCGGGGCTTAGGGATTTTTTCAAAAAAATATTTTCTGCCGGATAGGTTTTTGAGGGCCTATTTTATTTTCCTTTGATAAAAAGACTTCTGTTTCCATCGCCAAAGCTTTCAGGGGAGCATTTTCAAGCTTTTGGCACCATTTTTGAGTGAATTGCCAAAAGTCAGATTTTTGCTGAAATTGTGACCCCGGGGCTTAGGTGTTTTTTTTCAAAAAAATATTTTCTGCCGGTTAAGTTTTTGAGGGCTGATTTCTTGTCCTGTGATAAAAAGTCTTCTGTTTCGAGGGCCAAACCTTTCAGGAGAGCATTTTCAAGCTTTTGGCACCATTTTTGAGTGAATTGCCAAAAGTCAGATTTTTGCTGAAATTGTGACCCCGGGGCTTAGGGATTTTTTCAAAAAAATATTTTCTGCCGCTTAGGTTTTTGAGGGCCGATTTATTTTCCTTTGATAAAAAGACTTCTGTTTCCATCGCCAAAGCTTTCAGGGGAGCATTTTCAAGCTTTTGGCACCATTTTTGAGTGAATTGCCAAAAGTCAGATTTTTGCTGAAATTGTGACCCCAGGGCTTAGGGATTTTTTACAAAAATTATTTTCTGCCGGTTAAGTTTTTGAGGCCTGATTTCTTGTCCTGTGATAAAAAGCCTTCTGTTTCGAGTGCCAAACCTTTCAGGAGAGCATTTTCAGGCTTTTGGCACCATTTATGAGTGAATTGCCAAAAGTCAGATTTTTGCTGAAATTGTGACCCCGGGGCTTAGGGATTTTTTCAAAAAAATATTTTCTGCCGGATAGGTTTTTGAGGGCCTATTTTATTTTCCTTTGATAAAAAGACTTCTGTTTCCATCGCCAAAGCTTTCAGGGGAGCATTTTCAAGCTTTTGGCACCATTTTTGAGTGAATTGCCAAAAGTCAGATTTTTGCTGAAATTGTGACCCCGGGGCTTAGGTGTTTTTTTTTCAAAAAAATATTTTCTGCCGGTTAAGTTTTTGAGGGCTGATTTCTTGTCCTGTGATAAAAAGCCTTCTGTTTCGAGTGCCAAACCTTTCAGGAGAGCATTTTCAAGCTTTTTGCACCATTTTTGAGTGAATTGCCAAAAGTCAGATTTTTTCTGAAATTGTGACCCCGGGGCTTAGGGATTTTTTCAAAAAAATATTTTCTGCCGGATAGGTTTTTGAGGGCCTATTTTATTTTCCTTTGATAAAAAGACTTCTGTTTCCATCGCCAAAGCTTTCAGGGGAGCATTTTCAAGCTTTTGGCACCATTTTTGAGTGAATTGCCAAAAGTCAGATTTTTGCTGAAATTGTGACCCCGGGGCTTAGGTGTTTTTTTTCAAAAAAATATTTTCTGCCGGTTAAGTTTTTGAGGGCTGATTTCTTGTCCTGTGATAAAAAGTCTTCTGTTTCGAGGGCCAAACCTTTCAGGAGAGCATTTTCAAGCTTTTGGCACCATTTTTGAGTGAATTGCCAAAAGTCAGATTTTTGCTGAAATTGTGACCCCGGGGCTTAGGGATTTTTTCAAAAAAATATTTTCTGCCGCTTAGGTTTTTGAGGGCCGATTTATTTTCCTTTGATAAAAAGACTTCTGTTTCCATCGCCAAAGCTTTCAGGGGAGCATTTTCAAGCTTTTGGCACCATTTTTGAGTGAATTGCCAAAAGTCAGATTTTTGCTGAAATTGTGATCCCGGGGCTTAGGGATTTTTTACAAAAAATATTTTCTGCCGGTTAAGTTTTTGAGGGCTGATTTCTTGTCCTGTGATAAAAAGCCTTCTGTTTCGAGTGCCAAACCTTTCAGGAGAGCATTTTCAAGCTTTTTGCACCATTTTTGAGTGAATTGCCAAAAGTCAGATTTTTTCTGAAATTGTGACCCCGGGGCTTAGGGATTTTTTCAAAAAAATATTTTCTGCCGGATAGGTTTTTGAGGGCCTATTTTATTTTCCTTTGATAAAAAGACTTCTGTTTCCATCGCCAAAGCTTTCAGGGGAGCATTTTCAAGCTTTTGGCACCATTTTTGAGTGAATTGCCAAAAGTCAGATTTTTGCTGAAATTGTGACCCCGGGGCTTAGGTGTTTTTTTTCAAAAAAATATTTTCTGCCGGTTAAGTTTTTGAGGGCTGATTTCTTGTCCTGTGATAAAAAGTCTTCTGTTTCGAGGGCCAAACCTTTCAGGAGAGCATTTTCAAGCTTTTGGCACCATTTTTGAGTGAATTGCCAAAAGTCAGATTTTTGCTGAAATTGTGACCCCGGGGCTTAGGGATTTTTTCAAAAAAATATTTTCTGCCGCTTAGGTTTTTGAGGGCCGATTTATTTTCCTTTGATAAAAAGACTTCTGTTTCCATCGCCAAAGCTTTCAGGGGAGCATTTTCAAGCTTTTGGCACCATTTTTGAGTGAATTGCCAAAAGTCAGATTTTTGCTGAAATTGTGATCCCGGGGCTTAGGGATTTTTTACAAAAAATATTTTCTGCCGGTTAAGTTTTTGAGGCCTGATTTCTTGTCCTGTGATAAAAAGCCTTCTGTTTCGAGTGCCAAACCTTTCAGGAGAGCATTTTCAGGCTTTTGGCACCATTTATGAGTGAATTGCCAAAAGTCAGATTTTTGCTGAAATTGTGACCCCGGGGCTTAGGGATTTTTTCAAAAAAATATTTTCTGCCGGATAGGTTTTTGAGGGCCTATTTTATTTTCCTTTGATAAAAAGACTTCTGTTTCCATCGCCAAAGCTTTCAGGGGAGCATTTTCAAGCTTTTGGCACCATTTTTGAGTGAATTGCCAAAAGTCAGATTTTTGCTGAAATTGTGACCCCGGGGCTTAGGTGTTTTTTTTCAAAAAAATATTTTCTGCCGGTTAAGTTTTTGAGGGCTGATTTCTTGTCCTGTGATAAAAAGCCTTCTGTTTCGAGTGCCAAACCTTTCAGGAGAGCATTTTCAAGCTTTTTGCACCATTTTTGAGTGAATTGCCAAAAGTCAGATTTTTTCTGAAATTGTGACCCCGGGGCTTAGGGATTTTTTCAAAAAAATATTTTCTGCCGGATAGGTTTTTGAGGGCCTATTTTATTTTCCTTTGATAAAAAGACTTCTGTTTCCATCGCCAAAGCTTTCAGGGGAGCATTTTCAAGCTTTTGGCACCATTTTTGAGTGAATTGCCAAAAGTCAGATTTTTGCTGAAATTGTGACCCCGGGGCTTAGGTGTTTTTTTTCAAAAAAATATTTTCTGCCGGTTAAGTTTTTGAGGGCTGATTTCTTGTCCTGTGATAAAAAGCCTTCTGCTTCGAGTGCCAAACCTTTCAGGAGAGCATTTTCAAGCTTTTTGCACCATTTTTGAGTGAATTGCCAAAAGTCAGATTTTTTCTGAAATTGTGACCCCGGGGCTTAGGGATTTTTTCAAAAAAATATTTTCTGCCGGTTAAGCTTTTGAGGGCTGATTTCTTGTCCTGTGATAAAAAGCCTTCTGTTTCGAGTGCCAAACTTTTCAGGAGAGCATTTTCAAGCTTTTGGCACCACTTTTGAGTGAATTGCCAAAAGTCAGATTTTTGCTGAAATTGTGACCCCGGGGCTTAGGGATTTTTTCAAAAAAATATTTTCTGCCGGATAGGTTTTTGAGGGCCTATTTTATTTTCCTTTGATAAAAAGACTTCTGTTTCCATCGCCAAAGCTTTCAGGGGAGCATTTTCAAGCTTTTGGCACCATTTTTGAGTGAATTGCCAAAAGTCAGATTTTTGCTGAAATTGTGACCCCAGGGCTTAGGGATTTTTTCAAAAAAATATTTTCTGCCGGTTAAGTTTTTGAGGGCTGGTTTCTTGTCCTGTGATAAAAAGCCTTCTGTTTCGAGTGCCAAACCTTTCAGGAGAGCATTTTCACGCTTTTGGCACTTTTTTTGGTAAGAATTGCCAAAAGTCAGATTTTTGCTGAAATTGTGACCCCGGGGCTTAGGGATTTTTTTCAAAAAAATATTTTCTGCCGGTTAAGTTTTTGAGGGCTGATTTCTTGTCCTGTGATAAAAAGCCTTCTGTTTCGAGTGCCAAACCTTTCAGGAGAGCATTTTCAAGCTTTTGGCACTTTTTTTGTAAGAATTGCCAAAAGTCAGATTTTTGCTGAAATTGTGACCCCGGGGCTTAGGGATTTTTTCAAAAAAATATTTTCTGCCGGTTAAGTTTTTGAGGGCTGATTTCTTGTCCTGTGATAAAAAGTCTTCTGTTTCGAGGGCCAAACCTTTCAGGAGAGCATTTTCAAGCTTTTGGCACCATTTTTGAGTGAATTGCCAAAAGTCAGATTTTTGCTGAAATTGTGACCCCGGGGCTTAGGGATTTTTTCAAAAAAATATTTTCTGCCGCTTAGGTTTTTGAGGGCCGATTTATTTTCCTTTGATAAAAAGACTTCTGTTTCCATCGCCAAAGCTTTCAGGGGAGCATTTTCAAGCTTTTGGCACCATTTTTGAGTGAATTGCCAAAAGTCAGATTTTTGCTGAAATTGTGACCCCGGGGCTTAGGGATTTTTTACAAAAAATATTTTCTGCCGGTTAAGTTTTTGAGGCCTGATTTCTTGTCCTGTGATAAAAAGCCTTCTGTTTCGAGTGCCAAACCTTTCAGGAGAGCATTTTCAGGCTTTTGGCACCATTTTTGAGTGAATTGCCAAAAGTCAGATTTTTGCTGAAATTGTGACCCCGGGGCTTAGGGATTTTTTCAAAAAAATATTTTCTGCCGGATAGGTTTTTGAGGGCCTATTTTATTTTCCTTTGATAAAAAGACTTCTGTTTCCATCGCCAAAGCTTTCAGGGGAGCATTTTCAAGCTTTTGGCACCATTTTTGAGTGAATTGCCAAAAGTCAGATTTTTGCTGAAATTGTGACCCCGGGGCTTAGGTGTTTTTTTTCAAAAAAATATTTTCTGCCGGTTAAGTTTTTGAGGGCTGATTTCTTGTCCTGTGATAAAAAGCCTTCTGTTTCGAGTGCCAAACCTTTCAGGAGAGCATTTTCAAGCTTTTTGCACCATTTTTGAGTGAATTGCCAAAAGTCAGATTTTTTCTGAAATTGTGACCCCGGGGCTTAGGGATTTTTTCAAAAAAATATTTTCTGCCGGATAGGTTTTTGAGGGCCTATTTTATTTTCCTTTGATAAAAAGACTTCTGTTTCCATCGCCAAAGCTTTCAGGGGAGCATTTTCAAGCTTTTGGCACCATTTTTGAGTGAATTGCCAAAAGTCAGATTTTTGCTGAAATTGTGACCCCGGGGCTTAGGTGTTTTTTTTCAAAAAAATATTTTCTGCCGGTTAAGTTTTTGAGGGCTGATTTCTTGTCCTGTGATAAAAAGTCTTCTGTTTCGAGGGCCAAACCTTTCAGGAGAGCATTTTCAAGCTTTTGGCACCATTTTTGAGTGAATTGCCAAAAGTCAGATTTTTGCTGAAATTGTGACCCCGGGGCTTAGGGATTTTTTCAAAAAAATATTTTCTGCCGCTTAGGTTTTTGAGGGCCGATTTATTTTCCTTTGATAAAAAGACTTCTGTTTCCATCGCCAAAGCTTTCAGGGGAGCATTTTCAAGCTTTTGGCACCATTTTTGAGTGAATTGCCAAAAGTCAGATTTTTGCTGAAATTGTGACCCCGGGGCTTAGGGATTTTTTACAAAAAATATTTTCTGCCGGTTAAGTTTTTGAGGCCTGATTTCTTGTCCTGTGATAAAAAGCCTTCTGTTTCGAGTGCCAAACCTTTCAGGAGAGCATTTTCAGGCTTTTGGCACCATTTATGAGTGAATTGCCAAAAGTCAGATTTTTGCTGAAATTGTGACCCCGGGGCTTAGGGATTTTTTCAAAAAAATATTTTCTGCCGGATAGGTTTTTGAGGGCCTATTTTATTTTCCTTTGATAAAAAGACTTCTGTTTCCATCGCCAAAGCTTTCAGGGGAGCATTTTCAAGCTTTTGGCAGCATTTTTGAGTGAATTGCCAAAAGTCAGATTTTTGCTGAAATTGTGACCCCGGGGCTTAGGTGTTTTTTTTCAAAAAAATATTTTCTGCCGGTTAAGTTTTTGAGGGCTGATTTCTTGTCCTGTGATAAAAATCTTCTGTTTCGAGGGCCAAACCTTTCAGGAGAGCATTTTCAAGCTTTTGGCACCATTTTTGAGTGAATTGCCAAAAGTCAGATTTTTGCTGAAATTGTGACCCCGGGGCTTAGGGATTTTTTCAAAAAAATATTTTCTGCCGCTTAGGTTTTTGAGGGCCGATTTATTTTCCTTTGATAAAAAGACTTCTGTTTCCATCGCCAAAGCTTTCAGGGGAGCATTTTCAAGCTTTTGGCACCATTTTTGAGTGAATTGCCAAAAGTCAGATTTTTGCTGAAATTGTGATCCCGGGGCTTAGGGATTTTTTACAAAAAATATTTTCTGCCGGTTAAGTTTTTGAGGCCTGATTTCTTGTCCTGTGATAAAAAGCCTTCTGTTTCGAGTGCCAAACCTTTCAGGAGAGCATTTTCAGGCTTTTGGCACCATTTATGAGTGAATTGCCAAAAGTCAGATTTTTGCTGAAATTGTGACCCCGGGGCTTAGGGATTTTTTCAAAAAAATATTTTCTGCCGGATAGGTTTTTGAGGGCCTATTTTATTTTCCTTTGATAAAAAGACTTCTGTTTCCATCGCCAAAGCTTTCAGGGGAGCATTTTCAAGCTTTTGGCACCATTTTTGAGTGAATTGCCAAAAGTCAGATTTTTGCTGAAATTGTGACCCCGGGGCTTAGGTGTTTTTTTTCAAAAAAATATTTTCTGCCGGTTAAGTTTTTGAGGGCTGATTTCTTGTCCTGTGATAAAAAGCCTTATGTTTCGAGTGCCAAACCTTTCAGGAGAGCATTTTCAAGCTTTTTGCACCATTTTTGAGTGAATTGCCAAAAGTCAGATTTTTTCTGAAATTGTGACCCCGGGGCTTAGGGATTTTTTCAAAAAAATATTTTCTGCCGGATAGGTTTTTGAGGGCCTATTTTATTTTCCTTTGATAAAAAGACTTCTGTTTCCATCGCCAAAGCTTTCAGGGGAGCATTTTCAAGCTTTTGGCACCATTTTTGAGTGAATTGCCAAAAGTCAGATTTTTGCTGAAATTGTGACCCCGGGGCTTAGGTGTTTTTTTTCAAAAAAATATTTTCTGCCGGTTAAGTTTTTGAGGGCTGATTTCTTGTCCTGTGATAAAAAGCCTTCTGTTTCGAGTGCCAAACCTTTCAGGAGAGCATTTTCAAGCTTTTTGCACCATTTTTGAGTGAATTGCCAAAAGTCAGATTTTTTCTGAAATTGTGACCCCGGGGCTTAGGGATTTTTTCAAAAAAATATTTTCTGCCGGTTAAGCTTTTGAGGGCTGATTTCTTGTCCTGTGATAAAAAGCCTTCTGTTTCGAGTGCCAAACTTTTCAGGAGAGCATTTTCAAGCTTTTGGCACCACTTTTGAGTGAATTGCCAAAAGTCAGATTTTTGCTGAAATTGTGACCCCGGGGCTTAGGGATTTTTTCAAAAAAATAATTTCTGCCGGTTAAGTTTTTGAGGGCTGATTTCTTGTCCTGTGATAAAAAGCCTTCTGTTTCGAGTGCCAAACCTTTCAGGAGAGCATTTTCAAGCTTTTGGCAGTTTTTTTGAGTGAATTGCCAAAAGTTAGATTTTTGCTGAAATTGTGACTCCGGGGCTTAGGGATTTTCTCAAAAAAATATTTTCTGCCGCTTAGGTTTTGGAGGGCTGATTTATTTCCCTTTGATAAAAAGCCTTCTGTTTCCATCGCCAAAGCTTTCAGGGGAGCATTTTCCAGCTTTTGGCACCATTTTTGAGTGAATTGCCAAAAGTCAGATTTTTGCTGAAATTGTGACCCCGGGGCTTAGGGATTTTTTCAAAAAAATATTTTCTGCCGGTTAAGTTTTTGAGGGCTGATTTCTTGTCGTGTGATAAAAAGCCTTCTGTTTCGAGTGCCAAACCTTTCAGGAGAGCATTTTCAAGCTTTTGGCACCATTTTTGAGTGAATTGCCAAAAGTCAGATTTTTGCTGAAATTGTGACCCCGGGGCTTAGGGATTTTTTTCAAAAAAATATTTTCTGCCGGTTAAGTTTTTGAGGGCTGATTTCTTGTCCTGTGATAAAAAGCCTTCTGTTTCGAGTGCCAAACCTTTCAGGAGAGCATTTTCAAGCTTTTGGCACTTTTTTTGTAAGAATTGCCAAAAGTCAGATTTTTTCTGAAATTGTGACCCCGGGGCTTAGGGATATTTTCAAAAAAATATTTTCTGCCGGTTAAGTTTTTGAGGGCTGATTTCTTGTCCTGTGATAAAAAGCCTTCTGTTTCCATCGCCAAAGCTTTCAGGGGATCATTTTCAAGCTTTTGGTACCATTTTTGAGTGAATTGCCAAAAGTCAGATTTTTGCTGAAATTGTGACCCCGGGGCTTAGAGATTTTTTCAAAAAAATATTTTCTGCCGGATAGGTTTTTGAGGGCCTATTTTATTTTCCTTTGATAAAAAGACTTCTGTTTCCATCGCCAAAGCTTTCAGGGGAGCATTTTCAAGCTTTTGGCACCATTTTTGAGTGAATTGCCAAAAGTCAGATTTTTGCTGAAATTGTGACCCCGGGGCTTAGGGATTTTTTCAAAAAAATATTTTCTGCCAGTTAAGTTTTTGAGGGCTGATTTCTTGTCCTGTGATAAAAAGCCTTCTGTTCCGAGTGCCAAACCTTTCAGGAGAGCATTTTCAAGCTTTTGGCACCATTTTTGAGTGAATTGCCAAAAGTCAGATTTTTTCTGAAATTGTGACCCCGGGGCTTAGGGATTTTTTCAAAAAAATATTTTCTGCCGGTTAAGCTTTTGAGGGCTGATTTCTTGTCCTGTGATAAAAAGCCTTCTGTTTCGAGTGCCAAACCTTTCAGGAGAGCATTTTCAGGCTTTTGGCACCATTTATGAGTGAATTGCCAAAAGTCAGATTTTTGCTGAAATTGTGACCCCGGGGCTTAGGGATTTTTTCAAAAAAATATTTTCTGCCGGATAGGTTTTTGAGGGCCTATTTTATTTTCCTTTGATAAAAAGACTTCTGTTTCCATCGCCAAAGCTTTCAGGGGAGCATTTTCAAGCTTTTGGCACCATTTTTGAGTGAATTGCCAAAAGTCAGATTTTTGCTGAAATTGTGACCCCGGGGATTAGGTGTTTTTTTTCAAAAAAATATTTTCTGCCGGTTAAGTTTTTGAGGGCTGATTTCTTGTCCTGTGATAAAAAGCCTTCTGTTTCGAGTGCCAAACCTTTCAGGAGAGCATTTTCAAGCTTTTTGCACCATTTATGAGTGAATTGCCAAAAGTCAGATTTTTTCTGAAATTGTGACCCCGGGGCTTAGGGATTTTTTCAAAAAAATATTTTCTGCCGGATAGGTTTTTGAGGGCCTATTTTATTTTCCTTTGATAAAAAGACTTCTGTTTCCATCGCCAAAGCTTTCAGGGGAGCATTTTCAAGCTTTTGGCACCATTTTTGAGTGAATTGCCAAAAGTCAGATTTTTGCTGAAATTGTGACCCCGGGGCTTAGGTGTTTTTTTTCAAAAAAATATTTTCTGCCGGTTAAGTTTTTGAGGGCTGATTTCTTGTCCTGTGATAAAAAGCCTTCTGCTTCGAGTGCCAAACCTTTCAGGAGAGCATTTTCAAGCTTTTTGCACCATTTTTGAGTGAATTGCCAAAAGTCAGATTTTTTCTGAAATTGTGACCCCGGGGCTTAGGGATTTTTTCAAAAAAATATTTTCTGCCGGTTAAGCTTTTGAGGGCTGATTTCTTGTCCTGTGATAAAAAGCCTTCTGTTTCGAGTGCCAAACTTTTCAGGAGAGCATTTTCAAGCTTTTGGCACCACTTTTGAGTGAATTGCCAAAAGTCAGATTTTTGCTGAAATTGTGACCCCGGGGCTTAGGGATTTTTTCAAAAAAATATTTTCTGCCGGATAGGTTTTTGAGGGCCTATTTTATTTTCCTTTGATAAAAAGACTTCTGTTTCCATCGCCAAAGCTTTCAGGGGAGCATTTTCAAGCTTTTGGCACCATTTTTGAGTGAATTGCCAAAAGTCAGATTTTTGCTGAAATTGTGACCCCAGGGCTTAGGGATTTTTTCAAAAAAATATTTTCTGCCGGTTAAGTTTTTGAGGGCTGGTTTCTTGTCCTGTGATAAAAAGCCTTCTGTTTCGAGTGCCAAACCTTTCAGGAGAGCATTTTCACGCTTTTGGCACTTTTTTTGGTAAGAATTGCCAAAAGTCAGATTTTTGCTGAAATTGTGACCCCGGGGCTTAGGGATTTTTTTCAAAAAAATATTTTCTGCCGGTTAAGTTTTTGAGGGCTGATTTCTTGTCCTGTGATAAAAAGCCTTCTGTTTCGAGTGCCAAACCTTTCAGGAGAGCATTTTCAAGCTTTTGGCACTTTTTTTGTAAGAATTGCCAAAAGTCAGATTTTTGCTGAAATTGTGACCCCGGGGCTTAGGGATTTTTTCAAAAAAATATTTTCTGCCGGTTAAGTTTTTGAGGGCTGATTTCTTGTCCTGTGATAAAAAGTCTTCTGTTTCGAGGGCCAAACCTTTCAGGAGAGCATTTTCAAGCTTTTGGCACCATTTTTGAGTGAATTGCCAAAAGTCAGATTTTTGCTGAAATTGTGACCCCGGGGCTTAGGGATTTTTTCAAAAAAATATTTTCTGCCGCTTAGGTTTTTGAGGGCCGATTTATTTTCCTTTGATAAAAAGACTTCTGTTTCCATCGCCAAAGCTTTCAGGGGAGCATTTTCAAGCTTTTGGCACCATTTTTGAGTGAATTGCCAAAAGTCAGATTTTTGCTGAAATTGTGACCCCGGGGCTTAGGGATTTTTTACAAAAAATATTTTCTGCCGGTTAAGTTTTTGAGGCCTGATTTCTTGTCCTGTGATAAAAAGCCTTCTGTTTCGAGTGCCAAACCTTTCAGGAGAGCATTTTCAGGCTTTTGGCACCATTTATGAGTGAATTGCCAAAAGTCAGATTTTTGCTGAAATTGTGACCCCGGGGCTTAGGGATTTTTTCAAAAAAATATTTTCTGCCGGATAGGTTTTTGAGGGCCTATTTTATTTTCCTTTGATAAAAAGACTTCTGTTTCCATCGCCAAAGCTTTCAGGGGAGCATTTTCAAGCTTTTGGCACCATTTTTGAGTGAATTGCCAAAAGTCAGATTTTTGCTGAAATTGTGACCCCGGGGCTTAGGTGTTTTTTTTCAAAAAAATATTTTCTGCCGGTTAAGTTTTTGAGGGCTGATTTCTTGTCCTGTGATAAAAAGCCTTCTGTTTCGAGTGCCAAACCTTTCAGGAGAGCATTTTCAAGCTTTTTGCACCATTTTTGAGTGAATTGCCAAAAGTCAGATTTTTTCTGAAATTGTGACCCCGGGGCTTAGGGATTTTTTCAAAAAAATATTTTCTGCCGGATAGGTTTTTGAGGGCCTATTTTATTTTCCTTTGATAAAAAGACTTCTGTTTCCATCGCCAAAGCTTTCAGGGGAGCATTTTCAAGCTTTTGGCACCATTTTTGAGTGAATTGCCAAAAGTCAGATTTTTGCTGAAATTGTGACCCCGGGGCTTAGGTGTTTTTTTTCAAAAAAATATTTTCTGCCGGTTAAGTTTTTGAGGGCTGATTTCTTGTCCTGTGATAAAAAGTCTTCTGTTTCGAGGGCCAAACCTTTCAGGAGAGCATTTTCAAGCTTTTGGCACCATTTTTGAGTGAATTGCCAAAAGTCAGATTTTTGCTGAAATTGTGACCCCGGGGCTTAGGGATTTTTTCAAAAAAATATTTTCTGCCGCTTAGGTTTTTGAGGGCCGATTTATTTTCCTTTGATAAAAAGACTTCTGTTTCCATCGCCAAAGCTTTCAGGGGAGCATTTTCAAGCTTTTGGCACCATTTTTGAGTGAATTGCCAAAAGTCAGATTTTTGCTGAAATTGTGACCCCGGGGCTTAGGGATTTTTTACAAAAAATATTTTCTGCCGGTTAAGTTTTTGAGGCCTGATTTCTTGTCCTGTGATAAAAAGCCTTCTGTTTCGAGTGCCAAACCTTTCAGGAGAGCATTTTCAGGCTTTTGGCACCATTTATGAGTGAATTGCCAAAAGTCAGATTTTTGCTGAAATTGTGACCCCGGGGCTTAGGGATTTTTTCAAAAAAATATTTTCTGCCGGATAGGTTTTTGAGGGCCTATTTTATTTTCCTTTGATAAAAAGACTTCTGTTTCCATCGCCAAAGCTTTCAGGGGAGCATTTTCAAGCTTTTGGCACCATTTTTGAGTGAATTGCCAAAAGTCAGATTTTTGCTGAAATTGTGACCCCGGGGCTTAGGTGTTTTTTTTCAAAAAAATATTTTCTGCCGGTTAAGTTTTTGAGGGCTGATTTCTTGTCCTGTGATAAAAAGTCTTCTGTTTCGAGGGCCAAACCTTTCAGGAGAGCATTTTCAAGCTTTTGGCACCATTTTTGAGTGAATTGCCAAAAGTCAGATTTTTGCTGAAATTGTGACCCCGGGGCTTAGGGATTTTTTCAAAAAAATATTTTCTGCCGCTTAGGTTTTTGAGGGCCGATTTATTTTCCTTTGATAAAAAGACTTCTGTTTCCATCGCCAAAGCTTTCAGGGGAGCATTTTCAAGCTTTTGGCACCATTTTTGAGTGAATTGCCAAAAGTCAGATTTTTGCTGAAATTGTGATCCCGGGGCTTAGGGATTTTTTACAAAAAATATTTTCTGCCGGTTAAGTTTTTGAGGCCTGATTTCTTGTCCTGTGATAAAAAGCCTTCTGTTTCGAGTGCCAAACCTTTCAGGAGAGCATTTTCAGGCTTTTGGCACCATTTATGAGTGAATTGCCAAAAGTCAGATTTTTGCTGAAATTGTGACCCCGGGGCTTAGGGATTTTTTCAAAAAAATATTTTCTGCCGGATAGGTTTTTGAGGGCCTATTTTATTTTCCTTTGATAAAAAGACTTCTGTTTCCATCGCCAAAGCTTTCAGGGGAGCATTTTCAAGCTTTTGGCACCATTTTTGAGTGAATTGCCAAAAGTCAGATTTTTGCTGAAATTGTGACCCCGGGGCTTAGGTGTTTTTTTTCAAAAAAATATTTTCTGCCGGTTAAGTTTTTGAGGGCTGATTTCTTGTCCTGTGATAAAAAGCCTTCTGTTTCGAGTGCCAAACCTTTCAGGAGAGCATTTTCAAGCTTTTTGCACCATTTTTGAGTGAATTGCCAAAAGTCAGATTTTTTCTGAAATTGTGACCCCGGGGCTTAGGGATTTTTTCAAAAAAATATTTTCTGCCGGATAGGTTTTTGAGGGCCTATTTTATTTTCCTTTGATAAAAAGACTTCTGTTTCCATCGCCAAAGCTTTCAGGGGAGCATTTTCAAGCTTTTGGCACCATTTTTGAGTGAATTGCCAAAAGTCAGATTTTTGCTGAAATTGTGACCCCGGGGCTTAGGTGTTTTTTTTCAAAAAAATATTTTCTGCCGGTTAAGTTTTTGAGGGCTGATTTCTTGTCCTGTGATAAAAAGCCTTCTGTTTCGAGTGCCAAACCTTTCAGGAGAGCATTTTCAAGCTTTTTGCACCATTTTTGAGTGAATTGCCAAAAGTCAGATTTTTTCTGAAATTGTGACCCCGGGGCTTAGGGATTTTTTCAAAAAAATATTTTCTGCCGGTTAAGCTTTTGAGGGCTGATTTCTTGTCCTGTGATAAAAAGCCTTCTGTTTCGAGTGCCAAACTTTTCAGGAGAGCATTTTCAAGCTTTTGGCACCACTTTTGAGTGAATTGCCAAAAGTCAGATTTTTGCTGAAATTGTGACCCCGGGGCTTAGGGATTTTTTCAAAAAAATAATTTCTGCCGGTTAAGTTTTTGAGGGCTGATTTCTTGTCCTGTGATAAAAAGCCTTCTGTTTCGAGTGCCAAACCTTTCAGGAGAGCATTTTCAAGCTTTTGGCAGTTTTTTTGAGTGAATTGCCAAAAGTTAGATTTTTGCTGAAATTGTGACTCCGGGGCTTAGGGATTTTCTCAAAAAAATATTTTCTGCCGCTTAGGTTTTGGAGGGCTGATTTATTTCCCTTTGATCAAAAGCCTTCTGTTTCCATCGCCAAAGCTTTCAGGGGAGCATTTTCCAGCTTTTGGCACCATTTTTGAGTGAATTGCCAAAAGTCAGATTTTTGCTGAAATTGTGACCCCGGGGCTTAGGGATTTTTTCAAAAAAATATTTTCTGCCGGTTAAGTTTTTGAGGGCTGATTTCTTGTCGTGTGATAAAAAGCCTTCTGTTTCGAGTGCCAAACCTTTCAGGAGAGCATTTTCAAGCTTTTGGCACCATTTTTGAGTGAATTGCCAAAAGTCAGATTTTTGCTGAAATTGTGACCCCGGGGCTTAGGGATTTTTTTCAAAAAAATATTTTCTGCCGGTTAAGTTTTTGAGGGCTGATTTCTTGTCCTGTGATAAAAAGCCTTCTGTTTCGAGTGCCAAACCTTTCAGGAGAGCATTTTCAAGCTTTTGGCACTTTTTTTGTAAGAATTGCCAAAAGTCAGATTTTTTCTGAAATTGTGACCCCGGGGCTTAGGGATATTTTCAAAAAAATATTTTCTGCCGGTTAAGTTTTTGAGGGCTGATTTCTTGTCCTGTGATAAAAAGCCTTCTGTTTCCATCGCCAAAGCTTTCAGGGGATCATTTTCAAGCTTTTGGTACCATTTTTGAGTGAATTGCCAAAAGTCAGATTTTTGCTGAAATTGTGACCCCGGGGCTTAGAGATTTTTTCAAAAAAATATTTTCTGCCGGATAGGTTTTTGAGGGCCTATTTTATTTTCCTTTGATAAAAAGACTTCTGTTTCCATCGCCAAAGCTTTCAGGGGAGCATTTTCAAGCTTTTGGCACCATTTTTGAGTGAATTGCCAAAAGTCAGATTTTTGCTGAAATTGTGACCCCGGGGCTTAGGGATTTTTTCAAAAAAATATTTTCTGCCAGTTAAGTTTTTGAGGGCTGATTTCTTGTCCTGTGATAAAAAGCCTTCTGTTCCGAGTGCCAAACCTTTCAGGAGAGCATTTTCAAGCTTTTGGCACCATTTTTGAGTGAATTGCCAAAAGTCAGATTTTTGCTGAAATTGTGACCCCGGGGCTTAGGGATTTTTTCAAAAAAATATTTTCTGCCGGATAGGTTTTTGAGGGCCTATTTTATTTTCCTTTGATAAAAAGCGTTCTGTTTTGAGTGCCAAACTTTTCAGGAGAGCATTTTCAAGCTTTTGTCACCACTTTTGAGTGAATTGCCAAAAGTCAGATTTTTGCTGAAATTGTGACCCCGGGGCTTAGGGATTTTTTCAAAAAAATATTTTCTGCCGCTTAGGTTTTTGAGGGCTGATTTATTTTCCTTTGATAAAAAGACTTCTGTTTCCATCGCCAAAGCTTTCAGGGGAGCATTTTCAATCTTTGGGCACCATTTTTGAGTGAATTGCCAAAAGTCAGATTTTTGCTGAAATTGTGACCCCGGGGCTTAGGGATTTTTTACAAAAAATATTTTCTGCCGGTTAAGTTTTTGAGGCCTGATTTCTTGTCCTGTGATAAAAAGCCTTCTGTTTCGAGTGCCAAACCTTTCAGGAGAGCATTTTCAGGCTTTTGGCACCATTTATGAGTGAATTGCCAAAAGTCAGATTTTTGCTGAAATTGTGACCCCGGGGCTTAGGGATTTTTTCAAAAAAATATTTTCTGCCGGATAGGTTTTTGAGGGCCTATTTTATTTTCCTTTGATAAAAAGACTTCTGTTTCCATCGCCAAAGCTTTCAGGGGAGCATTTTCAAGCTTTTGGCACCATTTTTGAGTGAATTGCCAAAAGTCAGATTTTTGCTGAAATTGTGACCCCGGGGCTTAGGGATTTTTTCAAAAAAATATTTTCTGCCAGTTAAGTTTTTGAGGGCTGATTTCTTGTCCTGTGATAAAAAGCCTTCTGTTCCGAGTGCCAAACCTTTCAGGAGAGCATTTTCAAGCTTTTGGCACCATTTTTGAGTGAATTGCCAAAAGTCAGATTTTTGCTGAAATTGTGACCCCGGGGCTTAGGGATTTTTTCAAAAAAATATTTTCTGCCGGATAGGTTTTTGAGGGCCTATTTTATTTTCCTTTGATAAAAAGCGTTCTGTTTTGAGTGCCAAACTTTTCAGGAGAGCATTTTCAAGCTTTTGTCACCACTTTTGAGTGAATTGCCAAAAGTCAGATTTTTGCTGAAATTGTGACCCCGGGGCTTAGGGATTTTTTCAAAAAAATATTTTCTGCCGCTTAGGTTTTTGAGGGCTGATTTATTTTCCTTTGATAAAAAGACTTCTGTTTCCATCGCCAAAGCTTTCAGGGGAGCATTTTCAATCTTTGGGCACCATTTTTGAGTGAATTGCCAAAAGTCAGATTTTTGCTGAAATTGTGACCCCGGGGCTTAGGGATTTTTTACAAAAAATATTTTCTGCCGGTTAAGTTTTTGAGGCCTGATTTCTTGTCCTGTGATAAAAAGCCTTCTGTTTCGAGTGCCAAACCTTTCAGGAGAGCATTTTCAGGCTTTTGGCACCATTTATGAGTGAATTGCCAAAAGTCAGATTTTTGCTGAAATTGTGACCCCGGGGCTTAGGGATTTTTTCAAAAAAATATTTTCTGCCGGATAGGTTTTTGAGGGCCTATTTTATTTTCCTTTGATAAAAAGACTTCTGTTTCCATCGCCAAAGCTTTCAGGGGAGCATTTTCAAGCTTTTGGCACCATTTTTGAGTGAATTGCCAAAAGTCAGATTTTTGCTGAAATTGTGACCCCAGGGCTTAGGGATTTTTTCAAAAAAATATTTTCTGCCGGTTAAGTTTTTGAGGGCTGATTTCTTGTCCTGTGATAAAAAGCCTTCTGTTTCGAGTGCCAAACCTTTCAGGAGAGCATTTTCACGCTTTTGGCACTTTTTTTTGTAAGAATTGCCAAAAGTCAGATTTTTGCTGAAATTGTGACCCCGGGGCTTAGGTATTTTTTTCAAAAAAATATTTTCTGCCGGTTAAGTTTTTGAGGGCTGATTTCTTGTCCTGTGATAAAAAGCCTTCTGTTTCGAGTGCCAAACCTTTCAGGAGAGCATTTTCAAGCTTTTGGCACTTTTTTTGTAAGAATTGCCAAAAGTCAGATTTTTGCTGAAATTGTGATCCCGGGGCTTAGGGATTTTTTCAAAAAAATATTTTCTGCCGCTTAGGTTTTTGAGGGCTGATTTATTTTCCTTTGATAAAAAGCCTTCTGTTTCCATCGCCAAAGCTTTCAAGGGAGCATTTTCCAGCTTTTGGCACCATTTTTGAGTGAATTGCCAAAAGTCAGATTTTTGCTGAAATTGTGACCCCGGGGCTTAGGGATTTTTTCAAAAAAATATTTTCTGCCAGTTAAGTTTTTGAGGGCTGATTTCTTGTCCTGTGATAAAAAGCCTTCTGTTCCGAGTGCCAAACCTTTCAGGAGAGCATTTTCAAGCTTTTGGCACCATTTTTGAGTGAATTGCCAAAAGTCAGATTTTTGCTGAAATTGTGACCCCGGGGCTTAGGGATTTTTTCAAAAAAATATTTTCTGCCGGATAGGTTTTTGAGGGCCTATTTTATTTTCCTTTGATAAAAAGCGTTCTGTTTTGAGTGCCAAACTTTTCAGGAGAGCATTTTCAAGCTTTTGTCACCACTTTTGAGTGAATTGCCAAAAGTCAGATTTTTGCTGAAATTGTGACCCCGGGGCTTAGGGATTTTTTCAAAAAAATATTTTCTGCCGCTTAGGTTTTTGAGGGCTGATTTATTTTCCTTTGATAAAAAGACTTCTGTTTCCATCGCCAAAGCTTTCAGGGGAGCATTTTCAATCTTTGGGCACCATTTTTGAGTGAATTGCCAAAAGTCAGATTTTTGCTGAAATTGTGACCCCGGGGCTTAGGGATTTTTTACAAAAAATATTTTCTGCCGGTTAAGTTTTTGAGGCCTGATTTCTTGTCCTGTGATAAAAAGCCTTCTGTTTCGAGTGCCAAACCTTTCAGGAGAGCATTTTCAGGCTTTTGGCACCATTTATGAGTGAATTGCCAAAAGTCAGATTTTTGCTGAAATTGTGACCCCGGGGCTTAGGGATTTTTTCAAAAAAATATTTTCTGCCGGATAGGTTTTTGAGGGCCTATTTTATTTTCCTTTGATAAAAAGACTTCTGTTTCCATCGCCAAAGCTTTCAGGGGAGCATTTTCAAGCTTTTGGCACCATTTTTGAGTGAATTGCCAAAAGTCAGATTTTTGCTGAAATTGTGACCCCAGGGCTTAGGGATTTTTTCAAAAAAAAATTTTCTGCCGGTTAAGTTTTTGAGGGCTGATTTCTTGTCCTGTGATAAAAAGCCTTCTGTTTCGAGTGCCAAACCTTTCAGGAGAGCATTTTCACGCTTTTGGCACTTTTTTTTGTAAGAATTGCCAAAAGTCAGATTTTTGCTGAAATTGTGACCCCGGGGCTTAGGTATTTTTTTCAAAAAAATATTTTCTGCCGGTTAAGTTTTTGAGGGCTGATTTCTTGTCCTGTGATAAAAAGCCTTCTGTTTCGAGTGCCAAACCTTTCAGGAGAGCATTTTCAAGCTTTTGGCACTTTTTTTGTAAGAATTGCCAAAAGTCAGATTTTTGCTGAAATTGTGACCCCGGGGCTTAGGGATTTTTTCAAAAAAATATTTTCTGCCGGTTAAGTTTTTGAGGGCTGATTTCTTCTCCTGTGATAAAAAGTCTTCTGTTTCGAGGGCCAAACCTTTCAGGAGAGCATTTTCAAGCTTTTGGCACCATTTTTGAGTGAATTGCCAAAAGTCAGATTTTTGCTGAAATTGTGACCCCGGGGCTTAGGGATTTTTTCAAAAAAATATTTTCTGCCGCTTAGGTTTTTGAGGGCCGATTTATTTTCCTTTGATAAAAAGACTTCTGTTTCCATCGCCAAAGCTTTCAGGGGAGCATTTTCAAGCTTTTGGCACCATTTTTGAGTGAATTGCCAAAAGTCAGATTTTTGCTGAAATTGTGACCTCGGGGCTTAGGGATTTTTTACAAAAAATATTTTCTGCCGGTTAAGTTTTTGAGGGCTGATTTCTTGTCCTGTGATAAAAAGCCTTCTGTTTCGAGTGCCAAACCTTTCAGGAGAGCATTTTCAGGCTTTTGGCACCATTTATGAGTGAATTGCCAAAAGTCAGATTTTTGCTGAAATTGTGACCCCGGGGCTTAGGGATTTTTTCAAAAAAATATTTTCTGCCGGATAGGTTTTTGAGGGCCTGTTTTATTTTCCTTTGATAAAAAGTCTTCTGTTTCCATCGCCAAAGCTTTCAGGGGAGCATTTTCAAGCTTTTGGCACCATTTTTGAGTGAATTGCCAAAAGTCAGATTTTTGCTGAAATTGTGACCCCAGGGCTTAGGGATTTTTTCAAAAAAATATTTTCTGCCGGTTAAGTTTTTGAGGGCTGATTTCTTGTCCTGTGATAAAAATTCTTCTGTTTCGAGTGCCAAACCTTTCAGGAGAGCATTTTCAAGCTTTTGGCACCATTTTTGAGTGAATTGCCAAAAGTCAGATTTTTGCTGAAATTGTGACCCCGGGGTTTAGGGATTTTTTCAAAAAAATATTTTCTGCCGGATAGGTTTTTGAGGGCCTATTTTATTTTCCTTTGATAAAAAGTCTTCTGTTTCCATCGCCAAAGCTTTCAGGGGAGCATTTTCAAGCTTTTGGCACCATTTTTGAGTGAATTGCCAAAAGTCAGATTTTTGCTGAAATTGTGACCCCGAGGCTTAGGGATTTTTTCAAAAAAATATTTTCTGCCGGTTAAGTTTTTGAGGGCTGATTTCTTGTCCTGTGATAAAAAGCCTTCTGTTTCGAGTGCCAAACCTTTCAGGAGAGCATTTTCACGCTTTTGGCACTTTTTTTTGTAAGAATTGCCAAAAGTCAGATATTTGCTGAAATTGTGACCCCGGGGTTTAGGGATTTTTTCAAAAAAATATTTTCTGCCGGTTAAGTTTTTGAGGGCTGATTTCTTGTCCTGTGATAAAAATTCTTCTGTTTCGAGTGCCAAACCTTTCAGGTGAGCATTTTCAAGCTTTTGGCACCATTTTTGAGTGAATTGCCAAAAGTCAGATTTTTTCTCAAATTGTGACCCCTGGGCTTAGGGATTTTTTCAAAAAAATATTTTCTGCCGGTTAAGTTTTTGAGGGCTGATTTCTTGTCCTGTGATAAAAAGCCTTCTGTTTCCATCGCCAAAGCTTTCAGGGGAGCATTTTCAAGCTTTTGGTACCATTTTTGAGTGAATTGCCAAAAGTCAGATTTTTGCTGAAATTGTGACCCCGGGGCTTAGAGATTTTTTCAAAAAAATATTTTCTGCCGGATAGGTTTTTGAGGGCCTATTTTATTTTCCTTTGATAAAAAGACTTCTGTTTCCATCGCCAAAGCTTTCAGGGGAGCATTTTCAAGCTTTTGGCACCATTTTTGAGTGAATTGCCAAAAGTCAGATTTTTGCTGAAGTTGTGACCCCGGGGCTTAGGGATTTTTTCAAAAAAATATTTTCTGCCGCTTAGGTCTTTGAGGGCTGATTTATTTTCCTTTGATAAAAAGCCTTCTGTTTCCATCGCCAAAGCTACCAAGGGAGCATTTTCCAGCTTTTGGCACCATTTTTGAGTGAATTGCCAAAAGTCAGATTTTTGCTGAAATTGTGACCCCGGGGCTTAGGGATTTTTTCAAAAAAATATTTTCTGCCGGTTAAGTTTTTGAGGGCTGATTTCTTGTCCTGTGATAAAAAGCCTTCTGTTTCGAGTGCCAAACCTTTCAGGAGAGCATTTTCAAGCTTTTGGCACTTTTTTTTGTAAGAATTGCCAAAAGTCAGATTTTTGCTGAAATTGTGACCCCGGGGTTTAGGGATTTTTTCAAAAAAATATTTTCTGCCGGTTAAGTTTTTGAGGGCTGATTTCTTGTCCTGTGATAAAAATTCTTCTGTTTCGAGTGCCAAACCTTTCAGGTGAGCATTTTCAAGCTTTTGGCACCATTTTTGAGTGAATTGCCAAAAGTCAGATTTTTGCTGAAATTGTGACCCCGGGGCTTAGGGATTTTTTCAAAAAAATATTTTCTGCCGGTTAAGTTTTTGAGGGCTGATTTCTTGTCCTGTGATAAAAAGCCTTCTGTTTCCATCGCCAAAGCTTTCAGGGGATCATTTTCCAGCTTTTGGCACCATTTTTGAGTGTATTGCCAAAAGTCAGATTTTTGCTGAAATTGTGACCCCGGGGCTTAGGGATTTTTTACAAAAAATATTTTCTGCCGGTTAAGTTTTTGAGGGCTGATTTCTTGTCCTGTGATAAAAAGCCTTCTGTTTCGAGTGCCAAACCTTTCAGGAGAGCATTTTCAAGCTTTTGGCACCATTTTTGAGTGAATTGCCAAAAGTCAGATTTTTGTTGAAATTGTGACCCCGGGGCTTAGGGATTTTTTCAAAAAAATATTTTCTGCCGGTTAATTTTTTGAGGGCTGATTTCTTGTCCTGTGATAAAAAGCCTTCTGTTTCAAGTGCCAAACTTTTCAGGAGAGCATTTTCAAGCTTTTGGCACCACTTTTGAGTGAATTGCCAAAAGTCAGATTTTTGCTGAAATTGTGACCCCGGGGCTTAGGTGTTTTTTTTCAAAAAAATAATTTCTGCCGGTTAAGTTTTTGAGGGCTGATTTCTTGTCCTGCGATAAAAAGCCTTCTGTTTCGAGTGCCAAACCTTTCAGGAGAGCATTTTCAAGCTTTTGGCAGTTTTTTTTGTAAGAATTGCCAAAAGTCAGATTTTTGCTGAAATTGTGACTCCGGGGCTTAAAGATTTTTTCAAAAAAATATGTTCTGCCGGATAGGTTTTTGAGGGCCTATTTTATTTTCCTTTGATAAAAAGACTTCTGTTTCCATCGCCAAAGCTTTCAGGGGAGCATTTTCCAGCTTTTGGCACCATTTTTGAGTGTATTGCCAAAGTCAGATTTTTGCTGAAATTGTGACCCCGGGGCTTAGGGATTTTTTCAAAAAAATATTTTCTGCCGCTTAGGTTTTTGAGGGCTGATTTATTTTCCTTTCATAAAAAGCCTTCTGTTTCGAGTGCCAAACCTTTCAGGAGAGCATTTTCAGGCTTTTGGCACCATTTTTGAGTGAATTGCCAAAAGTCAGATTTTTGCTGAAATTGTGACCCCGGGGCTTACGGATTTTTTCAAAAAAATATTTTCTGCCGGTTAAGTTTTTGAGGGCTGATTTCTTGTCCTGTGATAAAAAGCCTTCTGTTTCGAGTGCCAAACCTTTCAGGAGAGCATTTTCAAGCTTTTGGCACCACTTTTGAGTGAATTGCCAAAAGTCAGATTTTTGCTGAAATTGTGACCCCGGGGCTTAGGGATTTTTTTACAAAAAAATATTTTCTGCCGGTTAAGTTTTTGAGGGCTGATTTCTTGTCCTGTGATAAAAAGCCTTCTGTTCCGAGTGCCAAACCTTTCAGGAGAGCATTTTCAAGCTTTTGGCACCATTTTTGAGTGAATTGCCAAAAGTCAGATTTTTGCTGAAATTGTGATCCCGGGGCTTAGGGATTTTTTCAAAAAAATATTTTCTGCCGGATAGGTTTTTGAGGGCCTATTTTATTTTCCTTTGATAAAAAGCGTTCCGTTTTGAGTGCCAAACTTTTCAGGAGAGCATTTTCAAGCTTTTGTCACCACTTTTGAGTGAATTGCCAAAAGTCAGATTTTTGCTGAAATTGTGACCCCGGGGCTTAGGGATTTTTTCAAAAAAATATTTTCTGCCGCTTAGGTTTTTGAGGGCTCATTTATTTTCCTTTGATAAAAAGACTTCTGTTTCCATCGCCAAAGCTTTCAGGGGAGCATTTTCCAGCTTTTGGCACCATTTTTGAGTGTATTGCCAAAAGTCAGATTTTTGCTGAAATTGTGACCCCGGGGCTTAGGGATTTTTTACAAAAAATATTTTCTGCCGGTTAAGTTTTTGAGGGCTGATTTCTTGTCCTGTGATAAAAAGCCTTCTGTTTCGAGTGCCAAACCTTTCAGGAGAGCATTTTCAAGCTTTTGGCACCATTTTTGAGTGAATTGCCAAAAGTCAGATTTTTGTTGAAATTGTGACCCCGGGGCTTAGGGATTTTTTCAAAAAAATATTTTCTGCCGGTTAATTTTTTGAGGGCTGATTTCTTGTCCTGTGATAAAAAGCCTTCTGTTTCAAGTGCCAAACTTTTCAGGAGAGCATTTTCAAGCTTTTGGCACCACTTTTGAGTGAATTGCCAAAAGTCAGATTTTTGCTGAAATTGTGACCCCGGGGCTTAGGTGTTTTTTTTCAAAAAAATAATTTCTGCCGGTTAAGTTTTTGAGGGCTGATTTCTTGTCCTGCGATAAAAAGCCTTCTGTTTCGAGTGCCAAACCTTTCAGGAGAGCATTTTCAAGCTTTTGGCAGTTTTTTTTGTAAGAATTGCCAAAAGTCAGATTTTTGCTGAAATTGTGACTCCGGGGCTTAAAGATTTTTTCAAAAAAATATGTTCTGCCGGATAGGTTTTTGAGGGCCTATTTTATTTTCCTTTGATAAAAAGACTTCTGTTTCCATCGCCAAAGCTTTCAGGGGAGCATTTTCCAGCTTTTGGCACCATTTTTGAGTGTATTGCCAAAGTCAGATTTTTGCTGAAATTGTGACCCCGGGGCTTAGGGATTTTTTCAAAAAAATATTTTCTGCCGCTTAGGTTTTTGAGGGCTGATTTATTTTCCTTTCATAAAAAGCCTTCTGTTTCGAGTGCCAAACCTTTCAGGAGAGCATTTTCAGGCTTTTGGCACCATTTTTGAGTGAATTGCCAAAAGTCAGATTTTTGCTGAAATTGTGACCCCGGGGCTTACGGATTTTTTCAAAAAAATATTTTCTGCCGGTTAAGTTTTTGAGGGCTGATTTCTTGTCCTGTGATAAAAAGCCTTCTGTTTCGAGTGCCAAACCTTTCAGGAGAGCATTTTCAAGCTTTTGGCACCACTTTTGAGTGAATTGCCAAAAGTCAGATTTTTGCTGAAATTGTGACCCCGGGGCTTAGGGATTTTTTTACAAAAAAATATTTTCTGCCGGTTAAGTTTTTGAGGGCTGATTTCTTGTCCTGTGATAAAAAGCCTTCTGTTTTGAGTGCCAAACCTTTCAGGAGAGCATTTTCAAGCTTTTGGCAGTTTTTTTGAGTGAATTGCCAAAAGTTAGATTTTTGCTGAAATTGTGACTCCGGGGCTTAGAGATTTTTTCAAAAAAATATTTTCTGCCGGATAGGTTTTTGGGGGCCTATTTTATTTTCCTTTGATAAAAAGACTTCTGTTTCCATCGCCAAAGCTTTCAGGGGAGCATTTTCAAGCTTTTGGCACCATTTTTGAGTGAATTGCCAAAAGTCAGATTTTTGCTGAAATTGTGACCCCGGGGCTTAGGTGTTTTTTTTCAAAAAAATATTTTCTGCCGGTTAAGTTTTTGAGGGCTGATTTATTTTCCTTTGATAAAAAGCCTCCTGTTTCGAGTGCCAAACCTTTCAGGAGAGCATTTTCAGGCTTTTGGAACCATTTTTGAGTGAATTGCCAAAAGTCAGATTTTTGCTGAAATTGTGACCCCGGGGCTTAGGGATTTTCTCAAAAAAATATTTTCTGCCGCTTAGGTTTTGGAGGGCTGATTTATTTCCCTTTGATAAAAAGCCTTCTGTTTCCATCGCCAAAGCTTTCAGGGGAGCATTTTCCAGCTTTTGGCACCATTTTTGAGTGAATTGCCAAAAGTCAGATTTTTGCTGAAATTGTGACCCCGGGGCTTAGGGATTTTTTCAAAAAAATATTTTCTGCCGGTTAAGTTTTTGAGGGCTGATTTCTTGTCCTGTGATAAAAAGCCTTCTGTTTCGAGTGCCAAACCTTTCAGGAGAGCATTTTCAAGCTTTTGGCACCATTTTTGAGTGAATTGCCAAAAGTCAGATATTTGCTGAAATTGTGACCCCGGGGCTTAGGGATTTTTTCAAAAAAATATTTTCTGCCGCTTAGGTTTTTGAGGGCTGATTTATTTTCCTTTGATAAAAAGACTTCTGTTTCCATCGCCAAAGCTTTCAGGGGAGCATTTTCTAGCTTTTGGCACCATTTTTGAGTGAATTGCCAAAAGTCAGATTTTTGCTGAAATTGTGACCCCGGGGCTTAGGGATTTTTTACAAAAAATATTTTCTGCCGGTTAAGTTTTTGAGGGCTGATTTCTTGTCCTGTGATAAAAAGCCTTCTGTTTCGAGTGCCAAACCTTTCAGGAGAGCATTTTCAGACTTTTGGCACCATTTATGAGTGAATTGCCAAAAGTCAGATTTTTGCTGAAATTGTGACCCCGGGGCTTAGGGATTTTTTCAAAAAAATATTTTCTGCCGGATAGGTTTTTGAGGGCCTATTTTATTTTCCTTTGATAAAAAGACTTCTGTTTCCATCGCCAAAGCTTTCAGGGGAGCATTTTCAAGCTTTTGGCACCATTTTTGAGTGAATTGCCAAAAGTCAGATTTTTGCTGAAATTGTGACCCCAGGGCTTAGGGATTTTTTCAAAAAAATATTTTCTGCCGGTTAAGTTTTTGAGGGCTGATTTCTTGTCCTGTGATAAAAAGCCTTCTGTTTCGAGTGCCAAACCTTTCAGGAGAGCATTTTCACGCTTTTGGCACTTTTTTTTGTAAGAATTGCCAAAAGTCAGATTTTTGCTGAAATTGTGACCCCGGGGTTTAGGGATTTTTTCAAAAAAATATTTTCTGCCGGTTAAGTTTTTGAGGGCTGATTTCTTGTCCTGTGATAAAAATTCTTCTGTTTCGAGTGCCAAACCTTTCAGGAGAGCATTTTCAAGCTTTTGGCACCATTTTTGAGTGAATTGCCAAAAGTCAGATTTTTTCTGAAATTGTGACCCCGGGGCTTAGAGATTTTTTCAAAAAAATATTTTCTGCCGGATAGGTTTTTGAGGGCCTATTTTATTTCCCTTTGATAAAAAGACTTCTGTTTCCATCGCCAAAGCTTTCAGGGGAGCATTTTCAAGCTTTTGGCACCATTTTTGAGTGAATTGCCAAAAGTCAGATTTTTGCTGAAATTGTGACCCCGGGGCTTAGGGATTTTTTCAAAAAAATATTTTCTGCCGGTTAAGTTTTTGAGGGCTGATTTCTTGTCCTGTGATAAAAAGCCTTCTGTTTCGAGTGCCAAACCTTTCAGGAGAGCATTTTCAAGCTTTTGGCACCATTTTTGAGTGAATTGCCAAAAGTCAGATTTTTGCTGAAATTGTGACCCCGGCCGGGGCTTAGGGATTTCTTCAAAAAAATATTTTCTGCCGGTTAAGTTTTTGAGGGCTGATTTCTTGTCCTGTGATAAAAAGCCTTCTGTTTCGAGTGCCAAACTTTTCAGGAGAGCATTTTCAAGCTTTTGGCACCACTTTTGAGTGAATTGCCAAAAGTCAGATTTTTGCTGAAATTGTGACCCCGGGGCTTAGGGATTTTTTCAAAAAAATATTTTCTGCCGGTTAAGTTTTTGAGGGCTGATTTCTTGTCCTGTGATAAAAAGCCTTCTGTTTCGAGTGCCAAACCTTTCAGGAGAGCATTTTCAAGCTTTTGGCAGTTTTTTTTGTAAGAATTGCCAAAAGTCAGATTTTTGCTGAAATTGTGACTCCGGGGCTTAAAGATTTTTTCAAAAAAATATGTTCTGCCGGATAGGTTTTTGAGGGCCTATTTTATTTTCCTTTGATAAAAAGTCTTCTGTTTCCATCGCCAAAGCTTTCAGGGGAGCATTTTCAAGCTTTTGGCACCATTTTTGAGTGTATTGCCAAAAGTCAGATTTTTGCTGAAATTGTGACCCCGGGGCTTAGGGATTTTTTCAAAAAAATATTTTCTGCCGGTTAAGTTTTTGAGGGCTGATTTCTTGTCCTGTGATAAAAAGCCTTCTGTTTCGAGTGCCAAACCTTTCAGGAGAGCATTTTCAAGCTTTTGGCACCATTTTTGAGTGAATTGCCAAAAGTCAGATATTTGCTGAAATTGTGACCCCGGGGCTTAGGGATTTTTTCAAAAAAATATTTTCTGCCGCTTAGGTTTTTGAGGGCTGATTTATTTTCCTTTGATAAAAAGACTTCTGTTTCCATCGCCAAAGCTTTCAGGGGAGCATTTTCTAGCTTTTGGCACCATTTTTGAGTGAATTGCCAAAAGTCAGATTTTTGCTGAAATTGTGACCCCGGGGCTTAGGGATTTTTTACAAAAAATATTTTCTGCCGGTTAAGTTTTTGAGGGCTGATTTCTTGTCCTGTGATAAAAAGCCTTCTGTTTCGAGTGCCAAACCTTTCAGGAGAGCATTTTCAGACTTTTGGCACCATTTATGAGTGAATTGCCAAAAGTCAGATTTTTGCTGAAATTGTGACCCCGGGGCTTAGGGATTTTTTCAAAAAAATATTTTCTGCCGGATAGGTTTTTGAGGGCCTATTTTATTTTCCTTTGATAAAAAGACTTCTGTTTCCATCGCCAAAGCTTTCAGGGGAGCATTTTCAAGCTTTTGGCACCATTTTTGAGTGAATTGCCAAAAGTCAGATTTTTGCTGAAATTGTGACCCCAGGGCTTAGGGATTTTTTCAAAAAAATATTTTCTGCCGGTTAAGTTTTTGAGGGCTGATTTCTTGTCCTGTGATAAAAAGCCTTCTGTTTCGAGTGCCAAACCTTTCAGGAGAGCATTTTCACGCTTTTGGCACTTTTTTTTGTAAGAATTGCCAAAAGTCAGATTTTTGCTGAAATTGTGACCCCGGGGTTTAGGGATTTTTTCAAAAAAATATTTTCTGCCGGTTAAGTTTTTGAGGGCTGATTTCTTGTCCTGTGATAAAAATTCTTCTGTTTCGAGTGCCAAACCTTTCAGGAGAGCATTTTCAAGCTTTTGGCACCATTTTTGAGTGAATTGCCAAAAGTCAGATTTTTTCTGAAATTGTGACCCCGGGGCTTAGAGATTTTTTCAAAAAAATATTTTCTGCCGGATAGGTTTTTGAGGGCCTATTTTATTTCCCTTTGATAAAAAGACTTCTGTTTCCATCGCCAAAGCTTTCAGGGGAGCATTTTCAAGCTTTTGGCACCATTTTTGAGTGAATTGCCAAAAGTCAGATTTTTGCTGAAATTGTGACCCCGGGGCTTAGGGATTTTTTCAAAAAAATATTTTCTGCCGGTTAAGTTTTTGAGGGCTGATTTCTTGTCCTGTGATAAAAAGCCTTCTGTTCCGAGTGCCAAACCTTTCAGGAGAGCATTTTCAAGCTTTTGGCACCATTTTTGAGTGAATTGCCAAAAGTCAGATTTTCGCTGAAATTGTGACCCCGGGGCTTAGGGATTTTTTCAAAAAAATATTTTCTGCCGGATAGGTTTTTGAGGGCCTATTTTATTTTCCTTTGATAAAAAGCGTTCTGTTTTGAGTGCCAAACTTTTCAGGAGAGCATTTTCAAGCTTTTGTCACCATTTTTGAGTGAATTGCCAAAAGTCAGATTTTTGCTGAAATTGTGACCCCGGGGCTTAGGGATTTTTTCAAAAGAATATTTTCTGCCGGTTAAGTTTTTGAGGGCTGATTTCTTGTCCTGTGATAAAAAGCCTTCTGTTTCGAGTGCCAAACCTTTCAGGAGAGCATTTTCAAGCTTTTGGCACCATTTTTGAGTGAATTGCCAAAAGTCAGATTTTTGCTGAAATTGTGACCCCGGCCGGGGCTTAGGGATTTCTTCAAAAAAATATTTTCTGCCGGTTAAGTTTTTGAGGGCTGATTTCTTGTCCTGTGATAAAAAGCCTTCTGTTTCGAGTGCCAAACTTTTCAGGAGAGCATTTTCAAGCTTTTGGCACCACTTTTGAGTGAATTGCCAAAAGTCAGATTTTTGCTGAAATTGTGACCCCGGGGCTTAGGGATTTTTTCAAAAAAATATTTTCTGCCGGTTAAGTTTTTGAGGGCTGATTTCTTGTCCTGTGATAAAAAGCCTTCTGTTTCGAGTGCCAAACCTTTCAGGAGAGCATTTTCAAGCTTTTGGCAGTTTTTTTTGTAAGAATTGCCAAAAGTCAGATTTTTGCTGAAATTGTGACTCCGGGGCTTAAAGATTTTTTCAAAAAAATATGTTCTGCCGGATAGGTTTTTGAGGGCCTATTTTATTTTCCTTTGATAAAAAGTCTTCTGTTTCCATCGCCAAAGCTTTCAGGGGAGCATTTTCAAGCTTTTGGCACCATTTTTGAGTGTATTGCCAAAAGTCAGATTTTTGCTGAAATTGTGACCCCGGGGCTTAGGGATTTTTTCAAAAAAATATTTTCTGCCGCTTAGGTTTTTGAGGGCTGATTTATTTTCCTTTCATAAAAAGCCTTCTGTTTCGAGTGCCAAACCTTTCAGGAGAGCATTTTCAGGCTTTTGGCACCATTTTTGAGTGAATTGCCAAAAGTCAGATTTTTGCTGAAATTGTGACCCCGGGGCTTACGGATTTTTTCAAAAAAATATTTTCTGCCGCTTAGGTTTTTGAGGGCTGATTTATTTTCCTTTGATAAAAAGACTTCTGTTTCCATCGCCAAAGCTTTCAGGGGAGCATTTTCAAGCTTTTGGCACCATTTTTGAGTGAATTGCCAAAAGTCAGATTTTTGCTGAAATTGTGACCCCGGGGCTTAGGGATTTTTTCAAAAAAATATTTTCTGCCGGTTAAGTTTTTGAGGGCTGATTTCTTGTCCTGTGATAAAAAGCCTTCTGTTCCGAGTGCCAAACCTTTCAGGAGAGCATTTTCAAGCTTTTGGCACCATTTTTGAGTGAATTGCCAAAAGTCAGATTTTCGCTGAAATTGTGACCCCGGGGCTTAGGGATTTTTTCAAAAAAATATTTTCTGCCGGATAGGTTTTTGAGGGCCTATTTTATTTTCCTTTGATAAAAAGCTTTCTGTTTTGAGTGCCAAACTTTTCAGGAGAGCATTTTCAAGCTTTTGTCACCATTTTTGAGTGAATTGCCAAAAGTCAGATTTTTGCTGAAATTGTGACCCCGGGGCTTAGGGATTTTTTCAAAAAAATATTTTCTGCCGGTTAAGTTTTTGAGGGCTGATTTCTTGTCCTGTGATAAAAAGCCTTCTGTTTCGAGTGCCAAACCTTTCAGGAGAGCATTTTCAAGCTTTTGGCACCATTTTTGAGTGAATTGCCAAAAGTCAGATTTTTGCTGAAATTGTGACCCCGGCCGGGGCTTAGGGATTTCTTCAAAAAAATATTTTCTGCCGGTTAAGTTTTTGAGGGCTGATTTCTTGTCCTGTGATAAAAAGCCTTCTGTTTCGAGTGCCAAACTTTTCAGGAGAGCATTTTCAAGCTTTTGGCACCACTTTTGAGTGAATTGCCAAAAGTCAGATTTTTGCTGAAATTGTGACCCCGGGGCTTAGGGATTTTTTCAAAAAAATATTTTCTGCCGGTTAAGTTTTTGAGGGCTGATTTCTTGTCCTGTGATAAAAAGCCTTCTGTTTCGAGTGCCAAACCTTTCAGGAGAGCATTTTCAAGCTTTTGGCAGTTTTTTTTGTAAGAATTGCCAAAAGTCAGATTTTTGCTGAAATTGTGACTCCGGGGCTTAAAGATTTTTTCAAAAAAATATGTTCTGCCGGATAGGTTTTTGAGGGCCTATTTTATTTTCCTTTGATAAAAAGTCTTCTGTTTCCATCGCCAAAGCTTTCAGGGGAGCATTTTCAAGCTTTTGGCACCATTTTTGAGTGTATTGCCAAAAGTCAGATTTTTGCTGAAATTGTGACCCCGGGGCTTAGGGATTTTTTCAAAAAAATATTTTCTGCCGCTTAGGTTTTTGAGGGCTGATTTATTTTCCTTTCATAAAAAGCCTTCTGTTTCGAGTGCCAAACCTTTCAGGAGAGCATTTTCAGGCTTTTGGCACCATTTTTGAGTGAATTGCCAAAAGTCAGATTTTTGCTGAAATTGTGACCCCGGGGCTTACGGATTTTTTCAAAAAAATATTTTCTGCCGCTTAGGTTTTTGAGGGCTGATTTATTTTCCTTTGATAAAAAGACTTCTGTTTCCATCGCCAAAGCTTTCAGGGGAGCATTTTCAAGCTTTTGGCACCATTTTTGAGTGAATTGCCAAAAGTCAGATTTTTGCTGAAATTGTGACCCCGGGGCTTAGGGATTTTTTCAAAAAAATATTTTCTGCCGGTTAAGTTTTTGAGGGCTGATTTCTTGTCCTGTGATAAAAAGCCTTCTGTTTCGAGTGCCAAACTTTTCAGGAGAGCATTTTCAAGCTTTTGGCACCACTTTTGAGTGAATTGCCAAAAGTCAGATTTTTGCTGAAATTGTGACCCCGGGGCTTAGGGATTTTTTACAAAAAATATTTTTTGCCGGTTAAGTTTTTGAGGGCTGATTTCTTGTCCTGTGATAAAAAGCCTTCTGTTTCGAGTGCCAAAGCTTTCAGGAGAGCATTTTCAAGCTTTTGGCACCATCTTTGAGTGAATTGCCAAAAGGCAGATTTTTGCTGAAATTGTGACCCCGGGGCTTAGGGATTTTTTCAAAAAAATATTTTCTGCCGGATAGGTTTTTGAGGGCTGATTTATTTTCCTTTCATAAAAAGACTTCTGTTTCCATCGCCAAAGCTTTCAGGGGAGCATTTTCCAGCTTTTGGCACCATTTTTGAGTGAATTGCCAAAAGTCAGATTTTTGCTGAAATTGTGACCCCGGGGCTTAGGGATTTTTTCAAAAAAATATTTTCTGCCGGTTAAGTTTTTGAGGGCTGATTTCTTGTCCTGTGATAAAAAGCCTTCTGTTTCGAGTGCCAAACCTTTCAGGAGAGCATTTTCAAGCTTTTGGCACCATTTTTGAGTGAATTGCCAAAAGTCAGATTTTTGCTGAAATTGTGACGCCGGGGCTTTGGGATATTTCAAAAAAATAATTTCTGCCGGTTAAGTTTTTGAGGGCTGATTTCTTGTCCTGTGATAAAAAGCCTTCTGTTTCGAGTGCCAAACCTTTCAGGAGAGCATTTGAAACGCTTTTGGCACTTTTTTTGTAAGAATTGCCAAAAGTCAGATTTTTGCTGAATTTGTGACCCCGGGGCTTAGGGATTTCTTCAAAAAAATATTTTCTGCCGGTTAAGTTTTTGAGGGCTGATTTCTTGTCCTGTGATAAAAATTCTTCTGTTTCGAGTGCCAAACCTTTCAGGAGAGCATTTTCAAGCTTTTGGCACCATTTTTGAGTGAATTGCCAAAAGTCAGATTTTTTCTGAAATTGTGACCCCGGGGCTTAGAGATTTTTTCAAAAAAATATTTTCTGCCGGATAGGTTTTTGAGGGCCTATTTTATTTCCCTTTGATAAAAAGACTTCTGTTTCCATCGCCAAAGCTTTCAGGGGAGCATTTTCAAGCTTTTGGCACCATTTTTGAGTGAATTGCCAAAAGTCAGATTTTTGCTGAAATTGTGACCCCGGGGCTTAGGGATTTTTTCAAAAAAATATTTTCTGCCGGTTAAGTTTTTGAGGGCTGATTTCTTGTCCTGTGATAAAAAGCCTTCTGTTCCGAGTGCCAAACCTTTCAGGAGAGCATTTTCAAGCTTTTGGCACCATTTTTGAGTGAATTGCCAAAAGTCAGATTTTCGCTGAAATTGTGACCCCGGGGCTTAGGGATTTTTTCAAAAAAATATTTTCTGCCGGATAGGTTTTTGAGGGCCTATTTTATTTTCCTTTGATAAAAAGCGTTCTGTTTTGAGTGCCAAACTTTTCAGGAGAGCATTTTCAAGCTTTTGTCACCATTTTTGAGTGAATTGCCAAAAGTCAGATTTTTGCTGAAATTGTGACCCCGGGGCTTAGGGATTTTTTCAAAAAAATATTTTCTGCCGGTTAAGTTTTTGAGGGCTGATTTCTTGTCCTGTGATAAAAAGCCTTCTGTTTCGAGTGCCAAACCTTTCAGGAGAGCATTTTCAAGCTTTTGGCACCATTTTTGAGTGAATTGCCAAAAGTCAGATTTTTGCTGAAATTGTGACCCCGGCCGGGGCTTAGGGATTTCTTCAAAAAAATATTTTCTGCCGGTTAAGTTTTTGAGGGCTGATTTCTTGTCCTGTGATAAAAAGCCTTCTGTTTCGAGTGCCAAACTTTTCAGGAGAGCATTTTCAAGCTTTTGGCACCACTTTTGAGTGAATTGCCAAAAGTCAGATTTTTGCTGAAATTGTGACCCCGGGGCTTAGGGATTTTTTCAAAAAAATATTTTCTGCCGGTTAAGTTTTTGAGGGCTGATTTCTTGTCCTGTGATAAAAAGCCTTCTGTTTCGAGTGCCAAACCTTTCAGGAGAGCATTTTCAAGCTTTTGGCAGTTTTTTTTGTAAGAATTGCCAAAAGTCAGATTTTTGCTGAAATTGTGACTCCGGGGCTTAAAGATTTTTTCAAAAAAATATGTTCTGCCGGATAGGTTTTTGAGGGCCTATTTTATTTTCCTTTGATAAAAAGTCTTCTGTTTCCATCGCCAAAGCTTTCAGGGGAGCATTTTCAAGCTTTTGGCACCATTTTTGAGTGTATTGCCAAAAGTCAGATTTTTGCTGAAATTGTGACCCCGGGGCTTAGGGATTTTTTCAAAAAAATATTTTCTGCCGCTTAGGTTTTTGAGGGCTGATTTATTTTCCTTTCATAAAAAGCCTTCTGTTTCGAGTGCCAAACCTTTCAGGAGAGCATTTTCAGGCTTTTGGCACCATTTTTGAGTGAATTGCCAAAAGTCAGATTTTTGCTGAAATTGTGACCCCGGGGCTTACGGATTTTTTCAAAAAAATATTTTCTGCCGCTTAGGTTTTTGAGGGCTGATTTATTTTCCTTTGATAAAAAGACTTCTGTTTCCATCGCCAAAGCTTTCAGGGGAGCATTTTCAAGCTTTTGGCACCATTTTTGAGTGAATTGCCAAAAGTCAGATTTTTGCTGAAATTGTGACCCCGGGGCTTAGGGATTTTTTCAAAAAAATATTTTCTGCCGGTTAAGTTTTTGAGGGCTGATTTCTTGTCCTGTGATAAAAAGCCTTCTGTTCCGAGTGCCAAACCTTTCAGGAGAGCATTTTCAAGCTTTTGGCACCATTTTTGAGTGAATTGCCAAAAGTCAGATTTTCGCTGAAATTGTGACCCCGGGGCTTAGGGATTTTTTCAAAAAAATATTTTCTGCCGGATAGGTTTTTGAGGGCCTATTTTATTTTCCTTTGATAAAAAGCTTTCTGTTTTGAGTGCCAAACTTTTCAGGAGAGCATTTTCAAGCTTTTGTCACCATTTTTGAGTGAATTGCCAAAAGTCAGATTTTTGCTGAAATTGTGACCCCGGGGCTTAGGGATTTTTTCAAAAAAATATTTTCTGCCGGTTAAGTTTTTGAGGGCTGATTTCTTGTCCTGTGATAAAAAGCCTTCTGTTTCGAGTGCCAAACCTTTCAGGAGAGCATTTTCAAGCTTTTGGCACCATTTTTGAGTGAATTGCCAAAAGTCAGATTTTTGCTGAAATTGTGACCCCGGCCGGGGCTTAGGGATTTCTTCAAAAAAATATTTTCTGCCGGTTAAGTTTTTGAGGGCTGATTTCTTGTCCTGTGATAAAAAGCCTTCTGTTTCGAGTGCCAAACTTTTCAGGAGAGCATTTTCAAGCTTTTGGCACCACTTTTGAGTGAATTGCCAAAAGTCAGATTTTTGCTGAAATTGTGACCCCGGGGCTTAGGGATTTTTTCAAAAAAATATTTTCTGCCGGTTAAGTTTTTGAGGGCTGATTTCTTGTCCTGTGATAAAAAGCCTTCTGTTTCGAGTGCCAAACCTTTCAGGAGAGCATTTTCAAGCTTTTGGCAGTTTTTTTTGTAAGAATTGCCAAAAGTCAGATTTTTGCTGAAATTGTGACTCCGGGGCTTAAAGATTTTTTCAAAAAAATATGTTCTGCCGGATAGGTTTTTGAGGGCCTATTTTATTTTCCTTTGATAAAAAGTCTTCTGTTTCCATCGCCAAAGCTTTCAGGGGAGCATTTTCAAGCTTTTGGCACCATTTTTGAGTGTATTGCCAAAAGTCAGATTTTTGCTGAAATTGTGACCCCGGGGCTTAGGGATTTTTTCAAAAAAATATTTTCTGCCGCTTAGGTTTTTGAGGGTTGATTTATTTTCCTTTCATAAAAAGCCTTCTGTTTCGAGTGCCAAACCTTTCAGGAGAGCATTTTCAGGCTTTTGGCACCATTTTTGAGTGAATTGCCAAAAGTCAGATTTTTGCTGAAATTGTGACCCCGGGGCTTACGGATTTTTTCAAAAAAATATTTTCTGCCGCTTAGGTTTTTGAGGGCTGATTTATTTTCCTTTGATAAAAAGACTTCTGTTTCCATCGCCAAAGCTTTCAGGGGAGCATTTTCAAGCTTTTGGCACCATTTTTGAGTGAATTGCCAAAAGTCAGATTTTTGCTGAAATTGTGACCCCGGGGCTTAGGGATTTCTTCAAAAAAATATTTTCTGCCGGTTAAGTTTTTGAGGGCTGATTTCTTGTCCTGTGATAAAAAGCCTTCTGTTTCGAGTGCCAAACTTTTCAGGAGAGCATTTTCAAGCTTTTGGCACCACTTTTGAGTGAATTGCCAAAAGTCAGATTTTTGCTGAAATTGTGACCCCGGGGCTTAGGGATTTTTTACAAAAAATATTTTTTGCCGGTTAAGTTTTTGAGGGCTGATTTCTTGTCCTGTGATAAAAAGCCTTCTGTTTCGAGTGCCAAACCTTTCAGGAGAGCATTTTCAAGCTTTTGGCACCATCTTTGAGTGAATTGCCAAAAGGCAGATTTTTGCTGAAATTGTGACCCCGGGGCTTAGGGATTTTTTCAAAAAAATATTTTCTGCCGGATAGGTTTTTGAGGGCTGATTTATTTTCCTTTCATAAAAAGACTTCTGTTTCCATCGCCAAAGCTTTCAGGGGAGCATTTTCCAGCTTTTGGCACCATTTTTGAGTGAATTGCCAAAAGTCAGATTTTTGCTGAAATTGTGACCCCGGGGCTTAGGGATTTTTTCAAAAAAATATTTTCTGCCGGTTAAGTTTTTGAGGGCTGATTTCTTGTCCTGTGATAAAAAGCCTTCTGTTTCGAGTGCCAAACCTTTCAGGAGAGCATTTTCAAGCTTTTGGCACCATTTTTGAGTGAATTGCCAAAAGTCAGATTTTTGCTGAAATTGTGACGCCGGGGCTTTGGGATATTTCAAAAAAATAATTTCTGCCGGTTAAGTTTTTGAGGGCTGATTTCTTGTCCTGTGATAAAAAGCCTTCTGTTTCGAGTGCCAAACCTTTCAGGAGAGCATTTGAAACGCTTTTGGCACTTTTTTTGTAAGAATTGCCAAAAGTCAGATTTTTGCTGAATTTGTGACCCCGGGGCTTAGGGATTTCTTCAAAAAAATATTTTCTGCCGGTTAAGTTTTTGAGGGCTGATTTCTTGTCCTGTGATAAAAAGCCTTCTGTTTCGAGTGCCAAACTTTTCAGGAGAGCATTTTCAAGCTTTTGGCACCACTTTTGAGTGAATTGCCAAAAGTCAGATTTTTGCTGAAATTGTGACCCCGGGGCTTAGGGATTTTTTACAAAAAATATTTTTTGCCGGTTAAGTTTTTGAGGGCTGATTTCTTGTCCTTTCATAAAAAGCCTTCTGTTTCGAGTGCCAAACCTTTCAGGAGAGCATTTTCAGGCTTTTGGCACCATTTTTGAGTTAATTGCCAAAAGTCAGATTTTTGCTGAAATTGTGACCCCGGGGCTTAGGGATTTTTTTAAAAAAATATTTTCTGCCGCTTAGGTTTTTGAGGGCTGATTTATTTTCCTTTGATAAAAAGACTTCTGTTTCCATCGCCAAAGCTTTCAGGGGAGCATTTTCCAGCTTTTGGCACCATTTTTGAGTGAATTGCCAAAAGTCAGATTTTTGCTGAAATTGTGACCCCGGGGCTTAGGGATTTTTTCAAAAAAATATTTTCTGCCGGTTAAGTTTTTGAGGGCTGATTTCTTGTCCTGTGATAAAAAGCCTTCTGTTTCGAGTGCCAAACCTTTCAGGAGAGCATTTTCAAGCTTTTGGCATCATTTTTGAGTGAATTGCCAAAAGTCAGATTTTTGCTGAAATTGTGACGCCGGGGCTTTGGGATATTTCAAAAAAATAATTTCTGCCGGTTAAGTTTTTGAGGGCTGATTTCTTGTCCTGTGATAAAAAGCCTTCTGTTTCGAGTGCCAAACCTTTCAGGAGAGCATTTTCAATCTTTTGGCACTTTTTTTGTAAGAATTGCCAAAAGTCAGATTTTTGCTGAATTTGTGACCCCGGGGCTTAGGGATTTTTTCAAAAAAATATTTTCTGCCGGTTAAGTTTTTGAGGGCTGATTTCTTGTCCTGTGATAAAAAGACTTCTGTTTCGAGTGCCAAACCTTTCAGGAGAGCATTTTCCAGCTTTTGGCACCATTTTTGAGTGAATTGCCAAAAGTCAGTTTTTTGCTGAAATTGTGACCCCGGTGCTTAGGGATTTTTTCAAAAAAATATTTTCTGCCAGTTAAGTTTTTGAGGGCTGATTTCTTGTCCTGTGATAAAAAGACTTCTGTTTCGAGTGCCAAACTTTTCAGGGGAGCATTTTCCAGCTTTTGGCACCATTTTTGAGTGAATTGCCAAAAGTCAGATTTTTGCTGAAATTGTGACCCCGGTGCTTAGGGATTTTTTCAAAAAAATATTTTCTGCCGGTTACGTTTTTGAGGGCTGATTTCTTGTCCTGTGATAAAAAGCCTTCTGTTTCGAGTGCCAAACCTTTGAGGAGAGCATTTTCAGGCTTTTGGCAGCATTTTTGAGTGAATTGCCAAAAGTCAGATTTTTGCTGAAATTGTGACCCCGGGGCTTAGGGATTTTTTCAAAAAAATATTTTCTGCCGGTTAAGTTTTTGAGGGCTGATTTCTTGTCCTGTGATAAAAAGCCTTCTGTTTCGAGTGCCAAACCTTTCAGGAGAGCATATTCAGGCTTTTGGCACCATTTTTGAGTGAATTGCCAAAAGTCAGTTTTTTTCTGAAATTGTTCAAAAAAATATTTTCTGCCGGTTAAGTTTTTGAGGGCTGATTTCTTGTCCTGTGATAAAAAGACTTCTGTTTCCATCGCCAAAGCTTTCAGGGGAGCATTTTCAAGCTTTTGGCACCATTTTTGAGTGAATTGCCAAAAGTCAGATTTTTGCTGAAATTGTGACCCCGGGGCTTAGGGATTTTTTCAAAAAAATATTTTCTGCCGGTTACGTTTTTGAGGGCTGATTTCTTGTCCTGTGATAAAAAGCCTTCTGTTTCGAGTGCCAAACCTTTCAGGAGAGCATTTTCAGGCTTTTGGCAGCATTTTTGAGTGAATTGCCAAAAGTCAGATTTTTGCTGAAATTGTGACCCCGGGGCTTAGGGATTTTTTCAAAAAAATATTTTCTGCCGGTTAAGTTTTTGAGGGCTGATTTCTTCTCCTGTGATAAAAAGCCTTCTGTTTCGAGTGCCAAACCTTTCAGGAGAGCATATTCAGGCTTTTGGCACCATTTTTGAGTGAATTGCCAAAAGTCAGATTTTTTCTGAAATTGTTCAAAAAAATATTTTCTGCCGGTTAAGTTTTTGAGGGCTGATTTCTTGTCCTGTGATAAAAAGACTTCTGTTTCCATCGCCAAAGCTTTCAGGGGAGCATTTTCAAGCTTTTGGCACCATTTTTGAGTGAATTGCCAAAAGTCAGATTTTTGCTGAAATTGTGACCCCGGGGCTTAGGGATTTTTTTCAAAAAAATATTTTCTGCCGGTTAAGTTTTTGAGGGCTGATTTCTTGTCCTGTGATAAAAAGCCTTCTGTTTCGAGTGCCAAACCTTTCAGGAGAGCATTTTCAAGCTTTTGGCACTTTTTTTGTAAGAATTGCCAAAAGTCAGATTTTTGCTGAATTTGTGACCCCGGGGCTTAGGGATTTCTTCAAAAAAATATTTTCTGCCGGTTAAGTTTTTGAGGGCTGATTTCTTGTCCTGTGATAAAAAGCCTTCTGTTTCGAGTGCCAAACCTTTCAGGAGAGCATTTTCAATCTTTTGGCACTTTTTTTGTAAGAATTGCCAAAAGTCAGATTTTTGCTGAATTTGTGACCCCGGGGCTTAGGGATTTTTTCAAAAAAATAATTTCTGCCGGTTAAGTTTTTGAGGGCTGATTTCTTGTCCTGTGATAAAAAGCCTTCTGTTTCGAGTGCCAAACCTTTCAGGAGAGCATTTTCAATCTTTTGGCACTTTTTTTGTAAGAATTGCCAAAAGTCAGATTTTTGCTGAATTTGTGACCCCGGGGCTTAGGGATTTTTTCAAAAAAATATTTTCTGCCGGTTAAGTTTTTGAGGGCTGATTTCTTGTCCTGTGATAAAAAGACTTCTGTTTCGAGTGCCAAACCTTTCAGGAGAGCATTTTCCAGCTTTTGGCACCATTTTTGAGTGAATTGCCAAAAGTCAGATTTTTGCTGAAATTGTGACCCCGGGGCTTAGGGATTTTTTCAAAAAAATATTTTCTGCCGGTTAAGTTTTTGAGGGCTGATTTCTTGTCCTGTGATAAAAAGCCTTCTGTTCCGAGTGCCTAACCTTTCAGGCGAGCATTTTCAAGCTTTTGGCACCATTTTTGAGTGAATTGCCAAAAGTCAGATTTTTGCTGAAATTGTGACCCCGGGGCTTAGGGATTTTTTTAAAAAAATATTTTCTGCCGCTTAGGTTTTTGAGGGCTGATTTATTTTCCTTTGATAAAAAGACTTCTGTTTCCATCGCCAAAGCTTTCAGGGGAGCATTTTCCAGCTTTTGGCACCATTTTTGAGTGAATTGCCAAAAGTCAGATTTTTGCTGAAATTGTGACCCCGGGGCTTAGGGATTTTTTCAAAAAAATATTTTCTGCCGGTTAAGTTTTTGAGGGCTGATTTCTTGTCCTGTGATAAAAAGCCTTCTGTTTCGAGTGCCAAACCTTTCAGGAGAGCATTTTCAAGCTTTTGGCACTTTTTTTGTAAGAATTGCCAAAAGTCAGATTTTTGCTGAATTTGTGACCCTGGGGCTTAGGGATTTTTTCAAAAAAATATTTTCTGCCGGTTAAGTTTTTGAGGGCTGATTTCTTGTCCTGTGATAAAAAGACTTCTGTTTCGAGTGCCAAACCTTTCAGGAGAGCATTTTCCAGCTTTTGGCACCATTTTTGAGTGAATTGCCAAAAGTCAGATTTTTGCTGAAATTGTGACCCCGGTGCTTAGGGATTTTTTCAAAAAAATATTTTCTGCCAGTTAAGTTTTTGAGGGCTGATTTCTTGTCCTGTGATAAAAAGACTTCTGTTTCGAGTGCCAAACTTTTCAGGGGAGCATTTTCCAGCTTTTGGCACCATTTTTGAGTGAATTGCCAAAAGTCAGATTTTTGCTGAAATTGTGACCCCGGGGCTTAGGGATTTTTTCAAAAAAATATTTTCTGCCGGTTACGTTTTTGAGGGCTGATTTCTTGTCCTGTGATAAAAAGCCTTCTGTTTCGAGTGCCAAACCTTTGAGGAGAGCATTTTCAGGCTTTTGGCAGCATTTTTGAGTGAATTGCCAAAAGTCAGATTTTTGCTGAAATTGTGACCCCGGGGCTTAGGGATTTTTTCAAAAAAATATTTTCTGCCGGTTAAGTTTTTGAGGGCTGATTTCTTGTCCTGTGATAAAAAGCCTTCTGTTTCGAGTGCCAAACCTTTCAGGAGAGCATATTCAGGCTTTTGGCACCATTTTTGAGTGAATTGCCAAAAGTCAGTTTTTTTCTGAAATTGTTCAAAAAAATATTTTCTGCCGGTTAAGTTTTTGAGGGCTGATTTCTTGTCCTGTGATAAAAAGACTTCTGTTTCCATCGCCAAAGCTTTCAGGGGAGCATTTTCAAGCTTTTGGCACCATTTTTGAGTGAATTGCCAAAAGTCAGATTTTTGCTGAAATTGTGACCCCGGGGCTTAGGGATTTTTTCAAAAAAATATTTTCTGCCGGTTACGTTTTTGAGGGCTGATTTCTTGTCCTGTGATAAAAAGCCTTCTGTTTCGAGTGCCAAACCTTTCAGGAGAGCATTTTCAGGCTTTTCGCAGCATTTTTGAGTGAATTGCCAAAAGTCAGATTTTTGCTGAAATTGTGACCCCGGGGCTTAGGGATTTTTTCAAAAAAATATTTTCTGCCGGTTAAGTTTTTGAGGGCTGATTTCTTCTCCTGTGATAAAAAGCCTTCTGTTTCGAGTGCCAAACCTTTCAGGAGAGCATATTCAGGCTTTTGGCACCATTTTTGAGTGAATTGCCAAAAGTCAGATTTTTGCTGAAATTGTGACCCCGGGGCTTAGGGATTTTTTTCAAAAAAATATTTTCTGCCGGTTAAGTTTTTGAGGGCTGATTTCTTGTCCTGTGATAAAAAGCCTTCTGTTTCGAGTGCCAAACCTTTCAGGAGAGCATTTTCAAGCTTTTGGCACTTTTTTTGTAAGAATTGCCAAAAGTCAGATTTTTGCTGAATTTGTGACCCCGGGGCTTAGGGATTTCTTCAAAAAAATATTTTCTGCCGGTTAAGTTTTTGAGGGCTGATTTCTTGTCCTGTGATAAAAAGCCTTCTGTTTCGAGTGCCAAACCTTTCAGGAGAGCATTTTCAATCTTTTGGCACTTTTTTTGTAAGAATTGCCAAAAGTCAGATTTTTGCTGAATTTGTGACCCCGGGGCTTAGGGATTTTTTCAAAAAAATATTTTCTGCCGGTTAAGTTTTTGAGGGCTGATTTCTTGTCCTGTGATAAAAAGACTTCTGTTTCGAGTGCCAAACCTTTCAGGAGAGCATTTTCAAGCTTTTGGCATCATTTTTGAGTGAATTGCCAAAAGTCAGATTTTTGCTGAAATTGTGACGCCGGGGCTTTGGGATATTTCAAAAAAATAATTTCTGCCGGTTAAGTTTTTGAGGGCTGATTTCTTGTCCTGTGATAAAAAGACTTCTGTTTCGAGTGCCAAACCTTTCAGGAGAGCATTTTCCAGCTTTTGGCACCATTTTTGAGTGAATTGCCAAAAGTCAGATTTTTGCTGAAATTGTGACCCCGGGGCTTAGGGATTTTTTCAAAAAAATATTTTCTGCCGGTTAAGTTTTTGAGGGCTGATTTCTTGTCCTGTGATAAAAAGCCTTCTGTTCCGAGTGCCAAACCTTTCAGGAGAGCATTTTCAAGCTTTTGGCACCATTTTTGAGTGAATTGCCAAAAGTCAGATTTTTGCTGAAATTGTGACCCCGGGGCTTAGGGATTTTTTCAAAAAAATATTTTCTGCCGGATAGGTTTTTGAGGGCCTATTTTATTTTCCTTTGATAAAAAGCGTTCTGTTTTGAGTGCCAAACTTTTCAGGAGAGCATTTTCAAGCTTTTGTCACCATTTTTGAGTGAATTGCCAAAAGTCAGATTTTTGTTGAAATTGTGACCCCGGGGCTTAGGGATTTTTTCAAAAAAATATTTTCTGCCGGTTAAGTTTTTGAGGGCTGATTTCTTGTCCTGTGATAAAAAGCCTTCTGTTTCGAGTGCCAAACCTTTCAGGAGAGCATTTTCAAGCTTTTGGCAGTTTTTTTTGTAAGAATTGCCAAAAGTCAGATTTTTGCTGAAATTGTGACTCCGGGGCTTAAAGATTTTTTCAAAAAAATATGTTCTGCCGGATAGGTTTTTGAGGGCCTATTTTATTTTCCTTTGATAAAAAGTCTTCTGTTTCCATCGCCAAAGCTTTCAGGGGAGCATTTTCAAGCTTTTGGCACCATTTTTGAGTGTATTGCCAAAAGTCAGATTTTTGCTGAAATTGTGACCCCGGGGCTTAGGGATTTTTTCAAAAAAATATTTTCTGCCGCTTAGGTTTTTGAGGGCTGATTTATTTTCCTTTCATAAAAAGCCTTCTGTTTCGAGTGCCAAACCTTTCAGGAGAGCATTTTCAGGCTTTTGGCACCATTTTTGAGTGAATTGCCAAAAGTCAGATTTTTGCTGAAATTGTGACCCCGGGGCTTACGGATTTTTTCAAAAAAATATTTTCTGCCGCTTAGGTTTTTGAGGGCTGATTTATTTTCCTTTGATAAAAAGACTTCTGTTTCCATCGCCAAAGCTTTCAGGGGAGCATTTTCAAGCTTTTGGCACCATTTTTGAGTGAATTGCCAAAAGTCAGATTTTTGCTGAAATTGTGACCCCGGCCGGGGCTTAGGGATTTCTTCAAAAAAATATTTTCTGCCGGTTAAGTTTTTGAGGGCTGATTTCTTGTCCTGTGATAAAAAGCCTTCTGTTTCGAGTGCCAAACTTTTCAGGAGAGCATTTTCAAGCTTTTGGCACCATTTTTGAGTGAATTGCCAAAAGTCAGTTTTTTTCTGAAATTGTTCAAAAAAATATTTTCTGCCGGTTAAGTTTTTGAGGGCTGATTTCTTGTCCTGTGATAAAAAGACTTCTGTTTCCATCGCCAAAGCTTTCAGGGGAGCATTTTCAAGCTTTTGGCACCATTTTTGAGTGAATTGCCAAAAGTCAGATTTTTGCTGAAATTGTGACCCCGGGGCTTAGGGATTTTTTCAAAAAAATATTTTCTGCCGGTTACGTTTTTGAGGGCTGATTTCTTGTCCTGTGATAAAAAGCCTTCTGTTTCGAGTGCCAAACCTTTCAGGAGAGCATTTTCCGGCTTTTGGCAGCATTTTTGAGTGAATTGCCAAAAGTCAGATTTTTGCTGAAATTGTGACCCCGGGGCTTAGGGATTTTTTCAAAAAAATATTTTCTGCCGGTTAAGTTTTTGAGGGCTGATTTCTTCTCCTGTGATAAAAAGCCTTCTGTTTCGAGTGCCAAACCTTTCAGGAGAGCATATTCAGGCTTTTGGCACCATTTTTGAGTGAATTGCCAAAAGTCAGATTTTTGCTGAAATTGTGACCCCGGGGCTTAGGGATTTTTTTCAAAAAAATATTTTCTGCCGGTTAAGTTTTTGAGGGCTGATTTCTTGTCCTGTGATAAAAAGCCTTCTGTTTCGAGTGCCAAACCTTTCAGGAGAGCATTTTCAAGCTTTTGGCACTTTTTTTGTAAGAATTGCCAAAAGTCAGATTTTTGCTGAATTTGTGACCCCGGGGCTTAGGGATTTCTTCAAAAAAATATTTTCTGCCGGTTAAGTTTTTGAGGGCTGATTTCTTGTCCTGTGATAAAAAGCCTTCTGTTTCGAGTGCCAAACCTTTCAGGAGAGCATTTTCAATCTTTTGGCACTTTTTTTGTAAGAATTGCCAAAAGTCAGATTTTTGCTGAATTTGTGACCCCGGGGCTTAGGGATTTTTTCAAAAAAATATTTTCTGCCGGTTAAGTTTTTGAGGGCTGATTTCTTGTCCTGTGATAAAAAGACTTCTGTTTCGAGTGCCAAACCTTTCAGGAGAGCATTTTCAAGCTTTTGGCATCATTTTTGAGTGAATTGCCAAAAGTCAGATTTTTGCTGAAATTGTGACGCCGGGGCTTTGGGATATTTCAAAAAAATAATTTCTGCCGGTTAAGTTTTTGAGGGCTGATTTCTTGTCCTGTGATAAAAAGACTTCTGTTTCGAGTGCCAAACCTTTCAGGAGAGCATTTTCCAGCTTTTGGCACCATTTTTGAGTGAATTGCCAAAAGTCAGATTTTTGCTGAAATTGTGACCCCGGGGCTTAGGGATTTTTTCAAAAAAATATTTTCTGCCGGTTAAGTTTTTGAGGGCTGATTTCTTGTCCTGTGATAAAAAGCCTTCTGTTCCGAGTGCCAAACCTTTCAGGAGAGCATTTTCAAGCTTTTGGCACCATTTTTGAGTGAATTGCCAAAAGTCAGATTTTTGCTGAAATTGTGACCCCGGGGCTTAGGGATTTTTTCAAAAAAATATTTTCTGCCGGATAGGTTTTTGAGGGCCTATTTTATTTTCCTTTGATAAAAAGCGTTCTGTTTTGAGTGCCAAACTTTTCAGGAGAGCATTTTCAAGCTTTTGTCACCATTTTTGAGTGAATTGCCAAAAGTCAGATTTTTGCTGAAATTGTGACCCCGGGGCTTAGGGATTTTTTCAAAAAAATATTTTCTGCCGGTTAAGTTTTTGAGGGCTGATTTCTTGTCCTGTGATAAAAAGCCTTCTGTTTCGAGTGCCAAACCTTTCAGGAGAGCATTTTCAAGCTTTTGGCAGTTTTTTTTGTAAGAATTGCCAAAAGTCAGATTTTTGCTGAAATTGTGACTCCGGGGCTTAAAGATTTTTTCAAAAAAATATGTTCTGCCGGATAGGTTTTTGAGGGCCTATTTTATTTTCCTTTGATAAAAAGTCTTCTGTTTCCATCGCCAAAGCTTTCAGGGGAGCATTTTCAAGCTTTTGGCACCATTTTTGAGTGTATTGCCAAAAGTCAGATTTTTGCTGAAATTGTGACCCCGGGGCTTAGGGATTTTTTCAAAAAAATATTTTCTGCCGCTTAGGTTTTTGAGGGCTGATTTATTTTCCTTTCATAAAAAGCCTTCTGTTTCGAGTGCCAAACCTTTCAGGAGAGCATTTTCAGGCTTTTGGCACCATTTTTGAGTGAATTGCCAAAAGTCAGATTTTTGCTGAAATTGTGACCCCGGGGCTTACGGATTTTTTCAAAAAAATATTTTCTGCCGCTTAGGTTTTTGAGGGCTGATTTATTTTCCTTTGATAAAAAGACTTCTGTTTCCATCGCCAAAGCTTTCAGGGGAGCATTTTCAAGCTTTTGGCACCATTTTTGAGTGAATTGCCAAAAGTCAGATTTTTGCTGAAATTGTGACCCCGGCCGGGGCTTAGGGATTTCTTCAAAAAAATATTTTCTGCCGGTTAAGTTTTTGAGGGCTGATTTCTTGTCCTGTGATAAAAAGCCTTCTGTTTCGAGTGCCAAACTTTTCAGGAGAGCATTTTCAAGCTTTTGGCACCACTTTTGAGTGAATTGCCAAAAGTCAGATTTTTGCTGAAATTGTGACCCCGGGGCTTAGGGATTTTTTACAAAAAATATTTTCTGCCGCTTAGGTTTTTGAGGGCTGATTTATTTTCCTTTCATAAAAAGCCTTCTGTTTCGAGTGCCAAACCTTTCAGGAGAGCATTTTCAGGCTTTTGGCACCATTTTTGAGTTAATTGCCAAAAGTCAGATTTTTGCTGAAATTGTGACCCCGGGGCTTAGGGATTTTCTCAAAAAAATATTTTCTGCCGTTTAGGTTTTTGAGGGCTGATTTATTTTCCTTTGATAAAAAGACTTCTGTTTCCATCGCCAAAGCTTTCAGGGGAGCATTTTCCAGCTTTTGGCACCATTTTTGAGTGAATTGCCAAAAGTCAGATTTTTGCTGAATTTGTGACCCCGGGGCTTAGGGATTTTTTCAAAAAAATATTTTCTGCCGGTTAAGTTTTTGAGGGCTGATTTCTTGTCCTGTGATAAAAAGACTTCTGTTTCGAGTGCCAAACCTTTCAGGAGAGCATTTTCAAGCTTTTGGCATCATTTTTGAGTGAATTGCCAAAAGTCAGATTTTTGCTGAAATTGTGACGCCGGGGCTTTGGGATATTTCAAAAAAATAATTTCTGCCGGTTAAGTTTTTGAGGGCTGATTTCTTGTCCTGTGATAAAAAGACTTCTGTTTCGAGTGCCAAACCTTTCAGGAGAGCATTTTCCAGCTTTTGGCACCATTTTTGAGTGAATTGCCAAAAGTCAGATTTTTGCTGAAATTGTGACCCCGGGGCTTCGGGATTTTTTCAAAAAAATATTTTCTGCCGGTTAAGTTTTTGAGGGCTGATTTCTTGTCCTGTGATAAAAAGCCTTCTGTTCCGAGTGCCAAACCTTTCAGGAGAGCATTTTCAAGCTTTTGCAACCATTTTTGAGTGAATTGCCAAAAGTCAGATTTTTGCTGAAATTGTGACCCCGGGGCTTAGGGATTTTTTCAAAAAAATATTTTCTGCCGGATAGGTTTTTGAGGGCCTATTTTATTTTCCTTTGATAAAAAGCGTTCTGTTTTGAGTGCCAAACTTTTCAGGAGAGCATTTTCAAGCTTTTGTCACCATTTTTGAGTGAATTGCCAAAAGTCAGATTTTTGCTGAAATTGTGACCCCGGGGCTTAGGGATTTTTTCAAAAAAATATTTTCTGCCGGTTAAGTTTTTGAGGGCTGATTTCTTGTCCTGTGATAAAAAGCCTTCTGTTTCGAGTGCCAAACCTTTCAGGAGAGCATTTTCAAGCTTTTGGCAGTTTTTTTTGTAAGAATTGCCAAAAGTCAGATTTTTGCTGAAATTGTGACTCCGGGGCTTAAAGATTTTTTCAAAAAAATATGTTCTGCCGGATAGGTTTTTGAGGGCCTATTTTATTTTCCTTTGATAAAAAGTCTTCTGTTTCCATCGCCAAAGCTTTCAGGGGAGCATTTTCAAGCTTTTGGCACCATTTTTGAGTGTATTGCCAAAAGTCAGATTTTTGCTGAAATTGTGACCCCGGGGCTTAGGGATTTTTTCAAAAAAATATTTTCTGCCGCTTAGGTTTTTGAGGGCTGATTTATTTTCCTTTCATAAAAAGCCTTCTGTTTCGAGTGCCAAACCTTTCAGGAGAGCATTTTCAGGCTTTTGGCACCATTTTTGAGTGAATTGCCAAAAGTCAGATTTTTGCTGAAATTGTGACCCCGGGGCTTACGGATTTTTTCAAAAAAATATTTTCTGCCGCTTAGGTTTTTGAGGGCTGATTTATTTTCCTTTGATAAAAAGACTTCTGTTTCCATCGCCAAAGCTTTCAGGGGAGCATTTTCCAGCTTTTGGCACCATTTTTGAGTGAATTGCCAAAAGTCAGATTTTTGCTGAAATTGTGACCCCGGGGCTTAGGGATTTTTTCAAAAAAATATTTTCTGCCGGTTAAGTTTTTGAGGGCTGATTTCTTGTCCTGTGATAAAAAGACTTCTGTTTCGAGTGCCAAACCTTTCAGGAGAGCATTTTCAAGCTTTTGGCATCATTTTTGAGTGAATTGCCAAAAGTCAGATTTTTGCTGAAATTGTGACGCCGGGGCTTTGGGATATTTCAAAAAAATATTTTCTGCCGGTTAAGTTTTTGAGGGCTGATTTCTTGTCCTGTGATAAAAAGCCTTCTGTTCCGAGTGCCAAACCTTTCAGGAGAGCATTTTCAAGCTTTTGCAACCATTTTTGAGTGAATTGCCAAAAGTCAGATTTTTGCTGAAATTGTGACCCCGGGGCTTAGGGATTTTTTCAAAAAAATATTTTCTGCCGGATAGGTTTTTGAGGGCCTATTTTATTTTCCTTTGATAAAAAGCGTTCTGTTTTGAGTGCCAAACTTTTCAGGAGAGCATTTTCAAGCTTTTGTCACCATTTTTGAGTGAATTGCCAAAAGTCAGATTTTTGCTGAAATTGTGACCCCGGGGCTTAGGGATTTTTTCAAAAAAATATTTTCTGCCGGTTAAGTTTTTGAGGGCTGATTTCTTGTCCTGTGATAAAAAGCCTTCTGTTTCGAGTGCCAAACCTTTCAGGAGAGCATTTTCAAGCTTTTGGCAGTTTTTTTTGTAAGAATTGCCAAAAGTCAGATTTTTGCTGAAATTGTGACTCCGGGGCTTAAAGATTTTTTCAAAAAAATATGTTCTGCCGGATAGGTTTTTGAGGGCCTATTTTATTTTCCTTTGATAAAAAGTCTTCTGTTTCCATCGCCAAAGCTTTCAGGGGAGCATTTTCAAGCTTTTGGCACCATTTTTGAGTGTATTGCCAAAAGTCAGATTTTTGCTGAAATTGTGACCCCGGGGCTTAGGGATTTTTTCAAAAAAATATTTTCTGCCGCTTAGGTTTTTGAGGGCTGATTTATTTTCCTTTCATAAAAAGCCTTCTGTTTCGAGTGCCAAACCTTTCAGGAGAGCATTTTCAGGCTTTTGGCACCATTTTTGAGTGAATTGCCAAAAGTCAGATTTTTGCTGAAATTGTGACCCCGGGGCTTACGGATTTTTTCAAAAAAATATTTTCTGCCGCTTAGGTTTTTGAGGGCTGATTTATTTTCCTTTGATAAAAAGACTTCTGTTTCCATCGCCAAAGCTTTCAGGGGAGCATTTTCAAGCTTTTGGCACCATTTTTGAGTGAATTGCCAAAAGTCAGATTTTTGCTGAAATTGTGACCCCGGCCGGGGCTTAGGGATTTCTTCAAAAAAATATTTTCTGCCGGTTAAGTTTTTGAGGGCTGATTTCTTGTCCTGTGATAAAAAGCCTTCTGTTTCGAGTGCCAAACTTTTCAGGAGAGCATTTTCAAGCTTTTGGCACCACTTTTGAGTGAATTGCCAAAAGTCAGATTTTTGCTGAAATTGTGACCCCGGGGCTTAGGGATTTTTTACAAAAAATATTTTCTGCCGCTTAGGTTTTTGAGGGCTGATTTATTTTCCTTTCATAAAAAGCCTTCTGTTTCGAGTGCCAAACCTTTCAGGAGAGCATTTTCAGGCTTTTGGCACCATTTTTGAGTTAATTGCCAAAAGTCAGATTTTTGCTGAAATTGTGACCCCGGGGCTTAGGGATTTTCTCAAAAAAATATTTTCTGCCGTTTAGGTTTTTGAGGGCTGATTTATTTTCCTTTGATAAAAAGACTTCTGTTTCCATCGCCAAAGCTTTCAGGGGAGCATTTTCCAGCTTTTGGCACCATTTTTGAGTGAATTGCCAAAAGTCAGATTTTTGCTGAAATTGTGACCCCGGGGCTTAGGGATTTTTTCAAAAAAATATTTTCTGCCGGTTAAGTTTTTGAGGGCTGATTTCTTGTCCTGTGATAAAAAGCCTTCTGTTTCGAGTGCCAAACCTTTCAGGAGAGCATTTTCAAGCTTTTGGCACCATTTTTGAGTGAATTGCCAAAAGTCAGATTTTTGCTGAAATTGTGACGCCGGGGCTTTGGGATATTTCAAAAAAATAATTTCTGCCGGTTAAGTTTTTGAGGGCTGATTTCTTGTCCTGTGATAAAAAGCCTTCTGTTTCGAGTGCCAAACCTTTCAGGAGAGCATTTGAAACGCTTTTGGCACTTTTTTTGTAAGAATTGCCAAAAGTCAGATTTTTGCTGAATTTGTGACCCCGGGGCTTAGGGATTTCTTCAAAAAAATATTTTCTGCCGGTTAAGTTTTTGAGGGCTGATTTCTTGTCCTGTGATAAAAAGCCTTCTGTTTCGAGTGCCAAACTTTTCAGGAGAGCATTTTCAAGCTTTTGGCACCACTTTTGAGTGAATTGCCAAAAGTCAGATTTTTGGTGAAATTGTGACCCCGGGGCTTAGGGATTTTTTACAAAAAATATTTTTTGCCGGTTAAGTTTTTGAGGGCTGATTTCTTGTCCTTTCATAAAAAGCCTTCTGTTTCGAGTGCCAAACCTTTCAGGAGAGCATTTTCAGGCTTTTGGCACCATTTTTGAGTTAATTGCCAAAAGTCAGATTTTTGCTGAAATTGTGACCCCGGGGCTTAGGGATTTTTTTAAAAAAATATTTTCTGCCGCTTAGGTTTTTGAGGGCTGATTTATTTTCCTTTGATAAAAAGACTTCTGTTTCCATCGCCAAAGCTTTCAGGGGAGCATTTTCCAGCTTTTGGCACCATTTTTGAGTGAATTGCCAAAAGTCAGATTTTTGCTGAAATTGTGACCCCGGGGCTTAGGGATTTTTTCAAAAAAATATTTTCTGCCGGTTAAGTTTTTGAGGGCTGATTTCTTGTCCTGTGATAAAAAGACTTCTGTTTCGAGTGCCAAACCTTTCAGGAGAGCATTTTCAATCTTTTGGCACTTTTTTTGTAAGAATTGCCAAAAGTCAGATTTTTGCTGAATTTGTGACCCCGGGGCTTAGGGATTTTTTCAAAAAAATATTTTCTGCCGGTTAAGTTTTTGAGGGCTGATTTCTTGTCCTGTGATAAAAAGACTTCTGTTTCGAGTGCCAAACCTTTCAGGAGAGCATTTTCCAGCTTTTGGCACCATTTTTGAGTGAATTGCCAAAAGTCAGATTTTTGCTGAAATTGTGACCCCGGTGCTTAGGGATTTTTTCAAAAAAATATTTTCTGCCAGTTAAGTTTTTGAGGGCTGATTTCTTGTCCTGTGATAAAAAGACTTCTGTTTCGAGTGCCAAACCTTTCAGGAGAGCATTTTCAATCTTTTGGCACTTTTTTTGTAAGAATTGCCAAAAGTCAGATTTTTGCTGAATTTGTGACCCCGGGGCTTAGGGATTTTTTCAAAAAAATATTTTCTGCCGGTTAAGTTTTTGAGGGCTGATTTCTTGTCCTGTGATAAAAAGACTTCTGTTTCGAGTGCCAAACCTTTCAGGAGAGCATTTTCCAGCTTTTGGCACCATTTTTGAGTGAATTGCCAAAAGTCAGATTTTTGCTGAAATTGTGACCCCGGTGCTTAGGGATTTTTTCAAAAAAATATTTTCTGCCAGTTAAGTTTTTGAGGGCTGATTTCTTGTCCTGTGATAAAAAGACTTCTGTTTCGAGTGCCAAACTTTTCAGGGGAGCATTTTCCAGCTTTTGGCACCATTTTTGAGTGAATTGCCAAAAGTCAGATTTTTGCTGAAATTGTGACCCCGGGGCTTAGGGATTTTTTCAAAAAAATATTTTCTGCCGGTTACGTTTTTGAGGGCTGATTTCTTGTCCTGTGATAAAAAGCCTTCTGTTTCGAGTGCCAAACCTTTGAGGAGAGCATTTTCAGGCTTTTGGCAGCATTTTTGAGTGAATTGCCAAAAGTCAGATTTTTGCTGAAATTGTGACCCCGGGGCTTAGGGATTTTTTCAAAAAAATATTTTCTGCCGGTTAAGTTTTTGAGGGCTGATTTCTTGTCCTGTGATAAAAAGCCTTCTGTTTCGAGTGCCAAACCTTTCAGGAGAGCATATTCAGGCTTTTGGCACCATTTTTGAGTGAATTGCCAAAAGTCAGATTTTTTCTGAAATTGTTCAAAAAAATATTTTCTGCCGGTTAAGTTTTTGAGGGCTGATTTCTTGTCCTGTGATAAAAAGACTTCTGTTTCCATCGCCAAAGCTTTCAGGGGAGCATTTTCAAGCTTTTGGCACCATTTTTGAGTGAATTGCCAAAAGTCAGATTTTTGCTGAAATTGTGACCCCGGGGCTTAGGGATTTTTTCAAAAAAATATTTTCTGCCGGTTACGTTTTTGAGGGCTGATTTCTTGTCCTGTGATAAAAAGCCTTCTGTTTCGAGTGCCAAACCTTTCAGGAGAGCATTTTCAGGCTTTTGGCAGCATTTTTGAGTGAATTGCCAAAAGTCAAATTTTTTTGAAATTGTGACCCCGGGGCTTAGGGATTTTTTACAAAAAATATTTTTTGGCAGTTAAGTTTTTGAGGGCTGATTTCTTGTCCTTTCATAAAAAGCCTTCTGTTTCGAGTGCCAAACCTTTCAGGAGAGCATTTTCAGGCTTTTGGCACCATTTTTGAGTTAATTGCCAAAAGTCAGATTTTTGCTGAAATTGTGACCCCGGGGCTTAGGGATTTTTTCAAAAAAATATTTTCTGCCGGTTAAGTTTTTGAGGGCTGATTTCTTGTCCTGTGATAAAAAGCCTTCTGTTTCGAGTGCCAAACCTTTCAGGAGAGCATTTTCAAGCTTTTGGCATCATTTTTGAGTGAATTGCCAAAAGTCAGATTTTTGCTGAAATTGTGACGCCGGGGCTTTGGGATATTTCAAAAAAATAATTTCTGCCGGTTAAGTTTTTGAGGGCTGATTTCTTGTCCTGTGATAAAAAGCCTTCTGTTTCGAGTGCCAAACCTTTCAGGAGAGCATATTCAGGCTTTTGGCACCATTTTTGAGTGAATTGCCAAAAGTCAGTTTTTTTCTGAAATTGTTCAAAAAAATATTTTCTGCCGGTTAAGTTTTTGAGGGCTGATTTCTTGTCCTGTGATAAAAAGACTTCTGTTTCCATCGCCAAAGCTTTCAGGGGAGCATTTTCAAGCTTTTGGCACCATTTTTGAGTGAATTGCCAAAAGTCAGATTTTTGCTGAAATTGTGACCCCGGGGCTTAGGGATTTTTTCAAAAAAATATTTTCTGCCGGTTAAGTTTTTGAGGGCTGATTTCTTGTCCTGTGATAAAAAGCCTTCTGTTTCGAGTGCCAAACCTTTCAGGAGAGCATTTTCAGGCTTTTGGCAGCATTTTTGAGTGAATTGCCAAAAGTCAGATTTTTGCTGAAATTGTGACCCCGGGGCTTAGGGATTTTTTCAAAAAAATATTTTCTGCCGGTTAAGTTTTTGAGGGCTGATTTCTTCTCCTGTGATAAAAAGCCTTCTGTTTCGAGTGCCAAACCTTTCAGGAGAGCATATTCAGGCTTTTGGCACCATTTTTGAGTGAATTGCCAAAAGTCAGATTTTTTCTGAAATTGTTCAAAAAAATATTTTCTGCCGGTTAAGTTTTTGAGGGCTGATTTCTTGTCCTGTGATAAAAAGACTTCTGTTTCCATCGCCAAAGCTTTCAGGGGAGCATTTTCAAGCTTTTGGCACCATTTTTGAGTGAATTGCCAAAAGTCAGATTTTTGCTGAAATTGTGACCCCGGGGCTTAGGGATTTTTTTCAAAAAAATATTTTCTGCCGGTTACGTTTTTGAGGGCTGATTTCTTGTCCTGTGATAAAAAGCCTTCTGTTTCGAGTGCCAAACTTTTCAGGAGAGCATTTTCAAGCTTTTGGCACCACTTTGAGTGAATTGCCAAAAGTCAAATTTTTTTGAAATTGTGACCCCGGGGCTTAGGGATTTTTTACAAAAAATATTTTTTGGCAGTTAAGTTTTTGAGGGCTGATTTCTTGTCCTTTCATAAAAAGCCTTCTGTTTCGAGTGCCAAACCTTTCAGGAGAGCATTTTCAGGCTTTTGGCACCATTTTTGAGTTAATTGCCAAAAGTCAGATTTTTGCTGAAATTGTGACCCCGGGGCTTAGGGATTTTTTCAAAAAAATATTTTCTGCCGGTTAAGTTTTTGAGGGCTGATTTCTTGTCCTGTGATAAAAAGCCTTGTGTTTCGAGTGCCAAACCTTTCAGGAGAGCATTTTCAAGCTTTTGGCATCATTTTTGAGTGAATTGCCAAAAGTCAGATTTTTGCTGAAATTGTGACGCCGGGGCTTTGGGATATTTCAAAAAAATAATTTCTGCCGGTTAAGTTTTTGAGGGCTGATTTCTTGTCCTGTGATAAAAAGCCTTCTGTTTCGAGTGCCAAACCTTTCAGGAGAGCATTTTCAATCTTTTGGCACTTTTTTTGTAAGAATTGCCAAAAGTCAGATTTTTGCTGAATTTGTGACCCCGGGGCTTAGGGATTTTTTCAAAAAAATATTTTCTGCCGGTTAAGTTTTTGAGGGCTGATTTCTTGTCCTGTGATAAAAAGACTTCTGTTTCGAGTGCCAAACCTTTCAGGAGAGCATTTTCCAGCTTTTGGCACCATTTTTGAGTGAATTGCCAAAAGTCAGATTTTTGCTGAAATTGTGACCCCGGTGCTTAGGGATTTTTTCAAAAAAATATTTTCTGCCAGTTAAGTTTTTGAGGGCTGATTTCTTGTCCTGTGATAAAAAGACTTCTGTTTCGAGTGCCAAACTTTTCAGGGGAGCATTTTCCAGCTTTTGGCACCATTTTTGAGTGAATTGCCAAAAGTCAGATTTTTGCTGAAATTGTGACCCCGGGGCTTAGGGATTTTTTCAAAAAAATATTTTCTGCCGGTTACGTTTTTGAGGGCTGATTTCTTGTCCTGTGATAAAAAGCCTTCTGTTTCGAGTGCCAAACCTTTCAGGAGAGCATTTTCAAGCTTTTGGCACCATTTTTGAGTGAATTGCCAAAAGTCAGATTTTTTCTGAAATTGTGACCCCGGGGCTTAGGGATTTTTTCAAAAAAATATTTTCTGCCGGTTAAGTTTTTGAGGGCTGATTTCTTGTCCTGTGATAAAAAGCCTTCTGTTTCGAGTGCCAAACCTTTCAGGAGAGCATATTCAGGCTTTTGGCACCATTTTTGAGTGAATTGCCAAAAGTCAGTTTTTTTCTGAAATTGTTCAAAAAAATATTTTCTGCCGGTTAAGTTTTTGAGGGCTGATTTCTTGTCCTGTGATAAAAAGACTTCTGTTTCCATCGCCAAAGCTTTCAGGGGAGCATTTTCAAGCTTTTGGCACCATTTTTGAGTGAATTGCCAAAAGTCAGATTTTTGCTGAAATTGTGACCCCGGGGCTTAGGGATTTTTTCAAAAAAATATTTTCTGCCGGTTACGTTTTTGAGGGCTGATTTCTTGTCCTGTGATAAAAAGCCTTCTGTTTCGAGTGCCAAACCTTTCAGGAGAGCATTTTCAGGCTTTTGGCAGCATTTTTGAGTGAATTGCCAAAAGTCAGATTTTTGCTGAAATTGTGACCCCGGGGCTTAGGGATTTTTTCAAAAAAATATTTTCTGCCGGTTAAGTTTTTGAGGGCTGATTTCTTCTCCTGTGATAAAAAGCCTTCTGTTTCGAGTGCCAAACCTTTCAGGAGAGCATATTCAGGCTTTTGGCACCATTTTTGAGTGAATTGCCAAAAGTCAGTTTTTTTCTGAAATTGTTCAAAAAAATATTTTCTGCCGGTTAAGTTTTTGAGGGCTGATTTCTTGTCCTGTGATAAAAAGACTTCTGTTTCCATCGCCAAAGCTTTCAGGGGAGCATTTTCAAGCTTTTGGCACCATTTTTGAGTGAATTGCCAAAAGTCAGATTTTTGCTGAAATTGTGACCCCGGGGCTTAGGGATTTTTTCAAAAAAATATTTTCTGCCGGTTAAGTTTTTGAGGGCTGATTTCTTGTCCTGTGATAAAAAGCCTTCTGTTTCGAGTTCCAAACTTTTCAGGAGAGCATTTTCAAGCTTTTGGCACCACTTTGAGTGAATTGCCAAAAGTCAAATTTTTTTGAAATTGTGACCCCGGGGCTTAGGGATTTTTTACAAAATATATTTTTTGGCAGTTAAGTTTTTGAGGGCTGATTTCTTGTCCTTTCATAAAAAGCCTTCTGTTTCGAGTGCCAAACCTTTCAGGAGAGCATTTTCAGGCTTTTGGCACCATTTTTGAGTTAATTGCCAAAAGTCAGATTTTTGCTGAAATTGTGACCCCGGGGCTTAGGGATTTTTTCAAAAAAATATTTTCTGCCGGTTAAGTTTTTGAGGGCTGATTTCTTCTCCTGTGATAAAAAGCATTCTGTTTCGAGTGCCAAACCTTTCAGGAGAGCATATTCAGGCTTTTGGCACCATTTTTGAGTGAATTGCCAAAAGTCAGATTTTTTCTGAAATTGTTCAAAAAAATATTTTCTGCCGGTTAAGTTTTTGAGGGCTGATTTCTTGTCCTGTGATAAAAAGACTTCTGTTTCCATCGCCAAAGCTTTCAGGGGAGCATTTTCAAGCTTTTGGCACCATTTTTTAGTGAATTGCCAAAAGTCAGATTTTTGCTGAAATTGTGACCCCGGGGCTTAGGGATTTTTTTCAAAAAAATATTTTCTGCCGGTTAAGTTTTTGAGGGCTGATTTCTTGTCCTGTGATAAAAAGCCTTCTGTTTCGAGTGCCAAACCTTTCAGGAGAGCATTTTCAAGCTTTTGGCACTTTTTTTGTAAGAATTGCCAAAAGTCAGATTTTTGCTGAATTTGTGACCCCGGGGCTTAGGGATTTCTTCAAAAAAATATTTTCTGCCGGTTAAGTTTTTGAGGGCTGATTTCTTGTCCTGTGATAAAAAGCCTTCTGTTTCGAGTGCCAAACTTTTCAGGAGAGCATTTTCAAGCTTTTGGCACCACTTTGAGTGAATTGCCAAAAGTCAAATTTTTTTGAAATTGTGACCCCGGGGCTTAGGGATTTTTTACAAAAAATATTTTTTGGCAGTTAAGTTTTTGAGGGCTGATTTCTTGTCCTTTCATAAAAAGCCTTCTGTTTCGAGTGCCAAACCTTTCAGGAGAGCATTTTCAGGCTTTTGGCACCATTTTTGAGTTAATTGCCAAAAGTCAGATTTTTGCTGAAATTGTGACCCCGGGGCTTAGGGATTTTTTCAAAAAAATATTTTCTGCCGGTTAAGTTTTTGAGGGCTGATTTCTTGTCCTGTGATAAAAAGCCTTCTGTTTCGAGTGCCAAACCTTTCAGGAGAGCATTTTCAAGCTTTTGGCATCATTTTTGAGTGAATTGCCAAAAGTCAGATTTTTGCTGAAATTGTGACGCCGGGGCTTTGGGATATTTCAAAAAAATAATTTCTGCCGGTTAAGTTTTTGAGGGCTGATTTCTTGTCCTGTGATAAAAAGCCTTCTGTTTCGAGTGCCAAACCTTTCAGGAGAGCATTTTCCAGCTTTTGGCACCATTTTTGAGTGAATTGCCAAAAGTCAGATTTTTGCTGAAATTGTGACCCCGGTGCTTAGGGATTTTTTCAAAAAAATATTTTCTGCCAGTTAAGTTTTTGAGGGCTGATTTCTTGTCCTGTGATAAAAAGACTTCTGTTTCGAGTGCCAAACTTTTCAGGGGAGCATTTTCCAGCTTTTGGCACCATTTTTGAGTGAATTGCCAAAAGTCAGATTTTTGCTGAAATTGTGACCCCGGGGCTTAGGGATTTTTTCAAAAAAATATTTTCTGCCGGTTACGTTTTTGAGGGCTGATTTCTTGTCCTGTGATAAAAAGCCTTCTGTTTCGAGTGCCAAACCTTTGAGGAGAGCATTTTCAGGCTTTTGGCAGCATTTTTGAGTGAATTGCCAAAAGTCAGATTTTTGCTGAAATTGTGACCCCGGGGCTTAGGGATTTTTTCAAAAAAATATTTTCTGCCGGTTACGTTTTTGAGGGCTGATTTCTTGTCCTGTGATAAAAAGCCTTCTGTTTCGAGTGCCAAACCTTTCAGGAGAGCATTTTCAGGCTTTTGGCAGCATTTTTGAGTGAATTGCCAAAAGTCAGTTTTTTTCTGAAATTGTTCAAAAAAATATTTTCTGCCGGTTAAGTTTTTGAGGGCTGATTTCTTGTCCTGTGATAAAAAGACTTCTGTTTCCATCGCCAAAGCTTTCAGGGGAGCATTTTCAAGCTTTTGGCACCATTTTTGAGTGAATTGCCAAAAGTCAGATTTTTGCTGAAATTGTGACCCCGGGGCTTAGGGATTTTTTCAAAAAAATATTTTCTGCCGGTTAAGTTTTTGAGGGCTGATTTCTTGTCCTGTGATAAAAAGCCTTCTGTTTCGAGTGCCAAACCTTTCAGGAGAGCATTTTCAGGCTTTTGGCAGCATTTTTGAGTGAATTGCCAAAAGTCAGATTTTTGCTGAAATTGTGACCCCGGGGCTTAGGGATTTTTTCAAAAAAATATTTTCTGCCGGTTAAGTTTTTGAGGGCTGATTTCTTCTCCTGTGATAAAAAGCCTTCTGTTTCGAGTGCCAAACCTTTCAGGAGAGCATATTCAGGCTTTTGGCACCATTTTTGAGTGAATTGCCAAAAGTCAGATTTTTTCTGAAATTGTTCAAAAAAATATTTTCTGCCGGTTAAGTTTTTGAGGGCTGATTTCTTGTCCTGTGATAAAAAGACTTCTGTTTCCATCGCCAAAGCTTTCAGGGGAGCATTTTCAAGCTTTTGGCACCATTTTTGAGTGAATTGCCAAAAGTCAGATTTTTGCTGAAATTGTGACCCCGGGGCTTAGGGATTTTTTTTCAAAAAAATATTTTCTGCCGGTTAAGTTTTTGAGGGCTGATTTCTTGTCCTGTGATAAAAAGCCTTCTGTTTCGAGTGCCAAACCTTTCAGGAGAGCATTTGAAACGCTTTTGGCACCATTTTTGAGTGAATTGCCAAAAGTCAGATTTTTGCTGAAATTGTGACCCCGGGGCTTAGGGATTTTTTCAAAAAAATATTTTCTGCCGGTCACGTTTTTGAGGGCTGATTTCTTGTCCTGTGATAAAAAGCCTTCTGTTTCGAGTGCCAAACCTTTCAGGAGAGCATTTTCAGGCTTTTGGCACCATTTTTGAGTGAATTGCCAAAAGTCAGATTTTTGCTGAAATTGTGACCCCGGGGCTTAGGGATTTTTTCAAAAAATATTTTCTGCCGGTTAAGTTTTTGAGGGCTGATTTCTTGTCCTGTGATAAAAAGCCTTCTGTTTCGAGTGCCAAACCTTTCAGGAGAGCATTTTCAGGCTTTTGGCACCATTTTTGAGTGAATTGCCAAAAGTCAGATTTTTGCTGAAATTGTGACCCCGGGGTTTAGGGATATTTTCAAAAAAATATTTTCTGCCGGTTAATTTTTTGAGGGCTGATTTCTTGTCCTGTGATAAAAAGCCTTCTGTTTCTAGTGCCAAACCTTTCAGGAGAGCATTTTCAAGCTTTTGGCACCATTTTTGAGTGAATTGCCAAAAGTCAGATTTTTGCTGAAATTGTGACCCCGGGGCTTAGGGATTTTTTCAAAAAAATATTTTCTGCCGGTTAAGTTTTTGAGGGCTGATTTCTTGTCCTGTGATAAAAAGACTTCTGTTTCCATCGCCAAAGCTTTCAGGGGAGCATTTTCAAGCTTTTGGCACCATTTTTGAGTGAATTGCCAAAAGTCAGATTTGTGCTGAAATTGTGACCCCGGGGCTTAGGGATTTTTTCAAAAAAATATTTTCTGCCGGTTAAGTTTTTGAGGGCTGATTTCTTGTCCTGTGATAAATAGGCTTCTGTTTCGAGTGCCAAACCTTTCAGGAGAGCATTTTCAAGCTTTCGGCACCACTTTTGAGTGAATTGCCAAAAGTCAGATTTTTGCTGAAATTGTGACCCCGGGGCTTAGGGATATTTTCAAAAAAATATTTTCTGCCGGTTAATTTTTTGAGGGCTGATTTCTTGTCCTGTGATAAAAAGCCTTCTGTTTCGAGTGCCAAACCTTTCAGGAGAGCATTTTCAAGCTTTTGGCACCATTTTTGAGTGAATTGCCAAAAGTCAGATTTTTGCTGAAATTGTTACCCCGGGGCTTAGGGATTTTTTCAAAAAAATATTTTCTGCCGGTTAAGTTTTTGAAGGCTGATTTCTTGTCCTGTGATAAAAAGCCTTCTGTTTCGAGTGCCAAACCTTTCAGGAGAGCATTTTCAAGCTTTTAGCACCACTTTTGAGTGAATTGCCAAAAGTCAGATTTTTGCTGAAATTGTGACCCCGGGGCTTAGGGATTTTTTCAAAAAAATATTTTCTGCCGGTTAAGTTTTTGAGGGCTGATTTCTTGTCCTTTGATAAAAAGCCTTCTGTTTCGAGTGCCAAACCTTTCAGGAGCGCATTTTCTAGTTTTTGGCACCATTTTTGAGTGAATTGCCAAAAGTCTGATTTTTGCTGAAATTGTGACCCCGGTGCTTAGGGATTGTTTCAAAAAAATATTTTCTGCCGGTTAAGTTTTTGAGGGCTGATTTCTTGTCCTGTGATAAAAAGCCTTCTGTTTCGAGTGCCAAACCTTTCAGGAGAGCATTTTCAAGCTTTTGGCACCATTTTTGAGTGAATTGCCAAAAGTTAGATTTTTGCTGAAATTGTGACCCCGGGGCTTAGGGATTTTTTCAAAAAAATTATTTTCTGCCGGTTAAGTTTTTGAGGGCTGATTTCTTGTCCTGTGATAAAAAGACTTCTGTTTCCACCGCCAAAGCTTTCAGGGGAGCATTTTCAAGCTTTTGGCACCATTTTTGAGTGAATTGCCAAAAGTCAGATTTTTGCTGAAATTGTGACCCCGGGGCTTAGGGATTTTTTCAAAAAAATATTTTCTGCCGGTTAAGTTTTTGAGGACTGATTTCTTGTCCTGTGATAAAAAGCCTTCTGTTTCGAGTGCCAAAACTTTCAGGAGTGCTTTTTCAAGCTTTTGGCACCACTTTTGAGTGAATTGCCAAAAGTCAGATTTTTTCTGAAATTGTTCAAAAAAATATTTTCTGCCGGTTAAGTTTTTGAGGGCTGATTTCTTGTCCTGTGATAAAAAGACTTCTGTTTCCATCGCCAAAGCTTTCAGGGGAGCATTTTCAAGCTTTTGGCACCATTTTTTAGTGAATTGCCAAAAGTCAGATTTTTGCTGAAATTGTGACCCCGGGGCTTAGGGATTTTTTTCAAAAAAATATTTTCTGCCGGTTAAGTTTTTGAGGGCTGATTTCTTGTCCTGTGATAAAAAGCCTTCTGTTTCGAGTGCCAAACCTTTCAGGAGAGCATTTTCAAGCTTTTAGCACCACTTTTGAGTGAATTGCCAAAAGTCAGATTTTTGCTGAAATTGTGACCCCGGGGCTTAGGGATTTTTTCAAAAAAATATTTTCTGCCGGTTAAGTTTTTGAGGGCTGATTTCTTGTCCTTTGATAAAAAGCCTTCTGTTTCGAGTGCCAAACCTTTCAGGAGCGCATTTTCTAGTTTTTGGCACCATTTTTGAGTGAATTGCCAAAAGTCTGATTTTTGCTGAAATTGTGACCCCGGTGCTTAGGGATTTTTTCAAAAAAATATTTTCTGCCGGTTAAGTTTTTGAGGGCTGATTTCTTGTCCTGTGATAAAAAGCCTTCTGTTTCGAGTGCCAAACCTTTCAGGAGAGCATTTTCAAGCTTTTGGCACCATTTTTGAGTGAATTGCCAAAAGTTAGATTTTTGCTGAAATTGTGACCCCGGGGCTTAGGGATTTTTTCAAAAAAATTATTTTCTGCCGGTTAAGTTTTTGAGGGCTGATTTCTTGTCCTGTGATAAAAAGACTTCTGTTTCCATCGCCAAAGCTTTCAGGGGAGCATTTTCAAGCTTTTGGCACCATTTTTGAGTGAATTGCCAAAAGTCAGATTTTTGCTGAAATTGTGACCCCGGGGCTTAGGGATTTTTTCAAAAAAATATTTTCTGCCGGTTAAGTTTTTGAGGACTGATTTCTTGTCCTGTGATAAAAAGCCTTCTGTTTCGAGTGCCAAAACTTTCAGGAGAGCTTTTTCAAGCTTTTGGCACCACTTTTGAGTGAATTGCCAAAAGTCAGATTTTTGCTGAAATTGTGACCCCGGGGCTTAGGGATTTTTTCAAAAAAATATTTTCTGCCGGTTAATTTTTTGAGGGCTGATTTCTTGTCCTGTGATAAAAAGACTTCTGTTTCCATCGCCAAAGCTTTCAGGGGAGCATTTTCAAGCTTTTGGCACCATTTTTTAGTGAATTGCCAAAAGTCAGATTTTTGCTGAAATTGTGACCCCGGGGCTTAGGGATTTTTTCAAAAAAATATTTTCTGCCGGTTAAGTTTTAGAAGGCTGATTTCTTGTCCTGTGATAAAAAGCCTTCTGTTTCGAGTGCCAAACCTTTCAGGAGAGCATTTTCAAGCTTTTAGCACCACTTTTGAGTGAATTGCCAAAAGTCAGATTTTTGCTGAAATTGTGACCCCGGGGCTTAGGGATTTTTTCAAAAAAATATTTTCTGCCGGTTAAGTTTTTGAGGGCTGATTTCTTGTCCTTTGATAAAAAGCCTTCTGTTTCGAGTGCCAAACCTTTCAGGAGCGCATTTTCTAGTTTTTGGCACCATTTTTGAGTGAATTGCCAAAAGTCTGATTTTTGCTGAAATTGTGACCCCGGTGCTTAGGGATTGTTTCAAAAAAATATTTTCTGCCGGTTAAGTTTTTGAGGGCTGATTTCTTGTCCTGTGATAAAAAGCCTTCTGTTTCGAGTGCCAAACCTTTCAGGAGAGCATTTTCAAGCTTTTGGCACCATTTTTGAGTGAATTGCCAAAAGTTAGATTTTTGCTGAAATTGTGACCCCGGGGCTTAGGGATTTTTTCAAAAAAATTATTTTCTGCCGGTTAAGTTTTTGAGGGCTGATTTCTTGTCCTGTGATAAAAAGACTTCTGTTTCCATCGCCAAAGCTTTCAGGGGAGCATTTTCAAGCTTTTGGCACCATTTTGAGTGAATTGCCAAAAGTCAGATTTTTGCTGAAATTGTGACCCCGGGGCTTAGGGATTTTTTCAAAAAAATATTTTCTGCCGGTTAAGTTTTTGAGGACTGATTTCTTGTCCTGTGATAAAAAGCCTTCTGTTTCGAGTGCCAAACCTTTCAGGAGAGCTTTTTCAAGCTTTTGGCACCACTTTTGAGTGAATTGCCAAAAGTCAGATTTTTGCTGAAATTGTGACCCCGGGGCTTAGGGATTTTTTCAAAAAAATATTTTCTGCCGGTTAATTTTTTGAGGGCTGATTTCTTGTCCTTTGATAAAAAGCCTTCTGTTTCGAGTGCCAAACCTTTCAGGAGCGCATTTTCAAGCTTTTGGCACCATTTTTGAGTGAATTGCCAAAAGTCTGATTTTTGCTGAAATTGTGACCCCGGTGCTTAGGGATTTTTTCAAAAAAATATTTTCTGCCGGTTAAGTTTTTGAGGGCTGATTTCTTGTCCTGTGATAAAAAGCCTTCTGTTTCGAGTGCCAAAGCTTTCAGGAGAGCATTTTCAGGCTTTTGGCACCATTTTTGAGTGAATTGCAAAAAGTCAGATTTTTGCTGAAATTGTGACCCCGGGGCTTAGGGATATTTTCAAAAAAATATTTTCTGCCGGTTAATTTTTTGAGGGCTGATTTCTTGTCCTGTGATAAAAAGCCTTCTGTTTCGAGTGCCAAACCTTTCAGGGGAGCATTTTCAAGCTTTTGGCACCATTTTTGAGTGAATTGCCAAAAGTCAGATTTTTGCTGAAATTGTGACCCTGGGGCTTAGGGATTTTTTCAAAAAAATATTTTCTGCCGGTTAAGTTTTTGAGGGCTGATTTCTTGTCCTGTGATAAAAAGCCTTCTGTTTCGAGTGCCAAACCTTTCAGGAGAGCATTTTCAGGCTTTTGGCACCATTTTTGAGTGAATTGCCAAAAGTCAGATTTTTGCTGAAATTGTTCAAAAAAATATTTTCTGCCGGTTAAGTTTTTGAGGGCTGATTTCTTGTCCTGTGATAAAAAGACTTCTGTTTCCATCGCCAAAGCTTTCAGGGGAGCATTTTCAAGCTTTTGGCACCATTTTTGAGTGAATTGCCAAAAGTCAGATTTTTGCTGAAATTGTGACCCCGGGGCTTAGGGATTTTTTTCAAAAAAATATTTTCTGCCGGTTAAGTTTTTGAGGGCTGATTTCTTGTCCTGTGATAAAAAGCCTTCTGTTTCGAGTGCCAAACCTTTCAGGAGAGCATTTGAAACGCTTTTGGCACCATTTTTGAGTGAATTTCCAAAAGTCAGATTTTTGCTGAAATTGTAACCCCGGGGATTAGGGATTTTTTCAAAAAAATATTTTCTGCCGGTTAAGTTTTTGAGGGCTGATTTCTTGTCCTGTGATAAAAAGACTTCTGTTTCGAGTGCCAAACCTTTCAGGAGAGCATTTTCAGGCTTTTGGCACCATTTTTGAGTGAATTGCCAAAAGTCAGATTTTTGCTGAAATTGTGACCTCGGGGCTTAGGGATTTTTTCAAAAAAATATTTTCTGACGGTTAAGTTTTTGAGGGCTGATTTCTTGTCCTGTGATAAAAAGACTTCTGTTTCGAGTGCCAAACCTTTCAGGAGAGCATTTTCAGGCTTTTGGCACCATTTTTGAGTGAATTGCCAAAAGTCAGATTTTTGCTGAAATTGTGACCCCGGGGCTTAGGGATTTTTTCAAAAAAATATTTTCTGCCGGTTAAGTTTTTGAGGGCTGATTTCTTGTCCTTTGATAAAAAGCCTTCTGTTTCGAGTGCCAAACCTTTCAGGAGCGCATTTTCTAGTTTTTGGCACCATTTTTGAGTGAATTGCCAAAAGTCTGATTTTTGCTGAAATTGTGACCCCGGTGCTTAGGGATTTTTTCAAAAAAATATTTTCTGCCGGTTAAGTTTTTGAGGGCTGATTTCTTGTCCTGTGATAAAAAGCCTTCTGTTTCGAGTGCCAAACCTTTCAGGAGAGCATTTTCAAGCTTTTGGCACCATTTTTGAGTGAATTGCCAAAAGTTAGATTTTTGCTGAAATTGTGACCCCGGGGCTTAGGGATTTTTTCAAAAAAATTATTTTCTGCTGGTTAAGTTTTTGAGGGCTGATTTCTTGTCCTGTGATAAAAAGACTTCTGTTTCCATCGCCAAAGCTTTCAGGGGAGCATTTTCAAGCTTTTGGCACCATTTTTGAGTGAATTGCCAAAAGTCAGATTTTTGCTGAAATTGTGACCCCGGGGCTTAGGGATTTTTTCAAAAAAATATTTTCTGCCGGTTAAGTTTTTGAGGACTGATTTCTTGTCCTGTGATAAAAAGCCTTCTGTTTCGAGTGCCAAACCTTTCAGGAGAGCTTTTTCAAGCTTTTGGCACCACTTTTGAGTGAATTGCCAAAAGTCAGATTTTTGCTGAAATTGTGACCCCGGGGCTTAGGGATTTTTTCAAAAAAATATTTTCTGCCGGTTAATTTTTTGAGGGCTGATTTCTTGTCCTTTGATAAAAAGCCTTCTGTTTCGAGTGCCAAACCTTTCAGGAGCGCATTTTCAAGCTTTTGGCACCATTTTTGAGTGAATTGCCAAAAGTCTGATTTTTGCTGAAATTGTGACCCCGGTGCTTAGGGATTTTTTCAAAAAAATATTTTCTGCCGGTTAAGTTTTTGAGGGCTGATTTCTTGTCCTGTGATAAAAAGCCTTCTGTTTCGAGTGCCAAAGCTTTCAGGAGAGCATTTTCAAGCTTTTGGCACCACTTTTGAGTGAATTGCAAAAAGTCAGATTTTTGCTGAAATTGTGACCCCGGGGCTTTGGGATTCTTTCAAAAAAATATTTTCTGCCGGTTAAGTTTTTGAGGGCTGATTTCTTGTCCTGTGATAAAAAGCCTTCTGTTTCGAGTGCCAAACCTTTCAGGAGAGCATTTTCAGGCTTTTGGCACCATTTTTGAGTGAATTGCCAAAAGTCAGATTTTTGCTGAAATTGTGACCCCGGGGCTTAGGGATATTTTCAAAAAAATATTTTCTGCCGGTTAATTTTTTGAGGGCTGATTTCTTGTCCTGTGATAAAAAGCCTTCTGTTTCGAGTGCCAAACCTTTCAGGGGAGCATTTTCAAGCTTTTGGCACCATTTTTGAGTGAATTGCCAAAAGTCAGATTTTTGCTGAAATTGTGACCCTGGGGCTTAGGGATTTTTTCAAAAAAATATTTTCTGCCGGTTAAGTTTTTGAGGGCTGATTTCTTGTCCTGTGATAAAAAGCCTTCTGTTTCGAGTGCCAAACCTTTCAGGAGAGCATTTTCAGGCTTTTGGCACCATTTTTGAGTGAATTGCCAAAAGTCAGATTTTTGCTGAAATTGTTCAAAAAAATATTTTCTGCCGGTTAAGTTTTTGAGGGCTGATTTCTTGTCCTGTGATAAAAAGACTTCTGTTTCCATCGCCAAAGCTTTCAGGGGAGCATTTTCAAGCTTTTGGCACCATTTTTGAGTGAATTGCCAAAAGTCAGATTTTTGCTGAAATTGTGACCCCGGGGCTTAGGGATTTTTTTCAAAAAAATATTTTCTGCCGGTTAAGTTTTTGAGGGCTGATTTCTTGTCCTGTGATAAAAAGCCTTCTGTTTCGAGTGCCAAACCTTTCAGGAGAGCATTTGAAACGCTTTTGGCACCATTTTTGAGTGAATTTCCAAAAGTCAGATTTTTGCTGAAATTGTAACCCCGGGGATTAGGGATTTTTTCAAAAAAATATTTTCTGCCGGTTAAGTTTTTGAGGGCTGATTTCTTGTCCTGTGATAAAAAGACTTCTGTTTCGAGTGCCAAACCTTTCAGGAGAGCATTTTCAGGCTTTTGGCACCATTTTTGAGTGAATTGCCAAAAGTCAGATTTTTGCTGAAATTGTGACCTCGGGGCTTAGTGATTTCTTCAAAAAAATATTTTCTGACGGTTAAGTTTTTGAGGGCTGATTTCTTGTCCTGTGATAAAAAGACTTCTGTTTCGAGTGCCAAACCTTTCAGGAGAGCATTTTCAGGCTTTTGGCACCATTTTTGAGTGAATTGCCAAAAGTCAGATTTTTGCTGAAATTGTTCAAAAAAATATTTTCTGCCGGTTAAGTTTTTGAGGGCTGATTTCTTGTCCTGTGATAAAAAGACTTCTGTTTCCATCGCCAAAGCTTTCAGGGGAGCATTTTCAAGCTTTTGGCACCATTTTTGAGTGAATTGCCAAAAGTCAGATTTTTGCTGAAATTGTGACCCCGGGGCTTAGGGATTTTTTCAAAAAAATATTTTCTGCCGGTTACGTTTTTGAGGGCTGATTTCTTGTCCTGTGATAAAAAGCCTTCTGTTTCGAGTGCCAAACCTTTCAGGAGAGCATTTTCAGGCTTTTGGCAGCATTTTTGAGTGAATTGCCAAAAGTCAGATTTTTGCTGAAATTGTGACCCCGGGGCTTAGGGATTTTTTCAAAAAAATATTTTCTGCCGGTTAAGTTTTTGAGGGCTGATTTCTTGTCCTGTGATAAAAAGCCTTCTGTTTCGAGTGCCAAACCTTTCAGGAGAGCATATTCAGGCTTTTGGCACCATTTTTGAGTGAATTGCCAAAAGTCAGATTTTTTCTGAAATTGTTCAAAAAAATATTTTCTGCCGGTTAAGTTTTTGAGGGCTGATTTCTTGTCCTGTGATAAAAAGACTTCTGTTTCCATCGCCAAAGCTTTCAGGGGAGCATTTTCAAGCTTTTGGCACCATTTTTGAGTGAATTGCCAAAAGTCAGATTTTTGCTGAAATTGTGACCCTGGGGCTTAGGGATTTTTTCAAAAAAATATTTTCTGCCGGTTAAGTTTTTGAGGGCTGATTTCTTGTCCTGTGATAAAAAGCCTTCTGTTTCGAGTGCCAAAGCTTTCAGGGGAGCATTTTCAAGCTTTTGGCACCATTTTTGAGTGAATTGCCAAAAGTCAGATTTTTGCTGAAATTGTGACCCCGGGGCTTAGGGATTTTTTCAAAAAAATATTTTCTGCCGGTTAAGTTTTTGAGAGCTGATTGCTTGTCCTGTGATAAAAAGACTTCTGTTTCCATCGCCAAAGCTTTCAGGGGAGCATTTTCAAGCTTTTGGCACCATTTTTGAGTGAATTGCCAAAAGTCAGATTTTTGCTGAAATTGTGACCCCGGGGCTTAGGGATTTTTTCAAAAAAATATTTTCTGCCCGTTAAGTTTTTGAGGGCTGATTTCTTGTCCTGTGATAAAAAGGCTTCTGTTTCGAGTGCCAAACCTTTCACGAGAGCATTTTCAAGCTTTTGGCACCACTTTTGAGTGAATTTCCAAAAGTCAGATTTTTGCTGAAATTGTAACCCCGGGGATTAGGGATTTTTTCAAAAAAATATTTTCTGCCGGTTAAGTTTTTGAGGGCTGATTTCTTGTCCTGTGATAAAAAGACTTCTGTTTCGAGTGCCAAACCTTTCAGGAGAGCATTTTCAGGCTTTTGGTACCATTTTTGAGTGAATTGCCAAAAGTCAGATTTTTGCTGAAATTGTTCAAAAAAATTATTTTCTGCCGGTTAAGTTTTTGAGGGCTGATTTCTTGTCCTGTGATAAAAAGACTTCTGTTTCCATCGCCAAAGCTTTCAGGGGAGCATTTTCAAGCTTTTGGCACCATTTTTGAGTGAATTGCCAAAAGTCAGATTTTTGCTGAAATTGTGACCCCGGGGCTTAGGGATTTTTTCAAAAAAATATTTTCTGCCGGTTAAGTTTTTGAGGACTGATTTCTTGTGCTGTGATAAAAAGCCTTCTGTTTCGAGTGCCAAACCTTTCAGGAGAGCTTTTTCAAGCTTTTGGCACCACTTTTGAGTGAATTGCCAAAAGTCAGATTTTTGCTGAAATTGTGATTTTGGCTTAGGGATTTTTTCAAAAAAATATTTTCTGCCGGTTAATTTTTTGAGGGCTGATTTCTTGTCCTTTGATAAAAAGCCTTCTGTTTCGAGTGCCAAACCTTTCAGGAGCGCATTTTCAAGCTTTTGGCACCATTTTTGAGTGAATTGCCAAAAGTCTGATTTTTGCTGAAATTGTGACCCCGGTGCTTAGGGATTTTTTCAAAAAAATATTTTCTGCCGGTTAAGTTTTTGAGGGCTGATTTCTTGTCCTGTGATAAAAAGCCTTCTGTTTCGAGTGCCAAAGCTTTCAGGGGAGCATTTTCAAGCTTTTGGCACCACTTTTGAGTGAATTGCAAAAAGTCAGATTTTTGCTGAAATTGTGACCCCGGGGCTTTGGGATTCTTTCAAAAAAATATTTTCTGCCGGTTAAGTTTTTGAGGGCTGATTTCTTGTCCTGTGATAAAAAGCCTTCTGTTTCGAGTGCCAAACCTTTCAGGAGAGCATTTTCAGGCTTTTGGCACCATTTTTGAGTGAATTGCCAAAAGTCAGATTTTTGCTGAAATTGTGACCCCGGGGCTTAGGGATATTTTCAAAAAAATATTTTCTGCCGGTTAATTTTTTGAGGGCTGATTTCTTGTCCTGTGATAAAAAGCCTTCTGTTTCAAGTGCCAAACCTTTCAGGAGAGCATTTTCAAGCTTTTGGCACCATTTTTGAGTCAATTGCCAAAAGTCAGATTTTTGCTGAAATTGTGACCCTGGGGCTTAGGGATTTTTTCAAAAAAATATTTTCTGCCGGTTAAGTTTTTGAGGGCTGATTTCTTGTCCTGTGATAAAAAGCCTTCTGTTTCGAGTGCCAAACCTTTCAGGAGAGCATTTTCAGGCTTTTGGCACCATTTTTGAGTGAATTGCCAAAAGTCAGATTTTTGCTGAAATTGTGACCCCGGTGCTTAGGGATTTTTTCAAAAAAATATTTTCTGCCGGTTAAGTTTTTGAGGGCTGATTTCTTGTCCTGTGATAAAAAGCCTTCTGTTTCGAGTGCCAAACCTTTCAGGAGAGCATTTTCAGGCTTTTGGCACCATTTTTGAGTGAATTGCCAAAAGTCAGATTTTTGCTGAAATTGTGACCCCGGGGCTTAGGGATATTTTCAAAAAAATATTTTCTACCGGTTAATTTTTTGAGGGCTGATTTCTTGTCCTGTGATAAAAAGCCTTCTGTTTCGAGTGCCAAACCTTTCAGGGGAGCATTTTCAAGCTTTTGGCACCATTTTTGAGTGAATTGCCAAAAGTCAGATTTTTGCTGAAATTGTGACCCTGGGGCTTAGGGATTTTTTCAAAAAAATATTTTCTGCCGGTTAAGTTTTTGAGGGCTGATTTCTTGTCCTGTGATAAAAAGCCTTCTGTTTCGAGTGCCAAACCTTTCAGGAGAGCATTTTCAGGCTTTTGGCACCATTTTTGAGTGAATTGCCAAAAGTCAGATTTTTGCTGAAATTGTTCAAAAAAATATTTTCTGCCGGTTAAGTTTTTGAGGGCTGATTTCTTGTCCTGTGATAAAAAGACTTCTGTTTCCATCGCCAAAGCTTTCAGGGGAGCATTTTCAAGCTTTTGGCACCATTTTTGAGTGAATTGCCAAAAGTCAGATTTTTGCTGAAATTGTGACCCCGGGGCTTAGGGATTTTTTTCAAAAAAATATTTTCTGCCGGTTAAGTTTTTGAGGGCTGATTTCTTGTCCTGTGATAAAAAGCCTTCTGTTTCGAGTGCCAAACCTTTCAGGAGAGCATTTGAAACGCTTTTGGCACCATTTTTGAGTGAATTTCCAAAAGTCAGATTTTTGCTGAAATTGTAACCCCGGGGATTAGGGATTTTTTCAAAAAAATATTTTCTGCCGGTTAAGTTTTTGAGGGCTGATTTCTTGTCCTGTGATAAAAAGACTTCTGTTTCGAGTGCCAAACCTTTCAGGAGAGCATTTTCAGGCTTTTGGCACCATTTTTGAGTGAATTGCCAAAAGTCAGATTTTTGCTGAAATTGTGACCTCGGGGCTTAGGGATTTTTTCAAAAAAATATTTTCTGACGGTTAAGTTTTTGAGGGCTGATTTCTTGTCCTGTGATAAAAAGACTTCTGTTTCGAGTGCCAAACCTTTCAGGAGAGCATTTTCAGGCTTTTGGCACCATTTTTGAGTGAATTGCCAAAAGTCAGATTTTTGCTGAAATTGTTCAAAAAAATATTTTCTGCCGGTTAAGTTTTTGAGGGCTGATTTCTTGTCCTGTGATAAAAAGACTTCTGTTTCCATCGCCAAAGCTTTCAGGGGAGCATTTTCAAGCTTTTGGCACCATTTTTGAGTGAATTGCCAAAAGTCAGATTTTTGCTGAAATTGTGACCCCGGGGCTTAGGGATTTTTTCAAAAAAATATTTTCTGCCGGTTACGTTTTTGAGGGCTGATTTCTTGTCCTGTGATAAAAAGCCTTCTGTTTCGAGTGCCAAACCTTTCAGGAGAGCATTTTCAGGCTTTTGGCAGCATTTTTGAGTGAATTGCCAAAAGTCAGATTTTTGCTGAAATTGTGACCCCGGGGCTTAGGGATTTTTTCAAAAAAATATTTTCTGCCGGTTAAGTTTTTGAGGGCTGATTTCTTGTCCTGTGATAAAAAGCCTTCTGTTTCGAGTGCCAAACCTTTCAGGAGAGCATATTCAGGCTTTTGGCACCATTTTTGAGTGAATTGCCAAAAGTCAGATTTTTTCTGAAATTGTTCAAAAAAATATTTTCTGCCGGTTAAGTTTTTGAGGGCTGATTTCTTGTCCTGTGATAAAAAGACTTCTGTTTCCATCGCCAAAGCTTTCAGGGGAGCATTTTCAAGCTTTTGGCACCATTTTTGAGTGAATTGCCAAAAGTCAGATTTTTGCTGAAATTGTGACCCTGGGGCTTAGGGATTTTTTCAAAAAAATATTTTCTGCCGGTTAAGTTTTTGAGGGCTGATTTCTTGTCCTGTGATAAAAAGCCTTCTGTTTCGAGTGCCAAAGCTTTCAGGGGAGCATTTTCAAGCTTTTGGCACCATTTTTGAGTGAATTGCCAAAAGTCAGATTTTTGCTGAAATTGTGACCCCGGGGCTTAGGGATTTTTTCAAAAAAATATTTTCTGCCCGTTAAGTTTTTGAGGGCTGATTTCTTGTCCTGTGATAAAAAGGCTTCTGTTTCGAGTGCCAAACCTTTCAGGAGAGCATTTTCAAGCTTTTGGCACCACTTTTGAGTGAATTTCCAAAAGTCAGATTTTTGCTGAAATTGTAACCCCGGGGATTAGGGATTTTTTCAAAAAAATATTTTCTGCCGGTTAAGTTTTTGAGGGCTGATTTCTTGTCCTGTGATAAAAAGACTTCTGTTTCGAGTGCCAAACCTTTCAGGAGAGCATTTTCAGGCTTTTGGCACCATTTTTGAGTGAATTGCCAAAAGTCAGATTTTTGCTGAAATTGTTCAAAAAAATTATTTTCTGCCGGTTAAGTTTTTGAGGGCTGATTTCTTGTCCTGTGATAAAAAGACTTCTGTTTCCATCGCCAAAGCTTTCAGGGGAGCATTTTCAAGCTTTTGGCACCATTTTTGAGTGAATTGCCAAAAGTCAGATTTTTGCTGAAATTGTGACCCCGGGGCTTAGGGATTTTTTCAAAAAAATATTTTCTGCCGGTTAAGTTTTTGAGGACTGATTTCTTGTGCTGTGATAAAAAGCCTTCTGTTTCGAGTGCCAAACCTTTCAGGAGAGCTTTTTCAAGCTTTTGGCACCACTTTTGAGTGAATTGCCAAAAGTCAGATTTTTGCTGAAATTGTGACCCCGGGGCTTAGGGATTTTTTCAAAAAAATATTTTCTGCCGGTTAATTTTTTGAGGGCTGATTTCTTGTCCTTTGATAAAAAGCCTTCTGTTTCGAGTGCCAAACCTTTCAGGAGCGCATTTTCAAGCTTTTGGCACCATTTTTGAGTGAATTGCCAAAAGTCTGATTTTTGCTGAAATTGTGACCCCGGTGCTTAGGGATTTTTTCAAAAAAATATTTTCTGCCGGTTAAGTTTTTGAGGGCTGATTTCTTGTCCTGTGATAAAAAGCCTTCTGTTTCGAGTGCCAAAGCTTTCAGGGGAGCATTTTCAAGCTTTTGGCACCACTTTTGAGTGAATTGCAAAAAGTCAGATTTTTGCTGAAATTGTGACCCCGGGGCTTTGGGATTCTTTCAAAAAAATATTTTCTGCCGGTTAAGTTTTTGAGGGCTGATTTCTTGTCCTGTGATAAAAAGCCTTCTGTTTCGAGTGCCAAACCTTTCAGGAGAGCATTTTCAGGCTTTTGGCACCATTTTTGAGTGAATTGCCAAAAGTCAGATTTTTGCTGAAATTGTGACCCCGGGGCTTAGGGATATTTTCAAAAAAATATTTTCTGCCGGTTAATTTTTTGAGGGCTGATTTCTTGTCCTGTGATAAAAAGCCTTCTGTTTCAAGTGCCAAACCTTTCAGGAGAGCATTTTCAAGCTTTTGGCACCATTTTTGAGTCAATTGCCAAAAGTCAGATTTTTGCTGAAATTGTGACCCTGGGGCTTAGGGATTTTTTCAAAAAAATATTTTCTGCCGGTTAAGTTTTTGAGGGCTGATTTATTGTCCTGTGATAAAAAGCCTTCTGTTTCGAGTGCCAAACCTTTCAGGAGAGCATTTTCAGGCTTTTGGCACCATTTTTGAGTGAATTGCCAAAAGTCAGATTTTTGCTGAAATTGTGACCCCGGGGTTTAGGGATATTTTCAAAAAAATATTTTCTGCCGGTTAATTTTTTGAGGGCTGATTTCTTGTCCTGTGATAAAAAGCCTTCTGTTTCTAGTGCCAAACCTTTCAGGAGAGCATTTTCAAGCTTTTGGCACCATTTTTGAGTGAATTGCCAAAAGTCAGATTTTTGCTGAAATTGTTCAAAAAAATATTTTCTGCCGGTTAAGTTTTTGAGGGCTGATTTCTTGTCCTGTGATAAAAAGACTTCTGTTTCCATCGCCAAAGCTTTCAGGGGAGCATTTTCAAGCTTTTGGCACCATTTTTGAGTGAATTGCCAAAAGTCAGATTTTTGCTGAAATTGTGACCCCGGGGCTTAGGGATTTTTTTCAAAAAAATATTTTCTGCCGGTTAAGTTTTTGAGGGCTGATTTCTTGTCCTGTGATAAAAAGCCTTCTGTTTCGAGTGCCAAACCTTTCAGGAGAGCATTTGAAACGCTTTTGGCACCATTTTTGAGTGAATTGCCAAAAGTCAGATTTTTGCTGAAATTGTAACCCCGGGGATTAGGGATTTTTTCAAAAAAATATTTTCTGCCGGTTAAGTTTTTGAGGGCTGATTTCTTGTCCTGTGATAAAAAGACTTCTGTTTCGAGTGCCAAACCTTTCAGGAGAGCATTTTCAGGCTTTTGGCACCATTTTTGAGTGAATTGCCAAAAGTCAGATTTTTGCTGAAATTGTGACCTCGGGGCTTAGGGATTTTTTCAAAAAAATATTTTCTGACGGTTAAGTTTTTGAGGGCTGATTTCTTGTCCTGTGATAAAAAGACTTCTGTTTCGAGTGCCAAACCTTTCAGGAGAGCATATTCAGGCTTTTGGCACCATTTTTGAGTGAATTGCCAAAAGTCAGATTTTTGCTGAAATTGTTCAAAAAAATATTTTCTGCCGGTTAAGTTTTTGAGGGCTGATTTCTTGTCCTGTGATAAAAAGACTTCTGTTTCCATCGCCAAAGCTTTCAGGGGAGCATTTTCAAGCTTTTGGCACCATTTTTGAGTGAATTGCCAAAAGTCAGATTTTTGCTGAAATTGTGACCCCGGGGCTTAGGGATTTTTTCAAAAAAATATTTTCTGCCGGTTAAGTTTTTGAGGGCTGATTTCTTGTCCTGTGATAAAAAGACTTCTGTTTCGAGTGCCAAAGCTTTCAGGGGAGCATTTTCAAGCTTTTGGCACCATTTTTGAGTGAATTGCCAAAAGTCAGATTTTTGCTGAAATTGTGACCCCGGGGCTTAGGGATTTTTTCAAAAAAATATTTTCTGCCGGTTAAGTTTTTGAGAGCTGATTGCTTGTCCTGTGATAAAAAGACTTCTGTTTCCATCGCCAAAGCTTTCAGGGGAGCATTTTCAAGCTTTTGGCACCATTTTTGAGTGAATTGCCAAAAGTCAGATTTTTGCTGAAATTGTGACCCCGGGGCTTAGGGATTTTTTCAAAAAAATATTTTCTGCCGGTTAAGTTTTTGAGGGCTGATTTCTTGTCCTGTGATAAAAAGGCTTCTGTTTCGAGTGCCAAACCTTTCACGAGAGCATTTTCAAGCTTTTGGCACCACTTTTGAGTGAATTTCCAAAAGTCAGATTTTTGCTGAAATTGTAACCCCGGGGATTAGGGATTTTTTCAAAAAAATATTTTCTGCCGGTTAAGTTTTTGAGGGCTGATTTCTTGTCCTGTGATAAAAAGACTTCTGTTTCGAGTGCCAAACCTTTCAGGAGAGCATTTTCAGGCTTTTGGCACCATTTTTGAGTGAATTGCCAAAAGTCAAATTTTTGCTGAAATTGTGACCTCGGGGCTTAGGGATTTTTTCAAAAAAATATTTTCTGACGGTTAAGTTTTTGAGGGCTGATTTCTTCTCCTGTGATAAAAAGACTTCTGTTTCGAGTGCCAAACCTTTCAGGAGAGCATTTTCAGGCTTTTGGCACCATTTTTGAGTGAATTGCCAAAAGTCAGATTTTTGCTGAAATTGTTCAAAAAAATATTTTCTGCCGGTTAAGTTTTTGAGGGCTGATTTCTTGTCCTGTGATAAAAAGACTTCTGTTTCCATCGCCAAAGCTTTCAGGGGAGCATTTTCAAGCTTTTGGCACCATTTTTGAGTGAATTGCCAAAAGTCAGATTTTTGCTGAAATTGTGACCCCGGGGCTTAGGGATTTTTTTCAAAAAAATATTTTCTGCCGGTTAAGTTTTTGAGGGCTGATTTCTTGTCCTGTGATAAAAAGCCTTCTGTTTCGAGTGCCAAACCTTTCAGGAGAGCATTTGAAACGCTTTTGGCACCATTTTTGAGTGAATTGCCAAAAGTCAGATTTTTGCTGAAATTGTGACCCCGGGGCTTAGGGATTTTTTCAAAAAAATATTTTCTGCCGGTCACGTTTTTGAGGGCTGATTTCTTGTCCTGTGATAAAAAGCCTTCTGTTTCGAGTGCCAAACCTTTCAGGAGAGCATTTTCAGGCTTTTGGCACCATTTTTGAGTAAATTGCCAAAAGTCAGATTTCTGCTGACATTGTGACCCCGGGGCTTAGGGATTTTTTCAAAAAAATATTTTCTGCCGGTTAATTTTTTGAGGGCTGATTTCTTGTCCTGTGATAAAAAGCCTTCTGTTTCTAGTGCCAAACCTTTCAGGAGAGCATTTTCAAGCTTTTGGCACCATTTTTGAGTGAATTGCCAAAAGTCAGATTTTTGCTGAAATTGTGACCCCGGGGCTTAGGGATTTTTTCAAAAAAATATTTTCTGCCGGTTAAGTTTTTGAGGGCTGATTTCTTGTCCTGTGATAAAAAGACTTCTGTTTCCATCGCCAAAGCTTTCAGGGGAGCATTTTCAAGCTTTTGGCACCATTTTTGAGTGAATTGCCAAAAGTCAGATTTTTGCTGAAATTGTGACCCCGGGGCTTAGGGATTTTTTCAAAAAAATATTTTCTGCCGGTTAAGTTTTTGTAGGCTGATTTCTTGTCCTGTGATAAAAAGCCTTCTGTTTCGAGTGCCAAACCTTTCAGGAGAGCATTTTCAAGCTTTTAGCACCACTTTTGAGTGAATTGCCAAAAGTCAGATTTTTGCTGAAATTGTGACCCCGGGGCTTAGGGATTTTTTCAAAAAAATATTTTCTGCCGGTTAAGTTTTTGAGGGCTGATTTCTTGTCCTTTGATAAAAAGCCTTCTGTTTCGAGTGCCAAACCTTTCAGGAGCGCATTTTCTAGTTTTTGGCACCATTTTTGAGTGAATTGCCAAAAGTCTGATTTTTGCTGAAATTGTGACCCCGGTGCTTAGGGATTTTTTCAAAAAAATATTTTCTGCCGGTTAAGTTTTTGAGGGCTGATTTCTTGTCCTGTGATAAAAAGCCTTCTGTTTCGAGTGCCAAACCTTTCAGGAGAGCATTTTCAACCTTTTGGCACCATTTTTGAGTGAATTGCCAAAAGTTAGATTTTTGCTGAAATTGTGACCCCGGGGCTTAGGGATTTTTTCAAAAAAATTATTTTCTGCCGGTTAAGTTTTTGAGGGCTGATTTCTTGTCCTGTGATAAAAAGACTTCTGTTTCCATCGCCAAAGCTTTCAGGGGAGCATTTTCAAGCTTTTGGCACCATTTTTGAGTGAATTGCGAAAAGTCAGATTTTTGATGAAATTGTGACCCCGGGGCTTAGGGATTTTTTCAAAAAAATATTTTCTGCCGGTTAAGTTTTTGAGGACTGATTTCTTGTCCTGTGATAAAAAGCCTTCTGTTTCGAGTGCCAAACCTTTCAGGAGAGCTTTTTCAAGCTTTTGGCACCACTTTTGAGTGAATTGCCAAAAGTCAGATTTTTGCTGAAATTGTGACCCCGGGGCTTAGGGATTTTTTCAAAAAAATATTTTCTGCCGGTTAATTTTTTGAGGGCTGATTTCTTGTCCTTTGATAAAAAGCCTTCTGTTTCGAGTGCCAAACCTTTCAGGAGCGCATTTTCAAGCTTTTGGCACCATTTTTGAGTGAATTGCCAAAAGTCTGATTTTTGCTGAAATTGTGACCCCGGTGCTTAGGGATTTTTTCAAAAAAATATTTTCTGCCGGTTAAGTTTTTGAGGGCTGATTTCTTGTCCTGTGATAAAAAGCCTTCTGTTTCGAGTGCCAAAGCTTTCAGGGGAGCATTTTCAAGCTTTTGGCACCACTTTTGAGTGAATTGCAAAAAGTCAGATTTTTGCTGAAATTGTGACCCCGGGGCTTTGGGATTCTTTCAAAAAAATATTTTCTGCCGGTTAAGTTTTTGAGGGCTGATTTCTTGTCCTGTGATAAAAAGCCTTCTGTTTCGAGTGCCAAACCTTTCAGGAGAGCATTTTCAGGCTTTTGGCACCATTTTTGAGTGAATTGCCAAAAGTCAGATTTTTGCTGAAATTGTGACCCCGGGGCTTAGGGATATTTTCAAAAAAATATTTTCTGCCGGTTAATTTTTTGAGGGCTGATTTCTTGTCCTGTGATAAAAAGCCTTCTGTTTCGAGTGCCAAACCTTTCAGGAGAGCATTTTCAAGCTTTTGGCACCATTTTTGAGTGAATTGCCAAAAGTCAGATTTTTGCTGAAATTGTGACCCCGGGGCTTAGGGATTTTTTCAAAAAAATATTTTCTGCCGGTTAAGTTTTTGAGGGCTGATTTCTTGTCCTGTGATAAAAAGCCTTCTGTTTCGAGTGCCAAAGCTTTCAGGGGAGCATTTTCAAGCTTTTGGCACCATTTTTGAGTGAATTGCCAAAGGTCAGATTTTTGCTGAAATTGTGACCCCGGGGCTTAGGGATTTTTTCAAAAAAATATTTTCTGCCGGTTAAGTTTTTGAGAGCTGATTTCTTGTCCTGTGATAAAAAGACTTCTGTTTCCATCGCCAAAGCTTTCAGGGGAGCATTTTCAAGCTTTTGGCACCATTTTTGAGTGAATTGCCAAAAGTCAGATTTTTGCTGAAATTGTGACCCCGGGGCTTAGGGATTTTTTCAAAAAAATATTTTCTGCCGGTTAAGTTTTTGAGGGCTGATTTCTTGTCCTGTGATAAAAAGCCTTCTGTTTCGAGTGCCAAACCTTTCAGGAGAGCATTTTCAAGCTTTTGGCACCACTTTTGAGTGAATTTCCAAAAGTCAGATTTTTGCTGAAATTGTGACCCCTGGGCTTAGGGATTTTTTCAAAAAAATATTTTCTGCCGGTTAAGTTTTTGAGAGCTGATTTCTTGTCCTGTGATAAAAAGACTTCTGTTTCCATCGCCAAAGCTTTCAGGGGAGCATTTTCAAGCTTTTGGCACCATTTTTAAGTGAATTGCCAAAAGTCAGATTTGTGCTGAAATTGTGACCCCGGGGCTTAGGGATTTTTTCAAAAAAATATTTTCTGCCGGTTAAGTTTTTGAGGGCTGATTTCTTGTCCTGTGATAAATAGGCTTCTGTTTCGAGTGCCAAACCTTTCAGGAGAGCATTTTCAAGCTTTTGGCACCACTTTTGAGTGAATTGCCAAAAGTCAGATTTTTGCTGAAATTGTGACCCCGGGGCTTAGGGATATTTTCAAAAAAATATTTTCTGCCGGTTAATTTTTTGAGGGCTGATTTCTTGTCCTGTGATAAAAAGCCTTCTGTTTCGAGTGCCAAACCTTTCAGGAGAGCATTTTCAAGCTTTTGGCACCATTTTTGAGTGAATTGCCAAAAGTCAGATTTTTGCTGAAATTGTGACCCTGGGGCTTAGGGATTTTTTCAAAAAAATATTTTCTGCCGGTTAAGTTTTTGAGGGCTGATTTCTTGTCCTGTGATAAAAAGGCTTCTGTTTCGAGTGCCAAACCTTTCAGGAGAGCATTTTCAGGCTTTTGGCACCATTTTTGAGTGAATTGCCAAAAGTCAGATTTTTGCTGAAATTGTGACCTCGGGGCTTAGGGATTTTTTCAAAAAAATATTTTCTGACGGTTAAGTTTTTGAGGGATGATTTCTTCTCCTGTGATAAAAAGACTTCTGTTTCGAGTGCCAAACCTTTCAGGAGAGCATTTTCAGGCTTTTGGCACCATTTTTGAGTGAATTGCCAAAAGTCAGATTTTTGCTGAAATTGTTCAAAAAAATATTTTCTGCCGGTTAAGTTTTTGAGGGCTGATTTCTTGTCCTGTGATAAAAAGACTTCTGTTTCCATCGCCAAAGCTTTCAGGGGAGCATTTTCAAGCTTTTGGCACCATTTTTGAGTGAATTGCCAAAAGTCAGATTTTTGCTGAAATTGTGACCCCGGGGCTTAGGGATTTTTTCAAAAAAATATTTTCTGCCGGTTAAGTTTTTGAGGGCTGATTTCTTGTCCTGTGATAAAAAGCCTTCTGTTTCGAGTGCCAAACCTTTCAGGAGAGCATTTTCAGGCTTTTGGCACCATTTTTGAGTGAATTGCCAAAAGTCAGATTTTTGCTGAAATTGTGACCCCGGGGCTTAGGGATATTTTCAAAAAAATATTTTCTGCCGGTTAATTTTTTGAGGGCTGATTTCTTGTCCTGTGATAAAAAGCCTTCTGTTTCGAGTGCCAAACCTTTCAGGAGAGCATTTTCAAGCTTTTGGCACCATTTTTGAGTGAATTGCCAAAAGTCAGATTTTTGCTGAAATTGTGACCCCGGGGCTTAGGGATTTTTTCAAAAAAATATTTTCTGCCGGTTAAGTTTTTGAGGGCTGATTTCTTGTCCTGTGATAAAAAGCCTTCTGTTTCGAGTGCCAAAGCTTTCAGGGGAGCATTTTCAAGCTTTTGGCACCATTTTTGAGTGAATTGCCAAAGGTCAGATTTTTGCTGAAATTGTGACCCCGGGGCTTAGGGATTTTTTCAAAAAAATATTTTCTGCCGGTTAAGTTTTTGAGAGCTGATTTCTTGTCCTGTGATAAAAAGACTTCTGTTTCCATCGCCAAAGCTTTCAGGGGAGCATTTTCAAGCTTTTGGCACCATTTTTGAGTGAATTGCCAAAAGTCAGATTTTTGCTGAAATTGTGACCCTGGGGCTTAGGGATTTTTTCAAAAAAATATTTTCTGCCGGTTAAGTTTTTGAGGGCTGATTTCTTGTCCTGTGATAAAAAGGCTTCTGTTTCGAGTGCCAAACCTTTCAGGAGAGCATTTTCAGGCTTTTGGCACCATTTTTGAGTGAATTGCCAAAAGTCAGATTTTTGCTGAAATTGTGACCTCGGGGCTTAGGGATTTTTTCAAAAAAATATTTTCTGACGGTTAAGTTTTTGAGGGCTGATTTCTTCTCCTGTGATAAAAAGACTTCTGTTTCGAGTGCCAAACCTTTCAGGAGAGCATTTTCAGGCTTTTGGCACCATTTTTGAGTGAATTGCCAAAAGTCAGATTTTTGCTGAAATTGTTCAAAAAAATATTTTCTGCCGGTTAAGTTTTTGAGGGCTGATTTCTTGTCCTGTGATAAAAAGACTTCTGTTTCGAGTGCCAAACCTTTCAGGAGAGCATTTTCAAGCTTTTGGCACCATTTTTGAGTGAATTGCCAAAAGTCAGATTTTTGCTGAAATTGTGACCCTGGGGCTTAGGGATTTTTTCAAAAAAATATTTTCTGCCGGTTAAGTTTTTGAGGGCTGATTTCTTGTCCTGTGATAAAAAGGCTTCTGTTTCGAGTGCCAAACCTTTCAGGAGAGCATTTTCAGGCTTTTGGCACCATTTTTGAGTGAATTGCCAAAAGTCAGATTTTTGCTGAAATTGTGACCTCGGGGCTTAGGGATTTTTTCAAAAAAATATTTTCTGACGGTTAAGTTTTTGAGGGCTGATTTCTTCTCCTGTGATAAAAAGACTTCTGTTTCGAGTGCCAAACCTTTCAGGAGAGCATTTTCAGGCTTTTGGCACCATTTTTGAGTGAATTGCCAAAAGTCAGATTTTTGCTGAAATTGTTCAAAAAAATATTTTCTGCCGGTTAAGTTTTTGAGGGCTGATTTCTTGTCCTGTGATAAAAAGACTTCTGTTTCCATCGCCAAAGCTTTCAGGGGAGCATTTTCAAGCTTTTGGCACCATTTTTGAGTGAATTGCCAAAAGTCAGATTTTTGCTGAAATTGTGACCCCGGGGCTTAGGGATTTTTTCAAAAAAATATTTTCTGCCGGTTAAGTTTTTGAGGGCTGATTTCTTGTCCTGTGATAAAAAGCCTTCTGTTTCGAGTGCCAAACCTTTCAGGAGAGCATTTTCAAGCTTTTGGCACCACTTTTGAGTGAATTGCTAAAAGGCAGATTATTGCTGAAATTGTGACCCCGGGGCTTAGGGATTTTTTCAAAAAAATATTTTCTGCCGGTTAAGTTTTTGAGGGCTGATTTCTTGTCCTGTGATAAAAAGCCTTCTGTTTCGAGTGCCAAACCTTTCAGGAGAGCATTTTCAGGCTTTTGGCACCATTTTTGAGTGAATTGCCAAAAGTCAGATTTTTTCTGAAATTGTGAGCCCGGGGCTTAGGGATTTTTTCAAAAAAATATTTTCTGCCGGTTAAGTTTTTGAGGGCTGATTTCTTGTCCTGTGATAAAAAGCCTTCTGTTTCGAGTGCCAAACCTTTCAGGAGAGCATTTTCAGGCTTTTGGCACCATTTTTGAGTGAATTGCCAAAAGTCAGATTTTTGCTGAAATTGTGACCCCGGGGCTTAGGGATTTTTTCAAAAAAATATTTTCTGCCGGTTAAGTTTTTGAGGGCTGATTTCTTGTCCTGTGATAAAAAGCCTTCTGTTTCTAGTGCCAAACCTTTCAGGAGAGCATTTTCAAGCTTTTGGCACCATTTTTGAGTGAATTGCCAAAAGTCAGATTTTTGCTGAAATTGTGACCCCGGGGCTTAGGGATTTTTTCAAAAAAATATTTTCTGCCGGTTAAGTTTTTGAGGGCTGATTTCTTGTCCTGTGATAAAAAGCCTTCTGTTTCGAGTGCCAAACCTTTCAGGAGAGCATTTTCAAGCTTTTGGCACCACTTTTGAGTGAATTGCCAAAAGTCAGATTTTTGCTGAAATTGTGACCCCGGGGCTTAGGGATTCTTTCAAAAAAATATTTTCTGCCGGTTAAGTTTTTGAGGGCTGATTTCTTGTCCTGTGATAAAAAGCCTTCTGTTTCGAGTGCCAAACCTTTCAGGAGAGCATTTTCAGGCTTTTGGCACCATTTTTGAGTGAATTGCCAAAAGTCAGATTTTTGCTGAAATTGTTCAAAAAAATATTTTCTGCCGGTTAAGTTTTTGAGGGCTGATTTCTTGTCCTGTGATAAAAAGCCTTCTGTTTCCATCGCCAAAGCTTTCAGGGGAGCATTTTCAAGCTTTTGGCACCATTTTTGAGTGAATTGCCAAAAGTCAGATTTTTGCTGAAATTGTGACCCCGGGGCTTAGGGATTTTTTCAAAAAAATATTTTCTGCCGGTTAAGTTTTTGAGGGCTGATTTCTTGTCCTGTGATAAAAAGCCTTCTGTTTCTAGTGCCAAACCTTTCAGGAGAGCATTTTCAAGCTTTTGGCACCGTTTTTGAGTGAATTGCCAAAAGTCAGATTTTTGCTAAAATTGTGACCCCGGGGCTTGGGGATTTTTTCAAAAAAATATTTTCTGCCGGTTAAGTTTTTGAGGGCTGATTTCTTGTCCTGTGATAAAAAGCCTTCTGTTTCGAGTGCCAAACCTTTCAGGAGAGCATTTTCAGGCTTTTGGCACCATTTTTGAGTGAATTGCCAAAAGTCAGATTTTTGCTGAAATTGTTCAAAAAAATATTTTCTGCCGGTTAAGTTTTTGAGGGCTGATTTCTTGTCCTGTGATAAAAAGACTTCTGTTTCCATCGCCAAAGCTTTGAGGGGAGCATTTTCAAGCTTTTGGCACCACTTTTGAGTGAATTACCAAAAGTCAGATTTTTGCTGAAATTGTGACCCCGGGGCTTAGGGATTTTTTCAAAAAAATATTTTCTGCCGGTTAAGTTTTTGAGGGCTGATTTCTTGTCCTGTGATAAAAAGCCTTCTGTTTCGAGTGCCAAACCTTTGAGGAGAGCATTTTCAGGCTTTTGGCACCATTTTTGAGTGAATTGCCAAAAGTCAGATTTTTGCTGAAATTGTGACCCTGGGGCTTAGGGATTCTTTCAAAAAAATATTTTCTGCCGGTTAAGTTTTTGAGGGCTGATTTCTTGTCCTGTGATAAAAAGCCTTCTGTTTCGAGTGCCAAACCTTTCAGGAGAGCATTTTCAGGCTTTTGGCACCATTTTTGAGTGAATTGCCAAAAGTCAGATTTTTGCTGAAATTGTTCAAAAAAATATTTTCTGCCGGTTAAGTTTTTGAGGGCTGATTTCTTGTCCTGTGATAAAAAGACTTCTGTTTCCATCGCCAAAGCTTTCAGGGGAGCATTTTCAAGCTTTTGGCACCATTTTTGAGTGAATTGCCAAAAGTCAGATTTTTGCTGAAATTGTGACCCCGGGGCTTAGGGATTTTTTCAAAAAAATATTTTCTGCCGGTTAAGTTTTTGAGGGCTGATTTCTTGTCCTGTGATAAAAAGCCTTCTGTTTCTAGTGCCAAACCTTTCAGGAGAGCATTTTCAAGCTTTTGGCACCATTTTTGAGTGAATTGCCAAAAGTCAGATTTTTGCTGAAATTGTGACCCCGGGGCTTAGGGATTTTTTCAAAAAAATATTTTCTGCCGGTTAAGTTTTTGAGGGCTGATTTCTTGTCCTGTGATAAAAAGCCTTCTGTTTCGAGTGCCAAACCTTTCAGGAGAGCATTTTCAAGCTTTTGGCACCACTTTTGAGTGAATTGCCAAAAGTCAGATTTTTGCTGAAATTGTGACCCCGGGGCTTAGGGATTCTTTCAAAAAAATATTTTCTGCCGGTTAAGTTTTTGAGGGCTGATTTCTTGTCCTGTGATAAAAAGCCTTCTGTTTCGAGTGCCAAACCTTTCAGGAGAGCATTTTCCGGCTTTTGGCACCATTTTTGAGTGAATTGCCAAAAGTCAGATTTTTGCTGAAATTGTTCAAAAAAATATTTTCTGCCGGTTAAGTTTTTGAGGGCTGATTTCTTGTCCTGTGAAAAAAAGACTTCTGTTTCCATCGCCAAAGCTTTCAGGGGAGCATTTTCAAGCTTTTGGCACCACTTTTGAGTGAATTGCCAAAAGTCAGATTTTTGCTGAAATTGTGACCCCGGGGCTTAGGGATTTTTTCAAAAAAATATTTTCTGCCGGTTAAGTTTTTGAGGGCTGATTTATTGTCCTGTGATAAAAAGCCTTCTGTTTCGAGTGCCAAACCTTTCAGGGGAGCATTTTCAAGCTTTTGGCACCACTTTTGAGTGAATTGCCAAAAGTCAGATTTTTGCTGAAATTGTGACCCCGGGGCTTAGGGATTTTTTCAAAAAAATATTTTCTGCCGGTTAAGTTTTTGAGGGCTGATTTATTGTCCTGTGATAAAAAGCCTTCTGTTTCGAGTGCCAAACCTTTCAGGGGAGCATTTTCAAGCTTTTGGCACCACTTTTGAGTGAATTGCCAAAAGTCAGATTTTTGCTGAAATTGTGACCCCGGGGCTTAGGGATTTTTTCAAAAAAATATTTTCTGCCGGTTAAGTTTTTGAGGGCTGATTTCTTGTCCTGTGATAAAAAGCCTTCTGTTTCGACTGCCAAACCTTTGAGGAGAGCATTTTCAGGCTTTTGGCACCATTTTTGAGTGAATTGCCAAAAGTCAGATTTTTGCTGAAATTGTTCAAAAAAATATTTTCTGCCGGTTAAGTTTTTGAGGGCTGATTTCTTGTCCTGTGATAAAAAGACTTCTGTTTCCATCGCCAAAGCTTTGAGGGGAGCATTTTCAAGCTTTTGGCACCACTTTTGAGTGAATTACCAAAAGTCAGATTTTTGCTGAAATTGTGACCCCGGGGCTTAGGGATTTTTTCAAAAAAATATTTTCTGCCGGTTAAGTTTTTGAGGGCTGATTTCTTGTCCTGTGATAAAAAGCCTTCTGTTTCGAGTGCCAAACCTTTGAGGAGAGCATTTTCAGGCTTTTGGCACCATTTTTGAGTGAATTGCCAAAAGTCAGATTTTTGCTGAAATTGTGACCCTGGGGCTTAGGGATTCTTTCAAAAAAATATTTTCTGCCGGTTAAGTTTTTGAGGGCTGATTTCTTGTCCTGTGATAAAAAGCCTTCTGTTTCGAGTGCCAAACCTTTCAGGGGAGCATTTTCAGGCTTTTGGCACCATTTTTGAGTGAATTGCCAAAAGTCAGATTTTTGCTGAAATTGTTCAAAAAAATATTTTCTGCCGGTTAAGTTTTTGAGGGCTGATTTCTTGTCCTGTGATAAAAAGACTTCTGTTTCCATCGCCAAAGCTTTCAGGGGAGCCTTTTCAAGCTTTTGGCACCATTTTTGAGTGAATTGCCAAAAGTCAGATTTTTGCTGAAATTGTGACCCCGGGGCTTAGGGATTTTTTCAAAAAAATATTTTCTGCCGGTTAAGTTTTTGAGGGCTGATTTCTTGTCCTGTGATAAAAAGCCTTCTGTTTCTAGTGCCAAACCTTTCAGGAGAGCATTTTCAAGCTTTTGGCACCATTTTTGAGTGAATTGCCAAAAGTCAGATTTTTGCTGAAATTGTGACCCCGGGGCTTAGGGATTTTTTCAAAAAAATATTTTCTGCCGGTTAAGTTTTTGAGGGCTGATTTCTTGTCCTGTGATAAAAAGCCTTCTGTTTCGAGTGCCAAACCTTTCAGGAGAGCATTTTCAAGCTTTTGGCACCACTTTTGAGTGAATTGCCAAAAGTCAGATTTTTGCTGAAATTGTGACCCCGGGGCTTAGGGATTCTTTCAAAAAAATATTTTCTGCCGGTTAAGTTTTTGAGGGCTGATTTCTTGTCCTGTGATAAAAAGCCTTCTGTTTCGAGTGCCAAACCTTTCAGGAGAGCATTTTCCGGCTTTTGGCACCATTTTTGAGTGAATTGCCAAAAGTCAGATTTTTGCTGAAATTGTTCAAAAAAATATTTTCTGCCGGTTAAGTTTTTGAGGGCTGATTTCTTGTCCTGTGAAAAAAAGACTTCTGTTTCCATCGCCAAAGCTTTCAGGGGAGCATTTTCAAGCTTTTGGCACCACTTTTGAGTGAATTGCCAAAAGTCAGATTTTTGCTGAAATTGTGACCCCGGGGCTTAGGGATTTTTTCAAAAAAATATTTTCTGCCGGTTAAGTTTTTGAGGGCTGATTTATTGTCCTGTGATAAAAAGCCTTCTGTTTCGAGTGCCAAACCTTTCAGGAGAGCATTTTCAGGCTTTTGGCACCATTTTTGAGTGAATTGCCAAAAGTCAGATTTTTTCTGAAATTGTTCAAAAAAATATTTTCTGCCGGTTAAGTTTTTGAGGGCTGATTTCTTGTCCTGTGATAAAAAGACTTCTGTTTCCATCGCCAAAGCTTTCAGGGGAGCATTTTCAAGCTTTTGGCACCACTTTTGAGTGAATTGCCAAAAGTCAGATTTTTGCTGAAATTGTGACCCCGGGGCTTAGGGATTTTTTCAAAAAAATATTTTCTGCCGGTTAAGTTTTTGAGGGCTGATTTCTTGTCCTGTGATAAAAAGCCTTCTGTTTCGACTGCCAAACCTTTGAGGAGAGCATTTTCAGGCTTTTGGCACCATTTTTGAGTGAATTGCCAAAAGTCAGATTTTTGCTGAAATTGTTCAAAAAAATATTTTCTGCCGGTTAAGTTTTTGAGGGCTGATTTCTTGTCCTGTGATAAAAAGACTTCTGTTTCCATCGCCAAAGCTTTCAGGGGAGCATTTTCAAGCTTTTGGCACCACTTTTGAGTGAATTGCCAAAAGTCAGATTTTTGCTGAAATTGTGACCCCGGGGCTTAGGGATTTTTTCAAAAAAATATTTTCTGCCGGTTAAGTTTTTGAGGGCTGATTTCTTGTCCTGTGATAAAAAGCCTTCTGTTTCGACTGCCAAACCTTTGAGGAGAGCATTTTCAGGCTTTTGGCACCATTTTTGAGTGAATTGCCAAAAGTCAGATTTTTGCTGAAATTGTGACCCCGGGGCTTAGGGATTTTTTCAAAAAAATATTTTCTGCCGGTTAAGTTTTTGAGGGCTGATTTCTTGTCCTGTGATAAAAAGCCTTCTGTTTCGAGTGCCAAAGCTTTCAGGGGAGCATTTTCAGGCTTTTGGCACCATTTTTGAGTGAATTGCCGAAAGTCAGATTTTTGCTGAAATTGTTCAAAAAAATATTTTCTGCCGGTTAAGTTTTTGAGGGCTGATTTCTTGTCCTGTGATAAAAAGACTTCTGTTTCCATCGCCAAAGCTTTCAGGGGAGCATTTTCAAGCTTTTGGCACCATTTTTGAGTGAATTGCCAAAAGTCAGATTTTTGCTGAAATTGTGACCCCGGGGCTTAGGGATTTTTTCAAAAAAATATTTTCTGCCGGTTAAGTTTTTGAGGGCTGATTTCTTGTCCTGTGATAAAAAGCCTTCTGTTTCGAGTGCCAAACCTTTCAGGAGAGCATTTTCAAGCTTTTGGCACCATTTTTGAGTGAATTGCCAAAAGTCAGATTTTTTCTGAAATTGTGAGCCCGGGGCTTAGGGATTTTTTCAAAAAAATATTTTCTGCCGTTTAAGTTTTTGAGGGCTGATTTCTTGTCCTGTGATAAAAAGCCTTCTGTTTCGAGTGCCAAACCTTTCAGGAGAGCATTTTCAGGCTTTTGGCACCATTTTTGAGTGAATTGCCAAAAGTCAGATTTTTGCTGAAATTGTGACCCCGGGGCTTAGGGATTCTTTCAAAAAAATATTTTCTGCCGGTTAAGTTTTTGAGGGCTGATTTCTTGTCCTGTGATAAAAAGCCTTCTGTTTCGAGTGCCAAACCTTTCAGGAGAGCATTTTCAGGCTTTTGGCACCATTTTTGAGTGAATTGCCAAAAGTCAGATTTTTGCTGAAATTGTTCAAAAAAATATTTTCTGCCGGTTAAGTTTTTGAGGGCTGATTTCTTGTCCTGTGATAAAAAGACTTCTGTTTCCATCGCCAAAGCTTTCAGGGGAGCATTTTCAAGCTTTTGGCACCATTTTTGAGTGAATTGCCAAAAGTCAGATTTTTGCTGAAATTGTGACCCCGGGGCTTAGGGATTTTTTCAAAAAAATATTTTCTGCCGGTTAAGTTTTTGAGGGCTGATTTCTTGTCCTGTGATAAAAAGCCTTCTGTTTCGAGTGCCAAACCTTTCAGGAGAGCATTTTCAGGCTTTTGGCACCATTTTTGAGTGAATTGTCAAAAGTCAGATTTTTGCTGAAATTGTGACCCCGGGGCTTAGGGATTTTTTCAAAAAAATATTTTCTGCCGGTTAAGTTTTTGAGGGCTGATTTCTTGTCCTGTGATAAAAAGCCTTCTGTTTCGAGTGCCAAACCTTTCAGGAGAGCATTTTCAGGCTTTTGGCACCATTTTTGAGTGAATTGCCAAAAGTCAGATTTTTGCTGAAATTGTTCAAAAAAATATTTTCTGCCGGTTAAGTTTTTGAGGGCTGATTTCTTGTCCTGTGATAAAAAGACTTCTGTTTCCATGGCCAAAGCTTTCAGGGGAGCATTTTCAAGCTTTTGGCACCACTTTTGAGTGAATTGCCAAAAGTCAGATTTTTGCTGAAATTGTGAGCCCGGGGCTTAGGGATTTTTTCAAAAAAATATTTTCTGCCGTTTAAGTTTTTGAGGGCTGATTTCTTGTCCTGTGATAAAAAGCCTTCTGTTTCGAGTGCCAAACCTTTCAGGAGAGCATTTTCAGGCTTTTGGCACCATTTTTGAGTGAATTGCCAAAAGTCAGATTTTTGCTGAAATTGTGACCCCGGGGCTTAGGGATTCTTTCAAAAAAATATTTTCTGCCGGTTAAGTTTTTGAGGGCTGATTTCTTGTCCTGTGATAAAAAGCCTTCTGTTTCGAGTGCCAAACCTTTCAGGAGAGCATTTTCAGGCTTTTGGCACCATTTTTGAGTGAATTGCCAAAAGTCAGATTTTTGCTGAAATTGTTCAAAAAAATATTTTCTGCCGGTTAAGTTTTTGAGGGCTGATTTCTTGTCCTGTGATAAAAAGACTTCTGTTTCCATCGCCAAAGCTTTCAGGGGAGCATTTTCAAGCTTTTGGCACCATTTTTGAGTGAATTGCCAAAAGTCAGATTTTTGCTGAAATTGTGACCCCGGGGCTTAGGGATTTTTTCAAAAAAATATTTTCTGCCGGTTAAGTTTTTGAGGGCTGATTTCTTGTCCTGTGATAAAAAGCCTTCTGTTTCGAGTGCCAAACCTTTCAGGAGAGCATTTTCAGGCTTTTGGCACCATTTTTGAGTGAATTGCCAAAAGTCAGATTTTTGCTGAAATTGTGACCCCGGGGCTTAGGGATTTTTTCAAAAAAATATTTTCTGCCGGTTAAGTTTTTGAGGGCTGATTTCTTGTCCTGTGATAAAAAGCCTTCTGTTTCGAGTGCCAAACCTTTCAGGAGAGCATTTTCAGGCTTTTGGCACCATTTTTGAGTGAATTGCCAAAAGTCAGATTTTTGCTGAAATTGTTCAAAAAAATATTTTCTGCCGGTTAAGTTTTTGAGGGCTGATTTCTTGTCCTGTGATAAAAAGACTTCTGTTTCCATGGCCAAAGCTTTCAGGGGAGCATTTTCAAGCTTTTGGCACCACTTTTGAGTGAATTGCCAAAAGTCAGATTTTTGCTGAAATTGTGACCCCGGGGCTTAGGGATTTTTTCAAAAAAATATTTTCTGCCGGTTAAGTTTTTGAGGGCTGATTTCTTGTCCTGTGATAAAAAGCCTTCTGTTTCTAGTGCCAAACCTTTCAGGAGAGCATTTTCAAGCTTTTGGCAACATTTTTGAGTGAATTGCCAAAAGTCAGATTTTTGCTGAAATTGTGACCCCGGGGCTTAGGGATTTTTTCAAAAAAATATTTTCTGCCGGTTAAGTTTTTGAGGGCTGATTTCTTGTCCTGTGATAAAAAGCCTTCTGTTTCGAGTGCCAAACCTTTGAGGAGAGCATTTTCAGGCTTTTGGCACCATTTTTGAGTGAATTGCCAAAAGTCAGATTTTTGCTGAAATTGTGACCCCGGGGCTTAGGGATTTTTTCAAAAAAATATTTTCTGCCGGTTAAGTTTTTGAGGGCTGATTTCTTGTCCTGTGATAAAAAGCCTTCTGTTTCGAGTGCCAAACCTTTCAGGAGAGCATTTTCAGGCTTTTGGCACCATTTTTGAGTGAATTGCCAAAAGTCAGATTTTTGCTGAAATTGTTCAAAAAAATATTTTCTGCCGGTTAAGTTTTTGAGGGCTGATTTCTTGTCCTGTGATAAAAAGACTTCTGTTTCCATGGCCAAAGCTTTCAGGGGAGCATTTTCAAGCTTTTGGCACCACTTTTGAGTGAATTGCCAAAAGTCAGATTTTTGCTGAAATTGTGACCCCGGGGCTTAGGGATTCTTTCAAAAAAATATTTTCTGCCGGTTAAGTTTTTGAGGGCTGATTTCTTGTCCTGTGATAAAAAGCCTTCTGTTTCGAGTGCCAAACCTTTGAGGAGAGCATTTTCAGGCTTTTGGCACCATTTTTGAGTGAATTGCCAAAAGTCAGATTTTTGCTGAAATTGTGACCCCGGGGCTTAGGGATTTTTTCAAAAAAATATTTTCTGCCGGTTAAGTTTTTGAGGGCTGATTTCTTGTCCTGTGATAAAAAGCCTTCTGTTTCGAGTGCCAAACCTTTCAGGAGAGCATTTTCAGGCTTTTGGCACCATTTTTGAGTGAATTGCCAAAAGTCAGATTTTTGCTGAAATTGTTCAAAAAAATATTTTCTGCCGGTTAAGTTTTTGAGGGCTGATTTCTTGTCCTGTGATAAAAAGACTTCTGTTTCCATGGCCAAAGCTTTCAGGGGAGCATTTTCAAGCTTTTGGCACCACTTTTGAGTGAATTGCCAAAAGTCAGATTTTTGCTGAAATTGTGACCCCGGGGCTTAGGGATTTTTTCAAAAAAATATTTTCTGCCGGTTAAGTTTTTGAGGGCTGATTTCTTGTCCTGTGATAAAAAGCCTTCTGTTTCTAGTGCCAAACCTTTCAGGAGAGCATTTTCAAGCTTTTGGCACCATTTTTGAGTGAATTGCCAAAAGTCAGATTTTTGCTGAAATTGTTCAAAAAAATATTTTCTGCCGGTTAAGTTTTTGAGGGCTGATTTCTTGTCCTGTGATAAAAAGCCTTCTGTTTCGAGTGCCAAACCTTTCAGGGGAGCATTTTCAAGCTTTTGGCACCACTTTTGAGTGAATTGCCAAAAGTCAGATTTTTGCTGAAATTGTGACCCCGGGGCTTAGGGATTTTTTCAAAAAAATATTTTCTGCTGGTTAAGTTTTTGAGGGCTGATTTCTTCTCCTGTGATAAAAAGCCTTCTGTTTCGAGTGCCAAACCTTTGAGGAGAGCATTTTCCGGCTTTTGGCACCATTTTTGAGTGAATTGCCAAAAGTCAGATTTTTGCTGAAATTGTGACCCCGGGGCTTAGGGATTTTTTCAAAAAAATATTTTCTGCCGGTTAAGTTTTTGAGGGCTGATTTCTTGTCCTGTGATAAAAAGCCTTCTGTTTCGAGTGCCAAAGCTTTCAGGGGAGCATTTTCAGGCTTTTGGCACCATTTTTGAATGAATTGCCAAAAGTTAGATTTTTGCTGAAATTGTGACCCCGTGGCTTAGGGATTCTTTCAAAAAAATATTTTCTGCCGGTTAAGTTTTTGAGGGCTGGTTTCTTGTCCTGTGATAAAAAGCCTTCTGTTTCGAGTGCCAAACCTTTGAGGAGAGCATTTTCAGGCTTTTGGCACCATTTTTGGGAGAATTGCCAAAAGTCAGATTTTTTCTGAAATTGTGAGCCCGGGGCTTAGGGATTTTTTCAAAAAAATATTTTCTGCCGTTTAAGTTTTTGAGGGCTGATTTCTTGTCCTGTGATAAAAAGCCTTCTGTTTCGAGTGCCAAACCTTTCAGGAGAGCATTTTCAGGCTTTTGGCACCATTTTTGAGTGAATTGCCAAAAGTCAGATTTTTGCTGAAATTGTGACCCCGGGGCTTAGGGATTTTTTCAAAAAAATATTTTCTGCCGGTTAAGTTTTTGAGGGCTGATTTCTTGTCCTGTGATAAAAAGCCTTCTGTTTCTAGTGCCAAACCTTTCAGGAGAGCATTTTCAAGCTTTTGGCACCATTTTTGAGTGAATTGCCAAAAGTCAGATTTTTGCTGAAATTGTGACCCCGGGGCTTAGGGATTTTTTCAAAAAAATATTTTCTGCCGGTTAAGTTTTTGAGGGCTGATTTCTTGTCCTGTGATAAAAAGCCTTCTGTTTCGAGTGCCAAACCTTTCAGGAGAGCATTTTCAAGCTTTTGGCACCACTTTTGAGTGAATTGCCAAAAGTCAGATTTTTGCTGAAATTGTGACCCCGGGGCTTAGGGATTCTTTCAAAAAAATATTTTCTGCCGGTTAAGTTTTTGAGGGCTGATTTCTTGTCCTGTGATAAAAAGCCTTCTGTTTCGAGTGCCAAACCTTTCAGGAGAGCATTTTCAGGCTTTTGGCACCATTTTTGAGTGAATTGCCAAAAGTCAGATTTTTGCTGAAATTGTTCAAAAAAATATTTTCTGCCGGTTAAGTTTTTGAGGGCTGATTTCTTGTCCTGTGATAAAAAGACTTCTGTTTCCATCGCCAAAGCTTTCAGGGGAGCATTTTCAAGCTTTTGGCACCATTTTTGAGTGAATTGCCAAAAGTCAGATTTTTGCTGAAATTGTGACCCCGGGGCTTAGGGATTTTTTCAAAAAAATATTTTCTGCCGGTTAAGTTTTTGAGGGCTGATTTCTTGTCCTGTGATAAAAAGCCTTCTGTTTCTAGTGCCAAACCTTTCAGGAGAGCATTTTCAAGCTTTTGGCACCATTTTTGAGTGAATTGCCAAAAGTCAGATTTTTGCTGAAATTGTGACCCCGGGGCTTAGGGATTTTTTCAAAAAAATATTTTCTGCCGGTTAAGTTTTTGAGGGCTGATTTCTTGTCCTGTGATAAAAAGACTTCTGTTTCGAGTGCCAAACCTTTCAGGGGAGCATTTTCAAGCTTTTGGCACCACTTTTGAGTGAATTGCCAAAAGTCAGATTTTTGCTGAAATTGTGACCCCGGGGCTTAGGGATTCTTTCAAAAAAATATTTTCTGCCGGTTAAGTTTTTGAGGGCTGATTTCTTGTCCTGTGATAAAAAGCCTTCTGTTTCGAGTGCCAAACCTTTCAGGAGAGCATTTTCAGGCTTTTGGCACCATTTTTGAGTGAATTGCCAAAAGTCAGATTTTTGCTGAAATTGTTCAAAAAAATATTTTCTGCCGGTTAAGTTTTTGAGGGCTGATTTCTTATCCTGTGATAAAAAGACTTCTGTTTCCATCGCCAAAGCTTTCAGGGGAGCATTTTCAAGCTTTTGGCACCACTTTTGAGTGAATTGCCAAAAGTCAGATTTTTGCTGAAATTGTGACCCCGGGGCTTAGGGATTCTTTCAAAAAAATATTTTCTGCCGGTTAAGTTTTTGAGGGCTGATTTCTTGTCCTGTGATAAAAAGCCTTCTGTTTCGAGTGCCAAACCTTTGAGGAGAGCATTTTCAGGCTTTTGGCACCATTTTTGAGTGAATTGCCAAAAGTCAGATTTTTGCTGAAATTGTGACCCCGGGGCTTAGGGATTTTTTCAAAAAAATATTTTCTGCCGGTTAAGTTTTTGAGGGCTGATTTCTTGTCCTGTGATAAAAAGCCTTCTGTTTCGAGTGCCAAACCTTTCAGGAGAGCATTTTCAGGCTTTTGGCACCATTTTTGAGTGAATTGCCAAAAGTCAGATTTTTGCTGAAATTGTTCAAAAAAATATTTTCTGCCGGTTAAGTTTTTGAGGGCTGATTTCTTGTCCTGTGATAAAAAGACTTCTGTTTCCATCGCCAAAGCTTTCAGGGGAGCATTTTCAAGCTTTTGGCACCATTTTTGAGTGAATTGCCAAAAGTCAGATTTTTGCTGAAATTGTGACCCCGGGGTTTAGGGATTTTTTCAAAAAAATATTTTCTGCCGGTTAAGTTTTTGAGGGTTGATTTCTTGTCCTGTGATAAAAAGCCTTCTGTTTCGAGTGCCAAACCTTTGAGGAGAGCATTTTCAGGCTTTTGGCAGCATTTTTGAGTGAATTGCCAAAAGTCAGATTTTTGCTGAAATTGTGACCCCGGGGCTTAGGGATTTTTTCAAAAAAATATTTTCTTCCGGTTAAGTTTTTGAGGGCTGATTTCTTGTCCTGTGATAAAAAGCCTTCTGTTTCGAGTGCCAAACCTTTCAGGAGAGCATTTTCAGTCTTTTGGCACCATTTTTGAGTGAATTGCCAAAAGTCAGATTTTTCCTGAAATTGTGACCCCGGGGCTTAGGGATTTTTTCAAAAAAATATTTTCTGCTGGTTAAGTTTTTGAGGACTGATTTCTGGTCCTGTGATAAAAAGACTTCTGTTTCCATCGCCAAAGCTTTCAGGGGAGCATTTTCAAGTTTTTGGCACCATTTTTGAGTGAATTGCCAAAAGTCAGATTTTTGATGAAATTGTGACCCCGGGGCTTAGGGATTTTTTCAAAAAAATATTTTCTGCCGGTTAAGTTTTTGAGGGCTGATTTCTTGTCCTGTGATAAAAAGCCTTCTGTTTCGAGTGCCAAACCTTTCAGGAGAGCATTTTCAGGCTTTTGGCACCATTTTTGAGTGAATTGCCAAAAGTCAGATTTTTGCTGAAATTGTTCAAAAAAATATTTTCTGCCGGTTAAGTTTTTGAGGGCTGATTTCTTGTCCTGTGATAAAAAGACTTCTGTTTCCATCGCCAAAGCTTTCAGGGGAGCATTTTCAAGCTTTTGGCACCATTTTTGAGTGAATTGCCAAAAGTCAGATTTTTGCTGAAATTGTGACCCCGGGGCTTAGGGATTTTTTCAAAAAAATATTTTCTGCCGGTTAAGTTTTTGAGGGCTGATTTCTTGTCCTGTGATAAAAAGCCTTCTGTTTCGAGTGCCAAACCTTTCAGGAGAGCATTTTCAGGCTTTTGGCACCATTTTTGAGTGAATTGCCAAAAGTCAGATTTTTGCTGAAATTGTTCAAAAAAATATTTTCTGCCGGTTAAGTTTTTGAGGGCTGATTTCTTGTCCTGTGATAAAAAGACTTCTGTTTCCATCGCCAAAGCTTTCAGGGGAGCATTTTCAAGCTTTTGGCACCATTTTTGAGTGAATTGCCAAAAGTCAGATTTTTGCTGAAATTGTGACCCTGGGGCTTAGGGATTTTTTCAAAAAAATATTTTCTGCCGGTTAAGTTTTTGAGGGCTGATGTCTTGTCCTCTGATAAAAAGCCTTCTGTTTTGAGTGCCAAACCTTTCAGGAGAGCATTTTCAGGCTTTTGGCACCATTTTTGAGTGAATTGCCAAAAGTCAGATTTCTGCTGAAATTGTGACCCCGGGGTTTAGGGATTTTTTCAAAAAAATATTTTCTGCCGGTTAAGTTTTTGAGGGCTGATTTCTTGTCCTGTGATAAAAAGCCTTCTGTTTCGAGTGCCAAACCTTTCAGGAGAGCATTTTCAAGCTTTTGGCACCACTTTTGAGTGAATTGCCAAAAGTCAGATTTTTGCTGAAATTGTGACCCCGGGGTTTAGGGATTTTTTCAAAAAAATATTTTCTGCCGGTTAAGTTTTTGAGGGCTGATTTCTTGTCCTGTGATAAAAAGCCTTCTGTTTCGAGTGCCAAACCTTTGAGGAGAGCATTTTCAGGCTTTTGGCAGCATTTTTGAGTGAATTGCCAAAAGTCAGATTTTTGCTGAAATTGTGACCCCGGGGCTTAGGGATATTTTCAAAAAAATATTTTCTGCCGGTTTAGTTTTTGAGGGAGAATTTCTTGTCCTGTGATAAAAAGCCTTCTGTTTCGAGTGCCAAACCTTTCAGGAGAGCATTTTCAGGCTTTTGGCACCATTTTTGAGTGAATTGCCAAAAGTCAGATTTTTGCTGAAATTGTGACCCCGGGGCTTAGGGATTTTTTCAAAAAAATATTTTCTGCCGGTTAAGTTTTTGAGGGCTGATTTCTTGTCCTGTGATAAAAAGCCTTCTGTTTCGAGTGCCAAACCTTTCAGGAGAGCATTTTCAGGCTTTTGGCACCATTTTTGAGAGAATTACCCAAAAGTCAGATTTTTGCTGAAATTGTTCAAAAAAATATTTTCTGCCGGTTAAGTTTTTGAGGGCTGATTTCTTGTCCTGTGATAAAAAGCCTTCTGTTTCGAGTGCCAAACCTTTGAGGAGAGCATTTTCAGGCTTTTGGCACCATTTTTGAGTGAATTGCCAAAAGTCAGATTTTTGCTGAAATTGTGACCCCGGGGCTTAGGGATTTTTTCAAAAAAATATTTTCTGCCGGTTAAGTTTTTGAGGGCTGATTTCTTGTCCTGTGATAAAAAGCCTTCTGTTTCGAGTGCCAAACCTTTCAGGAGAGCATTTTCAGGCTTTTGGCACCATTTTTGAGTGAATTGCCAAAAGTCAGATTTTTGCTGAAATTGTGACCCCGGGGCTTAGGGATTTTTTCAAAAAAATATTTTCTGCCGGTTAAGTTTTTGAGGGCTGATTTCTTGTCCTCTGATAAAAAGCCTTCTGTTTCGAGTGCCAAACCTTTCAGGAGAGCATTTTCAGGCTTTTGGCACCATTTTTGAGTGAATTGCCAAAAGTCAGATTTCTGCTGAAATTGTGACCCCGGGGCTTAGGGATTTTTTCAAAAAAATATTTTCTGCCGGTTAAGTTTTTGAGGGCTGATTTCTTGTCCTGTGATAAAAAGCCTTCTGTTTCGAGTGCCAAACCTTTCAGGAGAGCATTTTCAGGCTTTTGGCACCATTTTTGAGTGAATTGCCAAAAGTCAGATTTTTGCTGAAATTGTTCAAAAAAATATTTTCTGCCGGTTAAGTTTTTGAGGGCTGATTTCTTGTCCTGTGATAAAAAGACTTCTGTTTCCATCGCCAAAGCTTTCAGGGGTGCATTTTCAAGCTTTTGGCACCATTTTTGAGTGAATTGCCAAAAGTCAGATTTTTGCTGAAATTGTGACCCCGGGGCTTAGGGATTTTTTCAAAAAAATATTTTCTGCCGGTTAAGTTTTTGAGGGCTGATTTCTTGTCCTGTGATAAAAAGACTTCTGTTTCCATCGCCAAAGCTTTCAGGGGAGCATTTTCAAGCTTTTGGCACCATTTTTGAGTGAATTGCCAAAAGTCAGATTTTTGCTGAAATTGTGACGCTGGGGCTTAGGGATTTTTTCAAAAAAATATTTTCTGCCGGTTAAGTTTTTGAGGGCTGATTTCTTGTCCTGTGATAAAAAGCCTTCTGTTTCGAGTGCCAAACCTTTCAGGAGAGCATTTTCAGGCTTTTGGCACCATTTTTGAGTGAATTGCCAAAAGTCAGATTTTTGCTGAAATTGTGACCCCGGGGCTTAGGGATTTTTTCAAAAAAATATTTTCTGCCGGTTATGTTTTTGAGGGCTGATTTCTTGTCCTGTGATAAAAAGCCTTCTGTTTCGAGTGCCAAACCTTTCAGGAGAGCATTTTCAGGCTTTTGGCACCATTTTTGAGTGAATTGCCAAAAGTCAGATTTTTGCTGAAATTGTTCAAAAAAATATTTTCTGCCGGTTAAGTTTTTGAGGGCTGATTTCTTGTCCTGTGATAAAAAGCCTTCTGTTTCCATCGCCAAAGCTTTCAGGGGAGCATTTTCAAGCTTTTGGCACCATTTTTGAGTGAATTGCCAAAAGTCAGATTTTTGCTGAAATTGTGACCCCGGGGCTTAGGGATTTTTTCAAAAAAATATTTTCTGCCGGTTAAGTTTTTGAGGGCTGATTTCTTGTCCTGTGATAAAAAGACTTCTGTTTCCATCGCCAAAGCTTTCAGGGGAGCATTTTCAAGCTTTTGGCACCATTTTTGAGTGAATTGCCAAAAGTCAGATTTTTGCTGAAATTGTGACGCTGGGGCTTAGGGATTTTTTCAAAAAAATATTTTCTGCCGGTTAAGTTTTTGAGGGCTGATTTCTTGTCCTGTGATAAAAAGCCTTCTGTTTCGAGTGCCAAACCTTTCAGGAGAGCATTTTCAGGCTTTTGGCACCATTTTTGAGTGAATTGCCAAAAGTCAGATTTTTGCTGAAATTGTGGCCCCGGGGCTTAGGGATTTTTTCAAAAAAATATTTTCTGCCGGTTATGTTTTTGAGGGCTGATTTCTTGTCCTGTGATAAAAAGCCTTCTGTTTCGAGTGCCAAACCTTTCAGGAGAGCATTTTCAGGCTTTTGGCACCATTTTTGAGTGAATTGCCAAAAGTCAGATTTTTGCTGAAATTGTTCAAAAAAATATTTTCTGCCGGTTAAGTTTTTGAGGGCTGATTTCTTGTCCTGTGATAAAAAGCCTTCTGTTTCCATCGCCAAAGCTTTCAGGGGAGCATTTTCAAGCTTTTGGCACCATTTTTGAGTGAATTGCCAAAAGTCAGATTTTTGCTGAAATTGTGACCCCGGGGCTTAGGGATTTTTTCAAAAAAATATTTTCTGCCGGTTAAGTTTTTGAGGGCTGATTTCTTGTGCTGTGATAAAAAGACTTCTGTTTCGAGTGCCAAACCTTTCAGGAGAGCATTTTCAAGCTTTTGGCACCATTTTTGAGTGAATTGCCAAAAGTCAGATTTTTGCTGAAATTGTGACCCTGGGGCTTAGGGATTTTTTCAAAAAACATTTTCTGCCGGTTAAGTTTTTGAGGGCTGATTTCTTGTCCTGTGATAAAAAGACTTCTGTTTCCATCGCCAAAGCTTTCAGGGGAGCATTTTCAAGCTTTTGGCACCACTTTTGAGTGAATAGCCAAAAGTCAGATTTTTGCTGAAATTGTGACCCCGGGGCTTAGGGATTTTTTCAAAAAAATATTTTCTGCCGGTTAAGTTTTTGAGGGCTGATTTCTTGTCCTGTGATAAAAAGCCTTCTGTTTCGAGTGCCAAACCTTTCAGGAGAGCATTTTCAGGCTTTTGGCACCATTTTTGAGTGAATTGCCAAAAGTCAGATTTTTGCTGAAATTGTTCAAAAAAATATTTTCTGCCGGTTAAGTTTTTGAGGGCTGATTTCTTGTCCTGTGGTAAAAGGACTTCTGTTTCCATCGCCAAAGCTTTCAGGGGAGCATTTTCAAGCTTTTGGCACCATTTTTGAGTGAATTGCCAAAAGTCAGATTTTTGCTGAAATTGTTCAAAAAAATATTTTCTGCCGGTTAAGTTTTTGAGGGCTGATTTCTTGTCCTGTGATAAAAAGACTTCTGTTTCGAGTGCCAAACCTTTCAGGAGAGCATTTTCAAGCTTTTGGCACCATTTTTGAGTGAATTGCCAAAAGTCAGATTTTTGCTGAAATTGTGACCCCGGGGCTTAGGGATTTTTTCAAAAAAATATTTTCTGCCGGTTAAGTTTTTGAGGGCTGATTTCTTGTCCTGTGATAAAAAGACTTCTGTTTCCATCGCCAAAGCTTTCAGGGGAGCATTTTCAAGCTTTTGGCACCACTTTTGAGTGAATAGCCAAAAGTCAGATTTTTGCTGAAATTGTGACCCCGGGGCTTAGGGATTTTTTTAAAAAAAATATTTTCTGCCGGTTAAGTTTTTGAGGGCTGATTTCTTGTCCTGTGATAAAAAGCCTTCTGTTTCGAATGCCAAACCTTTCAGGAGAGCATTTTCAGGCTTTTGGCACCATTTTTGAGTGAATTGCCAAAAGTCAGATTTTTGCTGAAATTGTTCAAAAAAATATTTTCTGCCGGTTAAGTTTTTGAGGGCTGATTTCTTGTCCTGTGATAAAAAGACTTCTGTTTCCATCGCCAAAGCTTTCAGGGGAGCATTTTCAAGCTTTTGGCACCATTTTTGAGTGAATTGCCAAAAGTCAGATTTTTGCTGAAATTGTGACCCTGGGGCTTAGGGATTTTTTCAAAAAAATATTTTCTGCCGGTTAAGTTTTTGAGGGCTGATGTCTTGTCCTCTGATAAAAAGCCTTCTGTTTTGAGTGCCAAACCTTTCAGGAGAGCATTTTCAGGCTTTTGGCACCATTTTTGAGTGAATTGCCAAAAGTCAGATTTCTGCTGAAATTGTGACCCCGGGGTTTAGGGATTTTTTCAAAAAAATATTTTCTGCCGGTTAAGTTTTTGAGGGCTGATTTCTTGTCCTGTGATAAAAAGCCTTCTGTTTCGAGTGCCAAACCTTTCAGGAGAGCATTTTCAAGCTTTTGGCACCACTTTTGAGTGAATTGCCAAAAGTCAGATTTTTGCTGAAATTGTGACCCCGGGGTTTAGGGATTTTTTCAAAAAAATATTTTCTGCCGGTTAAGTTTTTGAGGGCTGATTTCTTGTCCTGTGATAAAAAGCCTTCTGTTTCGAGTGCCAAACCTTTGAGGAGAGCATTTTCAGGCTTTTGGCAGCATTTTTGAGTGAATTGCCAAAAGTCAGATTTTTGCTGAAATTGTGACCCCGGGGCTTAGGGATATTTTCAAAAAAATATTTTCTGCCGGTTTAGTTTTTGAGGGAGAATTTCTTGTCCTGTGATAAAAAGCCTTCTGTTTCGAGTGCCAAACCTTTCAGGAGAGCATTTTCAGGCTTTTGGCACCATTTTTGAGTGAATTGCCAAAAGTCAGATTTTTGCTGAAATTGTGACCCCGGGGCTTAGGGATTTTTTCAAAAAAATATTTTCTGCCGGTTAAGTTTTTGAGGGCTGATTTCTTGTCCTGTGATAAAAAGCCTTCTGTTTCGAGTGCCAAACCTTTCAGGAGAGCATTTTCAGGCTTTTGGCACCATTTTTGAGAGAATTACCCAAAAGTCAGATTTTTGCTGAAATTGTTCAAAAAAATATTTTCTGCCGGTTAAGTTTTTGAGGGCTGATTTCTTGTCCTGTGATAAAAAGCCTTCTGTTTCGAGTGCCAAACCTTTGAGGAGAGCATTTTCAGGCTTTTGGCACCATTTTTGAGTGAATTGCCAAAAGTCAGATTTTTGCTGAAATTGTGACCCCGGGGCTTAGGGATTTTTTCAAAAAAATATTTTCTGCCGGTTAAGTTTTTGAGGGCTGATTTCTTGTCCTGTGATAAAAAGCCTTCTGTTTCGAGTGCCAAACCTTTCAGGAGAGCATTTTCAGGCTTTTGGCACCATTTTTGAGTGAATTGCCAAAAGTCAGATTTTTGCTGAAATTGTGACCCCGGGGCTTAGGGATTTTTTCAAAAAAATATTTTCTGCCGGTTAAGTTTTTGAGGGCTGATTTCTTGTCCTCTGATAAAAAGCCTTCTGTTTCGAGTGCCAAACCTTTCAGGAGAGCATTTTCAGGCTTTTGGCACCATTTTTGAGTGAATTGCCAAAAGTCAGATTTCTGCTGAAATTGTGACCCCGGGGCTTAGGGATTTTTTCAAAAAAATATTTTCTGCCGGTTAAGTTTTTGAGGGCTGATTTCTTGTCCTGTGATAAAAAGCCTTCTGTTTCGAGTGCCAAACCTTTCAGGAGAGCATTTTCAGGCTTTTGGCACCATTTTTGAGTGAATTGCCAAAAGTCAGATTTTTGCTGAAATTGTTCAAAAAAATATTTTCTGCCGGTTAAGTTTTTGAGGGCTGATTTCTTGTCCTGTGATAAAAAGACTTCTGTTTCCATCGCCAAAGCTTTCAGGGGTGCATTTTCAAGCTTTTGGCACCATTTTTGAGTGAATTGCCAAAAGTCAGATTTTTGCTGAAATTGTGACCCCGGGGCTTAGGGATTTTTTCAAAAAAATATTTTCTGCCGGTTAAGTTTTTGAGGGCTGATTTCTTGTCCTGTGATAAAAAGACTTCTGTTTCCATCGCCAAAGCTTTCAGGGGAGCATTTTCAAGCTTTTGGCACCATTTTTGAGTGAATTGCCAAAAGTCAGATTTTTGCTGAAATTGTGACGCTGGGGCTTAGGGATTTTTTCAAAAAAATATTTTCTGCCGGTTAAGTTTTTGAGGGCTGATTTCTTGTCCTGTGATAAAAAGCCTTCTGTTTCGAGTGCCAAACCTTTCAGGAGAGCATTTTCAGGCTTTTGGCACCATTTTTGAGTGAATTGCCAAAAGTCAGATTTTTGCTGAAATTGTGACCCCGGGGCTTAGGGATTTTTTCAAAAAAATATTTTCTGCCGGTTATGTTTTTGAGGGCTGATTTCTTGTCCTGTGATAAAAAGCCTTCTGTTTCGAGTGCCAAACCTTTCAGGAGAGCATTTTCAGGCTTTTGGCACCATTTTTGAGTGAATTGCCAAAAGTCAGATTTTTGCTGAAATTGTTCAAAAAAATATTTTCTGCCGGTTAAGTTTTTGAGGGCTGATTTCTTGTCCTGTGATAAAAAGCCTTCTGTTTCCATCGCCAAAGCTTTCAGGGGAGCATTTTCAAGCTTTTGGCACCATTTTTGAGTGAATTGCCAAAAGTCAGATTTTTGCTGAAATTGTGACCCCGGGGCTTAGGGATTTTTTCAAAAAAATATTTTCTGCCGGTTAAGTTTTTGAGGGCTGATTTCTTGTGCTGTGATAAAAAGACTTCTGTTTCGAGTGCCAAACCTTTCAGGAGAGCATTTTCAAGCTTTTGGCACCATTTTTGAGTGAATTGCCAAAAGTCAGATTTTTGCTGAAATTGTGACCCTGGGGCTTAGGGATTTTTTCAAAAAACATTTTCTGCCGGTTAAGTTTTTGAGGGCTGATTTCTTGTCCTGTGATAAAAAGACTTCTGTTTCCATCGCCAAAGCTTTCAGGGGAGCATTTTCAAGCTTTTGGCACCACTTTTGAGTGAATAGCCAAAAGTCAGATTTTTGCTGAAATTGTGACCCCGGGGCTTAGGGATTTTTTCAAAAAAATATTTTCTGCCGGTTAAGTTTTTGAGGGCTGATTTCTTGTCCTGTGATAAAAAGCCTTCTGTTTCGAGTGCCAAACCTTTCAGGAGAGCATTTTCAGGCTTTTGGCACCATTTTTGAGTGAATTGCCAAAAGTCAGATTTTTGCTGAAATTGTTCAAAAAAATATTTTCTGCCGGTTAAGTTTTTGAGGGCTGATTTCTTGTCCTGTGGTAAAAGGACTTCTGTTTCCATCGCCAAAGCTTTCAGGGGAGCATTTTCAAGCTTTTGGCACCATTTTTGAGTGAATTGCCAAAAGTCAGATTTTTGCTGAAATTGTTCAAAAAAATATTTTCTGCCGGTTAAGTTTTTGAGGGCTGATTTCTTGTCCTGTGATAAAAAGACTTCTGTTTCGAGTGCCAAACCTTTCAGGAGAGCATTTTCAAGCTTTTGGCACCATTTTTGAGTGAATTGCCAAAAGTCAGATTTTTGCTGAAATTGTGACCCCGGGGCTTAGGGATTTTTTCAAAAAAATATTTTCTGCCGGTTAAGTTTTTGAGGGCTGATTTCTTGTCCTGTGATAAAAAGACTTCTGTTTCCATCGCCAAAGCTTTCAGGGGAGCATTTTCAAGCTTTTGGCACCACTTTTGAGTGAATAGCCAAAAGTCAGATTTTTGCTGAAATTGTGACCCCGGGGCTTAGGGATTTTTTTAAAAAAAATATTTTCTGCCGGTTAAGTTTTTGAGGGCTGATTTCTTGTCCTGTGATAAAAAGCCTTCTGTTTCGAATGCCAAACCTTTCAGGAGAGCATGTTCAAGCTTTTGGCCCCATTTTTGAGTAAATTGCCAAAAGTCAGATTTCTGCTGACATTGTGACCCCGGGGCTTAGGGATTTTTTCAAAAAAATATTTTCTGCCGGTTAAGTTTTTGAGGGCTGATTTCTTGTCCTGTGATAAAAAGCCTTCTGTTTCGAGTGCCAAACCTTTCAGGAGAGCATTTTCAGGCTTTTGGCACCATTTTTGAGTGAATTGCCAAAAGTCAGATTTTTGCTGAAATTGTTCAAAAAAATATTTTCTCCCAGTTAAGTTTTTGAGGGCTGATTTCTTGTCCTGTGATAAAAAGACTTCTGTTTCCTTCGCCAAATCTTTCAGGGGAGCATTTTCAAGCTTTTGGCACCATTTTTGAGTGAATTGCCAAAAGTCAGATTTTTGCTGAAATTGTGACCCCGGGGCTTAGGGATTTTTTCAAAAAAATATTTTCTGCCGGTTAAGTTTTTGAGGGCTGATTTCTTGTCCTGTGATAAAAAGACTTCTGTTTCCATCGCCAAAGCTTTCAGGGGAGCATTTTCAAGCTTTTGGCACCACTTTTGAGTGAATAGCCAAAAGTCAGATTTTTGCTGAAATTGTGACCCCGGGGCTTAGGGATTTTTTTAAAAAAAATATTTTCTGCCGGTTAAGTTTTTGAGGGCTGATTTCTTGTCCTGTGATAAAAAGCCTTCTGTTTCGAATGCCAAACCTTTCAGGAGAGCATGTTCAAGCTTTTGGCCCCATTTTTGAGTAAATTGCCAAAAGTCAGATTTCTGCTGACATTGTGACCCCGGGGCTTAGGGATTTTTTCAAAAAAATATTTTCTGCCGGTTAAGTTTTTGAGGGCTGATTTCTTGTCCTGTGATAAAAAGCCTTCTGTTTCGAGTGCCAAACCTTTCAGGAGAGCATTTTCAGGCTTTTGGCACCATTTTTGAGTGAATTGCCAAAAGTCAGATTTTTGCTGAAATTGTTCAAAAAAATATTTTCTGCCAGTTAAGTTTTTGAGGGCTGATTTCTTGTCCTGTGATAAAAAGACTTCTGTTTCCTTCGCCAAATCTTTCAGGGGAGCATTTTCAAGCTTTTGGCACCATTTTTGAGTGAATTGCCAAAAGTCAGATTTTTGCTGAAAATGTGACCCCGGGGCTTAGGGATTTTTTCAAAAAAATATTTTCTGCCGGTTAAGTTTTTGAGGGCTGATTTCTTGTCCTGTGATAAAAGCCTTCTGTTTCAAGTGCCAAACCTTTCAGGAGAGCATTTTCAAGCTTTTGGCAGCATTTTTGAGTGAATTGCCAAAAGTCAGATTTTTGCTGAAATTGTGACCCCGGGGCTTAGGGATTTTTTTCAAAAAAATATTTTCTGCCGGTTAAGTTTTTGAGGGCTGATTTCTTGTCCTGTGATAAAAAGCCTTCTGTTTCGAGTGCCAAACCTTTCAGGAGAGCATTTTCAGGCTTTTGGCACCATTTTTGAGTGAATTGCCAAAAGTCAGATTTTTGCTGAAATTGTTCAAAAAAATATTTTCTGCCAGTTAAGTTTTTGAGGGCTGATTTCTTGTCCTGTGATAAAAAGACTTCTGTTTCCTTCGCCAAATCTTTCAGGGGAGCATTTTCAAGCTTTTGGCACCATTTTTGAGTGAATTGCCAAAAGTCAGATTTTTGCTGAAAATGTGACCCCGGGGCTTAGGGATTTTTTCAAAAAAATATTTTCTGCCGGTTAAGTTTTTGAGGGCTGATTTCTTGTCCTGTGATAAAAGCCTTCTGTTTCAAGTGCCAAACCTTTCAGGAGAGCATTTTCAAGCTTTTGGCAGCATTTTTGAGTGAATTGCCAAAAGTCAGATTTTTGCTGAAATTGTGACCCCGGGGCTTAGGGATTTTTTTCAAAAAAATATTTTCTGCCGGTTAAGTTTTTGAGGGCTGATTTCTTGTCCTGTGATAAAAAGCCTTCTGTTTCGAATGCCAAACCTTTCAGGAGAGCATGTTCAAGCTTTTGGCCCCATTTTTGAGTAAATTGCCAAAAGTCAGATTTCTGCTGACATTGTGACCCCGGGGCTTAGGGATTTTTTCAAAAAAATATTTTCTGCCGGTTAAGTTTTTGAGGGCTGATTTCTTGTCCTGTGATAAAAAGCCTTCTGTTTCGAGTGCCAAACCTTTCAGGAGAGCATTTTCAGGCTTTTGGCACCATTTTTGAGTGAATTGCCAAAAGTCAGATTTTTGCTGAAATTGTTCAAAAAAATATTTTCTGCCAGTTAAGTTTTTGAGGGCTGATTTCTTGTCCTGTGATAAAAAGACTTCTGTTTCCTTCGCCAAATCTTTCAGGGGAGCATTTTCAAGCTTTTGGCACCATTTTTGAGTGAATTGCCAAAAGTCAGATTTTTGCTGAAATTGTGACCCCGGGGCTTAGGGATTTTTTCAAAAAAATATTTTCTGCCGCTTAGGTTTTTGAGGGCTGATTTATTTTCCTTTGATAAAAAGACTTCTGTTTCGATCGCCAAAGCTTTCAGGGGAGCATTTTCAAGCTTTTGGCACCATTTTTGAGTGAATTGCCAAAAGTCAGATTTTTGCTGAAATTGTGACCCCGGGGCTTAGGGATTTTTTTCAAAAAAATATTTTCTGCCGGTTAAGTTTTTGAGGGCTGATTTCTTGTCCTGTGATAAAAAGCCTTCTGTTTCGAGTGCCAAACCTTTCAGGAGAGCATTTTCAGGCTTTTGGCACCATTTTTGAGTGAATTGCCAAAAGTCAGATTTTTGCTGAAATAGTTTAAAAAAATATTTTCTGCCAGTTAAGTTTTTGAGGGCTGATTTCTTGTCCTGTGATAAAAAGACTTCTGTTTCCTTCGCCAAATCTTTCAGGGGAGCATTTTCAAGCTTTTGGCACCATTTTTGAGTGAATTGCCAAAAGTCAGATTTTTGCTGAAAATGTGACCCCGGGGCTTAGGGATTTTTTCAAAAAAATATTTTCTGCCGGTTAAGTTTTTGAGGGCTGATTTCTTGTCCTGTGATAAAAGCCTTCTGTTTCAAGTGCCAAACCTTTCAGGAGAGCATTTTCAAGCTTTTGGCAGCATTTTTGAGTGAATTGCCAAAAGTCAGATTTTTGCTGAAATTGTGACCCCGGGGCTTAGGGATTTTTTTCAAAAAAATATTTTCTGCCGGTTAAGTTTTTGAGGGCTGATTTCTTGTCCTGTGATAAAAAGCCTTCTGTTTCAAGTGCCAAACATTTCAGGAGAGCATTTTCAGGCTTTTGGCACCATTTTTGAGTGAATTGTCAAAAGTCAGATTTTTGCTGAAATTGTGACCCCGGGGCTTAGGGATTTTTTCTAAAAAATATTTTCTGCCGCTTAGGTTTTTGAGGGCTGATTTATTTTCCTTTGATAAAAAGACTTCTGTTTCCATCGCCAAAGCTTTCAGGGGAGCATTTTCCAGCTTTTGGCACCATTTTTGATTGAATTGCCAAAAGTCAGATTTTTGCTGAAATTGTGACCCCGGGGCTTAGGGATTTTTTTCAAAAAAATATTTTCTGCCGGTTAAGTTTTTGAGGGCTGATTTCTTGTCCTGTGATAAAAAGCCTTCTGTTTCGAGTGCCAAACCTTTCAGGAGAGCATTTTCAGGCTTTTGGCACCATTTTTGAGTGAATTGCCAAAAGTCAGATTTTTGCAGAAATTGTTCAAAAAAATATTTTCTGCCGGTTAAGTTATTGAGGGCTGATTTCTTGTCCTGTGATAAAAAGACTTCTGTTTCCATCGCCAAGGCTTTCAGGGGAGCATTTTCGAGCTTTTGGCATCATTTTTGAGTGAACTGCCAAAAGTCAGATTTTTGCTGAAATTGTGACCCCGGGGCTTAGGGATTTTTTTCAAAAAAATATTTTCTGCCGGTTTAGTTTTTGAGGGCTGATTTCTTGTCCTGTGATAAAAAGCCTTCTGTTTCGAGTGCCAAACCTTTCAGGAGAGCATTTTCAAGCTTTTGGCACCACTTTTGAGTGAATTGCCAAAAGTCAGATTATTGCTGAAATTGTGACCCCGGGGCTTAGGGATTTTTTCAAAAAAATATTTTCTGACGGTTAAGTTTTTGAGGGCTGATTTCTTGTCCTGTGATAAAAAGACTTCTGTTTCGAGTGCCAAACCTTTCAGGAGAGCATTTTCAGGCTTTTGGCACCATTTTTGAGTGAATTGCCAAAAGTCAGATTTTTACTGAAATTGTGACCCCGGGGCTTAGGGATTTTTTCAAAAAAATATTTTCTGCCGGTTAAGTTTTTGAGGGCTGATTTCTTGTCCTGTGATAAAAAGACTTCTGTTTCCATCGCCAAAGCTTTCAGGGGAGCATTTTCAAGCTTTTGGCACCATTTTTGAGTGAATTGCCAAAAGTCAGATTTTTGCTGAAATTGTTCAAAAAAATATTTTCTGCCGGTTAAATTTTTGAGGGCTGATTTCTTGTCCTGTGATAAAAAGACTTCTGTTTCCATCGCCAAAGCTTTCAGGGGAGCATTTTCAAGCTTTTGGCACCATTTTTGAGTGAATTGCCAAAAGTCAGATTTTTGCTGAAATTGTGACCCCGGGGCTTAGGGATTTTTTTCAAAAAAATATTTTCTGCCGGTTTAGTTTTTGAGGGCTGATTTCTTGTCCTGTGATAAACAGCCTTCTGTTTCGAGGGCCAAACCTTTCAGGAGAGCATTTTCAAGCTTTTGGCACCATTTTTGAGTGAATTGCCAAAAGTCAGATTTTTGGTGAAATTGTGACCCCGGGGCTTAGGGATTTTTTCAAAAAAATATTTTCTGCCGGTTAAGTTTTCGAGGGCTGATTTCTGGTCCTGTGATAAAAAGACTTCTGTTTCCATCGCCAAAGCTTTCAGGGGGAGCATTTTCAAGCTTTTGGCACCATTTTTGAGTGAATTGCCAAAAGTCAGATTTTTGCTGAAATTGTGACCCCGGGGCTTAGGGATTTTTTCAAAAATATATTTTCTGCCGGTTAGGTTTTTGAGGGCTGATTTCTTGTCCTGTGATAAAAAGCCTTCTGTTTCGAGTGCCAAACCTTTCAGGAGAGCATTTTCAGGCTTTTGGCACCATTTTTGAGTGAATTGCCAAAAGTCAGATTTTTGCTGAAATTGTGACCCCGGGGCTTAGGGATTTTTTCTAAAAAATATTTTCTGCCGCTTAGGTTTTTGAGGGCTGATTTATTTTCCTTTGATAAAAAGACTTCTGTTTCCATCGCCAAAGCTTTCAGGGGAGCATTTTCCAGCTTTTGGCACCATTTTTGAGTGAATTGCCAAAAGTCAGATTTTTGCTGAAATTGTGACCCCGGGGCTTAGGGATTTTTTTCAAAAAAATATTTTCTGCCGGTTAAGTTTTTGAGGGCTGATTTCTTGTCCTGTGATAAAAAGCCTTCTGTTTCGAGTGCCAAACCTTTCAGGAGAGCATTTTCAGGCTTTTGGCACCATTTTTGAGTGAATTGCCAAAAGTCAGATTTTTGCAGAAATTGTTCAAAAAAATATTTTCTGCCGGTTAAGTTATTGAGGGCTGATTTCTTGTCCTGTGATAAAAAGACTTCTGTTTCCATCGCCAAGGCTTTCAGGGGAGCATTTTCGAGCTTTTGGCATCATTTTTGAGTGAATTGCCAAAAGTCAGATTTTTGCTGAAATTGTGACCCCGGGGCTTAGGGATTTTTTTCAAAAAAATATTTTCTGCCGGTTTAGTTTTTGAGGGCTGATTTCTTGTCCTGTGATAAAAAGCCTTCTGTTTCGAGTGCCAAACCTTTCAGGAGAGCATTTTCAAGCTTTTGGCACCACTTTTGAGTGAATTGCCAAAAGTCAGATTATTGCTGAAATTGTGACCCCGGGGCTTAGGGATTTTTTCAAAAAAATATTTTCTGACGGTTAAGTTTTTGAGGGCTGATTTCTTGTCCTGTGATAAAAAGACTTCTGTTTCGAGTGCCAAACCTTTCAGGAGAGCATTTTCAGGCTTTTGGCACCATTTTTGAGTGAATTGCCAAAAGTCAGATTTTTACTGAAATTGTGACCCCGGGGCTTAGGGATTTTTTCAAAAAAATATTTTCTGCCGGTTAAGTTTTTGAGGGCTGATTTCTTGTCCTGTGATAAAAAGACTTCTGTTTCCATCGCCAAAGCTTTCAGGGGAGCATTTTCAAGCTTTTGGCACCATTTTTGAGTGAATTGCCAAAAGTCAGATTTTTGCTGAAATTGTTCAAAAAAATATTTTCTGCCGGTTAAATTTTTGAGGGCTGATTTCTTGTCCTGTGATAAAAAGACTTCTGTTTCCATCGCTAAAGCTTTCAGGGGAGCATTTTCAAGCTTTTGGCACCATTTTTGAGTGAATTGCCAAAAGTCAGATTTTTGCTGAAATTGTGACCCCGGGGCTTAGGGATTTTTTTCAAAAAAATATTTTCTGCCGGTTTAGTTTTTGAGGGCTGATTTCTTGTCCTGTGATAAAAAGCCTTCTGTTTCGAGGGCCAAACCTTTCAGGAGAGCATTTTCAAGCTTTTGGCACCATTTTTGAGTGAATTGCCAAAAGTCAGATTTTTGGTGAAATTGTGACCCCGGGGCTTAGGGATTTTTTCAAAAAAATATTTTCTGCCGGTTAAGTTTTCGAGGGCTGATTTCTGGTCCTGTGATAAAAAGACTTCTGTTTCCATCGCCAAAGCTTTCAGGGGAGCATTTTCAAGCTTTTGGCACCATTTTTGAGTGAATTGCCAAAAGTCAGATTTTTGCTGAAATTGTGACCCCGGGGCTTAGGGATTTTTTCAAAAAAATATTTTCTGCCGGTTAAGTTTTTGAGGGCTGATTTCTTGTCCTGTGATAAAAAGACTTCTGTTTCGAGTGCCAAACCTTTCAGGAGAGCATTTTCAAGCTTTTGGCACCATTTTTGAGTGAATTGCCAAAAGTCAGATTTTTGCTGAAATTGTGACCCTGGGGCTTAGGGATTTTTTCAAAAAAATATTTTCTGCCGGTTAAGTTTTTGAGGGCTGATTTCTTGTCCTGTGATAAAAAGACTTCTGTTTCCATCGCCAAAGCTTTCAGGGGAGCATTTTCAAGCTTTTGGCACCACTTTTGAGTGAATAGCCAAAAGTCAGATTTTTGCTGAAATTGTGACCCCGGGGCTTAGGGATTTTTTCAAAAAAATATTTTCTGCCGGTTAAGTTTTTGAGGGCTGATTTCTTGTCCTGTGATAAAAAGCCTTCTGTTTCGAGTGCCAAACCTTTCAGGAGAGCATTTTCAGGCTTTTGGCACCATTTTTGAGTGAATTGCCAAAAGTCAGATTTTTGCTGAAATTGTTCAAAAAAATATTTTCTGCCGGTTAAGTTTTTGAGGGCTGATTTCTTGTCCTGTGATAAAAAGACTTCTGTTTCCATCGCCAAAGCTTTCAGGGGAGCATTTTCAAGCTTTTGGCACCATTTTTGAGTGAATTGCCAAAAGTCAGATTTTTGCTGAAATTGTGACCCCGGGGCTTAGGGATTTTTTCAAAAAAATATTTTCTGCCGGTTAAGTTTTTGAGGGCTGATTTCTTGTGCTGTGATAAAAAGACTTCTGTTTCCATCGCCAAAGCTTTCAGGGGAGCATTTTCAAGCTTTTGGCACCATTTTTGAGTGAATTGCCAAAAGTCAGATTTTTGCTGAAATTGTTCAAAAAAATATTTTCTGCCGGTTAAGTTTTTGAGGGCTGATTTCTTGTCCTGTGATAAAAAGACTTCTGTTTCCATCGCCAAAGCTTTCAGGGGAGCATTTTCAAGCTTTTGGCACCATTTTTGAGTGAATTGCCAAAAGTCAGATTTTTGCTGAAATTGTGACCCCGGGGCTTAGGGATTTTTTTCAAAAAAATATTTTCTGTCGGTTTTGTTTTTGAGGGCTGATTTCTTGTCCTGTGATAAAAAGCCTTCTGTTTCGAGTGCCAAACCTTTCAGGAGAGCATTTTCAAGCTTTTGGCACCATTTTTGAGTGAATTGCCAAAAGTCAGATTTTTGCTGAAATTGTGACCCCGGGGCTTAGGGATTTTTTAAAAAAATATTTTCTGCCGCTTAGGTTTTTGAGGGCTGATTTATTTTCCTTTGATAAAAAGACTTCTGTTTCCATCGCCAAAGCTTTCAGGGGAGCATTTTCAAGCTTTTGGCACCACTTTTGAGTGAATAGCCAAAAGTCAGATTTTTGCTGAAATTGTGACCCCGGGGCTTAGGGATTTTTTCAAAAAAATATTTTCTGCCGGTTAAGTTTTTGAGGGCTGATTTCTTGTCCTGTGATAAAAAGCCTTCTGTTTCGAGTGCCAAACCTTTCAGGAGAGCATTTTCAGGCTTTTGGCACCATTTTTGGGTGAATTGCCAAAAGTCAGATTTTTGCTGAAATTGTTCAAAAAAATATTTTCTGCCGGTTAAGTTTTTGAAGGCTGATTTCATGTACTGTGATAAAAAGACTTCTGTTTCCATCGCCAAAGCTTTCAGGGGAGCATTTTCAAGCTTTTGGCACCATTTTTGAGTGAATTCCCAAAAGTCAGATTTTTGCTGAAATTGTGACCCCGGGGCTTAGGGATTTTTTCAAAAAAATATTTTCTGCCGGTTAAGTTTTTGAGGGCTGATTTCTTGTCCTGTGATAAAAAGCCTTCTGTTTCGAGTGCCAAACCTTTCAGGAGAGCATTTTCAGGCTTTTGGCACCATTTTTGAGTGAATTGGCAAAAGTCAGATTTTTGCTGAAATTGTGACCCCGGGGCTTAGTGATTTTTTCAAAAAAATATTTTCTGCCGGTTAAGTTTTTGAGGGCTGATTTCTTGTCCTGTGATAAAAAGACTTCTGTTTCCATCGCCAAAGCTTTCAGGGGAGCATTTTCAAGTTTTTGGCACCATTTTTGAGTGAATTGCCAAAAGTCAGATTTTTGCTGAAATTGTGACCCCGGGGCTTAGGGATTTTTTCAAAAAAATATTTTCTGCCGGTTAAGTTTTTGAGGGCTGATTTCTTGTGCTGTGATAAAAGCCTTCTGTTTCAAGTGCCAAAACTTTCAGAAGAGCATTTTCAAGCTTTTAGCACCATTTTTGAGTGAATTGCCAAAAGTCAGATTTTTGCTGAAATTGTGACCCCGGGGCTTAGGGATTTTTTCAAAAAAATATTTTCTGCCGGTTAAGTTTTTGAGGGCTGATTTCTTGTCCTGTGATAAAAAGCCTTCTGTTTCGAGTGCCAAACCTTTCAGGAGAGCATTTTCAGGCTTTTGGCACCATTTCTGAGTGAATTGCCAAAAGTCAGATTTTTGCTGAAATTGTGACTCCCGGGGCTTAGGGATTTTTTCAAAAAAATATTTTCTGCCACTTAGGTTTTTGAGGGCTCATTTATATTCCTTTGATAAAAAGACTTCTGTTTCCATCGCCAAAGCTTTCAGGGGAGCATTTTCAAGCTTTTGGCACCACTTTTGAGTGAATTGCCAAAAGTCAGATTTTTGCTGAAATTGTGACCCCGGGGCTTAGGGATTTTTTCAAAAAAATATTTTCTGCCGGTTAAGTTTTTGAGGGCTGATTTCTTGTCCTGTGATAAAAACACTTCTGTTTCCAGTGCTAAACCTTTCTCGAGAGCATTTTCAGGCTTTTGGCACCATTTTTGAGTGAATTGCCAAAAGTCAGATTTTTGCTGAAATTTTGACCCCGGGGCTAAGGGATTTTTTCAAAAAAATATTTTCTGCCGGTTAAGTTTTTGAGGGCTGATTTCTTGTGCTGTGATAAAAGCCTTCTGTTTCAAGTGCCAAACCTTTCAGAAGAGCATTTTCAGGCTTTTGGCACCATTTTTGAGTGAATTGCCAAAAGTCAGATTTTTGCTGAAATTGTGACTCCCGGGGCTTAGGGATTTTTTCAAAAAAATATTTTCTGCCACTTAGGTTTTTGAGGGCTCATTTATATTCCTTTGATAAAAAGACTTCTGTTTCCATCGCCAAAGCTTTCAGGGGAGCATTTTCAAGCTTTTGGCACCACTTTTGAGTGAATTGCCAAAAGTCAGATTTTTGCTGAAATTGTGACCCCGGGGCTTAGGGATTTTTTCAAAAAAATATTTTCTGCCGGTTAAGTTTTTGAGGGCTGATTTCTTGTCCTGTGATAAAAACACTTCTGTTTCCAGTGCCAAACCTTTCTCGAGAGCATTTTCAGGCTTTTGGCACCATTTTTGAGTGAATTGCCAAAAGTCAGATTTTTGCTGAAATTTTGACCCCGGGGCTAAGGGATTTTTTTCAAAAAAATATTTTCTGCCGGTTAAGTTATTGAGGGCTGATTTCTTGTCCTGTGATAAAAAGACTTCTGTTTCCATCGCCAAAGCTTTGAGGGGAGCATTTTCAAGCTTTTGGCACCATTTTTGAGTGAATTGGCAAAAGTCAGATTTTTGCTGAAATTGTGACCCCGGGGCTTAGGGATTTTTTCAAAAAAATATTTTCTGCCGGTTAAGTTTTTGAGGGCTGATTTCTTGTCCTGTGATAAAAGGACTTCTGTTTCCATCGCCAAAGCTTTGAGGGGAGCATTTTCAAGCTTTTGGCAACATTTTTGAGTGAATTGCCAAAAGTCAGATTTTTGCTGAAATTGTGACCCCGGGGTTTAGGGATTTTTTCAAAAAAATATTTTCTGCCGGTTAAGTTTTTGAGGGCTGATTTCTTGTGCTGTGATAAAAGCCTTCTGTTTCGAGTGCCAAACCTTTCAGGAGAGCATTTTCAAGCTTTTGGCACCATTTTTGAGTGAATTGCCAAAAGTCAGATTTTTGCTGAAATTGTGACCCCGGGGCTTAGGGATTTTTTCAAAAAAATATTTTCTGCCGGTTAAGTTTTTGAGGGCTGATTTTTTATCCTGTGATAAAAGCCTTCTGTTTCGAGTGCCAAACCTTTCAGGAGAGCATATTCAAGCTTTTGGCACCACTTTTGAGTGAATTGCCAAAAGTCAGATTTTTGCTGAAATTGTGACCGGGCTTAGGGATTTTTTCAAAAAAATATTTTCTGCCGGTTAAGTTTTTGAGGGCTGATTTCTTGTCCTGTGATAAAAAGCCTTCTGTTTCGAGTGCCAAACCTTTCAGGAGAGCATTTTCAGGCTTTTGGCACCATTTTTGAGTGAATTGCCAAAAGTCAGATTTTTGCTGAAATTGTGACCCCGGGGCTTAGGGATTTTTTCAAAAAAATATTTTCTGCCGGTTAAGTTTTTGAGGGCTGATTTCTTGTCCTGTGATAAAAAGACTTCTGTTTCGAGTGCCACACCTTTCAGGAGAGCATTTTCAGGCTTTTGGCACCATTTTTGAGTGAATTGGCAAAAGTCAGATCTTTGCTGAAATTGTGACCCCGGGGCTTAGGGATTTTTTCAAAAAAATATTTTCTGCCGGTTAAGTTTTTGAGGGCTGATTTCTTGTCCTGTGATAAAAAAACTTCTGTTTCCATCGCCAAAGCTTTCAGGGGAGCATTTTCAAGCTTTTGGCACCATTTTTGAGTGAATTGCCAAAAGTCAGATTTTTGCTGAAATTGTGACCCCGGGGCTTAGGGATTTTTTCAAAAAAATATTTTCTGCCGGTTAAGTTTTTGAGGGCTGATTTCTTGTCCTGTGATAAAAAGCCTTCTGTTTCGAGTGCCAAACCTTTCAGGAGAGCATTTCCAGGCTTTTGGCACCATTTTTGAGTGAATTGCCAAAAGTCAGATTTTTGCTGAAATTGTGACCCCGGGACTTAGGGATTTTTTCAAAAAAATATTTTCTGCCGCTTAGGTTTTTGAGGGCTGATTTATTTTCCTTTCATAAAAAAGCCTTCTGTTTCGAGTGCCAAACCTTTCAGGAGAGCATTTTCAGGCTTTTGGCACCATTTTTGAGTGAATTGGCAAAAGTCAGATTTTTGCTGAAATTGTGACCCCGGGGCTTAGGGATTTTTTCAAAAAAATATTTTCTGCCGGTTAAGTTTTTGAGGGCTGATTTCTTGTCCTGTGATAAAAAGACTTCTGTTTCCATCGCCAAAGCTTTCAGGGGAGCATTTTCAAGCTTTTGGCACCATTTTTGAGTGAATTGCCAAAAGTCAGATTTTTGCAGAAATTGTGACCCCGGGGCTTAGGGATTTTTTCAAAAAAATATTTTCTGCCGGTTAAGATTTTGAGGGCTGATTTCTTGTCCTGTGATAAAAAGCCTTCTGTTTCGAGTGCCAAACCTTTCAGGAGAGCATTTTCAGGCTTTTGGCACCATTTTTGAGTGAATTGCCAAAAGTCAGATTTTTGCTGAAATAGTTCAAAAAAATATTTTCTGCCGGTTAAGTTATTGAGGGCTGATTTCTTGTCCTGTGATAAAAAGACTTCTGTTTCCATCGCCAAAGCTTTCAGGGGAGCATTTTCGAGCTTTTGGCACCATTTTTGAGTGAATTGCCAAAAGTCAGATTTTTGCTGAAATTGTGACCCCGGGGCTTAGGGATTTTTTTCAAAAAAATATTTTCTGCCGGTTTAGTTTTTGAGGGCTGATTTCTTGTCCTGTGATAAAAAGCCTTCTGTTTCGAGTGCCAAACCTTTCAGGAGAGCATTTTCAAGCTTTTGGCACCATTTTTGAGTGGATTGCCAAAAGTCAGATTTTTGCTGAAATTGTGACCCCGGGGCTTAGGGATTTTTTCAAAAAAATATTTTCTGCCGGTTAAGTTTTTGAGGGCTGATTTCTTGTCCTGTGATAAAAAGACTTCTGTTTCCATCGCCAAACCTTTCAGGAGAGCATTTTCAAGCTTTTTGCACCATTTTTGAGTGAATTGCCAAAAGTCAGATTTTTGCTGAAATTGTGACCTCGGGGCTTAGGGATTTTTTCAAAAAAATATTTTCTGCCGGTTAAGTTTTTGAGGGCTGATTTCTTGTCCTGTGATAAAAAGCCTTCTGTTTCAAGTGCCAAACCTTTCAGGAGAGCATTTTCAAGCTTTTGGCACCACTTTTGAGTGAATTGCCAAAAGTCAGATTATTGCTGAAATTGTGACCCCGGGGCTTAGGGATTTTTTCAAAAAAGTATTTTCTGCCGGTTAAGTTTTTGAGGGCTGATTTCTTGTCCTGTGATAAAAAGCCATCTGTTTCGAGTGCCAAACCTTTGAGGAGAGCATTTTCAGGCTTTTGGCACCATTTTTGAGTGAATTGCCAAAAGTCAGATTTTTTCTGAATTTGTGACCCCGGGGCTCAGGGATTTTTTCAAAAAAATATTTTCTGCCAGTTAAGTTTTTGAGGGCTGATTTCTTGTCCTGTGATAAAAAGACTTCTGTTTCCATCGCCAAAGCTTTCAGGGGAGCATTTTCGAGCTTTTGACACCATTTTTGAGTGAATTGCCAAAAGTCAGATTTTTGCTGAAATTGTGACCCCGGGGCTTAGGGATTTTTTTCAAAAAAATATTTTCTGCCGGTTTAGTTTTTGAGGGCTGATTTCTTGTCCTGTGATAAAAAGCCTTCTGTTTCGAATGCCAAACCTTTCAGGAGAGAATTTTCAAGCTTTTGGCACCATTTTTGAGTGAATTGCCAAAAGTCAGATTTTTGCTGAAATTGTGACCCCGGGGCTTAGGGATTTTTTCAAAAAAATAATTTCTGCCAGTTAAGTTTTTGAGGGCTGATTTCTTGTCCTGTGATAAAAAGCCTTCTGTTTCGAGTGCCAAACCTTTCAGGAGAGCATTTTCAGGCTTTTGGCACAATTTTTGAGTGAATTGCCAAAAGTCAGATTTTTGCTGAAATTGTTCAAAAAAATATTTTCTGCCGGTTAAGTTATTGAGGGCTGATTTCTTGTCCTGTGATAAAAAGACTTCTGTTTCCATCGCCAAAGCTTTCAGGGGAGCATTTTCGAGCTTTTGGCACCATTTTTGAGTGAATTGCCAAAAGTCAGATTTTTGCTGAAATTGTGACCCCGGGGCTTAGGGATTTTTTCAAAAAAAATTTTTTTTGCCGGTTAAGTTTTTGAGGGCTGATTTCTTGTCCTGTGATAAAAAGCCTTCTGTTTCGAGTGCCAAACCTTTCAAGAGAGGATTTTCAAGCTTTTGGCACCATTTTTGAGTGAATTGCCAAAAGTCAGATTTTTGCTGAAATTGTGACCCCGGGGCTCAGGGATTTTTTCAAAAAAATATTTTCTGCCGGTTAAGTTTTTGAGGGCTGATTTCTTGTCCTGTGATAAAAAGACTTCTGTTTCCATCGCCAAAGCTTTCAGGGGAGCATTTTCGAGCTTTTGACACCATTTTTGAGTGAATTGCCAAAAGTCAGATTTTTGCTGAAATTGTGACCCCGGGGCTTAGGGATTTTTTTCAAAAAAATATTTTCTGCCGGTTTAGTTTTTGAGGGCTGATTTCTTGTCCTGTGATAAAAAGCCTTCTGTTTCCATCGCCAAAGCTTTCAGGAGAGAATTTTCAAGCTTTTGGCACCATTTTTGAGTGAATTGCCAAAAGTCAGATTTTTGCTGAAATTGTGACCCCGGGGCTTAGGGATTTTTTCAAAAAAATAATTTCTGCCAGTTAAGTTTTTGAGGGCTGATTTCTTGTCCTGTGATAAAAAGCCTTCTGTTTCGAGTGCCAAACCTTTCAGGAGAGCATTTTCAGGCTTTTGGCACCATTTTTGAGTGAATTGCCAAAAGTCAGATTTTTGCTGAAATTGTTCAAAAAAATATTTTCTGCCGGTTAAGTTATTGAGGGCTGATTTCTTGTCCTGTGATAAAAAGACTTCTGTTTCCATCGCCAAAGCTTTCAGGGGAGCATTTTCGAGCTTTTGGCACCATTTTTGAGTGAATTGCCAAAAGTCAGATTTTTGCTGAAATTGTGACCCCGGGACTTAGGGATTTTTTCAAAAAAATATTTTCTGCCGGTTAAGTTTTTGAGGGCTGATTTCTTGTCCTGTGATAAAAAGACTTCTGTTTCCATCGCCAAACCTTTCAGGAGAGCATTTTCAAGCTTTTTGCACCATTTTTGAGTGAATTGCCAAAAGTCAGATTTTTGCTGAAATTGTGACCCCGGGGCTTAGGGATTTTTTCAAAAAAATATTTTCTGCCGGTTAAGTTTTTGAGGGCTGATTTCTTGTCCTGTGATAAAAAGACTTCTGTTTCCATCGCCAAAGCTTTCAGGGGAGCATTTTCAAGCTTTTGGCAACATTTTTGAGTGAATTGCCAAAAGTCAGATTTTTTCTGAAATTGTGACCCCGGGGCTTAGGGATTTTTTCAAAAAAATATTTTCTACCGGTTAAGTTTTTGAGGGCTGATTTCTTGTGCTGTGATAAAAGCCTTCTGTTTCGAGTGCCAAACCTTTCAGGAGAGCATTTTCAAGCTTTTGGCACCATTTTTGAGTGAATTGCCAAAAGTCAGATTTTTGCTGAAATTGTGACCCCGGGGCTTAGGGATTTTTTCAAAAAAATATTTTCTGCCGGTTAGGTTTTTGAGGGCTGATTTCTTGTCCTGTGATAAAAAGCCTTCTGTTTCGAGTGCCAAAGCTTTCAGGGGAGCATTTTCAAGCTTTTGGCAACATTTTTGAGTGAATTGCCAAAAGTCAGATTTTTTCTGAAATTGTGACCCCGGGGCTTAGGGTTTTTTTCAAAAAAATATTTTCTACCGGTTAAGTTTTTGAGGGCTGATTTCTTGTGCTGTGATAAAAGCCTTCTGTTTCGAGTGCCAAACCTTTCAGGAGAGCATTTTCAAGCTTTTGGCACCATTTTTGAGTGAATTGCCAAAAGTCAGATTTTTGCTGAAATTGTGACCCCGGGGCTTAGGGATTTTTTCAAAAAAATATTTTCTGCCGGTTAAGTTTTTGAGGGCTGATTTCTTGTCCTGTGATAAAAAGACTTCTGTTTCCATCGCCAAAGCTTTCAGGGGAGCATTTTCGAGCTTTTGGCACCATTTTTGAGTGAATTGCCAAAAGTCAGATTTTTGCTGAAATTGTTCAAAAAAATATTTTCTGCCGGTTAAGTTTTTGAGGGCTGATTTCTTGTGCTGTGATAAAAGCCTTCTGTTTCGAGTGCCAAACCTTTCAGGAGAGCATTTTCAAGCTTTTGGCACCATTTTTGAGTGAATTGCCAAAAGTCAGATTTTTGCTGAAATTGTGACCCCGGGGCTTAGGGATTTTTTCAAAAAAAATTTTTTTTGCCGGTTAAGTTTTTGAGGGCTGATTTCTTGTCCTGTGATAAAAAGCCTTCTGTTTCGAGTGCCAAAGCTTTCAGGGGAGGATTTTCAAGCTTTTGGCACCATTTTTGAGTGAATTGCCAAAAGTCAGATTTTTGCTGAAATTGTGACCCCGAGGTTTAGGGATTTTTTCAAAAAAATATTTTCTGCCGCTTAAGTTTTTGAGGGCTGATTTCTTGTGCTGTGATAAAAGCCTTCTGTTTCGGGTCCCAAACCTTTCAGGAGAGCATTTTCAAGCTTTTGGCACCATTTTTGAGTGAATTGCCACATGTCAGATTTTTGCTGAAATTGTGACCCCGGGGCTTAGGGATTTTTTCAAAAAAATATTTTCTGCCGGTTAAGTTTTTGAGGGCTGATTTTTTTGTCCTGTGATAAAAGCCTTCTGTTTCGAGTGCCAAACCTTTCAGGAGAGCATTTTCAAGCTTTTGGCACCATTTTTGAGTGAATTGCCAAAAGTCAGATTTTTGCTGAAATTGTGACCCTGAGGCTTAGGGATTTTTTCAAAAAAATATTTTCTGCCGGTTAAGTTTTTGAGGGCTGATTTCTTGTGCTGTGATAAAAGCCTTCTGTTTCGAGTGCCAAACCTTTCAGGAGAGCATTTTCAGGCTTTTGGCACCATTTTTGAGTGAATTGCCAAAAGTCAGATTTTTGCTGAAATTGTTCAAAAAAATATTTTCTGCCGGTTAAGTTATTGAGGGCTGATTTCTTGTCCTGTGATAAAAAGACTTCTGTTTCCATCCCCAAAGCTTTCAGGGGAGCATTTTCGAGCTTTTGGCACCATTTTTGAGTGAATTGCCAAAAGTCAGATTTTTGCTGAAATTGTGACCCCGGGGCTTAGGGATTTTTTTCAAAAAAATATTTTCTGCCGGTTTAGTTTTTGAGGGCTGATTTCTTGTCCTGTGATAAAAAGCCTTCTGTTTCGAGTGCCAAACATTTCAGGAGAGCATTTTCAAGCATTTGGCACCATTTTTGAGTGAATTGCCAAAAGTCAGATTTTGCTGAAATTGTGACCCCGGGGCTTAGGGATTTTTTCAAAAAAATATTTTCTGCCGGTTAAGTTTTTGAGGGCTGATTTCTTGTCCTGTGATAAAAAGCCTTCTGTTTCGAGTGCCAAACCTTTCAGGATAGCATTTTCAGGCTTTTGGCACCATTTTTGAGTGAATTGGCAAAATTCAGATTTTTGCTGAAATTGTGACCCCGGGGCTTAGGGATTTTTTCAAAAAAATATTTTCTGCCGGTTAAGTTTTTGAGGGCTGATTTCTTGTGCTGTGATAAAAGAATTCTGTTTCGAGTGCCAAACCTTTCAGGAGAGCATTTTCAAGCTTTTGGCACCATTTTTGAGTGAATTGCCAAAAGTCAGATTTTTGCTGAAATTGTAAGCCCGGGGCTTAGGGATTTTTTCCAAAAAAAAATTTTCTGCCGGTTAAGTTTTTGAGGGCTGATTTCTTGTCCTGTGATAAAAAGACTTCTGTTTCCATCGCCAAAGCTTTCAGGGGAGCATTTTCAAGCTTTTGGCACCATTTTTGAGTGAATTGCCAAAAGTCAGATTTTTGCTGAAATTGTGACCCCGGGGCTTAGGGATTTTTTCAAAAAAATATTTTCTGCCGGCTAAGTTTTTGAGGGCTGATTTCTTGTCCTGTGATAAAAAGACTTCTGTTTCGAGTGCCAAACCTTTCAGGAGAGCATTTTCAGGCTTTTGGCACCATTTTTGAGTGAATTGCCAAAAGTCAGATTTTTGCTGAAATTGTGACCCCGGGGCTTAGGGATTTTTTCAAAAAAATATTTTCTGCCGGTTAAGTTTTTGAGGGCTGATTTCTTGTCCTGTGATAAAAAGCCTTCTGTTTCGAGTGCCAAACCTTTCAGGAGAGCATTTTCAGGCTTTTGGCACCATTTTTGAGTGAATTGCCAAAAGTCACATTTTTGCTGAAATTGTTCAAAAAAATATTTTCTGCCGGTTAAGTTATTGAGGGCTGATTTCTTGTCCTGTGATAAAAAGACTTCTGTTTCCATCGCCAAACCTTTCAGGAGAGCATTTTCAAGCATTTGGCACCATTTTTGAGTGAATTGCCAAAAGTCAGATTTTGCTGAAATTGTGACCCCGGGGCTTAGGGATTTTTTAAAAAAAATATTTTCTGCCGGTTAAGTTTTTGAGGGCTGATTTCTTGTCCTGTGATAAAAAGCCTTCTGTTTCGAGTGCCAAACCTTTCAGGATAGCATTTTCAGGCTTTTGGCACCATTTTTGAGTGAATTGGCAAAAGTCAGATTTTTGCTGAAATTGTGACCCCGGGGCTTAGGGATTTTTTCAAAAAAATATTTTCTACCGGTTAAGTTTTTGAGGGCTGATTTCTTGTGCTGTGATAAAAGCCTTCTGTTTCGAATGCCAAACCTTTCAGGAGAGCATTTTCGAGCTTTTGGCACCATTTTTGAGTGAATTGCCAAAAGTCAGATTTTTGCTGAAATTGTGACCCCGGGGCTTAGGGATTTTTTTCAAAAAAACATTTTCTGCCGGTTTAGTTTTTGAGGGATGATTTCTTGTCCTGTGATAAAAAGCCTTCTGTTTCGAGTGCCAAACCTTTCAGGAGAGAATTTTCAAGCTTTTGGCACCATTTTTGAGTGAATTGCCAAAAGTCAGATTTTTGCTGAAATTGTGACCCCGGGGCTTAGGGATTTTTTCAAAAAAATATTTTCTGCCGGTTAAGTTTTTGAGGGCTGATTTCTTGTCCTGTGATAAAAAGCCTTCTGTTTCGAGTGCCAAACCTTTCAGGAGAGCATTTTCAGGCTTTTGGCACCATTTTTGAGTGAATTGGCAAAAGTCAGATTTTTGCTGAAATTGTGACCCCGGGGCTTAGGGATTTTTTCAAAAAAATATTTTCTGCCGGTTAAGTTATTGAGGGCTGATTTCTTGTGCTGTGATAAAAGCCTTCTGTTTCGAGTGCCAAACCTTTCAGGAGAGCATTTTCAAGCTTTTGGCACCATTTTTGAGTGAATTGCCAAAAGTCAGATTTTTGCTGAAATTGTGACCCCGGGGCTTAGGGATTTTTTCAAAAAAATATTTTCTGCCGGTTAAGTTTTTGAGAGCTGATTTCTTGTCCTGTGATAAAAAGACTTCTGTTTCCATCGCCAAAGCTTTCAGGGGAGCATTTTCAAGCTTTTGGCACCATTTTTGAGTGAATTGCCAAAAGTCAGATTTTTGCTGAAATTGTGACCCCGAGGTTTAGGGATTTTTTCAAAAAAATATTTTCTGCTGGTTAAGTTTTTGAGGGCTGATTTCTTGTGCTGTGATAAAAGCCTTCTGTTTCGAGTGCCAAACCTTTCAGGAGAGCATTTTCAAGCTTTTGGCACCATTTTTGAGTGAATTGCCACATGTCAGATTTTTGCTGAAATTGTGACCCCGGGGCTTAGGGATTTTTTCAAAAAAATATTTTCTGCCGGTTAAGTTTTTGAGGGCTGATTTTTTTGTCCTGTGATAAAAGCCTTCTGTTTCGAGTGCCAAACCTTTCAGGAGAGCATTTTCAAGCTTTTGGCACCATTTTTGAGTGAATTGCCAAAAGTCAGATTTTTGCTGAAATTGTTCAAAAAAATATTTTCTGCCGGTTAAGTTATTGAGGGCTGATTTCTTGTCCTGTGATAAAAAGACTTCTGTTTCCATCGCCAAAGCTTTCAGGGGAGCATTATCAAGCTTTTGGCACCATTTTTGAGTGAATTGCCAAAAGTCAGATTTTTGCTGAAATTGTGACCCCGGGGCTTAGGGATTTTTTCAAAAAAATATTTTCTGCCGGTTAAGTTTTTGAGGGCTGATTTCTTGTCCTGTGATAAAAAGACTTCTGTTTCGAGTGCCAAACCTTTCAGGATAGCATTTTCAGGCTTTTGGCACCATTTTTGAGTGAATTGGGAAAAGTCAGATTTTTGCTGAAATTGTGACCCTGAGGCTTAGGGATTTTTTCAAAAAAATATTTTCTGCCGGTTAAGTTTTTGAGGGCTGATTTCTTGTGCTGTGATAAAAGCCTTCTGTTTCGAGTGCCAAAGCTTTCAGGGGAGGATTTTCAAGCTTTTGGCACCATTTTTGAGTGAATTGCCAAAAGTCAGATTTTTGCTGAAATTGTGACCCCGAGGTTTAGGGATTTTTTCAAAAAAATATTTTCTGCCGGTTAAGTTTTTGAGGGCTGATTTCTTGTGCTGTGATAAAAGCCTTCTGTTTCGGGTCCCAAACCTTTCAGGAGAGCATTTTCAAGCTTTTGGCACCATTTTTGAGTGAATTGCCACATGTCAGATTTTTGCTGAAATTGTGACCCCGGGGCTTAGGGATTTTTTCAAAAAAATATTTTCTGCCGGTTAAGTTTTTGAGGGCTGATTTTTTTGTCCTGTGATAAAAGCCTTCTGTTTCGAGTGCCAAACCTTTCAGGAGAGCATTTTCAAGCTTTTGGCACCATTTTTGAGTGAATTGCCAAAAGTCAGATTTTTGCTGAAATTGTTCAAAAAAATATTTTCTGCCGGTTAAGTTATTGAGGGCTGATTTCTTGTCCTGTGATAAAAAGACTTCTGTTTCCATCGCCAAAGCTTTCAGGGGAGCATTTTCAAGCTTTTGGCACCATTTTTGAGTGAATTGCCAAAAGTCAGATTTTTGCTGAAATTGTGACCCCGGGGCTTAGGGATTTTTTCAAAAAAATATTTTCTGCCGGTTAAGTTTTTGAGGGCTGATTTCTTGTCCTGTGATAAAAAGACTTCTGTTTCCATCGCCAAAGCTTTCAGGGGAGCATTTTCAAGCTTTTGGCACCATTTTTGAGTGAATTGCCAAAAGTCAGATTTTTGCTGAAATTGTGACCCTGAGGCTTAGGGATTTTTTCAAAAAAATATTTTCTGCCGGTTAAGTTTTTGAGGGCTGATTTCTTGTGCTGTGATAAAAGCCTTCTGTTTCGAGTGCCAAACCTTTCAGGAGAGCATTTTCAGGCTTTTGGCACCATTTTTGAGTGAATTGCCAAAAGTCAGATTTTTGCTGAAATTGTTCAAAAAAATATTTTCTGCCGGTTAAGTTATTGAGGGCTGATTTCTTGTCCTGTGATAAAAAGACTTCTGTTTCCATCCCCAAAGCTTTCAGGGGAGCATTTTCGAGCTTTTGGCACCATTTTTGAGTGAATTGCCAAAAGTCACATTTTTGCTGAAATTGTTCAAAAAAATATTTTCTGCCGGTTAAGTTATTGAGGGCTGATTTCTTGTCCTGTGATAAAAAGACTTCTGTTTCCATCGCCAAACCTTTCAGGAGAGCATTTTCAAGCATTTGGCACCATTTTTGAGTGAATTGCCAAAAGTCAGATTTTGCTGAAATTGTGACCCCGGGGCTTAGGGATTTTTTAAAAAAAATATTTTCTGCCGGTTAAGTTTTTGAGGGCTGATTTCTTGTCCTGTGATAAAAAGCCTTCTGTTTCGAGTGCCAAACCTTTCAGGATAGCATTTTCAGGCTTTTGGCACCATTTTTGAGTGAATTGGCAAAAGTCAGATTTTTGCTGAAATTGTGACCCCGGGGCTTAGGGATTTTTTCAAAAAAATATTTTCTGCCGGTTAAGTTTTTGAGGGCTGATTTCTTGTCCTGTGATAAAAAGCCTTCTGTTTCGAGTGCCAAACCTTTCAGGAGAGCATTTTCAGGCTTTTGGCACCATTTTTGAGTGAATTGCCAAAAGTCACATTTTTGCTGAAATTGTTCAAAAAAATATTTTCTGCCGGTTAAGTTATTGAGGGCTGATTTCTTGTCCTGTGATAAAAAGACTTCTGTTTCCATCGCCAAACCTTTCAGGAGAGCATTTTCAAGCATTTGGCACCATTTTTGAGTGAATTGCCAAAAGTCAGATTTTGCTGAAATTGTGACCCCGGGGCTTAGGGATTTTTTAAAAAAAATATTTTCTGCCGGTTAAGTTTTTGAGGGCTGATTTCTTGTCCTGTGATAAAAAGCCTTCTGTTTCGAGTGCCAAACCTTTCAGGATAGCATTTTCAGGCTTTTGGCACCATTTTTGAGTGAATTGGCAAAAGTCAGATTTTTGCTGAAATTGTGACCCCGGGGCTTAGGGATTTTTTCAAAAAAATATTTTCTGCCGGTTTAGTTTTTGAGGGATGATTTCTTGTCCTGTGATAAAAAGCCTTCTGTTTCGAGTGCCAAACCTTTCAGGAGAGAATTTTCAAGCTTTTGGCACCATTTTTGAGTGAATTGCCAAAAGTCAGATTTTTGCTGAAATTGTGACCCCGGGGCTTAGGGATTTTTTCAAAAAAATATTTTCTGCCGGTTAAGTTTTTGAGAGCTGATTTCTTGTCCTGTGATAAAAAGACTTCTGTTTCCATCGCCAAAGCTTTCAGGGGAGCATTTTCAAGCTTTTGGCACCATTTTTGAGTGAATTGCCAAAAGTCAGATTTTTGCTGAAATTGTGACCCCGAGGTTTAGGGATTTTTTCAAAAAAATATTTTCTGCTGGTTAAGTTTTTGAGGGCTGATTTCTTGTGCTGTGATAAAAGCCTTCTGTTTCGAGTGCCAAACCTTTCAGGAGAGCATTTTCAAGCTTTTGGCACCATTTTTGAGTGAATTGCCACATGTCAGATTTTTGCTGAAATTGTGACCCCGGGGCTTAGGGATTTTTTCAAAAAAATATTTTCTGCCGGTTAAGTTTTTGAGGGCTGATTTTTTTGTCCTGTGATAAAAGCCTTCTGTTTCGAGTGCCAAACCTTTCAGGAGAGCATTTTCAAGCTTTTGGCACCATTTTTGAGTGAATTGCCAAAAGTCAGATTTTTGCTGAAATTGTTCAAAAAAATATTTTCTGCCGGTTAAGTTATTGAGGGCTGATTTCTTGTCCTGTGATAAAAAGACTTCTGTTTCCATCGCCAAAGCTTTCAGGGGAGCATTTTCAAGCATTTGGCACCATTTTTGAGTGAATTGCCAAAAGTCAGATTTTTGCTGAAATTGTGACCCCGGGGCTTAGGGATTTTTTAAAAAAAATATTTTCTGCCGGTTAAGTTTTTGAGGGCTGATTTCTTGTCCTGTGATAAAAAGACTTCTGTTTCGAGTGCCAAACCTTTCAGGATAGCATTTTCAGGCTTTTGGCACCATTTTTGAGTGAATTGGGAAAAGTCAGATTTTTGCTGAAATTGTGACCCTGAGGCTTAGGGATTTTTTCAAAAAAATATTTTCTGCCGGTTAAGTTTTTGAGGGCTGATTTCTTGTGCTGTGATAAAAGCCTTCTGTTTCGAGTGCCAAAGCTTTCAGGGGAGGATTTTCAAGCTTTTGGCACCATTTTTGAGTGAATTGCCAAAAGTCAGATTTTTGCTGAAATTGTGACCCCGAGGTTTAGGGATTTTTTCAAAAAAATATTTTCTGCCGGTTAAGTTTTTGAGGTCTGATTTCTTGTGCTGTGATAAAAGCCTTCTGTTTCGGGTCCCAAACCTTTCAGGAGAGCATTTTCAAGCTTTTGGCACCATTTTTGAGTGAATTGCCACATGTCAGATTTTTGCTGAAATTGTGACCCCGGGGCTTAGGGATTTTTTCAAAAAAATATTTTCTGCCGGTTAAGTTTTTGAGGGCTGATTTTTTTGTCCTGTGATAAAAGCCTTCTGTTTCGAGTGCCAAACCTTTCAGGAGAGCATTTTCAAGCTTTTGGCACCATTTTTGAGTGAATTGCCAAAAGTCAGATTTTTGCTGAAATTGTTCAAAAAAATATTTTCTGCCAGTTAAGTTATTGAGGGCTGATTTCTTGTCCTGTGATAAAAAGACTTCTGTTTCCATCGCCAAACCTTTCAGGAGAGCATTTTCAAGCATTTGGCACCATTTTTGAGTGAATTGCCAAAAGTCAGATTTTGCTGAAATTGTGACCCCGGGGCTTAGGGATTTTTTAAAAAAAATATTTTCTGCCGGTTAAGTTTTTGAGGGCTGATTTCTTGTCCTGTGATAAAAAGCCTTCTGTTTCGAGTGCCAAACCTTTCAGGATAGCATTTTCAGGCTTTTGGCACCATTTTTGAGTGAATTGGCAAAAGTCAGATTTTTGCTGAAATTGTGACCCCGGGGCTTAGGGATTTTTTCAAAAAAATATTTTCTGCCGGTTTAGTTTTTGAGGGATGATTTCTTGTCCTGTGATAAAAAGCCTTCTGTTTCGAGTGCCAAACCTTTCAGGAGAGAATTTTCAAGCTTTTGGCACCATTTTTGAGTGAATTGCCAAAAGTCAGATTTTTGCTGAAATTGTGACCCCGGGGCTTAGGGATTTTTTCAAAAAAATATTTTCTGCCGGTTAAGTTTTTGAGGGCTGATTTCTTGTCCTGTGATAAAAAGCCTTCTGTTTCGAGTGCCAAACCTTTCAGGAGAGCATTTTCAGGCTTTTGGCACCATTTTTGAGTGAATTGGCAAAAGTCAGATTTTTGCTGAAATTGTGACCCCGGGGCTTAGGGATTTTTTCAAAAAAATATTTTCTGCCGGTTAAGTTATTGAGGGCTGATTTCTTGTGCTGTGATAAAAGCCTTCTGTTTCGAGTGCCAAACCTTTCAGGAGAGCATTTTCAAGCTTTTGGCACCATTTTTGAGTGAATTGCCAAAAGTCAGATTTTTGCTGAAATTGTGACCCCGGGGCTTAGGGATTTTTTCAAAAAAATATTTTCTGCCGGTTAAGTTTTTGAGAGCTGATTTCTTGTCCTGTGATAAAAAGACTTCTGTTTCCATCGCCAAAGCTTTCAGGGGAGCATTTTCAAGCTTTTGGCACCATTTTTGAGTGAATTGCCAAAAGTCAGATTTTTGCTGAAATTGTGACCCCGAGGTTTAGGGATTTTTTCAAAAAAATATTTTCTGCTGGTTAAGTTTTTGAGGGCTGATTTCTTGTGCTGTGATAAAAGCCTTCTGTTTCGAGTGCCAAACCTTTCAGGAGAGCATTTTCAAGCTTTTGGCACCATTTTTGAGTGAATTGCCACATGTCAGATTTTTGCTGAAATTGTGACCCCGGGGCTTAGGGATTTTTTCAAAAAAATATTTTCTGCCGGTTAAGTTTTTGAGGGCTGATTTTTTTGTCCTGTGATAAAAGCCTTCTGTTTCGAGTGCCAAACCTTTCAGGAGAGCATTTTCAAGCTTTTGGCACCATTTTTGAGTGAATTGCCAAAAGTCAGATTTTTGCTGAAATTGTTCAAAAAAATATTTTCTGCCGGTTAAGTTATTGAGGGCTGATTTCTTGTCCTGTGATAAAAAGACTTCTGTTTCCATCGCCAAAGCTTTCAGGGGAGCATTTTCAAGCATTTGGCACCATTTTTGAGTGAATTGCCAAAAGTCAGATTTTTGCTGAAATTGTGACCCCGGGGCTTAGGGATTTTTTAAAAAAAATATTTTCTGCCGGTTAAGTTTTTGAGGGCTGATTTCTTGTCCTGTGATAAAAAGACTTCTGTTTCGAGTGCCAAACCTTTCAGGATAGCATTTTCAGGCTTTTGGCACCATTTTTGAGTGAATTGGGAAAAGTCAGATTTTTGCTGAAATTGTGACCCTGAGGCTTAGGGATTTTTTCAAAAAAATATTTTCTGCCGGTTAAGTTTTTGAGGGCTGATTTCTTGTGCTGTGATAAAAGCCTTCTGTTTCGAGTGCCAAAGCTTTCAGGGGAGGATTTTCAAGCTTTTGGCACCATTTTTGAGTGAATTGCCAAAAGTCAGATTTTTGCTGAAATTGTGACCCCGAGGTTTAGGGATTTTTTCAAAAAAATATTTTCTGCCGGTTAAGTTTTTGAGGTCTGATTTCTTGTGCTGTGATAAAAGCCTTCTGTTTCGGGTCCCAAACCTTTCAGGAGAGCATTTTCAAGCTTTTGGCACCATTTTTGAGTGAATTGCCACATGTCAGATTTTTGCTGAAATTGTGACCCCGGGGCTTAGGGATTTTTTCAAAAAAATATTTTCTGCCGGTTAAGTTTTTGAGGGCTGATTTTTTTGTCCTGTGATAAAAGCCTTCTGTTTCGAGTGCCAAACCTTTCAGGAGAGCATTTTCAAGCTTTTGGCACCATTTTTGAGTGAATTGCCAAAAGTCAGATTTTTGCTGAAATTGTTCAAAAAAATATTTTCTGCCAGTTAAGTTATTGAGGGCTGATTTCTTGTCCTGTGATAAAAAGACTTCTGTTTCCATCGCCAAAGCTTTCAGGGGAGCATTTTCAAGCATTTGGCACCATTTTTGAGTGAATTGCCAAAAGTCAGATTTTTGCTGAAATTGTGACCCCGGGGCTTAGGGATTTTTTCAAAAAAATATTTTCTGCCGGTTAAGTTTTTGAGGGCTGATTTCTTGTCCTGTGATAAAAAGACTTCTGTTTCGAGTGCCAAACCTTTCAGGATAGCATTTTCAGGCTTTTGGCACCATTTTTGAGTGAATTGGGAAAAGTCAGATTTTTGCTGAAATTGTGACCCTGAGGCTTAGGGATTTTTTCAAAAAAATATTTTCTGCCGGTTAAGTTTTTGAGGGCTGATTTCTTGTGCTGTGATAAAAGCCTTCTGTTTCGAGTGCCAAAGCTTTCAGGGGAGGATTTTCAAGCTTTTGGCACCATTTTTGAGTGAATTGCCAAAAGTCAGATTTTTGCTGAAATTGTGACCCCGAGGTTTAGGGATTTTTTCAAAAAAATATTTTCTGCCGGTTAAGTTTTTGAGGTCTGATTTCTTGTGCTGTGATAAAAGCCTTCTGTTTCGGGTCCCAAACCTTTCAGGAGAGCATTTTCAAGCTTTTGGCACCATTTTTGAGTGAATTGCCACATGTCAGATTTTTGCTGAAATTGTGACCCCGGGGCTTAGGGATTTTTTCAAAAAAATATTTTCTGCCGGTTAAGTTTTTGAGGGCTGATTTTTTTGTCCTGTGATAAAAGCCTTCTGTTTCGAGTGCCAAACCTTTCAGGAGAGCATTTTCAAGCTTTTGGCACCATTTTTGAGTGAATTGCCAAAAGTCAGATTTTTGCTGAAATTGTTCAAAAAAATATTTTCTGCCGGTTAAGTTATTGAGGGCTGATTTCTTGTCCTGTGATAAAAAGACTTCTGTTTCCATCGCCAAAGCTTTCAGGGGAGCATTTTCAAGCTTTTGGCACCATTTTTGAGTGAATTGCCAAAAGTCAGATTTTTGCTGAAATTGTGACCCCGGGGCTTAGGGATTTTTTCAAAAAAATATTTTCTGCTGGTTAAGTTTTTGAGGGCTGATTTCTTGTCCTGTGATAAAAAGACTTCTGTTTCCATCGCCAAAGCTTTCAGGGGAGCATTTTCAAGCTTTTGGCACCATTTTTGAGTGAATTGCCAAAAGTCAGATTTTTGCTGAAATTGTGACCCTGAGGCTTAGGGATTTTTTCAAAAAAATATTTTCTGCCGGTTAAGTTTTTGAGGGCTGATTTCTTGTGCTGTGATAAAAGCCTTCTGTTTCGAGTGCCAAACCTTTCAGGAGAGCATTTTCAGGCTTTTGGCACCATTTTTGAGTGAATTGCCAAAAGTCAGATTTTTGCTGAAATTGTTCAAAAAAATATTTTCTGCCGGTTAAGTTATTGAGGGCTGATTTCTTGTCCTGTGATAAAAAGACTTCTGTTTCCATCCCCAAAGCTTTCAGTGGAGCATTTTCGAGCTTTTGGCACCATTTTTGAGTGAATTGCCAAAAGTCAGATTTTTGCTGAAATTGTGACCCCGGGGCTTAGGGATTTTTTTCAAAAAAATATTTTCTGCCGGTTTAGTTTTTGAGGGCTGATTTCTTGTCCTGTGATAAAAAGCCTTCTGTTTCGAGTGCCAAACATTTCAGGAGAGCATTTTCAAGCATTTGGCACCATTTTTGAGTGAATTGCCAAAAGTCAGATTTTGCTGAAATTGTGACCCCGGGGCTTAGGGATTTTTTCAAAAAAATATTTTCTGCCGGTTAAGTTTTTGAGGGCTGATTTCTTGTCCTGTGATAAAAAGCCTTCTGTTTCGAGTGCCAAACCTTTCAGGATAGCATTTTCAGGCTTTTGGCACCATTTTTGAGTGAATTGGCAAAAGTCAGATTTTTGCTGAAATTGTGACCCCGGGGCTTAGGGATTTTTTCAAAAAAATATTTTCTGCCGGTTAAGTTTTTGAGGGCTGATTTCTTGTGCTGTGATAAAAGAATTCTGTTTCGAGTGCCAAACCTTTCAGGAGAGCATTTTCAAGCTTTTGGCACCATTTTTGAGTGAATTGCCAAAAGTCAGATTTTTGCTGAAATTGTAACCCCGGGGCTTAGGGATTTTTTCCAAAAAATATTTTCTGCCGGTTAAGTTTTTGAGGGCTGATTTCTTGTCCTGTGATAAAAAGACTTCTGTTTCCATCGCCAAAGCTTTCAGGGGAGCATTTTCAAGCTTTTGGCACCATTTTTGAGTGAATTGCCAAAAGTCAGATTTTTGCTGAAATTGTGACCCCGGGGCTTAGGGATTTTTTCAAAAAAATATTTTCTGCGGGCTAAGTTTTTGAGGGCTGATTTCTTGTCCTGTGATAAAAAGACTTCTGTTTCGAGTGCCAAACCTTTCAGGAGAGCATTTTCAGGCTTTTGGCACCATTTTTGAGTGAATTGCCAAAAGTCAGATTTTTGCTGAAATTGTGACCCCGGGGCTTAGGGATTTTTTCAAAAAAATATTTTCTGCCGGTTAAGTTTTTGAGGGCTGATTTCTTGTCCTGTGATAAAAAGCCTTCTGTTTCGAGTGCCAAACCTTTCAGGAGAGCATTTTCAGGCTTTTGGCACCATTTTTGAGTGAATTGCCAAAAGTCACATTTTTGCTGAAATTGTTCAAAAAAATATTTTCTGCCGGTTAAGTTATTGAGGGCTGATTTCTTGTCCTGTGATAAAAAGACTTCTGTTTCCATCGCCAAACCTTTCAGGAGAGCATTTTCAAGCATTTGGCACCATTTTTGAGTGAATTGCCAAAAGTCAGATTTTGCTGAAATTGTGACCCCGGGGCTTAGGGATTTTTTAAAAAAAATATTTTCTGCCGGTTAAGTTTTTGAGGGCTGATTTCTTGTCCTGTGATAAAAAGCCTTCTGTTTCGAGTGCCAAACCTTTCAGGATAGCATTTTCAGGCTTTTGGCACCATTTTTGAGTGAATTGGCAAAAGTCAGATTTTTGCTGAAATTGTGACCCCGGGGCTTAGGGATTTTTTCAAAAAAATATTTTCTACCGGTTAAGTTTTTGAGGGCTGATTTCTTGTGCTGTGATAAAAGCCTTCTGTTTCGAATGCCAAACCTTTCAGGAGAGCATTTTCGAGCTTTTGGCACCATTTTTGAGTGAATTGCCAAAAGTCAGATTTTTGCTGAAATTGTGACCCCGGGGCTTAGGGATTTTTTTCAAAAAAACATTTTCTGCCGGTTTAGTTTTTGAGGGATGATTTCTTGTCCTGTGATAAAAAGCCTTCTGTTTCGAGTGCCAAACCTTTCAGGAGAGAATTTTCAAGCTTTTGGCACCATTTTTGAGTGAATTGCCAAAAGTCAGATTTTTGCTGAAATTGTGACCCCGGGGCTTAGGGATTTTTTCAAAAAAATATTTTCTGCCGGTTAAGTTTTTGAGGGCTGATTTCTTGTCCTGTGATAAAAAGCCTTCTGTTTCGAGTGCCAAACCTTTCAGGAGAGCATTTTCAGGCTTTTGGCACCATTTTTGAGTGAATTGGCAAAAGTCAGATTTTTGCTGAAATTGTGACCCCGGGGCTTAGGGATTTTTTCAAAAAAATATTTTCTGCCGGTTAAGTTACTGAGGGCTGATTTCTTGTGCTGTGATAAAAGCCTTCTGTTTCGAGTGCCAAACCTTTCAGGAGAGCATTTTCAAGCTTTTGGCACCATTTTTGAGTGAATTGCCAAAAGTCAGATTTTTGCTGAAATTGTGACCCCGGGGCTTAGGGATTTTTTCAAAAAAATATTTTCTGCCGGTTAAGTTTTTGAGAGCTGATTTCTTGTCCTGTGATAAAAAGACTTCTGTTTCCATCGCCAAAGCTTTCAGGGGAGCATTTTCAAGCTTTTGGCACCATTTTTGAGTGAATTGCCAAAAGTCAGATTTTTGCTGAAATTGTGACCCCGAGGTTTAGGGATTTTTTCAAAAAAATATTTTCTGCTGGTTAAGTTTTTGAGGGCTGATTTCTTGTGCTGTGATAAAAGCCTTCTGTTTCGAGTGCCAAACCTTTCAGGAGAGCATTTTCAAGCTTTTGGCACCATTTTTGAGTGAATTGCCACATGTCAGATTTTTGCTGAAATTGTGACCCCGGGGCTTAGGGATTTTTTCAAAAAAATATTTTCTGCCGGTTAAGTTTTTGAGGGCTGATTTTTTTGTCCTGTGATAAAAGCCTTCTGTTTCGAGTGCCAAACCTTTCAGGAGAGCATTTTCAAGCTTTTGGCACCATTTTTGAGTGAATTGCCAAAAGTCAGATTTTTGCTGAAATTGTTCAAAAAAATATTTTCTGCCGGTTAAGTTATTGATGGCTGATTTCTTGTCCTGTGATAAAAAGACTTCTGTTTCCATCGCCAAAGCTTTCAGGGGAGCATTTTCAAGCTTTTGGCACCATTTTTGAGTGAATTGCCAAAAGTCAGATTTTTGCTGAAATTGTGACCCCGGGGCTTAGGGATTTTTTCAAAAAAATATTTTCTGCCGGTTAAGTTTTTGATTGCTGATTTCTTGTCCTGTGATAAAAAGCCTTCTGTTTCGAGTGCCAAACCTTTCAGGATAGCATTTTCAGGCTTTTGGCACCATTTTTGAGTGAATTGGGAAAAGTCAGATTTTTGCTGAAATTGTGACCCCGGGGCTTAGGGATTTTTTCAAAAAAATATTTTCTGCCGGTTAAGTTTTTGAGGGCTGATTTCTTGTCCTGTGATAAAAAGACTTCTGTTTCGAGTGCCAAACCTTTCAGGAGAGCATTTTCAGGCTTTTGGCACCATTTTTGAGTGAATTGCCAAAAGTCAGATTTTTGCTGAAATTGTGACCCCGGGGCTTAGGGATTTTTTCAAAAAAATATTTTCTGCCGGTTAAGTTTTTGAGGGCTGATTTCTTGTCCTGTGATAAAAAGCCTTCTGTTTCGAGTGCCAAACCTTTCAGGAGAGCATTTTCAGGCTTTTGGCACCATTTTTGAGTGAATTGCCAAAAGTCACATTTTTGCTGAAATTGTTCAAAAAAATATTTTCTGCCGGTTAAGTTATTGAGGGCTGATTTCTTGTCCTGTGATAAAAAGACTTCTGTTTCCATCACCAAAGCTTTCAGGGGAACATTTTCGAGCTTTTGGTACCATTTTTCAGTGAATTTCCAAAAGTCAGATTTTTGCTGAAATTGTGACCCCGGGGCTTAGGGATTTTTTTCAAAAAAATATTTTCTGCCGGTTTAGTTTTTGAGGGCTGATTTCTTGTCCTGTGATAAAAAGCCTTCTGTTTGGAGTGCCAAACCTTTCAGGAGAGCATTTTCAGGCTTTTGGCACCACTTTTGAGTGAATTGCCAAAAGTCAGATTTTTGCTGAAATTGTGACCCCGGGGCTTAGGGATTTTTTCAAAAAAATATTTTCTGCCGGTTAAGTTATTGAGGGCTGATTTCTTGTCCTGTGATAAAAAGACTTCTGTTTCCATCGCCAAAGCTTTGAGGGGAACATTTTCAAGCTTTTGGCACCATTTTTGAGTGAATTGCCAAAAGTCAGATTTTTGTTGAAATTGTGACCCCGGGGCTTAGGGATTTTTTCAAAAAAATATTTTCTGCCGGTTAAGTTTTTGAGGGCTGATTTCTTGTGCTGTGATAAAAGCCTTCTGTTTCGAGTGCCAAACCTTTCAGGAGAGCATTTTGAAGCTTTTGGCACCATTTTTGAGTGAATTGCCAAAAGTCAGATTTTTGCTGAAATTGTGACCCCGGGGCTTAGGGATTTTTTCAAAAAAATATTTTCTGCCGGTTAAGTTTTTGAGGGCTGATTTCTTGTGCTGTGATAAAAAGCCTTCTGTTTCGAGTGCCAAAGCTTTCAGGGGAGGATTTTCAAGCTTTTGGCACCATTTTTGAGTGAATTGCCAAAAGTCAGATTTTTGCTGAAATTGTGACCCCGAGGTTTAGGGATTTTTTCAAAAAAATATTTTCTGCCGGTTAAGTTTTTGAGGGCTGATTTCTTGTGCTGTGATAAAAGCCTTCTGTTTCGAGTCCCAAACCTTTCAGGAGAGCATTTTCAAGCTTTTGGCACCATTTTTGAGTGAATTGCCACATGTCAGATTTTTGCTGAAATTGTGACCCCGGGGCTTAGGGATTTTTTCAAAAAAATATTTTCTGCCGGTTAAGTTTTTGAGGGCTGATTTTTTTGTCCTGTGATAAAAGCCTTCTGTTTCGAGTGCCAAACCTTTCAGGAGAGCATTTTCAAGCTTTTGGCACCATTTTTGAGTGAATTGCCAAAAGTCAGATTTTTGCTGAAATTGTTCAAAAAAATATTTTCTGCCGGTTAAGTTATTGAGGGCTGATTTCTTGTCCTGTGATAAAAAGACTTCTGTTTCCATCGCCAAAGCTTTCAGGGGAGAATTTTCAAGCTTTTGGCACCATTTTTGAGTGAATTGCCAAAAGTCAGATTTTTGCTGAAATTGTGACCCCGGGGCTTAGGGATTTTTTCAAAAAAATATTTTCTGCCGGTTAAGTTTTTGAGGGCTGATTTCTTGTCCTGTGATAAAAAGACTTCTGTTTCCATCGCCAAAGCTTTCAGGGGAGCATTTTCAAGCTTTTGGCACCATTTTTGAGTGAATTGCCAAAAGTCAGATTTTTGCTGAAATTGTGACCCTGAGGCTTAGGGATTTTTTCAAAAAAATATTTTCTGCCGGTTAAGTTTTTGAGGGCTGATTTCTTGTGCTGTGATAAAAGCCTTCTGTTTCGAGTGCCAAACCTTTCAGGAGAGCATTTTCAGGCTTTTGGCACCATTTTTGAGTGAATTGCCAAAAGTCAGATTTTTGCTGAAATTGTTCAAAAAAATATTTTCTGCCGGTTAAGTTATTGAGGGCTGATTTCTTGTCCTGTGATAAAAAGACTTCTGTTTCCATCCCCAAAGCTTTCAGGGGAGCATTTTCGAGCTTTTGGCACCATTTTTGAGTGAATTGCCAAAAGTCAGATTTTTGCTGAAATTGTGACCCCGGGGCTTAGGGATTTTTTTCAAAAAAATATTTTCTGCCGGTTTAGTTTTTGAGGGCTGATTTCTTGTCCTGTGATAAAAAGCCTTCTGTTTCGAGTGCCAAACATTTCAGGAGAGCATTTTCAAGCATTTGGCACCATTTTTGAGTGAATTGCCAAAAGTCAGATTTTGCTGAAATTGTGACCCCGGGGCTTAGGGATTTTTTCAAAAAAATATTTTCTGCCGGTTAAGTTTTTGAGGGCTGATTTCTTGTCCTGTGATAAAAAGCCTTCTGTTTCGAGTGCCAAACCTTTCAGGATAGCATTTTCAGGCTTTTGGCACCATTTTTGAGTGAATTGGCAAAAGTCAGATTTTTGCTGAAATTGTGACCCCGGGGCTTAGGGATTTTTTCAAAAAAATATTTTCTACCGGTTAAGTTTTTGAGGGCTGATTTCTTGTGCTGTGATAAAAGCCTTCTGTTTCGAATGCCAAACCTTTCAGGAGAGCATTTTCGAGCTTTTGGCACCATTTTTGAGTGAATTGCCAAAAGTCAGATTTTTGCTGAAATTGTGACCCCGGGGCTTAGGGATTTTTTTCAAAAAAACATTTTCTGCCGGTTTAGTTTTTGAGGGATGATTTCTTGTCCTGTGATAAAAAGCCTTCTGTTTCGAGTGCCAAACCTTTCAGGAGAGAATTTTCAAGCTTTTGGCACCATTTTTGAGTGAATTGCCAAAAGTCAGATTTTTGCTGAAATTGTGACCCCGGGGCTTAGGGATTTTTTCAAAAAAATATTTTCTGCCGGTTAAGTTTTTGAGGGCTGATTTCTTGTCCTGTGATAAAAAGCCTTCTGTTTCGAGTGCCAAACCTTTCAGGAGAGCATTTTCAGGCTTTTGGCACCATTTTTGAGTGAATTGGCAAAAGTCAGATTTTTGCTGAAATTGTGACCCCGGGGCTTAGGGATTTTTTCAAAAAAATATTTTCTGCCGGTTAAGTTATTGAGGGCTGATTTCTTGTGCTGTGATAAAAGCCTTCTGTTTCGAGTGCCAAACCTTTCAGGAGAGCATTTTCAAGCTTTTGGCACCATTTTTGAGTGAATTGCCAAAAGTCAGATTTTTGCTGAAATTGTGACCCCGGGGCTTAGGGATTTTTTCAAAAAAATATTTTCTGCCGGTTAAGTTTTTGAGAGCTGATTTCTTGTCCTGTGATAAAAAGACTTCTGTTTCCATCGCCAAAGCTTTCAGGGGAGCATTTTCAAGCTTTTGGCACCATTTTTGAGTGAATTGCCAAAAGTCAGATTTTTGCTGAAATTGTGACCCCGAGGTTTAGGGATTTTTTCAAAAAAATATTTTCTGCTGGTTAAGTTTTTGAGGGCTGATTTCTTGTGCTGTGATAAAAGCCTTCTGTTTCGAGTGCCAAACCTTTCAGGAGAGCATTTTCAAGCTTTTGGCACCATTTTTGAGTGAATTGCCACATGTCAGATTTTTGCTGAAATTGTGACCCCGGGGCTTAGGGATTTTTTCAAAAAAATATTTTCTGCCGGTTAAGTTTTTGAGGGCTGATTTTTTTGTCCTGTGATAAAAGCCTTCTGTTTCGAGTGCCAAACCTTTCAGGAGAGCATTTTCAAGCTTTTGGCACCATTTTTGAGTGAATTGCCAAAAGTCAGATTTTTGCTGAAATTGTTCAAAAAAATATTTTCTGCCGGTTAAGTTATTGAGGGCTGATTTCTTGTCCTGTGATAAAAAGACTTCTGTTTCCATCGCCAAAGCTTTCAGGGGAGCATTTTCAAGCATTTGGCACCATTTTTGAGTGAATTGCCAAAAGTCAGATTTTTGCTGAAATTGTGACCCCGGGGCTTAGGGATTTTTTCAAAAAAATATTTTCTGCCGGTTAAGTTTTTGAGGGCTGATTTCTTGTCCTGTGATAAAAAGACTTCTGTTTCGAGTGCCAAACCTTTCAGGATAGCATTTTCAGGCTTTTGGCACCATTTTTGAGTGAATTGGGAAAAGTCAGATTTTTGCTGAAATTGTGACCCTGAGGCTTAGGGATTTTTTCAAAAAAATATTTTCTGCCGGTTAAGTTTTTGAGGGCTGATTTCTTGTGCTGTGATAAAAGCCTTCTGTTTCGAGTGCCAAAGCTTTCAGGGGAGGATTTTCAAGCTTTTGGCACCATTTTTGAGTGAATTGCCAAAAGTCAGATTTTTGCTGAAATTGTGACCCCGAGGTTTAGGGATTTTTTCAAAAAAATATTTTCTGCCGGTTAAGTTTTTGAGGTCTGATTTCTTGTGCTGTGATAAAAGCCTTCTGTTTCGGGTCCCAAACCTTTCAGGAGAGCATTTTCAAGCTTTTGGCACCATTTTTGAGTGAATTGCCACATGTCAGATTTTTGCTGAAATTGTGACCCCGGGGCTTAGGGATTTTTTCAAAAAAATATTTTCTGCCGGTTAAGTTTTTGAGGGCTGATTTTTTTGTCCTGTGATAAAAGCCTTCTGTTTCGAGTGCCAAACCTTTCAGGAGAGCATTTTCAAGCTTTTGGCACCATTTTTGAGTGAATTGCCAAAAGTCAGATTTTTGCTGAAATTGTTCAAAAAAATATTTTCTGCCGGTTAAGTTATTGAGGGCTGATTTCTTGTCCTGTGATAAAAAGACTTCTGTTTCCATCGCCAAAGCTTTCAGGGGAGAATTTTCAAGCTTTTGGCACCATTTTTGAGTGAATTGCCAAAAGTCAGATTTTTGCTGAAATTGTGACCCCGGGGCTTAGGGATTTTTTCAAAAAAATATTTTCTGCCGGTTAAGTTTTTGAGGGCTGATTTCTTGTCCTGTGATAAAAAGACTTCTGTTTCCATCGCCAAAGCTTTCAGGGGAGCATTTTCAAGCTTTTGGCACCATTTTTGAGTGAATTGCCAAAAGTCAGATTTTTGCTGAAATTGTGACCCTGAGGCTTAGGGATTTTTTCAAAAAAATATTTTCTGCCGGTTAAGTTTTTGAGGGCTGATTTCTTGTGCTGTGATAAAAGCCTTCTGTTTCGAGTGCCAAACCTTTCAGGAGAGCATTTTCAGGCTTTTGGCACCATTTTTGAGTGAATTGCCAAAAGTCAGATTTTTGCTGAAATTGTTCAAAAAAATATTTTCTGCCGGTTAAGTTATTGAGGGCTGATTTCTTGTCCTGTGATAAAAAGACTTCTGTTTCCATCCCCAAAGCTTTCAGGGGAGCATTTTCGAGCTTTTGGCACCATTTTTGAGTGAATTGCCAAAAGTCAGATTTTTGCTGAAATTGTGACCCCGGGGCTTAGGGATTTTTTTCAAAAAAATATTTTCTGCCGGTTTAGTTTTTGAGGGCTGATTTCTTGTCCTGTGATAAAAAGCCTTCTGTTTCGAGTGCCAAACATTTCAGGAGAGCATTTTCAAGCATTTGGCACCATTTTTGAGTGAATTGCCAAAAGTCAGATTTTGCTGAAATTGTGACCCCGGGGCTTAGGGATTTTTTCAAAAAAATATTTTCTGCCGGTTAAGTTTTTGAGGGCTGATTTCTTGTCCTGTGATAAAAAGCCTTCTGTTTCGAGTGCCAAACCTTTCAGGATAGCATTTTCAGGCTTTTGGCACCATTTTTGAGTGAATTGGCAAAAGTCAGATTTTTGCTGAAATTGTGACCCCGGGGCTTAGGGATTTTTTCAAAAAAATATTTTCTACCGGTTAAGTTTTTGAGGGCTGATTTCTTGTGCTGTGATAAAAGCCTTCTGTTTCGAATGCCAAACCTTTCAGGAGAGCATTTTCGAGCTTTTGGCACCATTTTTGAGTGAATTGCCAAAAGTCAGATTTTTGCTGAAATTGTGACCCCGGGGCTTAGGGATTTTTTTCAAAAAAACATTTTCTGCCGGTTTAGTTTTTGAGGGATGATTTCTTGTCCTGTGATAAAAAGCCTTCTGTTTCGAGTGCCAAACCTTTCAGGAGAGAATTTTCAAGCTTTTGGCACCATTTTTGAGTGAATTGCCAAAAGTCAGATTTTTGCTGAAATTGTGACCCCGGGGCTTAGGGATTTTTTCAAAAAAATATTTTCTGCCGGTTAAGTTTTTGAGGGCTGATTTCTTGTCCTGTGATAAAAAGCCTTCTGTTTCGAGTGCCAAACCTTTCAGGAGAGCATTTTCAGGCTTTTGGCACCATTTTTGAGTGAATTGGCAAAAGTCAGATTTTTGCTGAAATTGTGACCCCGGGGCTTAGGGATTTTTTCAAAAAAATATTTTCTGCCGGTTAAGTTATTGAGGGCTGATTTCTTGTGCTGTGATAAAAGCCTTCTGTTTCGAGTGCCAAACCTTTCAGGAGAGCATTTTCAAGCTTTTGGCACCATTTTTGAGTGAATTGCCAAAAGTCAGATTTTTGCTGAAATTGTGACCCCGGGGCTTAGGGATTTTTTCAAAAAAATATTTTCTGCCGGTTAAGTTTTTGAGAGCTGATTTCTTGTCCTGTGATAAAAAGACTTCTGTTTCCATCGCCAAAGCTTTCAGGGGAGCATTTTCAAGCTTTTGGCACCATTTTTGAGTGAATTGCCAAAAGTCAGATTTTTGCTGAAATTGTGACCCCGAGGTTTAGGGATTTTTTCAAAAAAATATTTTCTGCTGGTTAAGTTTTTGAGGGCTGATTTCTTGTGCTGTGATAAAAGCCTTCTGTTTCGAGTGCCAAACCTTTCAGGAGAGCATTTTCAAGCTTTTGGCACCATTTTTGAGTGAATTGCCACATGTCAGATTTTTGCTGAAATTGTGACCCCGGGGCTTAGGGATTTTTTCAAAAAAATATTTTCTGCCGGTTAAGTTTTTGAGGGCTGATTTTTTTGTCCTGTGATAAAAGCCTTCTGTTTCGAGTGCCAAACCTTTCAGGAGAGCATTTTCAAGCTTTTGGCACCATTTTTGAGTGAATTGCCAAAAGTCAGATTTTTGCTGAAATTGTTCAAAAAAATATTTTCTGCCGGTTAAGTTATTGAGGGCTGATTTCTTGTCCTGTGATAAAAAGACTTCTGTTTCCATCGCCAAAGCTTTCAGGGGAGCATTTTCAAGCATTTGGCACCATTTTTGAGTGAATTGCCAAAAGTCAGATTTTTGCTGAAATTGTGACCCCGGGGCTTAGGGATTTTTTCAAAAAAATATTTTCTGCCGGTTAAGTTTTTGAGGGCTGATTTCTTGTCCTGTGATAAAAAGACTTCTGTTTCGAGTGCCAAACCTTTCAGGATAGCATTTTCAGGCTTTTGGCACCATTTTTGAGTGAATTGGGAAAAGTCAGATTTTTGCTGAAATTGTGACCCTGAGGCTTAGGGATTTTTTCAAAAAAATATTTTCTGCCGGTTAAGTTTTTGAGGGCTGATTTCTTGTGCTGTGATAAAAGCCTTCTGTTTCGAGTGCCAAAGCTTTCAGGGGAGGATTTTCAAGCTTTTGGCACCATTTTTGAGTGAATTGCCAAAAGTCAGATTTTTGCTGAAATTGTGACCCCGAGGTTTAGGGATTTTTTCAAAAAAATATTTTCTGCCGGTTAAGTTTTTGAGGTCTGATTTCTTGTGCTGTGATAAAAGCCTTCTGTTTCGGGTCCCAAACCTTTCAGGAGAGCATTTTCAAGCTTTTGGCACCATTTTTGAGTGAATTGCCACATGTCAGATTTTTGCTGAAATTGTGACCCCGGGGCTTAGGGATTTTTTCAAAAAAATATTTTCTGCCGGTTAAGTTTTTGAGGGCTGATTTTTTTGTCCTGTGATAAAAGCCTTCTGTTTCGAGTGCCAAACCTTTCAGGAGAGCATTTTCAAGCTTTTGGCACCATTTTTGAGTGAATTGCCAAAAGTCAGATTTTTGCTGAAATTGTTCAAAAAAATATTTTCTGCCGGTTAAGTTATTGAGGGCTGATTTCTTGTCCTGTGATAAAAAGACTTCTGTTTCCATCGCCAAAGCTTTCAGGGGAGCATTTTCAAGCTTTTGGCACCATTTTTGAGTGAATTGCCAAAAGTCAGATTTTTGCTGAAATTGTGACCCCGGGGCTTAGGGATTTTTTCAAAAAAATATTTTCTGCCGGTTAAGTTTTTGAGGGCTGATTTCTTGTCCTGTGATAAAAAGACTTCTGTTTCCATCGCCAAACCTTTCAGGAGAGCATTTTCAAGCATTTGGCACCATTTTTGAGTGAATTGCCATAAGTCAGATTTTGCTGAAATTGTGACCCCGGGGCTTAGGGATTTTTTAAAAAAAATATTTTCTGCCGGTTAAGTTTTTGAGGGCTGATTTCTTGTCCTGTGATAAAAAGCCTTCTGTTTCGAGTGCCAAACCTTTCAGGATAGCATTTTCAGGCTTTTGGCACCATTTTTGAGTGAATTGGCAAAAGTCAGATTTTTGCTGAAATTGTGACCCCGGGGCTTAGGGATTTTTTCAAAAAAATATTTTCTACCGGTTAAGTTTTTGAGGGCTGATTTCTTGTGCTGTGATAAAAGCCTTCTGTTTCGAATGCCAAACCTTTCAGGAGAGCATTTTCGAGCTTTTGGCACCATTTTTGAGTGAATTGCCAAAAGTCAGATTTTTGCTGAAATTGTGACCCCGGGGCTTAGGGATTTTTTTCAAAAAAACATTTTCTGCCGGTTTAGTTTTTGAGGGATGATTTCTTGTCCTGTGATAAAAAGCCTTCTGTTTCGAGTGCCAAACCTTTCAGGAGAGAATTTTCAAGCTTTTGGCACCATTTTTGAGTGAATTGCCAAAAGTCAGATTTTTGCTGAAATTGTGACCCCGGGGCTTAGGGATTTTTTCAAAAAAATATTTTCTGCCGGTTAAGTTTTTGAGGGCTGATTTCTTGTCCTGTGATAAAAAGCCTTCTGTTTCGAGTGCCAAACCTTTCAGGAGAGCATTTTCAGGCTTTTGGCACCATTTTTGAGTGAATTGGCAAAAGTCAGATTTTTGCTGAAATTGTGACCCCGGGGCTTAGGGATTTTTTCAAAAAAATATTTTCTGCCGGTTAAGTTATTGAGGGCTGATTTCTTGTGCTGTGATAAAAGCCTTCTGTTTCGAGTGCCAAACCTTTCAGGAGAGCATTTTCAAGCTTTTGGCACCATTTTTGAGTGAATTGCCAAAAGTCAGATTTTTGCTGAAATTGTGACCCCGGGGCTTAGGGATTTTTTCAAAAAAATATTTTCTGCCGGTTAAGTTTTTGAGAGCTGATTTCTTGTCCTGTGATAAAAAGACTTCTGTTTCCATCGCCAAAGCTTTCAGGGGAGCATTTTCAAGCTTTTGGCACCATTTTTGAGTGAATTGCCAAAAGTCAGATTTTTGCTGAAATTGTGACCCCGAGGTTTAGGGATTTTTTCAAAAAAATATTTTCTGCTGGTTAAGTTTTTGAGGGCTGATTTCTTGTGCTGTGATAAAAGCCTTCTGTTTCGAGTGCCAAACCTTTCAGGAGAGCATTTTCAAGCTTTTGGCACCATTTTTGAGTGAATTGCCACATGTCAGATTTTTGCTGAAATTGTGACCCCGGGGCTTAGGGATTTTTTCAAAAAAATATTTTCTGCCGGTTAAGTTTTTGAGGGCTGATTTTTTTGTCCTGTGATAAAAGCCTTCTGTTTCGAGTGCCAAACCTTTCAGGAGAGCATTTTCAAGCTTTTGGCACCATTTTTGAGTGAATTGCCAAAAGTCAGATTTTTGCTGAAATTGTTCAAAAAAATATTTTCTGCCGGTTAAGTTATTGAGGGCTGATTTCTTGTCCTGTGATAAAAAGACTTCTGTTTCCATCGCCAAAGCTTTCAGGGGAGCATTTTCAAGCTTTTGGCACCATTTTTGAGTGAATTGCCAAAAGTCAGATTTTTGCTGAAATTGTGACCCCGGGGCTTAGGGATTTTTTCAAAAAAATATTTTCTGCCGGTTAAGTTTTTGAGGGCTGATTTCTTGTCCTGTGATAAAAAGCCTTCTGTTTCGAGTGCCAAACCTTTCAGGATAGCATTTTCAGGCTTTTGGCACCATTTTTGAGTGAATTGGGAAAAGTCAGATTTTTGCTGAAATTGTGACCCCGGGGCTTAGGGATTTTTTCAAAAAAATATTTTCTGCCGGTTAAGTTTTTGAGGGCTGATTTCTTGTCCTGTGATAAAAAGACTTCTGTTTCGAGTGCCAAACCTTTCAGGAGAGCATTTTCAGGCTTTTGGCACCATTTTTGAGTGAATTGCCAAAAGTCAGATTTTTGCTGAAATTGTGACCCCGGGGCTTAGGGATTTTTTCAAAAAAATATTTTCTGCCGGTTAAGTTTTTGAGGGCTGATTTCTTGTCCTGTGATAAAAAGCCTTCTGTTTCGAGTGCCAAACCTTTCAGGAGAGCATTTTCAGGCTTTTGGCACCATTTTTGAGTGAATTGCCAAAAGTCACATTTTTGCTGAAATTGTTCAAAAAAATATTTTCTGCCGGTTAAGTTATTGAGGGCTGATTTCTTGTCCTGTGATAAAAAGACTTCTGTTTCCATCGCCAAACCTTTCAGGAGAGCATTTTCAAGCATTTGGCACCATTTTTGAGTGAATTGCCAAAAGTCAGATTTTGCTGAAATTGTGACCCCGGGGCTTAGGGATTTTTTAAAAAAAATATTTTCTGCCGGTTAAGTTTTTGAGGGCTGATTTCTTGTCCTGTGATAAAAAGCCTTCTGTTTCGAGTGCCAAACCTTTCAGGATAGCATTTTCAGGCTTTTGGCACCATTTTTGAGTGAATTGGCAAAAGTCAGATTTTTGCTGAAATTGTGACCCCGGGGCTTAGGGATTTTTTCAAAAAAATATTTTCTACCGGTTAAGTTTTTGAGGGCTGATTTCTTGTGCTGTGATAAAAGCCTTCTGTTTCGAATGCCAAACCTTTCAGGAGAGCATTTTCGAGCTTTTGGCACCATTTTTGAGTGAATTGCCAAAAGTCAGATTTTTGCTGAAATTGTGACCCCGGGGCTTAGGGATTTTTTTCAAAAAAACATTTTCTGCCGGTTTAGTTTTTGAGGGATGATTTCTTGTCCTGTGATAAAAAGCCTTCTGTTTCGAGTGCCAAACCTTTCAGGAGAGAATTTTCAAGCTTTTGGCACCATTTTTGAGTGAATTGCCAAAAGTCAGATTTTTGCTGAAATTGTGACCCCGGGGCTTAGGGATTTTTTCAAAAAAATATTTTCTGCCGGTTAAGTTTTTGAGGGCTGATTTCTTGTCCTGTGATAAAAAGCCTTCTGTTTCGAGTGCCAAACCTTTCAGGAGAGCATTTTCAGGCTTTTGGCACCATTTTTGAGTGAATTGGCAAAAGTCAGATTTTTGCTGAAATTGTGACCCCGGGGCTTAGGGATTTTTTCAAAAAAATATTTTCTGCCGGTTAAGTTATTGAGGGCTGATTTCTTGTGCTGTGATAAAAGCCTTCTGTTTCGAGTGCCAAACCTTTCAGGAGAGCATTTTCAAGCTTTTGGCACCATTTTTGAGTGAATTGCCAAAAGTCAGATTTTTGCTGAAATTGTGACCCCGGGGCTTAGGGATTTTTTCAAAAAAATATTTTCTGCCGGTTAAGTTTTTGAGAGCTGATTTCTTGTCCTGTGATAAAAAGACTTCTGTTTCCATCGCCAAAGCTTTCAGGGGAGCATTTTCAAGCTTTTGGCACCATTTTTGAGTGAATTGCCAAAAGTCAGATTTTTGCTGAAATTGTGACCCCGAGGTTTAGGGATTTTTTCAAAAAAATATTTTCTGCTGGTTAAGTTTTTGAGGGCTGATTTCTTGTGCTGTGATAAAAGCCTTCTGTTTCGAGTGCCAAACCTTTCAGGAGAGCATTTTCAAGCTTTTGGCACCATTTTTGAGTGAATTGCCACATGTCAGATTTTTGCTGAAATTGTGACCCCGGGGCTTAGGGATTTTTTCAAAAAAATATTTTCTGCCGGTTAAGTTTTTGAGGGCTGATTTTTTTGTCCTGTGATAAAAGCCTTCTGTTTCGAGTGCAAACCTTTCAGGAGAGCATTTTCAAGCTTTTGGCACCATTTTTGAGTGAATTGCCAAAAGTCAGATTTTTGCTGAAATTGTTCAAAAAAATATTTTCTGCCGGTTAAGTTATTGAGGGCTGATTTCTTGTCCTGTGATAAAAAGACTTCTGTTTCCATCGCCAAAGCTTTCAGGGGAGCATTTTCAAGCTTTTGGCACCATTTTTGAGTGAATTGCCAAAAGTCAGATTTTTGCTGAAATTGTGACCCCGGGGCTTAGGGATTTTTTCAAAAAAATATTTTCTGCCGGTTAAGTTTTTGAGGGCTGATTTCTTGTCCTGTGATAAAAAGCCTTCTGTTTCGAGTGCCAAACCTTTCAGGATAGCATTTTCAGGCTTTTGGCACCATTTTTGAGTGAATTGGGAAAAGTCAGATTTTTGCTGAAATTGTGACCCCGGGGCTTAGGGATTTTTTCAAAAAAATATTTTCTGCCGGTTAAGTTTTTGAGGGCTGATTTCTTGTCCTGTGATAAAAAGCCTTCTGTTTCGAGTGCCAAACCTTTCAGGAGAGCATTTTCAGGCTTTTGGCACCATTTTTGAGTGAATTGCCAAAAGTCACATTTTTGCTGAAATTGTTCAAAAAAATATTTTCTGCCGGTTAAGTTATTGAGGGCTGATTTCTTGTCCTGTGATAAAAAGACTTCTGTTTCCATCACCAAAGCTTTCAGGGGAGCATTTTCGAGCTTTTGGTACCATTTTTCAGTGAATTTCCAAAAGTCAGATTTTTGCTGAAATTGTGACCCCGGGGCTTAGGGATTTTTTTCATAAAAATATTTTCTGCCGGTTTAGTTTTTGAGGGCTGATTTCTTGTCCTGTGATAAAAAGCCTTCTGTTTGGAGTGCCAAACCTTTCAGGAGAGCATTTTCAGGCTTTTGGCACCACTTTTGAGTGAATTGCCAAAAGTCACATTTTTGCTGAAATTGTTCAAAAAAATATTTTCTGCCGGTTAAGTTATTGAGGGCTGATTTCTTGTCCTGTGATAAAAAGACTTCTGTTTCCATCACAAAAGCTTTCAGGGGAGCATTTTCGAGCTTTTGGTACCATTTTTCAGTGAATTTCCAAAAGTCAGATTTTTGCTGAAATTGTGACCCCGGGGCTTAGGGATTTTTTTCATAAAAATATTTTCTGCCGGTTTAGTTTTTGAGGGCTGATTTCTTGTCCTGTGATAAAAAGCCTTCTGTTTGGAGTGCCAAACCTTTCAGGAGAGCATTTTCAGGCTTTTGGCACCACTTTTGAGTGAATTGCCAAAAGTCAGATTTTTGCTGAAATTGTGACCCCGGGGCTTAGGGATTTTTTCAAAAAAATATTTTCTGCCGGTTAAGTTATTGAGGGCTGATTTCTTGTCCTGTGATAAAAAGACTTCTGTTTCCATCGCCAAAGCTTTGAGGGGAACATTTTCAAGCTTTTGGCACCATTTTTGAGTGAATTGCCAAAAGTCAGATTTTTGTTGAAATTGTGACCCCGGGGCTTAGGGATTTTTTCAAAAAAATATTTTCTGCCGGTTAAGTTTTTGAGGGCTGATTTCTTGTGCTGTGATAAAAGCCTTCTGTTTCGAGTGCCAAACCTTTCAGGAGAGCATTTTGAAGCTTTTGGCACCATTTTTGAGTGAATTGCCAAAAGTCAGATTTTTGCTGAAATTGTGACCCCGGGGCTTAGGGATTTTTTCAAAAAAATATTTTCTGCCGGTTAAGTTTTTGAGGGCTGATTTCTTGTGCTGTGATAAAAGCCTTCTGTTTCGAGTGCCAAACCTTTCAGGAGAGCATTTTCAAGCTTTTGGCACCATTTTTGAGTGAATTGCCAAAAGTCAGATTTTTGCTGAAATTGTGACCCTGGGGCTTAGGGATTTTTTCAAAAAAATATTTTCTGCCGGTTAAGTTTTTGAGGGCTGATTTTTTTGTCCTGTAATAAAAGCCTTCTGTTTCGAGTGCCAAACCTTTCAGGAGAGCATTTTCAAGCTTTTGGCACCATTTTTGAGTGAATTGCCAAAAGTCAGATTTTTGCTGAAATTGTGACCCCGGGGCTTAGGGATTTTTTCAAAAAAATATTTTCAGCCGGTTAAGTTTTTGAGGGCTGATTTCTTGTCCTGTGATAAAAAGACTGCTGTTTCCATCGCCAAAGCTTTCAGGGGAGCATTTTCAAGCTTTTGGCACCATTTTTGAGTGAATTGCCAAAAGTCAGATTTTTGCTGAAATTGTGACCCCGGGGCTTAGGGATTTTTTTCAAAAAAATATTTTCTGCCGGTTAAGTTTTTGAGGGCTGATTTCTTGTCCTATGATAAAAAGACTTCTGTTTCCATCGCCAAAGCTTTGAGGGGAGCATTTTCAAGCTTTTGGCACCATTTTTGAGTGAATTGCCAAAAGTCAGATTTTTGCTGAAATTGTGACCCCGGGGCTTAGGGATTTTTTCAAAAAAATATTTTCTGCTGGTTAAGTTTTTGAGGGCTGATTTATTTTCCTTTGATAAAAAGCCTTCTGTTTCGAGTGCCAAACCTTTCAGGGGAGCATTTTCAGGCTTTTGTCACCATTTTTGAGTGAATTGCCAAAAGTCAGATTTTTGCTGAAATTGTGACCCCGGGGCTTAGGGATTTTTTCAAAAAAATATTTTCTGCCGGTTAAGTTTTTGAGGGCTGATTTCTTGTCCTGTGATAAAAAGCCTTTTGCTTCGACTTCCAAACCTTTCAGGAGAGCATTTTCAACCTTTTGGCACCATTTTTGAGTTAATTGCCAAAAGTCAGATTTTTGCTGAAATTGTGACCCCGGGCTTAGGGATTTTTTCAAAAAAATATTTTCTGCCGGTTCTTGTCCTGTGATAAAAAGCCTTCTGTTTCGAGTGCCAAACCTTTCAGGGGAGCATTTTCAAGCTTTTGGCACCATTTTTGAGTGAATTGCCAAAAGTCAGATTTTTGCTCAAATTGTGACCCCGGGGCTTAGGGATTTTTTCAAAAAAATATTTTCTGCTGGTTAAGTTTTTGAGGGCTGTTTTCTTGTCCTGTGATAAAAAGCATTCTGTTCCGAGTGCCAAACCTTTCAGGAGAGCATTTTCAAGCTTTTGGCACCATTTTTGAGTGAATTGCCAAAAGTCAGATTTTTGCTGAAATTGTGACCCCGGGGCTTAGGGATTTTTTCAAAAAAATATTTTCTGCCGCTTAGGTTTTTGAGGGCTGATTTCTTGTTATTTGATAAAAAGACTTCTGTTTCCATCGCCAAAGCTTTCAGGGGAGCATTTTCAAGGTTTTGGCACCATTTTTGAGTGAATTGCCAAAAGTCAGATTTTTGCTGAAATTGTGACCCCGGGGCTTAGGGATTTTTTCAAAAAAATATTTTCTGCCAGTTAAGTTTTTGAGGGCTGATTTCTTGTCCTGTAAAAAAAAACACTTCTGTTTCGAGTGCCAAACCTTTCAGGAGAGCATTTTCAGGCTTTTGGCACCATTTTTGAGTGAATTGCCAAAAGTCAGATTTTTGCTGAAATTGTGACCCTGGGGCTTAGGGATTTTTTCAAAAAAATATTTTCTGCCGGTTCTTGTCCTGTGATAAAAAGCCTTCTGTTTCGAGTGCCAAACCTTTCAGGGGAGCATTTTCAAGCTTTTGGCACCATTTTTGAGTGAATTGCCAAAAGTCAGATTTTTGCTGAAATTGTGACCCCGGGGCTTAGGGATTTTTTCAAAAAAATATTTTCTGCCGGTTAAGTTTTTGAGGGCTGATTTCTTGTCCTGTGATAAAAAGCCTTCTTTTTCGATTGCCAAACCTTTCAGGAGAGCATTTTCAGGCTTTTGGCACCATTTTTGAGTGAATTGCCAAAAGTCAGATTTTTGCTGAAATTGTGACCCCGGGGCTTAGGGATTTTTTCAAAAAAATATTTTCTGCCGGTTAAGTTTTTGAGGGCTGATTTATTTTCCTTTGATAAAAAGACTTCTGTTTCCATCGCCAAAGCTTTCAGGGGAGCATTTGCAAGCTTTTGGCACCATTTTTGAGTGAATTGCCAAAAGTCAGATTTTTGCTCAAATTGTGACCCCGGGGCTTAGGGATTTTTTCAAAAAAATATTTTCTGCTGGTTAAGTTTTTGAGGGCTGTTTTCTTGTCCTGTGATAAAAAGCATTCTGTTTCGAGTGCCAAACCTTTCAGGAGAGCATTTTCAAGCTTTTGGCACCATTTTTGAGTGAATTGCCAAAAGTCAGATTTTTGCTGAAATTGTGACCCCGGGGCTTAGGGATTTTTTCAAAAAAATATTTTCTGCCGCTTAGGTTTTTGAGGGCTGATTTCTTGTTATTTGATAAAAAGACTTCTGTTTCCATCGCCAAAGCTTTCAGGGGAGCATTTTCAAGGTTTTGGCACCATTTTTGAGTGAATTGCCAAAAGTCAGATTTTTGCTGAAATTGTGACCCCGGGGCTTAGGGATTTTTTCAAAAAAATATTTTCTGCCAGTTAAGTTTTTGAGGGCTGATTTCTTGTCCTGTGATAAAAAGCCTTCTGTTTCGAGTGCCAAACCTTTCAGGAGAGCATTTTCAGGCTTTTGGCACCATTTTTGAGTGAATTGCCAAAAGTCAGATTTTTGCTGAAATTGTGACCCTGGGGCTTAGGGATTTTTTCAAAAAAATATTTTCTGCCGGTTCTTGTCCTGTGATAAAAAGCCTTCTGTTTCGAGTGCCAAACCTTTCAGGGGAGCATTTTCAAGCTTTTGGCACCATTTTTGAGTGAATTGCCAAAAGTCAGATTTTTGCTGAAATTGTGACCCCGGGGCTTAGGGATTTTTTCAAAAAAATATTTTCTGCCGGTTAAGTTTTTGAGGGCTGATTTCTTGTCCTGTGATAAAAAGCCTTCTGTTTCGATTGCCAAACCTTTCAGGAGAGCATTTTCAGGCTTTTGGCACCATTTTTGAGTGAATTGCCAAAAGTCAGATTTTTGCTGAAATTGTGACCCCGGGGCTTAGGGATTTTTTCAAAAAAATATTTTCTGCCGGTTAAGTTTTTGAGGGCTGATTTATTTTCCTTTGATAAAAAGACTTCTGTTTCCATCGCCAAAGCTTTCAGGGGAGCATTTTCAAGCTTTTGGCACCATTTTTGAGTGAATTGCCAAAAGTCAGATTTTTGCTGAAATTGTGACCCCGGGGCTTAGGGATTTTTTCAAAAAAATATTTTCTGCCGGTTAAGTTTTTGAGGGCTGATTTCTTGTCCTGTGATAAAAAGCCTTCTGTTTCGAGTGCCAAACCTTTCAGGAGAGCATTTTCAGGCTTTTGGCACCATTTTTGAGTGAATTGGCAAAAGTCAGATTTTTGCTGAAATTGTGACCCCGGGGCTTAGGGATTTTTTCAAAAAAATATTTTCTGCCGGTTAAGTTATTGAGGGCTGATTTCTTGTGCTGTGATAAAAGCCTTCTGTTTCGAGTGCCAAACCTTTCAGGAGAGCATTTTCAAGCTTTTGGCACCATTTTTGAGTGAATTGCCAAAAGTCAGATTTTTGCTGAAATTGTGACCCCGGGGCTTAGGGATTTTTTCAAAAAAATATTTTCTGCCGGTTAAGTTTTTGAGAGCTGATTTCTTGTCCTGTGATAAAAAGACTTCTGTTTCCATCGCCAAAGCTTTCAGGGGAGCATTTTCAAGCTTTTGGCACCATTTTTGAGTGAATTGCCAAAAGTCAGATTTTTGCTGAAATTGTGACCCCGAGGTTTAGGGATTTTTTCAAAAAAATATTTTCTGCTGGTTAAGTTTTTGAGGGCTGATTTCTTGTGCTGTGATAAAAGCCTTCTGTTTCGAGTGCCAAACCTTTCAGGAGAGCATTTTCAAGCTTTTGGCACCATTTTTGAGTGAATTGCCACATGTCAGATTTTTGCTGAAATTGTGACCCCGGGGCTTAGGGATTTTTTCAAAAAAATATTTTCTGCCGGTTAAGTTTTTGAGGGCTGATTTTTTTGTCCTGTGATAAAAGCCTTCTGTTTCGAGTGCAAACCTTTCAGGAGAGCATTTTCAAGCTTTTGGCACCATTTTTGAGTGAATTGCCAAAAGTCAGATTTTTGCTGAAATTGTTCAAAAAAATATTTTCTGCCGGTTAAGTTATTGAGGGCTGATTTCTTGTCCTGTGATAAAAAGACTTCTGTTTCCATCGCCAAAGCTTTCAGGGGAGCATTTTCAAGCTTTTGGCACCATTTTTGAGTGAATTGCCAAAAGTCAGATTTTTGCTGAAATTGTGACCCCGGGGCTTAGGGATTTTTTCAAAAAAATATTTTCTGCCGGTTAAGTTTTTGAGGGCTGATTTCTTGTCCTGTGATAAAAAGCCTTCTGTTTCGAGTGCCAAACCTTTCAGGATAGCATTTTCAGGCTTTTGGCACCATTTTTGAGTGAATTGGGAAAAGTCAGATTTTTGCTGAAATTGTGACCCCGGGGCTTAGGGATTTTTTCAAAAAAATATTTTCTGCCGGTTAAGTTTTTGAGGGCTGATTTCTTGTCCTGTGATAAAAAGCCTTCTGTTTCGAGTGCCAAACCTTTCAGGAGAGCATTTTCAGGCTTTTGGCACCATTTTTGAGTGAATTGCCAAAAGTCACATTTTTGCTGAAATTGTTCAAAAAAATATTTTCTGCCGGTTAAGTTATTGAGGGCTGATTTCTTGTCCTGTGATAAAAAGACTTCTGTTTCCATCACCAAAGCTTTCAGGGGAGCATTTTCGAGCTTTTGGTACCATTTTTCAGTGAATTTCCAAAAGTCAGATTTTTGCTGAAATTGTGACCCCGGGGCTTAGGGATTTTTTTCATAAAAATATTTTCTGCCGGTTTAGTTTTTGAGGGCTGATTTCTTGTCCTGTGATAAAAAGCCTTCTGTTTGGAGTGCCAAACCTTTCAGGAGAGCATTTTCAGGCTTTTGGCACCACTTTTGAGTGAATTGCCAAAAGTCAGATTTTTGCTGAAATTGTGACCCCGGGGCTTAGGGATTTTTTCAAAAAAATATTTTCTGCCGGTTAAGTTTTTGAGGGCTGATTTCTTGTGCTGTGATAAAAGCCTTCTGTTTCGAGTGCCAAACCTTTCAGGAGAGCATTTTGAAGCTTTTGGCACCATTTTTGAGTGAATTGCCAAAAGTCAGATTTTTGCTGAAATTGTGACCCCGGGGCTTAGGGATTTTTTCAAAAAAATATTTTCTGCCGGTTAAGTTTTTGAGGGCTGATTTCTTGTGCTGTGATAAAAGCCTTCTGTTTCGAGTGCCAAACCTTTCAGGAGAGCATTTTCAAGCTTTTGGCACCATTTTTGAGTGAATTGCCAAAAGTCAGATTTTTGCTGAAATTGTGACCCTGGGGCTTAGGGATTTTTTCAAAAAAATATTTTCTGCCGGTTAAGTTTTTGAGGGCTGATTTTTTTGTCCTGTAATAAAAGCCTTCTGTTTCGAGTGCCAAACCTTTCAGGAGAGCATTTTCAAGCTTTTGGCACCATTTTTGAGTGAATTGCCAAAAGTCAGATTTTTGCTGAAATTGTGACCCCGGGGCTTAGGGATTTTTTCAAAAAAATATTTTCAGCCGGTTAAGTTTTTGAGGGCTGATTTCTTGTCCTGTGATAAAAAGACTGCTGTTTCCATCGCCAAAGCTTTCAGGGGAGCATTTTCAAGCTTTTGGCACCATTTTTGAGTGAATTGCCAAAAGTCAGATTTTTGCTGAAATTGTGACCCCGGGGCTTAGGGATTTTTTTCAAAAAAATATTTTCTGCCGGTTAAGTTTTTGAGGGCTGATTTCTTGTCCTATGATAAAAAGACTTCTGTTTCCATCGCCAAAGCTTTGAGGGGAGCATTTTCAAGCTTTTGGCACCATTTTTGAGTGAATTGCCAAAAGTCAGATTTTTGCTGAAATTGTGACCCCGGGGCTTAGGGATTTTTTCAAAAAAATATTTTCTGCCGGTTAAGTTTTTGAGGGCTGATTTCTTGTCCTGTGATAAAAAGCCTTCTGTTTCGATTGCCAAACCTTTCAGGAGAGCATTTTCAGGCTTTTGGCACCATTTTTGAGTGAATTGCCAAAAGTCAGATTTTTGCTGAAATTGTGACCCCGGGGCTTAGGGATTTTTTCAAAAAAATATTTTCTGCCGGTTAAGTTTTTGAGGGCTGATTTATTTTCCTTTGATAAAAAGACTTCTGTTTCCATCGCCAAAGCTTTCAGGGGAGCATTTTCAAGCTTTTGGCACCATTTTTGAGTGAATTGCCAAAAGTCAGATTTTTGCTGAAATTGTGACCCCGGGGCTTAGGGATTTTTTCAAAAAAATATTTTCTGCCGGTTAAGTTTTTGAGGGCTGATTTCTTGTCCTGTGATAAAAAGCCTTCTGTTTCGAGTGCCAAACCTTTCAGGAGAGCATTTTCAGGCTTTTGGCACCATTTTTGAGTGAATTGGCAAAAGTCAGATTTTTGCTGAAATTGTGACCCCGGGGCTTAGGGATTTTTTCAAAAAAATATTTTCTGCCGGTTAAGTTATTGAGGGCTGATTTCTTGTGCTGTGATAAAAGCCTTCTGTTTCGAGTGCCAAACCTTTCAGGAGAGCATTTTCAAGCTTTTGGCACCATTTTTGAGTGAATTGCCAAAAGTCAGATTTTTGCTGAAATTGTGACCCCGGGGCTTAGGGATTTTTTCAAAAAAATATTTTCTGCCGGTTAAGTTTTTGAGAGCTGATTTCTTGTCCTGTGATAAAAAGACTTCTGTTTCCATCGCCAAAGCTTTCAGGGGAGCATTTTCAAGCTTTTGGCACCATTTTTGAGTGAATTGCCAAAAGTCAGATTTTTGCTGAAATTGTGACCCCGAGGTTTAGGGATTTTTTCAAAAAAATATTTTCTGCTGGTTAAGTTTTTGAGGGCTGATTTCTTGTGCTGTGATAAAAGCCTTCTGTTTCGAGTGCCAAACCTTTCAGGAGAGCATTTTCAAGCTTTTGGCACCATTTTTGAGTGAATTGCCACATGTCAGATTTTTGCTGAAATTGTGACCCCGGGGCTTAGGGATTTTTTCAAAAAAATATTTTCTGCCGGTTAAGTTTTTGAGGGCTGATTTTTTTGTCCTGTGATAAAAGCCTTCTGTTTCGAGTGCAAACCTTTCAGGAGAGCATTTTCAAGCTTTTGGCACCATTTTTGAGTGAATTGCCAAAAGTCAGATTTTTGCTGAAATTGTTCAAAAAAATATTTTCTGCCGGTTAAGTTATTGAGGGCTGATTTCTTGTCCTGTGATAAAAAGACTTCTGTTTCCATCGCCAAAGCTTTCAGGGGAGCATTTTCAAGCTTTTGGCACCATTTTTGAGTGAATTGCCAAAAGTCAGATTTTTGCTGAAATTGTGACCCCGGGGCTTAGGGATTTTTTCAAAAAAATATTTTCTGCCGGTTAAGTTTTTGAGGGCTGATTTCTTGTCCTGTGATAAAAAGCCTTCTGTTTCGAGTGCCAAACCTTTCAGGATAGCATTTTCAGGCTTTTGGCACCATTTTTGAGTAAATTGGGAAAAGTCAGATTTTTGCTGAAATTGTGACCCCGGGGCTTAGGGATTTTTTCAAAAAAATATTTTCTGCCGGTTAAGTTTTTGAGGGCTGATTTCTTGTCCTGTGATAAAAAGCCTTCTGTTTCGAGTGCCAAACCTTTCAGGAGAGCATTTTCAGGCTTTTGGCACCATTTTTGAGTGAATTGCCAAAAGTCACATTTTTGCTGAAATTGTTCAAAAAAATATTTTCTGCCGGTTAAGTTATTGAGGGCTGATTTCTTGTCCTGTGATAAAAAGACTTCTGTTTCCATCACCAAAGCTTTCAGGGGAGCATTTTCGAGCTTTTGGTACCATTTTTCAGTGAATTTCCAAAAGTCAGATTTTTGCTGAAATTGTGACCCCGGGGCTTAGGGATTTTTTTCATAAAAATATTTTCTGCCGGTTTAGTTTTTGAGGGCTGATTTCTTGTCCTGTGATAAAAAGCCTTCTGTTTGGAGTGCCAAACCTTTCAGGAGAGCATTTTCAGGCTTTTGGCACCACTTTTGAGTGAATTGCCAAAAGTCAGATTTTTGCTGAAATTGTGACCCCGGGGCTTAGGGATTTTTTCAAAAAAATATTTTCTGCCGGTTAAGTTATTGAGGGCTGATTTCTTGTCCTGTGATAAAAAGACTTCTGTTTCCATCGCCAAAGCTTTGAGGGGAACATTTTCAAGCTTTTGGCACCATTTTTGAGTGAATTGCCAAAAGTCAGATTTTTGTTGAAATTGTGACCCCGGGGCTTAGGGATTTTTTCAAAAAAATATTTTCTGCCGGTTAAGTTTTTGAGGGCTGATTTCTTGTGCTGTGATAAAAGCCTTCTGTTTCGAGTGCCAAACCTTTCAGGAGAGCATTTTGAAGCTTTTGGCACCATTTTTGAGTGAATTGCCAAAAGTCAGATTTTTGCTGAAATTGTGACCCCGGGGCTTAGGGATTTTTTCAAAAAAATATTTTCTGCCGGTTAAGTTTTTGAGGGCTGATTTCTTGTGCTGTGATAAAAGCCTTCTGTTTCGAGTGCCAAACCTTTCAGGAGAGCATTTTCAAGCTTTTGGCACCATTTTTGAGTGAATTGCCAAAAGTCAGATTTTTGCTGAAATTGTGACCCTGGGGCTTAGGGATTTTTTCAAAAAAATATTTTCTGCCGGTTAAGTTTTTGAGGGCTGATTTTTTTGTCCTGTAATAAAAGCCTTCTGTTTCGAGTGCCAAACCTTTCAGGAGAGCATTTTCAAGCTTTTGGCACCATTTTTGAGTGAATTGCCAAAAGTCAGATTTTTGCTGAAATTGTGACCCCGGGGCTTAGGGATTTTTTCAAAAAAATATTTTCAGCCGGTTAAGTTTTTGAGGGCTGATTTCTTGTCCTGTGATAAAAAGACTGCTGTTTCCATCGCCAAAGCTTTCAGGGGAGCATTTTCAAGCTTTTGGCACCATTTTTGAGTGAATTGCCAAAAGTCAGATTTTTGCTGAAATTGTGACCCCGGGGCTTAGGGATTTTTTTCAAAAAAATATTTTCTGCCGGTTAAGTTTTTGAGGGCTGATTTCTTGTCCTATGATAAAAAGACTTCTGTTTCCATCGCCAAAGCTTTGAGGGGAGCATTTTCAAGCTTTTGGCACCATTTTTGAGTGAATTGCCAAAAGTCAGATTTTTGCTGAAATTGTGACCCCGGGGCTTAGGGATTTTTTCAAAAAAATATTTTCTGCTGGTTAAGTTTTTGAGGGCTGATTTATTTTCCTTTGATAAAAAGCCTTCTGTTTCGAGTGCCAAACCTTTCAGGGGAGCATTTTCAGGCTTTTGTCACCATTTTTGAGTGAATTGCCAAAAGTCAGATTTTTGCTGAAATTGTGACCCCGGGGCTTAGGGATTTTTTCAAAAAAATATTTTCTGCCGGTTAAGTTTTTGAGGGCTGATTTCTTGTCCTGTGATAAAAAGCCTTTTGCTTCGACTTCCAAACCTTTCAGGAGAGCATTTTCAACCTTTTGGCACCATTTTTGAGTTAATTGCCAAAAGTCAGATTTTTGCTGAAATTGTGACCCCGGGCTTAGGGATTTTTTCAAAAAAATATTTTCTGCCGGTTCTTGTCCTGTGATAAAAAGCCTTCTGTTTCGAGTGCCAAACCTTTCAGGGGAGCATTTTCAAGCTTTTGGCACCATTTTTGAGTGAATTGCCAAAAGTCAGATTTTTGCTCAAATTGTGACCCCGGGGCTTAGGGATTTTTTCAAAAAAATATTTTCTGCTGGTTAAGTTTTTGAGGGCTGTTTTCTTGTCCTGTGATAAAAAGCATTCTGTTCCGAGTGCCAAACCTTTCAGGAGAGCATTTTCAAGCTTTTGGCACCATTTTTGAGTGAATTGCCAAAAGTCAGATTTTTGATGAAATTGTGACCCCGGGGCTTAGGGATTTTTTCAAAAAAATATTTTCTGCCGCTTAGGTTTTTGAGGGCTGATTTCTTGTTATTTGATAAAAAGACTTCTGTTTCCATCGCCAAAGCTTTCAGGGGAGCATTTTCAAGGTTTTGGCACCATTTTTGAGTGAATTGCCAAAAGTCAGATTTTTGCTGAAATTGTGACCCCGGGGCTTAGGGATTGTTTCAAAAAAATATTTTCTGCCAGTTAAGTTTTTGAGGGCTGATTTCTTGTCCTGTAAAAAAAAACACTTCTGTTTCGAGTGCCAAACCTTTCAGGAGAGCATTTTCAGGCTTTTGGCACCATTTTTGAGTGAATTGCCAAAAGTCAGATTTTTGCTGAAATTGTGACCCTGGGGCTTAGGGATTTTTTCAAAAAAATATTTTCTGCCGGTTCTTGTCCTGTGATAAAAAGCCTTCTGTTTCGAGTGCCAAACCTTTCAGGGGAGCATTTTCAAGCTTTTGGCACCATTTTTGAGTGAATTGCCAAAAGTCAGATTTTTGCTGAAATTGTGACCCCGGGGCTTAGGGATTTTTTCAAAAAAATATTTTCTGCCGGTTAAGTTTTTGAGGGCTGATTTCTTGTCCTGTGATAAAAAGCCTTCTGTTTCGATTGCCAAACCTTTCAGGAGAGCATTTTCAGGCTTTTGGCACCATTTTTGAGTGAATTGCCAAAAGTCAGATTTTTGCTGAAATTGTGACCCCGGGGCTTAGGGATTTTTTCAAAAAAATATTTTCTGCCGGTTAAGTTTTTGAGGGCTGATTTATTTTCCTTTGATAAAAAGACTTCTGTTTCCATCGCCAAAGCTTTCAGGGGAGCATTTGCAAGCTTTTGGCACCATTTTTGAGTGAATTGCCAAAAGTCAGATTTTTGCTCAAATTGTGACCCCGGGGCTTAGGGATTTTTTCAAAAAAATATTTTCTGCTGGTTAAGTTTTTGAGGGCTGTTTTCTTGTCCTGTGATAAAAAGCATTCTGTTTCGAGTGCCAAACCTTTCAGGAGAGCATTTTCAAGCTTTTGGCACCATTTTTGAGTGAATTGCCAAAAGTCAGATTTTTGCTGAAATTGTGACCCCGGGGCTTAGGGATTTTTTCAAAAAAATATTTTCTGCCGCTTAGGTTTTTGAGGGCTGATTTCTTGTTATTTGATAAAAAGACTTCTGTTTCCATCGCCAAAGCTTTCAGGGGAGCATTTTCAAGGTTTTGGCACCATTTTTGAGTGAATTGCCAAAAGTCAGATTTTTGCTGAAATTGTGACCCCGGGGCTTAGGGATTTTTTCAAAAAAATATTTTCTGCCAGTTAAGTTTTTGAGGGCTGATTTCTTGTCCTGTGATAAAAAGCCTTCTGTTTCGAGTGCCAAACCTTTCAGGAGAGCATTTTCAGGCTTTTGGCACCATTTTTGAGTGAATTGCCAAAAGTCAGATTTTTGCTGAAATTGTGACCCTGGGGCTTAGGGATTTTTTCAAAAAAATATTTTCTGCCGGTTCTTGTCCTGTGATAAAAAGCCTTCTGTTTCGAGTGCCAAACCTTTCAGGGGAGCATTTTCAAGCTTTTGGCACCATTTTTGAGTGAATTGCCAAAAGTCAGATTTTTGCTGAAATTGTGACCCCGGGGCTTAGGGATTTTTTCAAAAAAATATTTTCTGCCGGTTAAGTTTTTGAGGGCTGATTTCTTGTCCTGTGATAAAAAGCCTTCTGTTTCGATTGCCAAACCTTTCAGGAGAGCATTTTCAGGCTTTTGGCACCATTTTTGAGTGAATTGCCAAAAGTCAGATTTTTGCTGAAATTGTGACCCCGGGGCTTAGGGATTTTTTCAAAAAAATATTTTCTGCCGGTTAAGTTTTTGAGGGCTGATTTATTTTCCTTTGATAAAAAGACTTCTGTTTCCATCGCCAAAGCTTTCAGGGGAGCATTTTCAAGCTTTTGGCACCATTTTTGAGTGAATTGCCAAAAGTCAGATTTTTGCTGAAATTGTGACCCCGGGGCTTAGGGATTTTTTCAAAAAAATATTTTCTGCTGGTTAAGTTTTTGAGGGCTGATTTCTTGTCCTGTGATAAAAAGCCTTCTATTTCGAGTGCCAAACCTTTCAGGAGAGCATTTTCAGGCTTTTGGCACCATTTTTGAGTGAATTGCCAAAAGTCAGATTTTTGCTGAAATTGTGACCCCGGGGCTTAGGGATTTTTTCAAAAAAATATTTTCTGCCGGTTAAGTTTTTGAGGGCTGATTTCTTGTCCTGTGATAAAAAGCCTTTTGCTTCGACTTCCAAACCTTTCAGGAGAGCATTTTCAACCTTTTGGCACCATTTTTGAGTGAATTGCCAAAAGTCAGATTTTTGCTCAAATTGTGACCCCGGGGCTTAGGGATTTTTTCAAAAAAATATTTTCTGCCGGTTAAGTTTTTGAGGGCTGTTTTCTTGTCCTGTGATAAAAAGCATTCTGTTTCGAGTGCCAAACCTTTCAGGAGAGCATTTTCAAGCTTTTGGCACCATTTTTGAGTGAATTGCCAAAAGTCAGATTTTTGCTGAAATTGTGACCCCGGGGCTTAGGGATTTTTTCAAAAAAATATTTTCTGCCGCTTAGGTTTTTGAGGGCTGATTTCTTGTTATTTGATAAAAAGACTTCTGTTTCCATCGCCAAATCTTTCAGGGGAGCATTTTCAAGCTTTTGGCACCATTTTTGAGTGAATTGCCAAAAGTCAGATTTTTGCTGAAATTGTGACCCCGGGGCTTAGGGATTTTTTCAAAAAAATATTTTCTGCCGGTTAATTTTTTGAGGGCTGATTTCTAGTCCTGTGATAAAAAGCCTTCTGTTTCGAGTGCCAAACCTTTCAGGAGAGCATTTTCAGGCTTTTGGCACCATTTTTGAGTGAATTGCCAAAAGTCAGATTTTTGCTGAAATTGTGACCCCGGGGCTTAGGGATTTTTTCAAAAAAATATTTTCTGCCGGTTAAGTTTTTGAGGGCTGATTTCTTGTCCTGTGATAAAAAGCCTTCTGTTTCGAGTGCCAAACCTTTCAGGAGAGCATTTTCAGGCTTTTGGCACCATTTTTGAGTGAATTGCCAAAAGTCAGATTTTTGCTGAAATTGTGACCCCGGGGCTTAGGGATTTTTTCAAAAAAATATTTTCTGCCGGTTAAGTTTTTGAGGGCTGATTTCTTGTGCTGTGATAAAAAGCCTTCTGTTTCGAGTGCCAAACCTTTCAGGAGAGCATTTTCAAGCTTTTGGCACCATTTTTGAGTGAATTGCCAAAAGTCAGATTTTTGCTGAAATTGTGACCCCGGGGCTTAGGGATTTTTTCAAAAAAATATTTTCTGCCGGTTAAGTTTTTGAGGGCTGATTTCTTGTCCTGTGATAAAAAGCCTTCTGTTTCGAGTGCCAAACCTTTCAGGAGAGCATTTTCAGGCTTTTGGCACCATTTTTGAGTGAATTGCCAAAAGTCAGATTTTTGCTGAAATTGTTCAAAAAAATATTTTCTGCCGGTTAAGTTATTGAGGGCTGATTTCTTGTCCTGTGATAAAAAGACTTCTGTTTCCATCGCCAAAGCTTTCAGGGGAGCATTTTCGAGCTTTTGGCACCATTTTTGAGTGAATTGCCAAAAGTCAGATTTTTGCTGAAATTGTGACCCCGGGGCTTAGGGATTTTTTTCAAAAAAATATTTTCTGCCGGTTAAGTTTTTGAGGGCTGATTTCTTGTCCTGTGATAAAAAGCCTTCTGTTACGAGTGCCAAACCTTTCAGGAGAGCATATTCAAGCATTTGGCACCATTTTTGAGTGAATTGCCAAAAGTCAGATTTTTGCTGAAATTGTGACCCCGGGGCTTAGGGATTTTTTCAAAAAAATATTTTCTGCCGGTTAAGTTTTTGAGGGCTGATTTCTTGTCCTGTGATAAAAAGCCTTCTGTTTCGAGTGCCAACCTTTTCAGGAGAGCATTTTCAGGCTTTTGGCACCATTTTTGAGTGAATTGCCAAAAGTCAGATTTTTGCTGAAATTGTTCAAAAAAATATTTTCTGCCGGTTAAGTTATTGAGGGCTGATTTCTTGTCCTGTGATAAAAAGACTTCCGTTTCCATCGCCAAAGCTTTCAGGGGAGCATTTTCGAGCTTTTGGCACCATTTTTGAGTGAATTGCCAAAAGTCAGTTTTTTGCTGAAATTGTGTCCCCGGGGCTTAGGGATTTTTTTCAAAAAAATATTTTCTGCCGGTTAAGTTTTTGAGGGCTGATTTCTTGTCCTGTGATAAAAAGACTTCTGTTTCCATCGCCAAAGCTTTGAGGGGAGCATTTTCAAGCTTTTGGCACCATTTTTGAGTGAATTGCCAAAAGTCAGATTTTTGCTGAAATTGTGACCCCGGGGCTTAGGGATTTTTTCAAAAAAATATTTTCTGCCGGTTAAGTTTTTGAGGGCTGATTTCTTGTCCTGTGATAAAAAGCCTTCTGTTTCGAGTGCCAAACCTTTCAGGAGAGCATTTTCAGGCTTTTGGCACCATTTTTGAGTGAATTGCCAAAAGTCAGATTTTTGCTGAAATTGTGACCCCGGGGCTTAGGGATTTTTTCAAAAAAATATTTTCTGCCGGTTAAGTTTTTGAGGGCTGATTTCTTGTGCTGTGATAAAAGCCTTCTGTTTCGAGTGCCAAACCTTTCAGGAGAGCATTTTCAAGCTTTTGGAACCATTTTTGAGTGAATTGCCAAAAGTCAGATTTTTGCTGAAATTGTGACCCCGGGGCTTAGGGATTTTTTCAAAAAAATATTTTCTGCCGGTTAAGTTTTTGAGGGCTGATTTCTTGTCCTGTGATAAAAAGACTTCTGTTTCCATCGCCAAAGCTTTCAGGGGAGCATTTTCAAGCTTTTGGCACCATTTTTGAGTGAATTGCCAAAAGTCAGATTTTTGCTGAAATTGTGACCCTGGGGCTTAGGGATTTTTTCAAAAAAATATTTTCTGCCGGTTAAGTTTTTGAGGGCTGATTTCTTGTGCTGTGATAAAAGCCTTCTGTTTCGAGTGCCAAACCTTTCAGGAGAGCATTTTCAAGCTTTTGGCACCATTTTTGAGTGAATTGCCAAAAGTCAGATTTTTGCTGAAATTGTGACCCCGGGGCTTAGGGATTTTTTCAAAAAAATATTTTCTGCCGGTTAAGTTTTTGAGGGCTGATTTCTTGTCCTGTGATAAAAAGCCTTCTGTTTCGAGTGCTAAACCTTTCAGGAGAGCATTTTCAGGCTTTTGGCACCATTTTTGAGTGAATTGCCAAAAGTCAGATTTTTGCTGAAATTGTTCAAAAACATCTTTTCTGCCGGTTAAGTTATTGAGGGCTGATTTCTTGTCCTGTGATAAAAAGACTTCTGTTTCCATCGCCAAAGCTTTCAGGGGAGCATTTTCGAGCTTTTGGCACCATTTTTGAGTGAATTGCCAAAAGTCAGATTTTTGCTGAAATTGTTCAAAAAAATATTTTCTGCCGGTTAAGTTTTTGAGGGCTGATTTCTTGTCCTGTGATAAAAGCCTTCTGTTTCGAGTGCCAAACCTTTCAGGAGAGCATTTACAGGCTTTTGGCACCATTTTTGAGTGAATTGCCAAAAGTCAGATTTTTGCTGAAATTGTGACCCCGGGGCTTAGGGATTTTTTCAAAAAAATATTTTCTGCCGGTTAAGTTTTTGAGGGCTGATTTTTTTGTCCGGTAATAAAAGCCTTCTGTTTCGAGTGCCAAACCTTTCAGGAGAGCATTTTCAAGCTTTTGGCACCATTTTTGAGTGAATTGCCAAAAGTCAGATTTTTGCTGAAATTGTGACCCTTGGGCTTAGGGATTTTTTCAAAAAAATATTTTCTGCCGGTTAAGTTTTTGAGGGCTGATTTCTTGTCCTGTGATAAAAAGACTTCTGTTTCCATCGCCAAAGCTTTGAGGGGAGCATTTTCAAGCTTTTGGCACCATTTTTGAGTGAATTGCCAAAAGTCAGATTTTTGCTGAAATTGTGACCCCGGGGCTTAGGGATTTTTTTCAAAAAAATATTTTCTCCCGGTTTAGTTTTTTAGGGCTGATTTCTTGTCCTGTGATAAAAAGCCTTCTGTTTCGAGTGCCAAACCTTTCAGGAGAGCATTTTCAAGCATTTGGCACCATTTTTGAGTGAATTGCCAAAAGTCAGATTTTTGCTGAAATTGTGACCCCGGGGCTTAGGGATTTTTTCAAAAAAATATTTTCTGCCGGTTAAGTTTTTGAGGGCTGATTTCTTGTCCTGTGATAAAAAGCCTTCTGTTTCTAGTGCCAAACCTTTCAGGAGAGCATTTTCAGGCTTTTGGCACCATTTTTGAGTGAATTGGCAAAAGTCAGATTTTTGCTGAAATTGTGACCCCGGGGCTTAGGGATTTTTTTCAAAAAAATATTTTCTGCCGGTTTAGTTTTTGAGGGCTGATTTCTTGTCCTGTGATAAAAAGCCTTCTGTTTCGAGTGCCAAACCTTTCAGGAGAGCATTTTCAAGCATTTGGCACCATTTTTGAGTGAATTGCCAAAAGTCAGATTTTTGCTGAAATTGTTCAAAAAAATCTTTTCTGCCGGTTAAGTTATTGAGGGCTGATTTCTTGTCCTGTGATAAAAAGACTTCTGTTTCCATCGCCAAAGCTTTCAGGGGAGCATTTTCGAGCTTTTGGCACCATTTTTGAGTGAATTGCCAAAAGTCAGATTTTTGCTGAAATTGTTCAAAAAAATATTTTCTGCCGGTTAAGTTTTTGAGGGCTGATTTCTTGTCCTGTGATAAAAGCCTTCTGTTTCGAGTGCCAAACCTTTCAGGAGAGCATTTTCAGGCTTTTGGCACCATTTTTGAGTGAATTGGCAAAAGTCAGATTTTTGCTGAAATTGTGACCCCGGGGCTTAGGGATTTTTTCAAAAAAATATTTTCTGCCGGTTAAGTTTTTGAGGGCTGATTTCTTGTGCTGTGATAAAAGCCTTCTGTTTCGAGTGCCAAACCTTTCAGGATAGCATTTTCAAGCTTTTGGCACCATTTTTGAGTGAATTGCCAAAAGTCAGATTTTTGCTGAAATTGTGACCCCGGGGCTTAGGGATTTTTTCAAAAAAATATTTTCTGCCGGTTAAGTTTTTGAGGGCTGATTTTTTTGTCCGGTAATAAAAGCCTTCTGTTTCGAGTGCCAAACCTTTTAGGAGAGCATTTTCAAGCTTTTGGCACCATTTTTGAGTGAATTGCCAAAAGTCAGATTTTTGCTGAAATTGTGACCCCTGGGCTTAGGGATTTTTTCAAAAAAATATTTTCTGCCGGTTAAGTTTTTGAGGGCTGATTTTTTGTCCTGTGATAAAAAGACTTCTGTTTCCATCGCCAAAGCTTTCAGGGGAGCATTTTCAAGCTTTTGGCACCATTTTTGAGTGAATTGCCAAAAGTCAGATTTTTGCTGAAATTGTGACCCTGGGGCTTAGTGATTTTTTCAAAAAAATATTTTCTGCCGGTTAAGTTTTTGAGGGCTGATTTCTTGTGCTGTGATAAAAGCCTTCTGTTTCGAGTGCCAAACCTTTCAGGAGAGCATTTTCAAGCATTTGGCACCATTTTTGAGTGAATTGCCAAAAGTCAGATTTTTGCTGAAATTGTGACCCCGGGGCTTAGGGATTTTTTTCAAAAAAATATTTTCTGCCGGTTTAGTTCTTGAGGGCTGATTTCTTGTCCTGTGATAAAAAGCCTTCTGTTTCGAGTGCCAAACCTTTCAGGAGAGCATTTTGAAGCATTTGGCACCATTTTTGAGTGAATTGCCAAAAGTCAGATTTTTGCTGAAATTGTGACCCCGGGGCTTAGGGATTTTTTCAAAAAAATATTTTCTGCCGGTTAAGTTTTTGAGGGCTGATTTCTTGTCCTGTGATAAAAAGCCTTCTGTTTCGAGTGCCAAACCTTTCAGGAGAGCATTTTCAGGCTTTTGGCACCATTTTTGAGTGAATTGCCAAAAGTCAGATTTTTGCTGAAATTGTTCAAAAAAATCCTTTCTGCCAGTTAAGTTATTGAGGGCTGATTTCTTGTCCTGTGATAAAAAGAATTCTGTTTCCATCGCCAAAGCTTTCAGGGGAGCATTTTCGAGCTTTTGGCACCATTTTTGAGTGAATTGCCAAAAGTCAGATTTTTGCTGAAATTGTGACCCCGGGGCTGAGGGATTTTTTTGAAAAAAATATTTTCTGCCGGTTAAGTTTTTGAGGGCTGATTTCTTGTCCTGTGAAAAAAAGACTTCTGTTTCCATCGCCAAAGCTTTGAGGGGAGCATTTTCAAGCTTTTGGCACCATTTTTGAGTGAATTGCCAAAAGTCAGATTTTTGCTGAAATTGTGACCCCGGGGCTTAGGGATTTTTTCAAAAAAATATTTTCTGCCGGTTAAGTTTTTGAGGGCTGATTTCTTGTCCTGTGATAAAAAGCCTTCTGTTTCGAGTGCCAAACCTTTCAGGAGAGCATTTTCAGGCTTTTGGCACCATTTTTGAGTGAATTGGCAAAAGTCAGATTTTTGCTGAAATTGTGACCCCGGGGCTTAGGGATTTTTTCAAAAAAATATTTTCTGCGGGTTAAGCTTTTGAGGGCTGATTTTTTTGTCCGGTAATAAAAGCCTTCTGTTTCGAGTGCCAAACCTTTCAGGAGAGCATTTTCAAGCTTTTGGCACCATTTTTGAGTGAATTGCCAAAAGTCAGATTTTTGCTGAAATTGTGACCCCTGGGCTTAGGGATTTTTTCAAAAAAATATTTTCTGCCGGTTAAGTTTTTGAGGGCTGATTTCTTGTCCTGTGATAAAAAGACTTCTGTTTCCATCGCCAAAGCTTTGAGGGGAGCATTTTCAAGCTTTTGGCACCATTTTTGAGTGAATTGCCAAAAGTCAGATTTTTGCTGAAATTGTGACCCCGGGGCTTAGGGATTTTTTTCAAAAAAATATTTTCTCCCGGTTTAGTTTTTTAGGGCTGATTTCTTGTCCTGTGATAAAAAGCCTTCTGTTTCGAGTGCCAAACCTTTCAGGAGAGCATTTTCAAGCATTTGGCACCATTTTTGAGTGAATTGCCAAAAGTCAGATTTTTGCTGAAATTGTGACCCCGGGGCTTAGGGATTTTTTCAAAAAAATATTTTCTGCCGGTTAAGTTTTTGAGGGCTGATTTCTTGTCCTGTGATAAAAAGCCTTCTGTTTCTAGTGCCAAACCTTTCAGGAGAGCATTTTCAGGCTTTTGGCACCATTTTTGAGTGAATTGGCAAAAGTCAGATTTTTTGCTGAAATTGTGACCCCGGGGCTTAGGGATTTTTTTCAAAAAAATATTTTCTGCCGGTTTAGTTTTTGAGGGCTGATTTCTTGTCCTGTGATAAAAAGCCTTCTGTTTCGAGTGCCAAACCTTTCAGGAGAGCATTTTCAAGCATTTGGCACCATTTTTGAGTGAATTGCCAAAAGTCAGATTTTTGCTGAAATTGTTCAAATAATCTTTTCTGCCGGTTAAGTTATTGAGGGCTGATTTCTTGTCCTGTGATAAAAAGACTTCTGTTTCCATCGCCAAAGCTTTCAGGGGAGCATTTTCGAGCTTTTGGCACCATTTTTGAGTGAATTGCCAAAAGTCAGATTTTTGCTGAAATTGTTCAAAAAAATATTTTCTGCCGGTTAAGTTTTTGAGGGCTGATTTCTTGTCCTGTGATAAAAGCCTTCTGTTTCGAGTGCCAAACCTTTCAGGAGAGCATTTTCAGGCTTTTGGCACCATTTTTGAGTGAATTGGCAAAAGTCAGATTTTTGCTGAAATTGTGACCCCGGGGCTTAGGGATTTTTTCAAAAAAATATTTTCTGCCGGTTAAGTTTTTGAGGGCTGATTTTTTTGTCCGGTAATAAAAGCCTTCTGTTTCGAGTGCCAAACCTTTCAGGAGAGCATTTTCAAGCTTTTGGCACCATTTTTGAGTGAATTGCCAAAAGTCAGATTTTTGCTGAAATTGTGACCCCTGGGCTTAGGGATTTTTTCAAAAAAATATTTTCTGCCGGTTAAGTTTTTGAGGGCTGATTTTTTGTCCTGTGATAAAAAGACTTCTGTTTCCATCGCCAAAGCTTTCAGGGGAGCATTTTCAAGCTTTTGGCACCATTTTTGAGTGAATTGCCAAAAGTCAGATTTTTGCTGAAATTGTGACCCTGGGGCTTAGGGATTTTTTCAAAAAAATATTTTCTGCCGGTTAAGTTTTTGAGGGCTGATTTCTTGTGCTGTGATAAAAGCCTTCTGTTTCGAGTGCCAAACCTTTCAGGAGAGCATTTTCAAGCATTTGGCACCATTTTTGAGTGAATTGCCAAAAGTCAGATTTTTGCTGAAATTGTGACCCCGGGGCTTAGGGATTTTTTTCAAAAAAATATTTTCTGCCGGTTTAGTTCTTGAGGGCTGATTTCTTGTCCTGTGATAAAAAGCCTTCTGTTTCGAGTGCCAAACCTTTCAGGAGAGCATTTTGAAGCATTTGGCACCATTTTTGAGTGAATTGCCAAAAGTCAGGTTTTTGCTGAAATTGTGACCCCGGGGCTTAGGGATTTTTTCAAAAAAATATTTTCTGCCGGTTAAGTTTTTGAGGGCTGATTTCTTGTCCTGTGATAAAAAGCCTTCTGTTTCGAGTGCCAAACCTTTCAGGAGAGCATTTTCAGGCTTTTGGCACCATTTTTGAGTGAATTGCCAAAAGTCAGATTTTTGCTGAAATTGTTCAAAAAAATCCTTTCTGCCGGTTAAGTTTTTGAGGGCTGATTTCTTGTCCTGTGATAAAAAGACTTCTGTTTCCATCGCCAAAGCTTTGAGGGGAGCATTTTCGAGCTTTTGGCACCATTTTTGAGTGAATTGCCAAAAGTCAGATTTTTGCTGAAATTGTGACCCCGGGGCTTAGGGATTTTTTCAAAAAAATATTTTCTGCCGGTTAAGTTTTTGAGGGCTGATTTCTTGTCCTGTGATAAAAAGCCTTCTGTTTCGAGTGCCAAACCTTTCAGGAGAGCATTTTCAGGCTTTTGGCACCATTTTTGAGTGAATTGGCAAAAGTCAGATTTTTGCTGAAATTGTGACCCCGGGGCTTAGGGATTTTTTCAAAAAAATATTTTCTGCCGGTTAAGTTTTTGAGGGCTGATTTCTTGTGCTGTGATAAAAGCCTTCTGTTTCGAGTGCCAAACCTTTCAGGAGAGCATTTTGAAGCTTTTGGCACCATTTTTGAGTGAATTGCCAAAAGTCAGATTTTTGCTGAAATTGTGACCCCGGGGCTTAGGGATTTTTTCAAAAAAATATTTTCTGCCGGTTAAGTTTTTGAGGGCTGATTTCTTGTGCTGTGATAAAAGCCTTCTGTTTCGAGTGCCAAACCTTTCAGGAGAGCATATTCAAGCTTTTGGCACCATTTTTGAGTGAATTGCCAAAAGTCAGATTTTTGCTGAAATTGTGACCCCGGGGCTTAGGGATTTTTTCAAAAAAATATTTTCTGCCGGTTAAGTTTTTGAGGGCTGATTTTTTTGTCCTGTAATAAAAGCCTTCTTTTTCGAGTGCCAAACCTTTCAGGAGAGCATTTTCAAGCTTTTGGCACCATTTTTGAGTGAATTGCCAAAAGTCAGATTTTTGCTGAAATTGTGACCCCGGGGCTTAGGGATTTTTTCAAAAAAATATTTTCTGCCGGTTAAGTTTTTGAGGGCTGATTTCTTGTCCTGTGATAAAAAGACTTCTGTTTCCATCGCCAAAGCTTTCAGGGGAGCATTTCAAGCTTTTGGCACCATTTTTGAGTGAATTGCCAAAAGTCAGATTTTTGCTGAAATTGTGACCCTGGGGCTTAGGGATTTTTTCAAAAAAATATTTTCTGCCGGTTAAGTTTTTGAGGGCTGATTTCTTGTGCTGTGATAAAAAGCCTTCTGTTTCGAGTGCCAAACCTTTCAGGAGAGCATTTTGAAGCATTTGGCACCATTTTTGAGTGAATTGCCAAAAGTCAGATTTTTGCTGAAATTGTGACCCCGGGGCTTAGGGATTTTTTCAAAAAAATATTTTCTGCCGGTTAAGTTTTTGAGGGCTGATTTCTTGTCCTGTGATAAAAAGCCTTCTGTTTCGAGTGCCAAACCTTTCAGGAGAGCATTTTCAGGCTTTTGGCACCATTTTTGAGTGAATTGCCAAAAGTCAGATTTTTGCTGAAATTGTTCAAAAAAATCCTTTCTGCCGGTTAAGTTATTGAGGGCTGATTTCTTGTCCTGTGATAAAAAGACTTCTGTTTCCATCGCCAAAGCTTTCAGGGGAGCATTTTCGAGCTTTTGGCACCATTTTTGAGTGAATTGCCAAAAGTCAGATTTTTGCTGAAATTGTGACCCCGGGGCTTAGGGATTTTTTTCAAAAAAATATTTTCTGCCGGTTAAGTTTTTGAGGGCTGATTTCTTGTCCTGTGATAAAAAGACTTCTGTTTCCATCGCCAAAGCTTTGAGGGGAGCATTTTCAAGCTTTTGGCACCATTTTTGAGTGAATTGCCAAAAGTCAGGTTTTTGCTGAAATTGTGACCCCGGGGCTTAGGGATTTTTTCAAAAAAATATTTTCTGCCGGTTAAGTTTTTGAGGGCTGATTTCTTGTCCTGTGATATAAAGCCTTCTGTTTCGAGTGCCAAACCTTTCAGGAGAGCATTTTCAGGCTTTTGGCACCATTTTTGAGTGAATTGCCAAAAGTCAGATTTTTGCTGAAATTGTTCAAAAAAATATTTTCTGCCGGTTAAGTTATTGAGGGCTGATTTCTTGTCCTGTGATAAAAAGACTTCTGTTTCCATCGCCAAAGCTTTGAGGGGAGCATTTTCAAGCTTTTGGCACCATTTTTGAGTGAATTGCCAAAAGTCAGATTTTTGCTGAAATTGTGACCCCGGGGCTTAGGGATTTTTTCAAAAAAATATTTTCTGCCGGTTAAGTTTTTGAGGGCTGATTTCTTGTCCTGTGATAAAAAGCCTTCTGTTTCGAGTGCCAAACCTTTCAGGAGAGCATTTTCAGGCTTTTGGCACCATTTTTGAGTGAATTGGCAAAAGTCAGATTTTTGCTGAAATTGTGACCCCGGGGCTTAGGGATTTTTTCAAAAAAATATTTTCTGCCGGTTAAGTTTTTGAGGGCTGATTTCTTGTGCTGTGATAAAAGCCTTCTGTTTCGAGTGCCAAACCTTTCAGGAGAGCATTTTGAAGCTTTTGGCACCATTTTTGAGTGAATTGCCAAAAGTCAGATTTTTTGCTGAAATTGTGACCCCGGGGCTTAGGGATTTTTTCAAAAAAATATTTTCTGCCGGTTAAGTTTTTGAGGGCTGATTTCTTGTGCTGTGATAAAAGCCTTCTGTTTCGAGTGCCAAACCTTTCAGGAGAGCATATTCAAGCTTTTGGCACCATTTTTGAGTGAATTGCCAAAAGTCAGATTTTTGCTGAAATTGTGACCCCGGGGCTTAGGGATTTTTTCAAAAAAATATTTTCTGCCGGTTAAGTTTTTGAGGGCTGATTTTTTTGTCCTGTAATAAAAGCCTTCTGTTTCGAGTGCCAAACCTTTCAGGAGAGCATTTTCAAGCTTTTGGCACCATTTTTGAGTGAATTGCCAAAAGTCAGATTTTTGCTGAAATTGTGACCCCGGGGCTTAGGGATTTTTTCAAAAAAATATTTTCTGCCGGTTAAGTTTTTGAGGGCTGATTTCTTGTCCTGTGATAAAAAGACTTCTGTTTCCATCGCCAAAGCTTTCAGGGGAGCATTTTCAAGCTTTTGGCACCATTTTTGAGTGAATTGCCAAAAGTCAGATTTTTGCTGAAATTGTGACCCTGGGGCTTAGGGATTTTTTCAAAAAAATATTTTCTGCCGGTTAAGTTTTTGAGGGCTGATTTCTTGTGCTGTGATAAAAAGCCTTCTGTTTCGGGTGCCAAACCTTTCAGGAGAGCATTTTGAAGCATTTGGCACCATTTTTGAGTGAATTGCCAAAAGTCAGATTTTTGCTGAAATTGTGACCCCGGGGCTTAGGGATTTTTTCAAAAAAATATTTTCTGCCGGTTAAGTTTTTGAGGGCTGATTTCTTGTCCTGTGATAAAAAGCCTTCTGTTTCGAGTGCCAAACCTTTCAGGAGAGCATTTTCAGGCTTTTGGCACCATTTTTGAGTGAATTGCCAAAAGTCAGATTTTTGCTGAAATTGTTCAAAAAAATCCTTTCTGCCGGTTAAGTTATTGAGGGCTGATTTCTTGTCCTGTGATAAAAAGACTTCTGTTTCCATCGCCAAAGCTTTCAGGGGAGCATTTTCGAGCTTTTGGCACCATTTTTGAGTGAATTGCCAAAAGTCAGATTTTTGCTGAAATTGTGACCCCGGGGCTTAGGGATTTTTTTCAAAAAAATATTTTCTGCCGGTTAAGTTTTTGAGGGCTGATTTCTTGTCCTGTGATAAAAAGACTTCTGTTTCCATCGCCAAAGCTTTGAGGGGAGCATTTTCAAGCTTTTGGCACCATTTTTGAGTGAATTGCCAAAAGTCAGATTTTTGCTGAAATTGTGACCCCGGGGCTTAGGCATTTTTTTCAAAAAAATATTTTCTGCCGGTTTAGTTTTTGAGGGCTGATTTCTTGTCCTGTGATAAAAAGCCTTCTGTTTCGAGTGCCAAACCTTTCAGGAGAGCATTTTCAAGCATTTGGCACCATTTTTGAGTGAATTGCCAAAAGTCAGATTTTTGCTGAAATTGTTCAAAAAAATCTTTTCTGCCGGTTAAGTTATTGAGGGCTGATTTCTTGTCCTGTGATAAAAAGACTTCTGTTTCCATCGCCAAAGCTTTCAGGGGAGCATTTTCGAGCTTTTGGCACCATTTTTGAGTGAATTGCCAAAAGTCAGATTTTTGCTGAAATTGTTCAAAAAAATATTTTCTGCCGGTTAAGTTTTTGAGGGCTGATTTCTTGTCCTGTGATAAAAGCCTTCTGTTTCGAGTGCCAAACCTTTCAGGAGAGCATTTTCAGGCTTTTGGCACCATTTTTGAGTGAATTGGCAAAAGTCAGATTTTTGCTGAAATTGTGACCCCGGGGCTTAGGGATTTTTTCAAAAAAATATTTTCTGCCGGTTAAGTTTTTGAGGGCTGATTTCTTTTGCTGTGATAAAAGCCTTCTGTTTCGAGTGCCAAACCTTTCAGGATAGCATTTTCAAGCTTTTGGCACCATTTTTGAGTGAATTGCCAAAAGTCAGATTTTTGCTGAAATTGTGACCCCGGGGCTTAGGGATTTTTTTCAAAAAAATATTTTCTCCCGGTTTAGTTTTTTAGGGCTGATTTCTTGTCCTGTGATAAAAAGCCTTCTGTTTCGAGTGCCAAACCTTTCAGGAGAGCATTTTCAAGCTTTTGGCACCATTTTTGAGTGAATTGCCAAAAGTCAGATTTTTGCTGAAATTGTGACCCCTGGGCTTAGGGATTTTTTCAAAAAAATATTTTCTGCCGGTTAAGTTTTTGAGGGCTGATTTCTTGTCCTGTGATAAAAAGACTTCTGTTTCCATCGCCAAAGCTTTGAGGGGAGCATTTTCAAGCTTTTGGCACCATTTTTGAGTGAATTGCCAAAAGTCAGATTTTTGCTGAAATTGTGACCCCGGGGCTTAGGGATTTTTTCAAAAAAATATTTTCTGCCGGTTAAGTTTTTGAGGGCTGATTTCTTGTCCTGTGATAAAAAGCCTTCTGTTTCTAGTGCCAAACCTTTCAGGAGAGCATTTTCAGGCTTTTGGCACCATTTTTGAGTGAATTGGCAAAAGTCAGATTTTTGCTGAAATTGTGACCCCGGGGCTTAGGGATTTTTTTCAAAAAAATATTTTCTGCCGGTTTAGTTTTTGAGGCCTGATTTCTTGTCCTGTGATAAAAAGCCTTCTGTTTCGAGTGCCAACCCTTTCAGGAGAGCATTTTCAAGCATTTGGCACCATTTTTGAGTGAATTGCCAAAAGTCAGATTTTTGCTGAAATTGTTCAAAAAAATCTTTTATGCCGGTTAAGTTATTGAGGGCTGATTTCTTGTCCTGTGATAAAAAGACTTCTGTTTCCATCGCCAAAGCTTTCAGGGGAGCATTTTCGAGCTTTTGGCACCATTTTTGAGTGAATTGCCAAAAGTCAGATTTTTGCTGAAATTGTTCAAAAAAATATTTTCTGCCGGTTAAGTTTTTGAGGGCTGATTTCTTGTCCTGTGATAAAAGCCTTCTGTTTCGAGTGCCAAACCTTTCAGGAGAGCATTTTCAGGCTTTTGGCACCATTTTTGAGTGAATTGCCAAAAGTCAGATTTTTGCTGAAATTGTGACCCCGGGGCTTAGGGATTTTTTCAAAAAAATATTTTCTGCCGGTTAAGTTTTTGAGGGCTGATTTCTTGTGCTGTGATAAAAGCCTTCTGTTTCGAGTGCCAAACCTTTCAGGATAGCATTTTCAAGCTTTTGGCACCATTTTTGAGTGAATTGCCAAAAGTCAGATTTTTGCTGAAATTGTGACCCCGGGGCTTAGGGATTTTTTCAAAAAAATATTTTCTGCCGGTTAAGTTTTTGAGGGCTGATTTTTATGTCCGGTAATAAAAGCCTTCTGTTTCGAGTGCCAAACCTTTCAGGAGAGCATTTTCAAGCTTTTGGCACCATTTTTGAGTGAATTGCCAAAAGTCAGATTTTTGCTGAAATTGTGACCCCTGGGCTTAGGGATTTTTTCAAAAAAATATTTTCTGCCGGTTAAGTTTTTGAGGGCTGATTTCTTGTCCTGTGATAAAAAGACTTCTGTTTCCATCGCCAAAGCTTTCAGGGGAGCATTTTCAAGCTTTTGGCACCATTTTTGAGTGAATTGCCAAAAGTCAGATTTTTGCTGAAATTGTGACCCTGGGGCTTAGGGATTTTTTCAAAAAAATATTTTCTGCCGGTTAAGTTTTTGAGGGCTGATTTCTTGTGCTGTGATAAAAGCCTTCTGTTTCGAGTGCCAAACCTTTCAGGAGAGCATTTTCAAGCATTTGGCACCATTTTTGAGTGAATTGCCAAAAGTCAGATTTTTGCTGAAATTGTGACCCCGGGGCTTAGGGATTTTTTTCAAAAAAATATTTTCTGCCGGCTTAGTTTTTGAGGGCTGATTTCTTGTCCTGTGATAAAAAGCCTTCTGTTTCGAGTGCCAAACCTTTCAGGAGAGCATTTTGAAGCATTTGGCACCATTTTTGAGTGAATTGCCAAAAGTCAGATTTTTGCTGAAATTGTGACCCCGGGGCTTAGGGATTTTTTCAAAAAAATATTTTCTGCCGGTTAAGTTTTTGAGGGCTGATTTCTTGTCCTGTGATAAAAAGCCTTCTGTTTCGAGTGCCAAACCTTTCAGGAGAGCATTTTCAGGCTTTTGGCACCATTTTTGAGTGAATTGCCAAAAGTCAGATTTTTGCTGAAATTGTTCAAAAAAATCCTTTCTGCCGGTTAAGTTATTGAGGGCTGATTTCTTGTCCTGTGATAAAAAGACTTCTGTTTCCATCGCCAAAGCTTTCAGGGGAGCATTTTCGAGCTTTTGGCACCATTTTTGAGTGAATTGCCAAAAGTCAGATTTTTGCTGAAATTGTGACCCCGGGGCTTAGGGATTTTTTTGAAAAAAATATTTTCTGCCGGTTAAGTTTTTGAGGGTTGATTTCTTGTCCTGTGATAAAAAGACTTCTGTTTCCATCGCCAAAGCTTTGAGGGGAGCATTTTCAAGCTTTTGGCACCATTTTTGAGTGAATTGCCAAAAGTCAGATTTTTGCTGAAATTGTGACCCCGGGGCTTAGGGATTTTTTTCAAAAAAATATTTTCTGCCGGTTAAGTTTTTGAGGGCTGATTTCTTGTCCTGTGATAAAAAGCCTTCTGTTTCGAGTGCCAAACCTTTCAGGAGAGCATTTTCAGGCTTTTGGCACCATTTTTGAGTGAATTGGCAAAAGTCAGATTTTTGCTGAAATTGTGACCCCGGGGCTTAGCGATTTTTTCAAAAAAATATTTTCTGCCGGTTAAGTTTTTGAGGGCTGATTTCTTGTGCTGTGATAAAAGCCTTCTGTTTCGAGTGCCAAACCTTTCAGGAGAGCATTTTGAAGCTTTTGGCACCATTTTTGAGTGAATTGCCAAAAGTCAGATTTTTGCTGAAATTGTGACCCCGGGGCTTAGGGATTTTTTCAAAAAAATATTTTCTGCCGGTTAAGTTTTTGAGGGCTGATTTCTTGTGCTGTGATAAAAGCCTTCTGTTTCGAGTGCCAAACCTTTCAGGAGAGCATTTTCAAGCTTTTGGAACCATTTTTGAGTGAATTGCCAAAAGTCAGATTTTTGCTGAAATTGTGACCCCGGGGCTTAGGGATTTTTTCAAAAAAATATTTTCTGCCGGTTAAGTTTTTGAGGGCTGATTTCTTGTCCTGTGATAAAAAGCCTTCTGTTTCGAGTGCCAAACCTTTCAGGGGAGCATTTTGAAGCATTTGGCACCATTTTTGAGTGAATTGCCAAAAGTGAGATTTTTGCTGAAATTGTTCAAAAAAATATTTTCTGCCGGTTAAGTTATTGAGGGCTGATTTCTTGTCCTGTGATAAAAAGACTTCTGTTTCCATCGCCAAAGCTTTCAGGGGAGCATTTTCGAGCTTTTGGCACCATTTTTGAGTGAATTGCCAAAAGTCAGATTTTTGCTGAAATTGTGACCCCGGGGCTTAGGGATTTTTTCAAAAAAATATTTTCTGCCGGTTAAGTTTTTGAGGGCTGATTTCTTGTCCTGTGATAAAAAGCCTTCTGTTTCGAGTGCCAAACCTTTCAGGAGAGCATTTTCAGGCTTTTGGCACCATTTTTGAGTGAATTGCCAAAAGTCAGATTTTTGCTGAAATTGTGACCCCGGGGCTTAGGGATTTTTTCAAAAAAATATTTTCTGCCGGTTAAGTTTTTGAGGGCTGATTTCTTGTGCTGTGATAAAAGCCTTCTGTTTCGAGTGCCAAACCTTTCAGGAGAGCATTTTGAAGCTTTTGGCACCATTTTTGAGTGAATTGCCAAAAGTCAGATTTTTGCTGAAATTGTGACCCCGGGGCTTAGGGATTTTTTCAAAAAAATATTTTCTGCCGGTTAAGTTTTTGAGGGCTGATTTCTTGTGCTGTGATAAAAGCCTTCTGTTTCGAGTGCCAAACCTTTCAGGAGAGCATTTTCAAGCTTTTGGCACCATTTTTGAGTGAATTGCCAAAAGTCAGATTTTTGCTGAAATTGTGACCCCGGGGCTTAGGGATTTTTTCAAAAAAATATTTTCTGCCGGTTAAGTTTTTGAGGGCTGATTTCTTGTCCTGTGATAAAAAGCCTTCTGTTTCGAGTGCCAAACCTTTCAGGAGAGCATTTTCAGGCTTTTGGCACCATTTTTGAGTGAATTGCCAAAAGTCAGATTTTTGCTGAAATTGTTCAAAAAAATCCTTTCTGCCGGTTAAGTTATTGAGGGCTGATTTCTTGTCCTGTGATAAAAAGACTTCTGTTTCCATCGCCAAAGCTTTCAGGGGAGCATTTTCGAGCTTTTGGCACCATTTTTGAGTGAATTGCCAAAAGTCAGATTTTTGCTGAAATTGTGACCCCGGGGCTTAGGGATTTTTTTGAAAAAAATATTTTCTGCCGGTTAAGTTTTTGAGGGTTGATTTCTTGTCCTGTGATAAAAAGACTTCTGTTTCCATCGCCAAAGCTTTGAGGGGAGCATTTTCAAGCTTTTGGCACCATTTTTGAGTGAATTGCCAAAAGTCAGATTTTTGCTGAAATTGTGACCCCGGGGCTTAGGGATTTTTTCAAAAAAATATTTTCTGCCGGTTAAGTTTTTGAGGGCTGATTTCTTGTCCTGTGATAAAAAGCCTTCTGTTTCGAGTGCCAAACCTTTCAGGAGAGCATTTTCAGGCTTTTGGCACCATTTTTGAGTGAATTGGCAAAAGTCAGATTTTTGCTGAAATTGTGACCCCGGGGCTTAGCGATTTTTTCAAAAAAATATTTTCTGCCGGTTAAGTTTTTGAGGGCTGATTTCTTGTGCTGTGATAAAAGCCTTCTGTTTCGAGTGCCAAACCTTTCAGGAGAGCATTTTGAAGCTTTTGGCACCATTTTTGAGTGAATTGCCAAAAGTCAGATTTTTGCTGAAATTGTGACCCCGGGGCTTAGGGATTTTTTCAAAAAAATATTTTCTGCCGGTTAAGTTTTTGAGGGCTGATTTCTTGTGCTGTGATAAAAGCCTTCTGTTTCGAGTGCCAAACCTTTCAGGAGAGCATTTTCAAGCTTTTGGAACCATTTTTGAGTGAATTGCCAAAAGTCAGATTTTTGCTGAAATTGTGACCCCGGGGCTTAGGGATTTTTTCAAAAAAATATTTTCTGCCGGTTAAGTTTTTGAGGGCTGATTTCTTGTCCTGTGATAAAAAGCCTTCTGTTTCGAGTGCCAAACCTTTCAGGGGAGCATTTTGAAGCATTTGGCACCATTTTTGAGTGAATTGCCAAAAGTCAGATTTTTGCTGAAATTGTTCAAAAAAATATTTTCTGCCGGTTAAGTTATTGAGGGCTGATTTCTTGTCCTGTGATAAAAAGACTTCTGTTTCCATCGCCAAAGCTTTCAGGGGAGCATTTTCGAGCTTTTGGCACCATTTTTGAGTGAATTGCCAAAAGTCAGATTTTTGCTGAAATTGTGACCCCGGGGCTTAGGGATTTTTTCAAAAAAATATTTTCTGCCGGTTAAGTTTTTGAGGGCTGATTTCTTGTCCTGTGATAAAAAGCCTTCTGTTTCGAGTGCCAAACCTTTCAGGAGAGCATTTTCAGGCTTTTGGCACCATTTTTGAGTGAATTGCCAAAAGTCAGATTTTTGCTGAAATTGTTCAAAAAAATATTTTCTGCCGGTTAAGTTATTGAGGGCTGATTTCTTGTCCTGTGATAAAAAGACTTCTGTTTCCATCGCCAAAGCTTTGAGGGGAGCATTTTCAAGCTTTTGGCACCATTTTTGAGTGAATTGCCAAAAGTCAGATTTTTGCTGAAATTGTGACCCCGGGGCTTAGGGATTTTTTCAAAAAAATATTTTCTGCCGGTTAAGTTTTTGAGGGCTGATTTCTTGTCCTGTGATAAAAAGCCTTCTGTTTCGAGTCCCAAACCTTTCAGGAGAGCATTTTCAGGCTTTTGGCACCATTTTTGAGTGAATTGGCAAAAGTCAGATTTTTGCTGAAATTGTGACCCCGGGGCTTAGGGATTTTTTCAAAAAAATATTTTCTGCCGGTTAAGTTTTTGAGGGCTGATTTCTTGTGCTGTGATAAAAGCCTTCTGTTTCGAGTGCCAAACCTTTCAGGAGAGCATTTTGAAGCTTTTGGCACCATTTTTGAGTGAATTGCCAAAAGTCAGATTTTTGCTGAAATTGTGACCCCGGGGCTTAGGGATTTTTTCAAAAAAATATTTTCTGCCGGTTAAGTTTTTGAGGGCTGATTTCTTGTGCTGTGATAAAAGCCTTCTGTTTCGAGTGCCAAACCTTTCAGGAGAGCATTTTCAAGCTTTTGGAACCATTTTTGAGTGAATTGCCAAAAGTCAGATTTTTGCTGAAATTGTGACCCCGGGGCTTAGGGATTTTTTCAAAAAAATATTTTCTGCCGGTTAAGTTTTTGAGGGCTGATTTCTTGTCCTGTGATAAAAAGCCTTCTGTTTCGAGTGCCAAACCTTTCAGGGGAGCATTTTGAAGCATTTGGCACCATTTTTGAGTGAATTGCCAAAAGTGAGATTTTTGCTGAAATTGTTCAAAAAAATATTTTCTGCCGGTTAAGTTATTGAGGGCTGATTTCTTGTCCTGTGATAAAAAGACTTCTGTTTCCATCGCCAAAGCTTTCAGGGGAGCATTTTCGAGCTTTTGGCACCATTTTTGAGTGAATTGCCAAAAGTCAGATTTTTGCTGAAATTGTGACCCCGGGGCTTAGGGATTTTTTCAAAAAAATATTTTCTGCCGGTTAAGTTTTTGAGGGCTGATTTCTTGTCCTGTGATAAAAAGCCTTCTGTTTCGAGTGCCAAACCTTTCAGGAGAGCATTTTCAGGCTTTTGGCACCATTTTTGAGTGAATTGCCAAAAGTCAGATTTTTGCTGAAATTGTTCAAAAAAATATTTTCTGCCGGTTAAGTTATTGAGGGCTGATTTCTTGTGCTGTGATAAAAAGACTTCTGTTTCCATCGCCAAAGCTTTGAGGGGAGCATTTTCAAGCTTTTGGCACCATTTTTGAGTGAATTGCCAAAAGTCAGATTTTTGCTGAAATTGTGACCCCGGGGCTTAGGGATTTTTTCAAAAAAATATTTTCTGCCGGTTAAGTTTTTGAGGGCTGATTTCTTGTCCTGTGATAAAAAGCCTTCTGTTTCGAGTCCCAAACCTTTCAGGAGAGCATTTTCAGGCTTTTGGCACCATTTTTGAGTGAATTGGCAAAAGTCAGATTTTTGCTGAAATTGTGACCCCGGGGCTTAGGGATTTTTTCAAAAAAATATTTTCTGCCGGTTAAGTTTTTGAGGGCTGATTTCTTGTGCTGTGATAAAAGCCTTCTGTTTCGAGTGCCAAACCTTTCAGGAGAGCATTTTGAAGCATTTGGCACCATTTTTGAGTGAATTGCCAAAAGTCAGATTTTTGCTGAAATTGTGACCCCGGGGCTTAGGGATTTTTTCAAAAAAATATTTTCTGCCGGTTAAGTTTTTGAGGGCTGATTTCTTGTCCTGTGATAAAAAGCCTTCTGTTTCGAGTGCCAAACCTTTCAGGAGAGCATTTTCAGGCTTTTGGCACCATTTTTGAGTGAATTGCCAAAAGTCAGATTTTTGCTGAAATTGTTCAAAAAAATCCTTTCTGCCGGTTAAGTTATTGAGGGCTGATTTCTTGTCCTGTGATAAAAAGACTTCTGTTTCCATCGCCAAAGCTTTCAGGGGAGCATTTTCGAGCTTTTGGCACCATTTTTGAGTGAATTGCCAAAAGTCAGATTTTTGCTGAAATTGTGACCCCGGGGCTTAGGGATTTTTTTGAAAAAAATATTTTCTGCCGGTTAAGTTTTTGAGGGTTGATTTCTTGTCCTGTGATAAAAAGACTTCTGTTTCCATCGCCAAAGCTTTGAGGGGAGCATTTTCAAGCTTTTGGCACCATTTTTGAGTGAATTGCCAAAAGTCAGGTTTTTGCTGAAATTGTGACCCCGGGGCTTAGGGATTTTTTCAAAAAAATATTTTCTGCCGGTTAAGTTTTTGAGGGCTGATTTCTTGTCCTGTGATAAAAAGCCTTCTGTTTCGAGTGCCAAACCTTTCAGGAGAGCATTTTCAGGCTTTTGGCACCATTTTTGAGTGAATTGGCAAAAGTCAGATTTTTGCTGAAATTGTGACCCCGGGGCTTAGCGATTTTTTCAAAAAAATATTTTCTGCCGGTTAAGTTTTTGAGGGCTGATTTCTTGTGCTGTGATAAAAGCCTTCTGTTTCGAGTGCCAAACCTTTCAGGAGAGCATTTTGAAGCTTTTGGCACCATTTTTGAGTGAATTGCCAAAAGTCAGATTTTTGCTGAAATTGTGACCCCGGGGCTTAGGGATTTTTTCAAAAAAATATTTTCTGCCGGTTAAGTTTTTGAGGGCTGATTTCTTGTGCTGTGATAAAAGCCTTCTGTTTCGAGTGCCAAACCTTTCAGGAGAGCATTTTCAAGCTTTTGGAACCATTTTTGAGTGAATTGCCAAAAGTCAGATTTTTGCTGAAATTGTGACCCCGGGGCTTAGGGATTTTTTCAAAAAAATATTTTCTGCCGGTTAAGTTTTTGAGGGCTGATTTCTTGTCCTGTGATAAAAAGCCTTCTGTTTCGAGTGCCAAACCTTTCAGGGGAGCATTTTGAAGCATTTGGCACCATTTTTGAGTGAATTGCCAAAAGTCAGATTTTTGCTGAAATTGTTCAAAAAAATATTTTCTGCCGGTTAAGTTATTGAGGGCTGATTTCTTGTCCTGTGATAAAAAGACTTCTGTTTCCATCGCCAAAGCTTTCAGGGGAGCATTTTCGAGCTTTTGGCACCATTTTTGAGTGAATTGCCAAAAGTCAGATTTTTGCTGAAATTGTGACCCCGGGGCTTAGGGATTTTTTCAAAAAAATATTTTCTGCCGGTTAAGTTTTTGAGGGCTGATTTCTTGTCCTGTGATAAAAAGCCTTCTGTTTCGAGTGCCAAACCTTTCAGGAGAGCATTTTCAGGCTTTTGGCACCATTTTTGAGTGAATTGCCAAAAGTCAGATTTTTGCTGAAATTGTTCAAAAAAATATTTTCTGCCGGTTAAGTTATTGAGGGCTGATTTCTTGTGCTGTGATAAAAAGACTTCTGTTTCCATCGCCAAAGCTTTGAGGGGAGCATTTTCAAGCTTTTGGCACCATTTTTGAGTGAATTGCCAAAAGTCAGATTTTTGCTGAAATTGTGACCCCGGGGCTTAGGGATTTTTTCAAAAAAATATTTTCTGCCGGTTAAGTTTTTGAGGGCTGATTTCTTGTCCTGTGATAAAAAGCCTTCTGTTTCGAGTCCCAAACCTTTCAGGAGAGCATTTTCAGGCTTTTGGCACCATTTTTGAGTGAATTGGCAAAAGTCAGATTTTTGCTGAAATTGTGACCCCGGGGCTTAGGGATTTTTTCAAAAAAATATTTTCTGCCGGTTAAGTTTTTGAGGGCTGATTTCTTGTGCTGTGATAAAAGCCTTCTGTTTCGAGTGCCAAACCTTTCAGGAGAGCATTTTGAAGCATTTGGCACCATTTTTGAGTGAATTGCCAAAAGTCAGATTTTTGCTGAAATTGTGACCCCGGGGCTTAGGGATTTTTTCAAAAAAATATTTTCTGCCGGTTAAGTTTTTGAGGGCTGATTTCTTGTCCTGTGATAAAAAGCCTTCTGTTTCGAGTGCCAAACCTTTCAGGAGAGCATTTTCAGGCTTTTGGCACCATTTTTGAGTGAATTGCCAAAAGTCAGATTTTTGCTGAAATTGTTCAAAAAAATCCTTTCTGCCGGTTAAGTTATTGAGGGCTGATTTCTTGTCCTGTGATAAAAAGACTTCTGTTTCCATCGCCAAAGCTTTCAGGGGAGCATTTTCGAGCTTTTGGCACCATTTTTGAGTGAATTGCCAAAAGTCAGATTTTTGCTGAAATTGTGACCCCGGGGCTTAGGGATTTTTTTGAAAAAAATATTTTCTGCCGGTTAAGTTTTTGAGGGTTGATTTCTTGTCCTGTGATAAAAAGACTTCTGTTTCCATCGCCAAAGCTTTGAGGGGAGCATTTTCAAGCTTTTGGCACCATTTTTGAGTGAATTGCCAAAAGTCAGGTTTTTGCTGAAATTGTGACCCCGGGGCTTAGGGATTTTTTCAAAAAAATATTTTCTGCCGGTTAAGTTTTTGAGGGCTGATTTCTTGTCCTGTGATAAAAAGCCTTCTGTTTCGAGTGCCAAACCTTTCAGGAGAGCATTTTCAGGCTTTTGGCACCATTTTTGAGTGAATTGGCAAAAGTCAGATTTTTGCTGAAATTGTGACCCCGGGGCTTAGCGATTTTTTCAAAAAAATATTTTCTGCCGGTTAAGTTTTTGAGGGCTGATTTCTTGTGCTGTGATAAAAGCCTTCTGTTTCGAGTGCCAAACCTTTCAGGAGAGCATTTTGAAGCTTTTGGCACCATTTTTGAGTGAATTGCCAAAAGTCAGATTTTTGCTGAAATTGTGACCCCGGGGCTTAGGGATTTTTTCAAAAAAATATTTTCTGCCGGTTAAGTTTTTGAGGGCTGATTTCTTGTGCTGTGATAAAAGCCTTCTGTTTCGAGTGCCAAACCTTTCAGGAGAGCATTTTCAAGCTTTTGGAACCATTTTTGAGTGAATTGCCAAAAGTCAGATTTTTGCTGAAATTGTGACCCCGGGGCTTAGGGATTTTTTCAAAAAAATATTTTCTGCCGGTTAAGTTTTTGAGGGCTGATTTCTTGTCCTGTGATAAAAAGCCTTCTGTTTCGAGTGCCAAACCTTTCAGGGGAGTATTTTGAAGCATTTGGCACCATTTTTGAGTGAATTGCCAAAAGTCAGATTTTTGCTGAAATTGTTCAAAAAAATATTTTCTGCCGGTTAAGTTATTGAGGGCTGATTTCTTGTCCTGTGATAAAAAGACTTCTGTTTCCATCGCCAAAGCTTTCAGGGGAGCATTTTCGAGCTTTTGGCACCATTTTTGAGTGAATTGCCAAAAGTCAGATTTTTGCTGAAATTGTGACCCCGGGGCTTAGGGATTTTTTCAAAAAAATATTTTCTGCCGGTTAAGTTTTTGAGGGCTGATTTCTTGTCCTGTGATAAAAAGCCTTCTGTTTCGAGTGCCAAACCTTTCAGGAGAGCATTTTCAGGCTTTTGGCACCATTTTTGAGTGAATTGGCAAAAGTCAGATTTTTGCTGAAATTGTGACCCCGGGGCTTAGGGATTTTTTCAAAAAAATATTTTCTGCCGGTTAAGTTTTTGAGGGCTGATTTCTTGTGCTGTGATAAAAGCCTTCTGTTTCGAGTGCCAAACCTTTCAGGAGAGCATTTTGAAGCTTTTGGCACCATTTTTGAGTGAATTGCCAAAAGTCAGATTTTTGCTGAAATTGTGACCCCGGGGCTTAGGGATTTTTTCAAAAAAATATTTTCTGCCGGTTAAGTTTTTGAGGGCTGATTTCTTGTGCTGTGATAAAAGCCTTCTGTTTCGAGTGCCAAACCTTTCAGGAGAGCATTTTCAAGCTTTTGGCACCATTTTTGAGTGAATTGCCAAAAGTCAGATTTTTGCTGAAATTGTGACCCCGGGGCTTAGGGATTTTTTCAAAAAAATATTTTCTGCCGGTTAAGTTTTTGAGGGCTGATTTCTTGTCCTGTGATAAAAAGCCTTCTGTTTCGAGTGCCAAACCTTTCAGGAGAGCATTTTCAGGCTTTTGGCACCATTTTTGAGTGAATTGCCAAAAGTCAGATTTTTGCTGAAATTGTTCAAAAAAATCCTTTCTGCCGGTTAAGTTATTGAGGGCTGATTTCTTGTCCTGTGATAAAAAGACTTCTGTTTCCATCGCCAAAGCTTTCAGGGGAGCATTTTCGAGCTTTTGGCACCATTTTTGAGTGAATTGCCAAAAGTCAGATTTTTGCTGAAATTGTGACCCCGGGGCTTAGGGATTTTTTTGAAAAAAATATTTTCTGCCGGTTAAGTTTTTGAGGGTTGATTTCTTGTCCTGTGATAAAAAGACTTCTGTTTCCATCGCCAAAGCTTTGAGGGGAGCATTTTCAAGCTTTTGGCACCATTTTTGAGTGAATTGCCAAAAGTCAGATTTTTGCTGAAATTGTGACCCCGGGGCTTAGGGATTTTTTCAAAAAAATATTTTCTGCCGGTTAAGTTTTTGAGGGCTGATTTCTTGTCCTGTGATAAAAAGCCTTCTGTTTCGAGTGCCAAACCTTTCAGGAGAGCATTTTCAGGCTTTTGGCACCATTTTTGAGTGAATTGGCAAAAGTCAGATTTTTGCTGAAATTGTGACCCCGGGGCTTAGCGATTTTTTCAAAAAAATATTTTCTGCCGGTTAAGTTTTTGAGGGCTGATTTCTTGTGCTGTGATAAAAGCCTTCTGTTTCGAGTGCCAAACCTTTCAGGAGAGCATTTTGAAGCTTTTGGCACCATTTTTGAGTGAATTGCCAAAAGTCAGATTTTTGCTGAAATTGTGACCCCGGGGCTTAGGGATTTTTTCAAAAAAATATTTTCTGCCGGTTAAGTTTTTGAGGGCTGATTTCTTGTGCTGTGATAAAAGCCTTCTGTTTCGAGTGCCAAACCTTTCAGGAGAGCATTTTCAAGCTTTTGGAACCATTTTTGAGTGAATTGCCAAAAGTCAGATTTTTGCTGAAATTGTGACCCCGGGGCTTAGGGATTTTTTCAAAAAAATATTTTCTGCCGGTTAAGTTTTTGAGGGCTGATTTCTTGTCCTGTGATAAAAAGCCTTCTGTTTCGAGTGCCAAACCTTTCAGGGGAGCATTTTGAAGCATTTGGCACCATTTTTGAGTGAATTGCCAAAAGTCAGATTTTTGCTGAAATTGTTCAAAAAAATATTTTCTGCCGGTTAAGTTATTGAGGGCTGATTTCTTGTCCTGTGATAAAAAGACTTCTGTTTCCATCGCCAAAGCTTTCAGGGGAGCATTTTCGAGCTTTTGGCACCATTTTTGAGTGAATTGCCAAAAGTCAGATTTTTGCTGAAATTGTGACCCCGGGGCTTAGGGATTTTTTCAAAAAAATATTTTCTGCCGGTTAAGTTTTTGAGGGCTGATTTCTTGTCCTGTGATAAAAAGCCTTCTGTTTCGAGTGCCAAACCTTTCAGGAGAGCATTTTCAGGCTTTTGGCACCATTTTTGAGTGAATTGCCAAAAGTCAGATTTTTGCTGAAATTGTTCAAAAAAATATTTTCTGCCGGTTAAGTTATTGAGGGCTGATTTCTTGTCCTGTGATAAAAAGACTTCTGTTTCCATCGCCAAAGCTTTGAGGGGAGCATTTTCAAGCTTTTGGCACCATTTTTGAGTGAATTGCCAAAAGTCAGATTTTTGCTGAAATTGTGACCCCGGGGCTTAGGGATTTTTTCAAAAAAATATTTTCTGCCGGTTAAGTTTTTGAGGGCTGATTTCTTGTCCTGTGATAAAAAGCCTTCTGTTTCGAGTCCCAAACCTTTCAGGAGAGCATTTTCAGGCTTTTGGCACCATTTTTGAGTGAATTGGCAAAAGTCAGATTTTTGCTGAAATTGTGACCCCGGGGCTTAGGGATTTTTTCAAAAAAATATTTTCTGCCGGTTAAGTTTTTGAGGGCTGATTTCTTGTGCTGTGATAAAAGCCTTCTGTTTCGAGTGCCAAACCTTTCAGGAGAGCATTTTGAAGCTTTTGGCACCATTTTTGAGTGAATTGCCAAAAGTCAGATTTTTGCTGAAATTGTGACCCCGGGGCTTAGGGATTTTTTCAAAAAAATATTTTCTGCCGGTTAAGTTTTTGAGGGCTGATTTCTTGTGCTGTGATAAAAGCCTTCTGTTTCGAGTGCCAAACCTTTCAGGAGAGCATTTTCAAGCTTTTGGCACCATTTTTGAGTGAATTGCCAAAAGTCAGATTTTTGCTGAAATTGTGACCCCGGGGCTTAGGGATTTTTTCAAAAAAATATTTTCTGCCGGTTAAGTTTTTGAGGGCTGATTTCTTGTCCTGTGATAAAAAGCCTTCTGTTTCGAGTGCCAAACCTTTCAGGAGAGCATTTTCAGGCTTTTGGCACCATTTTTGAGTGAATTGCCAAAAGTCAGATTTTTGCTGAAATTGTTCAAAAAAATATTTTCTGCCGGTTAAGTTATTGAGGGCTGATTTCTTGTCCTGTGATAAAAAGACTTCTGTTTCCATCGCCAAAGCTTTGAGGGGAGCATTTTCAAGCTTTTGGCACCATTTTTGAGTGAATTGCCAAAAGTCAGATTTTTGCTGAAATTGTGACCCCGGGGCTTAGGGATTTTTTCAAAAAAATATTTTCTGCCGGTTAAGTTTTTGAGGGCTGATTTCTTGTCCTGTGATAAAAAGCCTTCTGTTTCGAGTCCCAAACCTTTCAGGAGAGCATTTTCAGGCTTTTGGCACCATTTTTGAGTGAATTGGCAAAAGTCAGATTTTTGCTGAAATTGTGACCCCGGGGCTTAGGGATTTTTTCAAAAAAATATTTTCTGCCGGTTAAGTTTTTGAGGGCTGATTTCTTGTGCTGTGATAAAAGCCTTCTGTTTCGAGTGCCAAACCTTTCAGGAGAGCATTTTGAAGCTTTTGGCACCATTTTTGAGTGAATTGCCAAAAGTCAGATTTTTGCTGAAATTGTGACCCCGGGGCTTAGGGATTTTTTCAAAAAAATATTTTCTGCCGGTTAAGTTTTTGAGGGCTGATTTCTTGTGCTGTGATAAAAGCCTTCTGTTTCGAGTGCCAAACCTTTCAGGAGAGCATTTTCAAGCTTTTGGCACCATTTTTGAGTGAATTGCCAAAAGTCAGATTTTTGCTGAAATTGTGACCCCGGGGCTTAGGGATTTTTTCAAAAAAATATTTTCTGCCGGTTAAGTTTTTGAGGGCTGATTTTTTTGTCCTGTAATAAAAGCCTTCTGTTTCGAGTGCCAAACCTTTCAGGAGAGCATTTTCAAGCTTTTGGCACCATTTTTGAGTGAATTGCCAAAAGTCAGATTTTTGCTGAAATTGTGACCCCGGGGCTTAGGGATTTTTTTCAAAAAAATATTTTCTGCCGGTTAAGTTTTTGAGGGCTGATTTCTTGTCCTGTGATAAAAAGACTTCTGTTTCCATCGCCAAAGCTTTGAGGGGAGCATTTTCAAGCTTTTGGCACCATTTTTGAGTGAATTGCCAAAAGTCAGATTTTTGCTGAAATTGTGACCCCGGGGCTTAGGGATTTTTTCAAAAAAATATTTTCTGCCGGTTAAGTTTTTGAGGGCTGATTTCTTGTCCTGTGATAAAAAGCCTTCTGTTTCGAGTGCCAAACCTTTCAGGAGAGCATTTTCAGGCTTTTGGCACCATTTTTGAGTGAATTGGCAAAAGTCAGATTTTTGCTGAAATTGTGACCCCGGGGCTTAGGGATTTTTTCAAAAAAATATTTTCTGCCGGTTAAGTTTTTGAGGGCTGATTTCTTGTGCTGTGATAAAAGCCTTCTGTTTCGAGTGCCAAACCTTTCAGGAGAGCATTTTGAAGCTTTTGGCACCATTTTTGAGTGAATTGCCAAAAGTCAGATTTTTGCTGAAATTGTGACCCCGGGGGTTAGGGATTTTTTCAAAAAAATATTTTCTGCCGGTTAAGTTTTTGAGGGCTGATTTCTTGTGCTGTGATAAAAGCCTTCTGTTTCGAGTGCCAAACCTTTCAGGAGAGCATTTTCAAGCTTTTGGCACCATTTTTGAGTGAATTGCCAAAAGTCAGATTTTTGCTGAAATTGTGACCCCGGGGCTTAGGGATTTTTTCAAAAAAATATTTTCTGCCGGTTAAGTTTTTGAGGGCTGATTTCTTGTCCTGTGATAAAAAGCCTTCTGTTTCGAGTGCCAAACCTTTCAGGAGAGCATTTTCAGGCTTTTGGCACCATTTTTGAGTGAATTGCCAAAAGTCAGATTTTTGCTGAAATTGTTCAAAAAAATATTTTCTGCCGGTTAAGTTATTGAGGGCTGATTTCTTGTCCTGTGATAAAAAGACTTCTGTTTCCATCGCCAAAGCTTTCAGGGGAGCATTTTCGAGCTTTTGGCACCATTTTTGAGTGAATTGCCAAAAGTCAGATTTTTGCTGAAATTGTGACCCCGGGGCTTAGGGATTTTTTTCAAAAAAATATTTTCTGCCGGTTTAGTTTTTGAGGGCTGATTTCTTGTCCTGTGATAAAAAGCCTTCTGTTTCGAGTGCCAAACCTTTCAGGAGAGCATTTTCAAGCATTTGGCACCATTTTTGAGTGAATTGCCAAAAGTCAGGTTTTTTCTGAAATTGTTCAAAAAAATATTTTCTGCCGGTTAAGTTATTGAGGGCTGATTTCTTGTCCTGTGATAAAAAGACTTCTGTTTCCATCGCCAAAGCTTTCAGGGGAGCATTTTCGAGCTTTTGGCACCATTTTTGAGTGAATTGCCAAAAGTCAGATTTTTGCTGAAATTGTGACCCCGGGGCTTAGGGATTTTTTTCAAAAAAATATTTTCTGCCGGTTAAGTTTTTGAGGGCTGATTTCTTGTCCTGTGATAAAAAGCCTTCTGTTTCGAGTGCCAAACCTTTCAGGAGAGCATTTTCAAGCATTTGGCACCATTTTTGAATGAATTGCCAAAAGTCAGATTTTTGCTGAAATTGTGACCCCGGGGCTTAGGGATTTTTTCAAAAAAATATTTTCTGCCGGTTAAGTTTTTGAGGGCTGATTTCTTGTCCTGTGATAAAAAGCCTTCTGTTTCGAGTGCCAAACCTTTCAGGAGAGCATTTTCAGGCTTTTGGCACCATTTTTGAGTGAATTGCCAAAAGTCAGATTTTTGCTGAAATTGTGACCCCGGGGCTTAGGGATTTTTTCAAAAAAATATTTTCTGCCGGTTAAGTTTTTGAGGGCTGATTTCTTGTCCTGTGATAAAAAGCCTTCTGTTTCCATCACCAAAGCTTTCAGGGGAGCATTTTCAGGCTTTTGGCACCACTTTTGAGTGAATTTCCAAAAGTCAGATTTTTGCTGAAATTGTGACCCCGGGGCTTAGGGATTTTTTCAAAAAAAATATTTTCTGCCGGTTAAGTTTTTGAGGGCTGATTTCTTGTCTTGTGATAAAAAGACTTCTGTTTCCATCGCCAAAGCTTTCAGGGGAGCATTTTCAGGCTTTTGGCACCATTTTTGAGTGAATTGCCAAAAGTCAGATTTTTGCTGAAATTGTGACCCCGGGGCTTAGGGATTTTTTCAAAAAAATATTTTCTGCCGCTTAGGTTTTTGAGGGCTCATTTATTTTCCTTTGATAAAAAGACTTCTGTTTCCCTTGCCAAAGCTTCCAGGGGAGCATTTTCAGGCTTTTGGCACCAATTTTGAGTGAATTGCCAAAAGTCAGATTTTTGTTGAAATTGTGACCCCGGGGCTTAGGGATTTTTTCAAAAAAATATTTTCTGCCGGTTAAGTTTTTGAGGGCTGATTTCTTGTCCTGTGATAAAAAGCCTTCTGTTTCGAGTGCCAAACCTTTCAGGAGAGCATTTTCAAGCTTTTGGCACCACTTTTGAGTGAATTTCCAAAAGTCAGATTTTTCCTGAAATTGTGACCCCGGGGCTTAGGGATTTTTTCAAAAAAATATTTTCTGCCGGTTAAGTTTTTGAGGGCTGATTTCTTGTCCTGTGATAAAAAGACTTCTGTTTCCATCGCCAAAGCTTTCAGGGGAGCATTTTCAGGCTTTTGGCACCATTTTTGAGTGAATTGCCAAAAGTCAGATTTTTGCTGAAATTGTGACCCCGGGGCTTAGGGATTTTTTCAAAAAAATATTTTCTGCCGCTAAGGTTTTTGAGGGCTGATTTATTTTCCTTTGATAAAAAGCCTTCTGTTTCGAGTGCCAAACCTTTCAGGAGAGCATTTTCAGGCTTTTGGCACCATTTTTGATTGAATTGCCGAAAGTCAGATTTTTGCTGAAATTGTGACCCCGGGGCTTAGGGATTTTTTCAAAAAAAATATTTTCTGCCGGTTAAGTTTTTGAGGGCTGATTTCTTGTCCTGTGATAAAAAGACTTCTGTTTCGAGTGCCAAACCTTTCAGGAGAGCATTTTCAGGCTTTTGGCACCATTTCTGAGTGAATTGCCAAAAGTCAGATTTTTGCTGAAATTGTGACCCCGGGGCTTAGGGATTTTTTCAAAAAAATATTTTCTGCCGGTTAAGTTTTTGAGGGCTGATTTCTTGTCCTGTGATAAAAAGCCTTCTGTTTCGAGTGCCAAACCTTTCAGGAGAGCATTTTCAAGCTTTTGGCACCATTTTTGAGTGAATTGCCAAAAGTCAGATTTTTGCTGAAATTGTGACCCCGGGGCTTAGGGATTTTTTCAAAAAAATATTTTCTGCCGGTTAAGTTTTTGAGGGCTGATATCTTGTCCTGTGATAAAAAGCCTTCTGTTTCCATCGCCAAAGCGTTCAGGGGAGCATTTTTAAGCTTTTGGCACCATTTTTGAGTGAATTGCCAAAAGGCAGATTTTTGCTGAAATTGTGACCCCGGGGCTTAGGGATTTTTTCAAAAAAATATTTTCTGCCGGTTAAGTTTTTGAGGGCTCATTTATTTTCCTTTGATAAAAAGACTTCTGTTTCCATCACCAAAGCTTTCAGGGGAGCATTTTCAAGCTTTTGGCACCATTTTTGAGTGAATTGCCAAAAGTCAGATTTTTGCTGAAATTGTGACCCCGGGGCTTAGGGATTTTTTTCAAAAAAATATTTTCTGCCGGTTAAGTTTTTGAGGGCTGGTTTCTTGTCCTGTGATAAAAAGCCTTCTGTTTCCATCGCCAAAGCTTTCAGGGGAGCATTTTCAAGCTTTTGGCACCATTTTTGAGTGAATTGCCAAAAGTCAGATTTTTGCTGAAATTGTGACCCCGGGGCTTAGGGATTTTTTTCAAAAAAATATTTTCTGCCGGTTAAGTTTTTGAGGGCTGGTTTCTTGTCCTGTGATAAAAAGACTTCTGTTTCCATCACCAAAGCTTTCAGGGGAGCATTTTCAAGCTTTTGGCACCATTTTTGAATGAATTGCCAAAAGTCAGATTTTTGCTGAAATTGTGACCCCGGGGCTTAGGGATTTTTTCAAAAAAATATTTTCTGCCAGTTAAGTTTTTGAGGGCTGATTTCTTGTCCTGTGATAAAAAGCCTTCTGTTTCGAGTGCCAAACCTTTCAGGAGAGCATTTTCAAGCTTTTGGCACCATTTTTCAGTGAATTGCCAAAAGTCAGATTTTTGCTGAAATTGTGACCCCGGGGCTTAGGGATTTTTTCAAAAAAATATTTTCTGCCTGTTAAGTTTTTGAGGGCTGATATCTTGTCCTGTGATAAAAAGCCTTCTGTTTCCATCGCCAAAGCTTTCAGGGGAGCATTTTTAAGCTTTTGGCACCATTTCTGAGTGAATTGCCAAAAGGCAGATTTTTGCTGAAATTGTGACCCCGGGGCTTAGGGATTTTTTCAAAAAAATATTTTCTGCCGGTTAAGTTTTTGAGGGCTGATTTCTTGTCCTGTGATAAAAAGCCTTCTGTTTCGAGTGCCAAACCTTTCAGGAGAGCATTTTCAGGCTTTTGGCACCATTTTTGAGTGAATTGCCAAAAGTCAGATTTTTGCTGAAATTGTGACCCCGGGGCTTAGGGATTTTTTCAAAAAAATATTTTCTGCCGGTTAAGTTTTTGAGGGCTGATTTCTTGTCCTGTGATAAAAAGCCTTCTGTTTCCATCACCAAAGCTTTCAGGGGAGCATTTTCAGGCTTTTGGCACCACTTTTGAGTGAATTTCCAAAAGTCAGATTTTTGCTGAAATTGTGACCCCGGGGCTTAGGGATTTTTTCAAAAAAAATATTTTCTGCCGGTTAAGTTTTTGAGGGCTGATTTCTTGTCTTGTGATAAAAAGACTTCTGTTTCCATCGCCAAAGCTTTCAGGGGAGCATTTTCAGGCTTTTGGCACCATTTTTGAGTGAATTGCCAAAAGTCAGATTTTTGCTGAAATTGTGACCCCGGGGCTTAGGGATTTTTTCAAAAAAATATTTTCTGCCGCTTAGGTTTTTGAGGGCTCATTTATTTTCCTTTGATAAAAAGACTTCTGTTTCCCTTGCCAAAGCTTCCAGGGGAGCATTTTCAGGCTTTTGGCACCAATTTTGAGTGAATTGCCAAAAGTCAGATTTTTGTTGAAATTGTGACCCCGGGGCTTAGGGATTTTTTCAAAAAAATATTTTCTGCCGGTTAAGTTTTTGAGGGCTGATTTCTTGTCCTGTGATAAAAAGCCTTCTGTTTCGAGTGCCAAACCTTTCAGGAGAGCATTTTCAAGCTTTTGGCACCACTTTTGAGTGAATTTCCAAAAGTCAGATTTTTCCTGAAATTGTGACCCCGGGGCTTAGGGATTTTTTCAAAAAAATATTTTCTGCCGGTTAAGTTTTTGAGGGCTGATTTCTTGTCCTGTGATAAAAAGACTTCTGTTTCCATCGCCAAAGCTTTCAGGGGAGCATTTTCAGGCTTTTGGCACCATTTTTGAGTGAATTGCCAAAAGTCAGATTTTTGCTGAAATTGTGACCCCGGGGCTTAGGGATTTTTTCAAAAAAATATTTTCTGCCGCTAAGGTTTTTGAGGGCTGATTTATTTTCCTTTGATAAAAAGCCTTCTGTTTCGAGTGCCAAACCTTTCAGGAGAGCATTTTCAGGCTTTTGGCACCATTTTTGATTGAATTGCCGAAAGTCAGATTTTTGCTGAAATTGTGACCCCGGGGCTTAGGGATTTTTTCAAAAAAAATATTTTCTGCCGGTTAAGTTTTTGAGGGCTGATTTCTTGTCCTGTGATAAAAAGACTTCTGTTTCGAGTGCCAAACCTTTCAGGAGAGCATTTTCAGGCTTTTGGCACCATTTCTGAGTGAATTGTCAAAAGTCAGATTTTTGCTGAAATTGTGACCCCGGGGCTTAGGGATTTTTTCAAAAAAATATTTTCTGCCGGTTAAGTTTTTGAGGGCTGATTTCTTGTCCTGTGATAAAAAGCCTTCTGTTTCGAGTGCCAAACCTTTCAGGAGAGCATTTTCAAGCTTTTGGCACCATTTTTGAGTGAATTGCCAAAAGTCAGATTTTTGCTGAAATTGTGACCCCGGGGCTTAGGGATTTTTTCAAAAAAATATTTTCTGCCGGTTAAGTTTTTGAGGGCTGATATCTTGTCCTGTGATAAAAAGCCTTCTGTTTCCATCGCCAAAGCGTTCAGGGGAGCATTTTTAAGCTTTTGGCACCATTTTTGAGTGAATTGCCAAAAGGCAGATTTTTGCTGAAATTGTGACCCCGGGGCTTAGGGATTTTTTCAAAAAAATATTTTCTGCCGGTTAAGTTTTTGAGGGCTCATTTATTTTCCTTTGATAAAAAGACTTCTGTTTCCATCACCAAAGCTTTCAGGGGAGCATTTTCAAGCTTTTGGCACCATTTTTGAGTGAATTGCCAAAAGTCAGATTTTTGCTGAAATTGTGACCCCGGGGCTTAGGGATTTTTTTCAAAAAAATATTTTCTGCCGGTTAAGTTTTTGAGGGCTGGTTTCTTGTCCTGTGATAAAAAGCCTTCTGTTTCCATCGCCAAAGCTTTCAGGGGAGCATTTTCAAGCTTTTGGCACCATTTTTGAGTGAATTGCCAAAAGTCAGATTTTTGCTGAAATTGTGACCCCGGGGCTTAGGGATTTTTTTCAAAAAAATATTTTCTGCCGGTTAAGTTTTTGAGGGCTGGTTTCTTGTCCTGTGATAAAAAGACTTCTGTTTCCATCACCAAAGCTTTCAGGGGAGCATATTCAAGCTTTTGGCACCATTTTTGAATGAATTGCCAAAAGTCAGATTTTTGCTGAAATTGTGACCCCGGGGCTTAGGGATTTTTTCAAAAAAATATTTTCTGCCAGTTAAGTTTTTGAGGGCTGATTTCTTGTCCTGTGATAAAAAGCCTTCTGTTTCGAGTGCCAAACCTTTCAGGAGAGCATTTTCAAGCTTTTGGCACCATTTTTCAGTGAATTGCCAAAAGTCAGATTTTTGCTGAAATTGTGACCCCGGGGCTTAGGGATTTTTTCAAAAAAATATTTTCTGCCGGTTAAGTTTTTGAGGGCTGATATCTTGTCCTGTGATAAAAAGCCTTCTGTTTCCATCGCCAAAGCTTTCAGGGGAGCATTTTTAAGCTTTTGGCACCATTTCTGAGTGAATTGCCAAAAGGCAGATTTTTGCTGAAATTGTGACCCCGGGGTTTAGGGATTTTTTCAAAAAAATATTTTCTGCCGGTTAAGTTTTTGAGGGCTCATTTATTTTCCTTTGATAAAAAGACTTCTGTTTCCATCACCAAAGCTTTCAGGGGAGCATTTTCAGGCTTTTGGCACCAATTTTGAGTGAATTGCCAAAAGTCAGATTTTTGCTGAAATTGTGACCTCGGGGCTTAGGGATTTTTTCAAAAAAATATTTTCTGCCGGTTAAGTTTTTGAGGGCTGATTTATTTTCCTTTGATAAAAAGACTTCTGTTTCCATCGCCAAAGCTTTTAGGGGAGCATTTTCAAGCTTTTGGCACCATTTTTCAGTGAATTGCCAAAAGTCAGATTTTTGCTGAAATTGTGACCCTGGGGCTTAGGGATTTTTTCAAAAAAATATTTTCTGCCAGTTAAGTTTTTGAGGGCTGATTTCTTGTCCTGTGATAAAAAGCCTTCTGTTTCGAGTGCCAAACCTTTCAGGAGAGCATTTTCAGGCTTTTGGCACCATTTTTGATTGAATTGCCGAAAGTCAGATTTTTGCTGAAATTGTGACCCCGGGGCTTAGGGATTTTTTCAAAAAAAATATTTTCTGCCGGTTAAGTTTTTGAGGGCTGATTTCTTGTCCTGTGATAAAAAGACTTCTGTTTCGAGTGCCAAACCTTTCAGGAGAGCATTTTCAGGCTTTTGGCACCATTTCTGAGTGAATTGTCAAAAGTCAGATTTTTGCTGAAATTGTGACCCCGGGGCTTAGGGATTTTTTCAAAAAAATATTTTCTGCCGGTTAAGTTTTTGAGGGCTGATTTCTTGTCCTGTGATAAAAAGCCTTCTGTTTCGAGTGCCAAACCTTTCAGGAGAGCATTTTCAAGCTTTTGGCACCATTTTTGAGTGAATTGCCAAAAGTCAGATTTTTGCTGAAATTGTGACCCCGGGGCTTAGGGATTTTTTCAAAAAAATATTTTCTGCCGGTTAAGTTTTTGAGGGCTGATATCTTGTCCTGTGATAAAAAGCCTTCTGTTTCCATCGCCAAAGCGTTCAGGGGAGCATTTTTAAGCTTTTGGCACCATTTTTGAGTGAATTGCCAAAAGGCAGATTTTTGCTGAAATTGTGACCCCGGGGCTTAGGGATTTTTTCAAAAAAATATTTTCTGCCGGTTAAGTTTTTGAGGGCTCATTTATTTTCCTTTGATAAAAAGACTTCTGTTTCCATCACCAAAGCTTTCAGGGGAGCATTTTCAAGCTTTTGGCACCATTTTTGAGTGAATTGCCAAAAGTCAGATTTTTGCTGAAATTGTGACCCCGGGGCTTAGGGATTTTTTTCAAAAAAATATTTTCTGCCGGTTAAGTTTTTGAGGGCTGGTTTCTTGTCCTGTGATAAAAAGCCTTCTGTTTCCATCGCCAAAGCTTTCAGGGGAGCATTTTCAAGCTTTTGGCACCATTTTTGAGTGAATTGCCAAAAGTCAGATTTTTGCTGAAATTGTGACCCCGGGGCTTAGGGATTTTTTTCAAAAAAATATTTTCTGCCGGTTAAGTTTTTGAGGGCTGGTTTCTTGTCCTGTGATAAAAAGACTTCTGTTTCCATCACCAAAGCTTTCAGGGGAGCATATTCAAGCTTTTGGCACCATTTTTGAATGAATTGCCAAAAGTCAGATTTTTGCTGAAATTGTGACCCCGGGGCTTAGGGATTTTTTCAAAAAAATATTTTCTGCCAGTTAAGTTTTTGAGGGCTGATTTCTTGTCCTGTGATAAAAAGCCTTCTGTTTCGAGTGCCAAACCTTTCAGGAGAGCATTTTCAAGCTTTTGGCACCATTTTTCAGTGAATTGCCAAAAGTCAGATTTTTGCTGAAATTGTGACCCCGGGGCTTAGGGATTTTTTCAAAAAAATATTTTCTGCCGGTTAAGTTTTTGAGGGCTGATATCTTGTCCTGTGATAAAAAGCCTTCTGTTTCCATCGCCAAAGCTTTCAGGGGAGCATTTTTAAGCTTTTGGCACCATTTCTGAGTGAATTGCCAAAAGGCAGATTTTTGCTGAAATTGTGACCCCGGGGTTTAGGGATTTTTTCAAAAAAATATTTTCTGCCGGTTAAGTTTTTGAGGGCTCATTTATTTTCCTTTGATAAAAAGACTTCTGTTTCCATCACCAAAGCTTTCAGGGGAGCATTTTCAGGCTTTTGGCACCAATTTTGAGTGAATTGCCAAAAGTCAGATTTTTGCTGAAATTGTGACCTCGGGGCTTAGGGATTTTTTCAAAAAAATATTTTCTGCCGGTTAAGTTTTTGAGGGCTGATTTATTTTCCTTTGATAAAAAGACTTCTGTTTCCATCGCCAAAGCTTTTAGGGGAGCATTTTCAAGCTTTTGGCACCATTTTTCAGTGAATTGCCAAAAGTCAGATTTTTGCTGAAATTGTGACCCTGGGGCTTAGGGATTTTTTCAAAAAAATATTTTCTGCCAGTTAAGTTTTTGAGGGCTGATTTCTTGTCCTGTGATAAAAAGCCTTCTGTTTCGAGTGCCAAACCTTTCAGGAGAGCATTTTCAAGCTTTTGGCACCATTTTTGAGTGAATTGCCAAAAGTCAGATTTTTGCTGAAATTGTGACCCCGGGGCTTAGGGATTTTTTCAAAAAAATATTTTCTGCCGGTTAAGTTTTTGAGGGCTGATATCTTGTCCTGTGATAAAAAGCCTTCTGTTTCCATCGCCAAAGCTTTCAGGGGAGCATTTTTAAGCTTTTGGCACCATTTTTGAGTGAATTGCCAAAAGTCAGATTTTTGCTGAAATTGTGACCCCGGGGCTTAGGGATTTTTTCAAATAAATATTTTCTGCTGGTTAAGTTTTTGAGGGCTGATTTCTTGTCCTGTGATAAAAAGCCTTCTGTTTCGAGTCCCAAACCTTTCAGGAGAGCATTTTCAAGCTTTTGGCACCACTTTTGAGTGAATTGCCAAAAGTCAGATTTTTCCTGAAATTGTGACCCCGGGGCTTAGGGATTTTTTGAAAAAAAATATTTTCTGCCGGTGAAGTTTTTGAGGGCTGATTTCTTGTGCTGTGATAAAAGCCTTCTGTTTCGAGTCCCAAACCTTTCAGGAGAGCATTTTCAAGCTTTTGGCACCATTTTTGAGTGAATTGCCAAAAGTCAGATTTTTGCTGAAATTGTGACCCCGGGGCTTAGGGATTTTTTCAAAAAAATATTTTCTGCCGGTTAAGTTTTTGAGGGCTGATATCTTGTCCTGTGATAAAAAGCCTTCTGTTTCCATCGCCAAAGCTTTCAGGGGAGCATTTTTGGGCTTTTGGCACCATTTTTAAGTGAATTGCCAAAAGTCAGATTTTTGCTGAAATTGTGACCCCGGGGCTTAGGGATTTTTTCAAATAAATATTTTCTGCTGGTTAAGTTTTTGAGGGCTGATTTCTTGTCCTGTGATAAAAAGCCTTCTGTTTCGAGTCCCAAACCTTTCAGGAGAGCATTTTCAAACTTTTGGCACCACTTTTGAGTGAATTGCCGAAAGTCAGATTTTTGCTGAAATTGTGACCCCGGGGCTTAGGGATTTTTTGAAAAAAAATATTTTCTGCCGGTGAAGTTTTTGAGGGCTGATTTCTTGTCCTGTGATAAAAGCCTTCTGTTTCGAGTCCCAAACCTTTCAGGAGAGCATTTTCAAGCTTTTGGCAGCATTTTTGAGTGAATTACCAAAAGTCAGATTTTTGCTGATATTGTGACCCCGGGGCTTAGGGATTTTTTCAAAAAAATATTTTCTGCCGCTTAGGTTTTTGAGGGCTGATTTATTTTCCTTTGATAAAAAGACTTCTGTTTCCATCGCCAAAGCTTTTAGGGGAGCATTTTCAAGCTTTTGGCACCATTTTTGAGTGAATTGCCAAAAGTCAGATTTTTGCTGAAATTGTGACCCCGGGGCTTAGGGGTTTTTTCAAAAAAATATTTTCTGCCAGTTAAGTTTTTGAGGGCTGATTTCTTGTTCTGTGATAAAAAGCCTTCTGTTTCGAGTGCCAAACCTTTCAGGAGAGCATTTTCAAGCTTTTGGCACCATTTTTGAGTGAATTGCCAAAAGTCAGATTTTTGCTGAAATTGTGACCCCGGGGCTTAGGGATTTTTTCAAATAAATATTTTCTGCCGGTGAAGTTTTTGAGGGCTGATTTCTTGTCCTGTGATAAAAAGCCTTCTGTTTCGAGTCCCAAACCTTTCAGGAGAGCATTTTCAAGCTTTTGGCACCATTTTTGAGTGAATTGCCAAAAGTCAGATTTTTGCTGAAATTGTGACCCCGGGGCTTAGGGATTTTTTCAAAAAAATATTTTCTGCCGGTTAAGTTTTTGAGGGCTGATATCTTGTCCTGTGATAAAAAGCCTTCTGTTTCGAGTGCCAAACCTTTGAGGAGAGCATTTTCAGGCTTTTGGCACCACTTTTGAGTGAATTTCCAAAAGTCAGATTTTTGCTGAAATTGTGACCCCGGGGCTTAGGGATTTTTTCAAAAAAATATTTTCTGCCGGTTAAGTTTTTGAGGGCTGATTTCTTGTCCTGTGATAAAAAGACTTCTGTTTCCATCGCCAAAGCTTTCAGGGGAGCATTTTCAGGCTTTTGGCACCATTTTTGAGTGAATTGCCAAAAGTCAGATTTTTGCTGAAATTGTGACCCCGGGGCTTAGGGATTTTTTCAAAAAAATATTTTCTGCCGCTAAGGTTTTTGAGGGCTGATTTATTTTCCTTTGATAAAAAGCCTTCTGTTTCGAGTGCCAAACCTTTCAGGAGAGCATTTTCAAGCTTTTGGCACCATTTTTGATTGAATTGCCGAAAGTCAGATTTTTGCTGAAATTGTGACCCCGGGTCTTAGCGATTTTTTCAAAAAAATATTTTCTGCCGGTTAAGTTTTTGAGGGCTGATTTCTTGTCCTGTGATAAAAAGCCTTCTGTTTCGAGTGCCAAACCTTTCAGGAGAGCATTTTCAGGCTTTTGGCAGCATTTTTGAGTGAATTGCCAAAAGTCAGATTTTTGCTGAAATTGTGACCCCGGGGCTTAGGGATTTTTTCAAAAAAAAATTTCTGCCGCTAAGGTTTTTGAGGGCTGATTTATTTTCCTTTGATAAAAAGACTTCTGTTTCCATCGCCAAAGCTTTCAGGGGAGCATTTTCAAGCTTTTGGCACCATTTTTGAGTGAATTGCCAAAAGTCAGATTTTTGCTGAAATTGTGACCCCGGGGCTTAGGGATTTTTTCAAAAAAATATTTTCTGCTGGTTAAGTTTTTGAGGGCTGATTTCTTGTCCTGTGATAAAAAGCCTTCTGGTTCGAGTGCCAAACCTTTCAGGAGAGCATTTTCAAGCTTTTGGCACCATTTTTGATTGAATTGCCGAAAGTCAGATTTTTGCTGAAATTGTGACCCCGGGGCTTAGGGATTTTTTCAAAAAAAATATTTTCTGCCGCTTAAGTTTTTGAGGGCTGATTTCTTGTCCTGTGATAAAAAGACTTCTGTTTCGAGTGCCAAACCTTTCAGGAGAGCATTTTCCGGCTTTTGGCACCATTTTTGAGTGAATTGCCAAAAGTCAGATTTTTGCTGAAATTGTGACCCCGGGGCTTAGGGATTTTTTCAAAAAAATATTTTCTGCCGGTTAAGTTTTTGAGGGCTGATTTCTTGTCCTGTGATAAAAAGCCTTCTGTTTCGAGTGCCAAACCTTTCAGGAGAGCATTTTCAAGCTTTTGGCACCATTTTTGAGTGAATTGCCAAAAGTCAGATTTTTGCTGAAATTGTGACCCGGCTTAGGGATTTTTTCAAAAAAATATTTTCTGCTGGTTAAGTTTTTGAGGGCTGATTTCTTGTCCTGTGATAAAAAGACTTCTGTTTCGAGTGCCAAACCTTTCAGGAGAGCATTTTCAAGCTTTTGGCACCACTTTTGAGTGAATTGCCAAAAGTCAGATTTTTGCTGAAATTGTGACCCTGGGGCTTAGGGATTTTTTCAAATAAATATTTTCTGCTGGTTAAGTTTTTGAGGGCTGATTTCTTTTCCTGTGATAAAAAGCCTTCTGTTTCGAGTCCCAAACCTTTCAGGAGAGCATTTTCAAGCTTTTGGTACCACTTTTGAGTGAATTGCCAAAAGTCAGATTTTTGCTGAAATTGTGACCCCGGGGCTTAGGGATTTTTTGAAAAAAAATATTTTCTGCCGGTGAAGTTTTTGAGGGCTGATTTCTTGTGCTGTGATAAAAGCCTTCTGTTTCGAGTCCCAAACCTTTCAGGAGAGCATTTTCAAGCTTTTGGCACCATTTTTGAGTGAATTGCCAAAAGTCAGATTTTTGCTGAAATTGTGACCTCAGGGCTTAAGGATTTTTTCAAAAAAATATTTTCTGCTGGTTAAGTTTTTGACGGCTGATTTCTTGTCCTGTGATAAAAAGCCTTCTGTTTCGAGTGCCAAACCTTTCATGGGAGCATTTTCAAGCTTTCGGCACCATTTTTGAGTGAATTGCCAAAAGTCAGATTTTTGCTGAAATTGTGACCCCGGGGCTTAGGGATTTTATCAAAAAAATATTTTCTGCCAGTTAAGTTTTTGAGGGCTGATTTCTTGTCCTTTGATAAATGCCTTCTGTTTCGAGTGCCAAAGCTTTCAGGGGAGCATTTTCAAGCTTTTGGCACCATTTTTGAGTGAATTGCCAAAAGTCAGATGTTTGCTGAAATTGTGACTCCGGGACTTAGGGATTTTTTCAAAAAAATATTTTCTGCCGGTTAAGTTTTTGAGGGCTGATTTCTTGTCCTGTGATAAAAAGACTTCTGTTTCGAGTGCCAACCCTTTCAGGAGAGCATTTTCAGGCTTTTGGCACCATTTTTGAGTGAATTGCCAAAAGTCAGATTTTTGCTGAAATTGTGACCCCGGGGCTTAGGGATTTTTTCAAAAAAATATTTTCTGCCAGTTAAGTTTTTGAGGGCTGATTTCTTGTCCTGTGATAAAAAGCCTTCTGTTTCGAGTGCCAAACCTTTCAGGAGAGCATTTTCAAGCTTTCGGCACCATTTTTGAGTGAATTGCCAAAAGTCAGATTTTTGCTGAAATTTTGACCCCGGGGCTTAGGGATTTTTTCAAAAAAATATTTTCTGCCGGTTAAGTTTTTGAGGGCTGATATCTTGTCCTGTGATAAAAAGACTTCTGTTTCCATCGCCAAAGCTTTCAGGGGAGCATTTTCAAGCTTTTGGCACCATTTTTGAGTGAATTGCCAAAAGTCACATTTTTGCTGAAATTGTGACCCCGGGGCTTAGGGATTTTTTTCAAAAAAATATTTTCTGCCGGTTAAGTTTTTGAGGGCTGGTTTCTTGTCCTGTGATAAAAAGACTTCTGTTTCCATCACCAAAGCTTTCAGGGGAGCATTTTCAAGCTTTTGGCACCATTTTTGAATGAATTGCCAAAAGTCAGATTTTTGCTGAAATTGTGACCCCGGGGCTTAGGGATTTTTTCAAAAAAATATTTTCTGCCAGTTAAGTTTTTGAGGGCTGATTTCTTGTCCTGTGATAAAAAGCCTTCTGTTTCGAGTGCCAAACCTTTCAGGAGAGCATTTTCAAGCTTTTGGCACCATTTTTGAGTGAATTGCCAAAAGTCAGATTTTTGCTGAAATTGTGACCCCGGGGCTTAGGGATTTTTTCAAAAAAATATTTTCTGCCGGTTAAGTTTTTGAGGGCTGATTTCTTGTCCTGTGATAAAAAGCCTTCTGTTTCGAGTGCCAAACCTTTCAGGAGAGCATTTTTAAGCTTTTGGCACCATTTTTGAGTGAATTGCCAAAAGTCAGATTTTTGCTGAAATTGTGACCCCGGGGCTTAGCGATTTTTTCAAAAAAATATTTTCTGCCGCTAAGGTTTTTGAGGGCTTATTTATTTTCCTTTGATAAAAAGCCTTCTGTTTCGAGTGCCAAACCTTTCAGGATAGCATTTTCAAGCTTTTGGCACCATTTTTGATTGAATTGCCGAAAGTCAGATTTTTGCTGAAATTGTGACCCCGGGTCTTAGCGATTTTTTCAAAAAAATATTTTCTGCCGGTTAAGTTTTTGAGGGCTGATTTCTTGTCCTGTGATAAAAAGACTTCTGTTTCGAGTGCCAAACCTTTCAGGAGAGCATTTTCAGGCTTTTGGCAGCATTTTTGAGTGAATTGCCAAAAGTCAGATTTTTGCTGAAATTGTGACCCCGGGGGCTTAGGGATTTTTTCAAAAAAAATATTTTCTGCCGGTTAAGTTTTTGAGGGCTGATTTCTTCTCCTGTGATAAAAAGACTTCTGTTTCGAGTGCCAAACCTTTCAGGAGAGCATTTTCAGGCTTTTGGCACCATTTTTGAGTGAATTGCCAAAAGTCAGATTTTTGCTGAAATTGTGACCCCGGGGCTTAGGGATTTTTTCAAAAAAATATTTTCTGCCAGTTAAGTTTTTGAGGGCTGATTTCTTGTCCTGTGATAAAAAGCCTTCTGTTTCGAGTCCCAAACCTTTCAGGAGAGCATTTTCAAGCTTTTGGCACCATTTTTGAGTGAATTGCCAAAAGTCAGATTTTTGCTGAAATTGTGACCCCGGGGCTTAGGGATTTTTTCAAAAAAATATTTTCTGCCGGTTAAGTTTTTGAGGGCTGATATCTTGTCCTGTGATAAAAAGCCTTCTGTTTCCATCGCCAAAGCTTTCAGGGGAGCATTTTTAAGCTTTTGGCACCATTTTTGAGTGAATTGCCAAAAGTCAGATTTTTGCTGAAATTGTGACCCCGGGGCTTAGGGATTTTTTCAAATAAATATTTTCTGCTGGTTAAGTTTTTGAGGGCTGATTTCTTGTCCTGTGATAAAAAGCCTTCTGTTTCGAGTCCCAAACCTTTCAGGAGAGCATTTTCAAGCTTTTGGCACCACTTTTGAGTGAATTGCCAAAAGTCAGATTTTTGCTGAAATTGTGACCCCGGGGCTTAGGGATTTTTTGAAAAAAAATATTTTCTGCCGGTGAAGTTTTTGAGGGCTGATTTCTTGTGCTGTGATAAAAGCCTTCTGTTTCGAGTCCCAAACCTTTCAGGAGAGCATTTTCAAGCTTTTGGCACCATTTTTGAGTGAATTGCCAAAAGTCAGATTTTTGCTGAAATTGTGACCCCGGGGCTTAGGGATTTTTTCAAAAAAATATTTTCTGCCGCTTAGGTTTTTGAGGGCTGATTTATTTTCCTTTGATAAAAAGACTTCTGTTTCCATCGCCAAAGCTTTCAGGGGAGCATTTTCAAGCTTTCGGCACCATTTTTGAGTGAATTGCCAAAAGTCAGATTTTTGCTGAAATTTTGACCCCGGGGCTTAGGGATTTTTTCAAAAAAATATTTTCTGCCGGTTAAGTTTTTGAGGGCTGATATCTTGTCCTGTGATAAAAAGACTTCTGTTTCCATCGCCAAAGCTTTCAGGGGAGCATTTTCAAGCTTTTGGCACCATTTTTGAGTGAATTGCCAAAAGTCAGATTTTTGCTGAAATTGTGACCCCGGGGCTTAGGGATTTTTTTCAAAAAAATATTTTCTGCCGGTTAAGTTTTTGAGGGCTGGTTTCTTGTCCTGTGATAAAAAGACTTCTGTTTCCATCACCAAAGCTTTCAGGGGAGCATTTTCAAGCTTTTGGCACCATTTTTGAATGAATTGCCAAAAGTCAGATTTTTGCTGAAATTGTGACCCCGGGGCTTAGGGATTTTTTCAAAAAAATATTTTCTGCCGGTTAAGTTTTTGAGGGCTGATTTCTTGTCCTGTGATAAAAAGCCTTCTGTTTCGAGTCCCAAACCTTTCAGGAGAGCATATTCAAGCTTTTGGCACCACTTTTGAGTGAATTGCCAAAAGTCAGATTTTTGCTGAAATTGTGACCCCGGGGCTTAGGGATTTTTTGAAAAAAAATATTTTCTGCCGGTGAAGTTTTTGAGGGCTGATTTCTTGTGCTGTGATAAAAGCCTTCTGTTTCGAGTCCCAAACCTTTCAGGAGAGCATTTTCAAGCTTTTGGCACCATTTTTGAGTGAATTGCCAAAAGTCAGATTTTTGCTGAAATTGTGACCCCGGGGCTTAGGGATTTTTTCAAATAAATATTTTCTGCCGGTTAAGTTTTTGAGGGCTCATTTATTTTCCTTTGATAAAAAGACTTCTGTTTCCATCACCAAAGCTTTCAGGGGAGCATTTTCAGGCTTTTGGCACCAATTTTGAGTGAATTGCCAAAAGTCAGATTTTTGCTGAAATTGTGACCCCGGGGCTTAGTGATTTTTTCAAAAAAATATTTTCTGCCGGTTAAGTTTTTGAGGGCTGATTTCTTGTCCTGTGATAAAAGCCTTCTGTTTCGAGTGCCAAACCTTTCAGGAGAGCATTTTCAAGCTTTTGGCAGCATTTTTGAGTGAATTACCAAAAGTCAGATTTTTGCTGATATTGTGACCCCGGGGCTTAGGGATTTTTTCAAAAAAATATTTTCTGCCGCTTAGGTTTTTGAGGGCTGATTTATTTTCCTTTGATAAAAAGACTTCTGTTTCCATCGCCAAATCTTTCAGGGGAGCATTTTCAAGCTTTTGGCACCATTTTTGAGTGAATTGCCAAAAGTCAGATTTTTGCTGAAATTGTGACCCCGGGGCTTAGGGATTTTTTCAAAAAAATATTTTCTGCCGGTTAAGTTTTTGAGGGCTGATTTATTTTCCTTTGATAAAAAGACTTCTGTTTCCATCGCCAAAGCTTTTAGGGGAGCATTTTCAAGCTTTTGGCACCATTTTTGAGTGAATTGCCAAAAGTCAGATTTTTGCTGAAATTGTGACCCCGGGGCTTAGGGATTTTTTCAAAAAAATATTTTCTGCCGCTTAGGTTTTTGAGGGCTCATTTATTTTCCTTTGATAAAAAGCCTTCTGTTTCCATCGCCAAAGCTTTCAGGGGAGCATTTTTAAGCTTTTGGCACCATTTTTGAGTGAATTGCCAAAAGTCAGATTTTTGCTGAAATTGTGACCCCGGGGCTTAGCGATTTTTTCAAAAAAATATTTTCTGCCGCTAAGGTTTTTGAGGGCTTATTTATTTTCCTTTGATAAAAAGCCTTCTGTTTCGAGTGCCAAACCTTTCAGGATAGCATTTTCAAGCTTTTGGCACCATTTTTGATTGAATTGCCGAAAGTCAGATTTTTGCTGAAATTGTGACCCCGGGTCTTAGCGATTTTTTCAAAAAAATATTTTCTGCCGGTTAAGTTTTTGAGGGCTGATTTCTTGTCCTGTGATAAAAAGACTTCTGTTTCGAGTGCCAAACCTTTCAGGAGAGCATTTTCAGGCTTTTGGCACCATTTTTGAGTGAATTGCCAAAAGTCAGATTTTTGCTGAAATTGTGACCCCGGGGCTTAGGGATTTTTTCAAAAAAATATTTTCTGCCAGTTAAGTTTTTGAGGGCTGATTTCTTGTCCTGTGATAAAAAGCCTTCTGTTTCGAGTGCCAAACCTTTCAGGAGAGCATTTTCAAGCTTTTGGCACCATTTTTGAGTGAATTGCCAAAAGTCAGATTTTTGCTGAAATTGTGACCCCGGGGCTTAGGGATTTTTTCAAAAAAATATTTTCTGCCGGTTAAGTTTTTGAGGGCTGATATCTTGTCCTGTGATAAAAAGCCTTCTGTTTCCATCGCCAAAGCTTTCAGGGGAGCATTTTTAAGCTTTTGGCACCATTTTTGAGTGAATTGCCAAAAGTCAGATTTTTGCTGAAATTGTGACCCCGGGGCTTAGGGATTTTTTCAAATAAATATTTTCTGCTGGTTAAGTTTTTGAGGGCTGATTTCTTGTCCTGTGATAAAAAGCCTTCTGTTTCGAGTCCCAAACCTTTCAGGAGAGCATTTTCAAGCTTTTGGCACCACTTTTGAGTGAATTGCCAAAAGTCAGATTTTTGCTGAAATTGTGACCCCGGGGCTTAGGGATTTTTTGAAAAAAAATATTTTCTGCCGGTGAAGTTTTTGAGGGCTGATTTCTTGTGCTGTGATAAAAGCCTTCTGTTTCGAGTCCCAAACCTTTCAGGAGAGCATTTTCAAGCTTTTGGCACCATTTTTGAGTGAATTGCCAAAAGTCAGATTTTTGCTGAAATTGTGACCCCGGGGCTTAGGGATTTTTTCAAAAAAATATTTTCTGCCGCTTAGGTTTTTGAGGGCTGATTTATTTTCCTTTGATAAAAAGACTTCTGTTTCCATCGCCAAAGCTTTCAGGGGAGCATTTTCAAGCTTTCGGCACCATTTTTGAGTGAATTGCCAAAAGTCAGATTTTTGCTGAAATTTTGACCCCGGGGCTTAGGGATTTTTTCAAAAAAATATTTTCTGCCGGTTAAGTTTTTGAGGGCTGATATCTTGTCCTGTGATAAAAAGACTTCTGTTTCCATCGCCAAAGCTTTTAGGGGAGCATTTTCAAGCTTTTGGCACCATTTTTGAGTGAATTGCCAAAAGTCAGATTTTTGCTGAAATTGTGACCCCGGGGCTTAGGGATTTTTTCAAAAAAATATTTTCTGCCGCTTAGGTTTTTGAGGGCTCATTTATTTTCCTTTGATAAAAAGCCTTCTGTTTCCATCGCCAAAGCTTTCAGGGGAGCATTTTTAAGCTTTTGGCACCATTTTTGAGTGAATTGCCAAAAGTCAGATTTTTGCTGAAATTGTGACCCCGGGGCTTAGCGATTTTTTCAAAAAAATATTTTCTGCCGCTAAGGTTTTTGAGGGCTTATTTATTTTCCTTTGATAAAAAGCCTTCTGTTTCGAGTGCCAAACCTTTCAGGATAGCATTTTCAAGCTTTTGGCACCATTTTTGATTGAATTGCCGAAAGTCAGATTTTTGCTGAAATTGTGACCCCGGGTCTTAGCGATTTTTTCAAAAAAATATTTTCTGCCGGTTAAGTTTTTGAGGGCTGATTTCTTGTCCTGTGATAAAAAGACTTCTGTTTCGAGTGCCAAACCTTTCAGGAGAGCATTTTCAGGCTTTTGGCACCATTTTTGAGTGAATTGCCAAAAGTCAGATTTTTGCTGAAATTGTGACCCCGGGGCTTAGGGATTTTTTCAAAAAAATATTTTCTGCCAGTTAAGTTTTTGAGGGCTGATTTCTTGTCCTGTGATAAAAAGCCTTCTGTTTCGAGTGCCAAACCTTTCAGGAGAGCATTTTCAAGCTTTTGGCACCATTTTTGAGTGAATTGCCAAAAGTCAGATTTTTGCTGAAATTGTGACCCCGGGGCTTAGGGATTTTTTCAAAAAAATATTTTCTGCCGGTTAAGTTTTTGAGGGCTGATATCTTGTCCTGTGATAAAAAGCCTTCTGTTTCCATCGCCAAAGCTTTCAGGGGAGCATTTTTAAGCTTTTGGCACCATTTTTGAGTGAATTGCCAAAAGTCAGATTTTTGCTGAAATTGTGACCCCGGGGCTTAGGGATTTTTTCAAATAAATATTTTCTGCTGGTTAAGTTTTTGAGGGCTGATTTCTTGTCCTGTGATAAAAAGCCTTCTGTTTCGAGTCCCAAACCTTTCAGGAGAGCATTTTCAAGCTTTTGGCACCACTTTTGAGTGAATTGCCAAAAGTCAGATTTTTGCTGAAATTGTGACCCCGGGGCTTAGGGATTTTTTGAAAAAAAATATTTTCTGCCGGTGAAGTTTTTGAGGGCTGATTTCTTGTGCTGTGATAAAAGCCTTCTGTTTCGAGTCCCAAACCTTTCAGGAGAGCATTTTCAAGCTTTTGGCACCATTTTTGAGTGAATTGCCAAAAGTCAGATTTTTGCTGAAATTGTGACCCCGGGGCTTAGGGATTTTTTCAAAAAAATATTTTCTGCCGCTTAGGTTTTTGAGGGCTGATTTATTTTCCTTTGATAAAAAGACTTCTGTTTCCATCGCCAAAGCTTTCAGGGGAGCATTTTCAAGCTTTCGGCACCATTTTTGAGTGAATTGCCAAAAGTCAGATTTTTGCTGAAATTTTGACCCCGGGGCTTAGGGATTTTTTCAAAAAAATATTTTCTGCCGGTTAAGTTTTTGAGGGCTGATATCTTGTCCTGTGATAAAAAGACTTCTGTTTCCATCGCCAAAGCTTTCAGGGGAGCATTTTCAAGCTTTTGGCACCATTTTTGAGTGAATTGCCAAAAGTCAGATTTTTGCTGAAATTGTGACCCCGGGGCTTAGGGATTTTTTTCAAAAAAATATTTTCTGCCGGTTAAGTTTTTGAGGGCTGGTTTCTTGTCCTGTGATAAAAAGACTTCTGTTTCCATCACCAAAGCTTTCAGGGGAGCATTTTCAAGCTTTTGGCACCATTTTTGAATGAATTGCCAAAAGTCAGATTTTTGCTGAAATTGTGACCCCGGGGCTTAGGGATTTTTTCAAAAAAATATTTTCTGCCGGTTAAGTTTTTGAGGGCTGATTTCTTGTCCTGTGATAAAAAGCCTTCTGTTTCGAGTGCCAAACCTTTCAGGAGAGCATTTTCAAGCTTTTGGCACCATTTTTGAGTGAATTGCCAAAAGTCAGATTTTTGCTGAAATTGTGACCCCAGGGCTTAGGGATTTTTTCAAAAAAATATTTTCTGCCGCTTAGGTTTTTGAGGGCTGATATCTTGTCCTGTGATAAAAAGCCTTCTGTTTCCATCGCCAAAGCTTTCAGGGGAGCATTTTTAAGCTTTTGGCACCATTTTTGAGTGAATTGCCAAAAGTCAGATTTTTGCTGAAATTGTGACCCCGGGGCTTAGGGATTTTTTGAAAAAAAATATTTTCTGCCGGTGAAGTTTTTGAGGGCTGATTTCTTGTGCTGTGATAAAAGCCTTCTGTTTCGAGTCCCAAACCTTTCAGGAGAGCATTTTCAAGCTTTTGGCACCACTTTTGAGTGAATTGCCAAAAGTCAGATTTTTGCTGAAATTGTGACCCCGGGGCTTAGGGATTTTTTGAAAAAAAATATTTTCTGCCGGTGAAGTTTTTGAGGGCTGATTTCTTGTGCTGTGATAAAAGCCTTCTGTTTCGAGTCCCAAACCTTTCAGGAGAGCATTTTCAAGCTTTTGGCACCATTTTTGAGTGAATTGCCAAAAGTCAGATTTTTGCTGAAATTGTGACCCCGGGGCTTAGGGATTTTTTCAAAAAAATATTTTCTGCCGGTTAAGTTTTTGAGGGCTCATTTATTTTCCTTTGATAAAAAGACTTCTGTTTCCATCACCAAAGCTTTCAGGGGAGCATTTTCAGGCTTTTGGCACCAATTTTGAGTGAATTGCCAAAAGTCAGATTTTTGCTGAAATTGTGACTCCGGGGCTTAGGGATTTTTTCAAAAAAATATTTTCTGCCGGTTAAGTTTTTGAGGGCTGATTTCTTGTCCTGTGATAAAAGCCTTCTGTTTCGAGTGCCAAACCTTTCAGGAGAGCATTTTCAAGCTTTTGGCAGCATTTTTGAGTGAATTACCAAAAGTCAGATTTTTGCTGATATTGTGACCCCGGGGCTTAGGGATTTTTTCAAAAAAATATTTTCTGCCGCTTAGGTTTTTGAGGGCTGATTTATTTTCCTTTGATAAAAAGACTTCTGTTTCCATCGCCAAAGCTTTCAGGGGAGCATTTTCAAGCTTTTGGCACCATTTTTGAGTGAATTGCCAAAAGTCAGATTTTTGCTGAAATTGTGACCCCGGGGCTTAGGGATTTTTTCAAAAAAATATTTTCTGCCGGTTAAGTTTTTGAGGGCTGATTTATTTTCCTTTGATAAAAAGACTTCTGTTTCCATCGCCAAAGCTTTTAGGGGAGCATTTTCAAGCTTTTGGCACCATTTTTGAGTGAATTGCCAAAAGTCAGATTTTTGCTGAAATTGTGACCCCGGGGCTTAGGGATTTTTTTCAAAAAAATATTTTCTGCCGGTTTGGTTTTTGAGGGCTCATTTATTTTCCTTTGATAAAAAGACTTCTGTTTCCATCACCAAAGCTTTCAGGGGAGCATTTTCAGGCTTTTGGCACCAATTTTAAGTGAATTGCCAAAAGTCAGATTTTTGCTGAAATTGTGACCCCGGGGCTTAGGGATTTTTTCAAAAAAATATTTTCTGCCGCTAAGGTTTTTGAGGGCTGATTTATTTTCCTTTGATAAAAAGCCTTCTGTTTCGAGTGCCAAACCTTGGAGGAGAGCATTTTCAGGCTTTTGGCACCATTTTTGAGTGAATTGCCAAAAGTCAGATTTTTGCTGAAATTGTGACCCCGGGGCTTAGGGATTTTTTCAAAAAAATATTTTCTGCCGCTTAGGTTTTTGAGGGCTGATATCTTGTCCTGTGATAAAAAGACTTCTGTTTCCATCGCCAAAGCTTTCAGGGGAGCATTTTCAAGCTTTTGGCACCATTTTTGAGTGAATTGCCAAAAGTCAGATTTTTGCTGAAATTGTGACCCCGGGGCTTAGGGATTTTTTTCAAAAAAATATTTTCTGCCGGTTAAGTTTTTGAGGGCTGGTTTCTTGTCCTGTGATAAAAAGACTTCTGTTTCCATCACCAAAGCTTTCAGGGGAGCATTTTCAAGCTTTTGGCACCATTTTTGAATGAATTGCCAAAAGTCAGATTTTTGCTGAAATTGTGACCCCGGGGCTTAGGGATTTTTTCAAAAAAATATTTTCTGCCGGTTAAGTTTTTGAGGGCTGATTTCTTGTCCTGTGATAAAAAGCCTTCTGTTTCGAGTGCCAAACCTTTCAGGAGAGCATTTTCAAGCTTTTGGCACCATTTTTGAGTGAATTGCCAAAAGTCAGATTTTTGCTGAAATTGTGACCCCAGGGCTTAGGGATTTTTTCAAAAAAATATTTTCTGCCGCTTAGGTTTTTGAGGGCTGATATCTTGTCCTGTGATAAAAAGCCTTCTGTTTCCATCGCCAAAGCTTTCAGGGGAGCATTTTTAAGCTTTTGGCACCATTTTTGAGTGAATTGCCAAAAGTCAGATTTTTGCTGAAATTGTGACCCCGGGGCTTAGGGATTTTTTCAAATAAATATTTTCTGCTGGTTAAGTTTTTGAGGGCTGATTTCTTGTCCTGTGATAAAAAGCCTTCTGTTTCGAGTCCCAAACCTTTCAGGAGAGCATATTCAAGCTTTTGGCACCACTTTTGAGTGAATTGCCAAAAGTCAGATTTTTGCTGAAATTGTGACCCCGGGGCTTAGGGATTTTTTGAAAAAAAATATTTTCTGCCGGTGAAGTTTTTGAGGGCTGATTTCTTGTGCTGTGATAAAAGCCTTCTGTTTCGAGTCCCAAACCTTTCAGGAGAGCATTTTCAAGCTTTTGGCACCATTTTTGAGTGAATTGCCAAAAGTCAGATTTTTGCTGAAATTGTGACCCCGGGGCTTAGGGATTTTTTCAAAAAAATATTTTCTGCCGGTTAAGTTTTTGAGGGCTCATTTATTTTCCTTTGATAAAAAGACTTCTGTTTCCATCACCAAAGCTTTCAGGGGAGCATTTTCAGGCTTTTGGCACCAATTTTGAGTGAATTGCCAAAAGTCAGATTTTTGCTGAAATTGTGACCCCGGGGCTTAGGGATTTTTTCAAAAAAATATTTTCTGCCGGTTAAGTTTTTGAGGGCTGATTTCTTGTCCTGTGATAAAAGCCTTCTGTTTCGAGTGCCAAACCTTTCAGGAGAGCATTTTCAAGCTTTTGGCAGCATTTTTGAGTGAATTACCAAAAGTCAGATTTTTGCTGATATTGTGACCCCGGGGCTTAGGGATTTTTTCAAAAAAATATTTTCTGCCGCTTAGGTTTTTGAGGGCTGATTTATTTTCCTTTGATAAAAAGACTTCTGTTTCCATCGCCAAAGCTTTCAGGGGAGCATTTTCAAGCTTTTGGCACCATTTTTGAGTGAATTGCCAAAAGTCAGATTTTTGCTGAAATTGTGACCCCGGGGCTTAGGGATTTTTTCAAAAAAATATTTTCTGCCGGTTAAGTTTTTGAGGGCTGATTTATTTTCCTTTGATAAAAAGACTTCTGTTTCCATCGCCAAAGCTTTTAGGGGAGCATTTTCAAGCTTTTGGCACCATTTTTGAGTGAATTGCCAAAAGTCAGATTTTTGCTGAAATTGTGACCCCGGGGCTTAGGGATTTTTTTCAAAAAAATATTTTCTGCCGGTTTGGTTTTTGAGGGCTCATTTATTTTCCTTTGATAAAAAGACTTCTGTTTCCATCACCAAAGCTTTCAGGGGAGCATTTTCAGGCTTTTGGCACCAATTTTAAGTGAATTGCCAAAAGTCAGATTTTTGCTGAAATTGTGACCCCGGGGCTTAGGGATTTTTTCAAAAAAATATTTTCTGCCGCTAAGGTTTTTGAGGGCTGATTTATTTTCCTTTGATAAAAAGCCTTCTGTTTCGAGTGCCAAACCTTGGAGGAGAGCATTTTCAGGCTTCTGGCACCATTTTTGAGTGAATTGCCAAAAGTCAGATTTTTGCTGAAATTGTGACCCCGGGGCTTAGGGATTTTTTCAAAAAAATATTTTCTGCCGGTTAAGTTTTTGAGGGCTGATTTATTTTCCTTTGATAAAAAGACTTCTGTTTCCATCGCCAAAGCTTTTAGGGGAGCATTTTCAAGCTTTTGGCACCATTTTTGAGTGAATTGCCAAAAGTCAGATTTTTGCTGAAATTGTGACCCCGGGGCTTAGGGATTTTTTTCAAAAAAATATTTTCTGCCGGTTTGGTTTTTGAGGGCTCATTTATTTTCCTTTGATAAAAAGACTTCTGTTTCCATCACCAAAGCTTTCAGGGGAGCATTTTCAGGCTTTTGGCACCAATTTTAAGTGAATTGCCAAAAGTCAGATTTTTGCTGAAATTGTGACCCCGGGGCTTAGGGATTTTTTCAAAAAAATATTTTCTGCCGCTAAGGTTTTTGAGGGCTGATTTATTTTCCTTTGATAAAAAGCCTTCTGTTTCGAGTGCCAAACCTTGGAGGAGAGCATTTTCAGGCTTTTGGCACCATTTTTGAGTGAATTGCCAAAAGTCAGATTTTTGCTGAAATTGTGACCCCGGGGCTTAGGGATTTTTTCAAAAAAATATTTTCTGCCGCTTAGGTTTTTGAGGGCTCATTTATTTTCCTTTGATAAAAAGACTTCTGTTTCCATCACCAAAGCTTTCAGGGGAGCATTTTCAGGCCTTTGGCACCAATTTTGAGTGAATTGCCAAAAGTCAGATTTTTGCTGAAATTGTGACCCCGGGGCTTAGGGATTTTTTCAAAAAAATATTTTCTGCCGGTTAAGTTTTTGAGGGCTGATTTCTTGTCCTGTGATAAAAAGCCTTCTGTTTCGAGTGCCAAACCTTTCAGGAGAGCATTTTCAACCTTTTGGCACCACTTTTGAGTGAATTTCCAAAAGTCAGATTTTTGCTGAAATTGTGACCCCGGGGCTTAGGGATTTTTTCAAAAAAATATTTTCTGCCGGTTAAGTTTTTGAGGGCTGATTTCTTGTCCTGTGATAAAAAGACTTCTGTTTCCATCGCCAAAGCTTTCAGGGGAGCATTTTCAGGCTTTTGGCACCATTTTTGAGTGAATTGCCAAAAGTCAGATTTTTGCTGAAATTGTGACCCCGGGGCTTAGGGATTTTTTCAAAAAAATATTTTCTGCCGGTTAAGTTTTTGAGGGCTGATTTATTTTCCTTTGATAAAAAGACTTCTGTTTCCATCGCCAAAGCTTTTAGGGGAGCATTTTCAAGCTTTTGGCACCATTTTTGAGTGAATTGCCAAAAGTCAGATTTTTGCTGAAATTGTGACCCCGGGGCTTAGGGATTTTTTTCAAAAAAATATTTTCTGCCGGTTAAGTTTTTGAGGGCTGGTTTCTTGTCCTGTGATAAAAAGACTTCTGTTTCCATCACCAAAGCTTTCAGGGGAGCATTTTCAAGCTTTTGGCACCATTTTTGAATGAATTGCCAAAAGTCAGATTTTTGCTGAAATTGTGACCCCGGGGCTTAGGGATTTTTTCAAAAAAATATTTTCTGCCAGTTAAGTTTTTGAGGGCTGATTTCTTGTCCTGTGATAAAAAGCCTTCTGTTTCGAGTGCCAAACCTTTCAGGAGAGCATTTTCAAGCTTTTGGCACCATTTTTGAGTGAATTGCCAAAAGTCAGATTTTTGCTGAAATTGTGACCCCGGGGCTTAGGGATTTTTTAAAAAAAATATTTTCTGCCGGTTAAGTTTTTGAGGGCTGATATCTTGTCCTGTGATAAAAAGCCTTCTGTTTCCATCGCCAAAGCTTTCAGGGGAGCATTTTTAAGCTTTTGGCACCATTTTTGAGTGAATTGCCAAAAGTCAGATTTTTGCTGAAATTGTGACCCCGGGGCTTAGGGATTTTTTCAAATAAATATTTTCTGCTGGTTAAGTTTTTGAGGGCTGATTTCTTGTCCTGTGATAAAAAGCCTTCTGTTTCGAGTCCCAAACCTTTCAGGAGAGCATTTTCAAGCTTTTGGCACCACTTTTGAGTGAATTGCCAAAAGTCAGATTTTTGCTGAAATTGTGACCCCGGGGCTTAGGGATTTTTTGAAAAAAAATATTTTCTGCCGGTGAAGTTTTTGAGGGCTGATTTCTTGTGCTGTGATAAAAGCCTTCTGTTTCGAGTCCCAAACCTTTCAGGAGAGCATTTTCAAGCTTTTGGCACCATTTTTGAGTGAATTGCCAAAAGTCAGATTTTTGCTGAAATTGTGACCCCGGGGGTTAGGGATTTTTTCAAAAAAATATTTTCTGCCGGTTAAGTTTTTGAGGGCTCATTTATTTTCCTTTGATAAAAAGACTTCTGTTTCCATCACCAAAGCTTTCAGGGGAGCATTTTCAGGCTTTTGGCACCAATTTTGAGTGAATTGCCAAAAGTCAGATTTTTGCTGAAATTGTGACCTCGGGGCTTAGGGATTTTTTCAAAAAAATATTTTCTGCCGGTTAAGTTTTTGAGGGCTGATTTCTTGTCCTGTGATAAAAGCCTTCTGTTTCGAGTGCCAAACCTTTCAGGAGAGCATTTTCAAGCTTTTGGCAGCATTTTTGAGTGAATTACCAAAAGTCAGATTTTTGCTGATATTGTGACCCCGGGGCTTAGGGATTTTTTCAAAAAAATATTTTCTGCCGCTTAGGTTTTTGAGGGCTGATTTATTTTCCTTTGATAAAAAGACTTCTGTTTCCATCGCCAAAGCTTTCAGGGGAGCATTTTCAAGCTTTTGGCACCATTTTTGAGTGAATTGCCAAAAGTCAGATTTTTGCTGAAATTGTGACCCCGGGGCTTAGGGATTTTTTCAAAAAAATATTTTCTGCCGGTTAAGTTTTTGAGGGCTGATTTATTTTCCTTTGATAAAAAGACTTCTGTTTCCATCGCCAAAGCTTTTAGGGGAGCATTTTCAAGCTTTTGGCACCATTTTTGAGTGAATTGCCAAAAGTCAGATTTATGCTGAAATTGTGACCCCGGGGCTTAGGGATTTTTTCAAAAAAATATTTTCTGCCGCTTAGGTTTTTGAGGGCTCATTTATTTTCCTTTGATAAAAAGACTTCTGTTTCCATCACCAAAGCTTTCAGGGGAGCATTTTCAGGCTTTTGGCACCAATTTTGAGTGAATTGCCAAAAGTCAGATTTTTGCTGAAATTGTGACCCCGGGGCTTAGGGATTTTTTCAAAAAAATATTTTCTGCCGGTTAAGTTTTTGAGGGCTGATTTCTTGTCCTGTGATAAAAAGCCTTCTGTTTCGAGTGCCAAACCTTTCAGGAGAGCATTTTCAAGCTTTTGGCACCACTTTTGAGTGAATTTCCAAAAGTCAGATTTTTGCTGAAATTGTGACCCCGGGGCTTAGGGATTTTTTCAAAAAAATATTTTCTGCCGCTAAGGTTTTTGAGGGCTGATTTATTTTCCTTTGATAAAAAGCCTTCTGTTTCGATTGCCAAACCTTGGAGGAGAGCATTTTCAGGCTTTTGGCACCATTTTTGAGTGAATTGCCAAAAGTCAGATTTTTGCTGAAATTGTGACCCCGGGGCTTAGGGATTTTTTCAAAAAAATATTTTCTGCCGCTTAGGTTTTTGAGGGCTGATATCTTGTCCTGTGATAAAAAGCCTTCTGTTTCCATCGCCAAAGCTTTCAGGGGAGCATTTTTAAGCTTTTGGCACCATTTTTGAGTGAATTGCCAAAAGTCAGATTTTTGCTGAAATTGTGACCCCGGGGCTTTGGGATTTTTTCAAATAAATATTTTCTGCTGGTTAAGTTTTTGAGGGCTGATTTCTTGTCCTGTGATAAAAAGCCTTCTGTTTCGGGTCCCAAACCTTTCAGGAGAGCATTTTCAAGCTTTTGGCACCACTTTTGAGTGAATTGCCAAAAGTCAGATTTTTGCTGAAATTGTGACCCCGGGGCTTAGGGATTTTTTGAAAAAAAATATTTTCTGCCGGTGAAGTTTTTGAGGGCTGATTTCTTGTGCTGTGATAAAAGCCTTCTGTTTCGAGTCCCAAACCTTTCAGGAGAGCATTTTCAAGCTTTTGGCACCATTTTTGAGTGAATTGCCAAAAGTCAGATTTTTGCTGAAATTGTGACCCCGGGGCTTAGGGATTTTTTCAAAAAAATATTTTCTGCCGCTTAGGTTTTTGAGGGCACATTTATTTTCCTTTGATAAAAAGACTTCTGTTTCCATCACCAAAGCTTTCAGGGGAGCATTTTCAGGCTTTTGGCACCAATTTTGAGTGAATTGCCAAAAGTCAGATTTTTGCTGAAATTGTGACCCCGGGGCTTAGGGATTTTTTCAAAAAAATATTTTCTGCCGGGTTTAGTTTTTGAGGGCTGATTTCTTGTCCTGTGATAAAAAGCCTTCTGTTTCGAGTGCCAAACCTTTCAGGAGAGCATTTTCAAGCTTTTGGCACCACTTTTGAGTGAATTTCCAAAAGTCAGATTTTTGCTGAAATTGTGACCCCGGGGCTTAGGGATTTTTTCAAAAAAATATTTTCTGCCGCTTAAGTTTTTGAGGGCTGATTTCTTGTCCTGTGATAAAAAGACTTCTGTTTCCATCGCCAAAGCTTTCAGGGGAGCATTTTCAGGCTTTTGGCACCATTTTTGAGTGAATTGCCAAAAGTCAGATTTTTGCTGAAATTGTGACCCCGGGGCTTAGGGATTTTTTCAAAAAAATATTTTCTGCCGGTTAAGTTTTTGAGGGCTGATTTATTTTCCTTTGATAAAAAGACTTCTGTTTCCATCGCCAAAGCTTTTAGGGGAGCATTTTCAAGCTTTTGGCACCATTTTTGAGTGAATTGCCAAAAGTCAGATTTTTGCTGAAATTGTGACCCCGGGGCTTAGGGATTTTTTCAAAAAAATATTTTCTGCCGCTTAGGTTTTTGAGGGCTCATTTATTTTCCTTTGATAAAAAGACTTCTGTTTCCATCGCCAAAGCTTTCAGGGGAGCATTTTCAAGCTTTTGGCACCAATTTTGAGTGAATTGCCAAAAGTCAGATTTTTGCTGAAATTGTGACCCCGGGGCTTAGGGATTTTTTCAAAAAAATATTTTCTGCCGGTTAAGTTTTTGAGGGCTGATTTATTTTCCTTTGATAAAAAGCCTTCTGTTTCGAGTGCCAAACCTTTCAGGAGAGCATTTTCAAGCTTTTGGCACCATTTTTGATTGAATTGCCGAAAGTCAGATTTTTGCTGAAATTGTGACCCCGGGGCTTAGGGATTTTTTCAAAAAAATATTTTCTGCCGGGTTTAGTTTTTGAGGGCTGATTTCTTGTCCTGTGATAAAAAGCCTTCTGTTTCGAGTGCCAAACCTTTCAGGAGAGCATTTTCAAGCTTTTGGCACCACTTTTGAGTGAATTTCCAAAAGTCAGATTTTTGCTGAAATTGTGACCCCGGGTCTTAGCGATTTTTTCAAAAAAATATTTTCTGCCGCTTAAGTTTTTGAGGGCTGATTTCTTGTCCTGTGATAAAAAGACTTCTGTTTCCATCGCCAAAGCTTTCAGGGGAGCATTTTCAGGCTTTTGGCACCATTTTTGAGTGAATTGCCAAAAGTCAGATTTTTGCTGAAATTGTGACCCCGGGGCTTAGGGATTTTTTCAAAAAAATATTTTCTGCCGGTTAAGTTTTTGAGGGCTGATTTATTTTCCTTTGATAAAAAGACTTCTGTTTCCATCGCCAAAGCTTTTAGGGGAGCATTTTCAAGCTTTTGGCACCATTTTTGAGTGAATTGCCAAAAGTCAGATTTTTGCTGAAATTGTGACCCCGGGGCTTAGGGATTTTTTCAAAAAAATATTTTCTGCCGCTTAGGTTTTTGAGGGCTCATTTATTTTCCTTTGATAAAAAGACTTCTGTTTCCATCGCCAAAGCTTTCAGGGGAGCATTTTCAAGCTTTTGGCACCAATTTTGACTGAATTGCCAAAAGTCAGATTTTTGCTGAAATTGTGACCCCGGGGCTTAGGGATTTTTTCAAAAAAATATTTTCTGCCGGTTAAGTTTTTGAGGGCTGATTTATTTTCCTTTGATAAAAAGCCTTCTGTTTCGAGTGCCAAACCTTTCAGGAGAGCATTTTCAAGCTTTTGGCACCATTTTTGATTGAATTGCCGAAAGTCAGATTTTTGCTGAAATTGTGACCCCGGGTCTTAGCGATTTTTTCAAAAAAATATTTTCTGCCGGTTAAGTTTTTGAGGGCTGGTTTCTTGTCCTGTGATAAAAAGACTTCTGTTTCCATCACCAAAGCTTTCAGGGGAGCATTTTCAAGCTTTTGGCACCATTTTTGAATGAATTGCCAAAAGTCAGATTTTTGCTGAAATTGTGACCCCGGGGCTTAGGGATTTTTTCAAAAAAATATTTTCTGCCGCTTAGGTTTTTGAGGGCTCATTTATTTTCCTTTGATAAAAAGACATCTGTTTCCATCACCAAAGCTTTCAGGGGAGCATTTTCAGGCTTTTGGCACCAATTTTGAGTGAATTGCCAAAAGTCAGATTTTTGCTGAAATTGTGACTCCGGGGCTTAGGGATTTTTTCAAAAAAATATTTTCTGCCGGTTAAGTTTTTGAGGGCTGATTTCTTGTCCTGTGATAAAAAGCCTTCTGTTTCGAGTGCCAAACCTTTCAGGAGAGCATTTTCAAGCTTTTGGCACCACTTTTGAGTGAATTTCCAAAAGTCAGATTTTTGCTGAAATTGTGACCCCGGGGCTTAGGGATTTTTTCAAAAAAATATTTTCTGCCGGTTAAGTTTTTGAGGGCTGATTTCTTGTCCTGTGATAAAAAGACTTCTGTTTCCATCGCCAAAGCTTTCAGGGGAGCATTTTCAGGCTTTTGGCACCATTTTTGAGTGAATTGCCAAAAGTCAGATTTTTGCTGAAATTGTGACCCCGGGGCTTAGGGATTTTTTCAAAAAAATATTTTCTGCCGCTAAGGTTTTTGAGGGCTGATTTATTTTCCTTTGATAAAAAGCCTTCTGTTTCGAGTGCCAAACCTTTCAGGAGAGCATTTTCAAGCTTTTGGCACCATTTTTGATTGAATTGCCAAAAGTCAGATTTTTGCTGAAATTGTGACCCCGGGGCTTAGGGATTTTTTTTCAAAAAAATATTTTCTGCCGGTTAAGTTTTTGAGGGCTGGTTTCTTGTCCTGTGATAAAAAGACATCTGTTTCCATCACCAAAGCTTTCAGGGGAGCATTTTCAAGCTTTTGGCACCATTTTTGAATGAATTGCCAAAAGTCAGATTTTTGCTGAAATTGTGACCCCGGGGCTTAGGGATTTTTTCAAAAAAATATTTTCTGCCGGTTAAGTTTTTGAGGGCTGATTTCTTGTCCTGTGATAAAAAGCCTTCTGTTTCGAGTGCCAAACCTTTCAGGAGAGCATTTTCAAGCTTTTGGCACCATTTTTGAGTGAATTGCCAAAAGTCAGATTTTTGCTGAAATTGTGACCCCGGGGCTTAGGGATTTTTTCAAAAAAATATTTTCTGCCGCTTAGGTTTTTGAGGGCTGATATCTTGTCCTGTGATAAAAAGCCTTCTGTTTCCATCGCCAAAGCTTTCAGGGGAGCATTTTTAAGCTTTTGGCACCATTTTTGAGTGAATTGCCAAAAGTCAGATTTTTGCTGAAATTGTGACCCCGGGGCTTAGGGATTTTTTCAAATAAATATTTTCTGCTGGTTAAGTTTTTGAGGGCTGATTTCTTGTCCTGTGATAAAAAGACTTCTGTTTCGAGTCCCAAACCTTTCAGGAGAGCATTTTCAAGCTTTTGGCACCGCTTTTGAGTGAATTGCCAAAAGTCAGATTTTTGCTGAAATTGTGACCCCGGGGCTTAGGGATTTTTTGAAAAAAAATATTTTCTGCCGGTGAAGTTTTTGAGGGCTGATTTCTTGTGCTGTGATAAAAGCCTTCTGTTTCGAGTCCCAAACCTTTCAGGAGAGCATTTTCAAGCTTTTGGCACCATTTTTGAGTGAATTGCCAAAAGTCAGATTTTTGCTGAAATTGTGACCCCGGGGCTTAGGGATTTTTTCAAACAAATATTTTCTGCCGGTTAAGTTTTTGAGGGCTCATTTATTTTCCTTTGATAAAAAGACTTCTGTTTCCATCACCAAAGCTTTCAGGGGAGCATTTTCAGGCTTTTGGCACCAATTTTGAGTGAATTGCCAAAAGTCAGATTTTTGCTGAAATTGTGAAATTTTGCTGAAATTTTTGCTGAAATTTGAAAAAAGGGATTTTTTCAAAAAAATATTTTCTGCCGGTTAAGTTTTTGAGGGCTGATTTCTTGTCCTGTGATAAAAGCCTTCTGTTTCGAGTGCCAAACCTTTCAGGAGAGCATTTTCAAGCTTTTGGCAGCATTTTTGAGTGAATTACCTAAAGTCAGATTTTTGCTGAAATTGTGACCCCGGGGCTTAGGGATTTTTTCAAAAAAATATTTTCTGCCGCTTAGGTTTTTGAGGGCTCATTTATTTTCCTTTGATAAAAAGACATCTGTTTCCATCACCAAAGCTTTCAGGGGAGCATTTTCAGGCTTTTGGCACCAATTTTGAGTGAATTGCCAAAAGTCAGATTTTTGCTGAAATTGTGACCCCGGGGCTTAGGGATTTTTTCAAAAAAATATTTTCTGCCGGTTAAGTTTTTGAGGGCTGATTTCTTGTCCTGTGATAAAAAGCCTTCTGTTTCGAGTGCCAAACCTTTCAGGAGAGCATTTTCAAGCTTTTGGCACCACTTTTGAGTGAATTTCCAAAAGTCAGATTTTTGCTGAAATTGTGACCCCGGGGCTTAGGGATTTTTTCAAAAAAATATTTTCTGCCGGTTAAGTTTTTGAGGGCTGATTTCTTGTCCTGTGATAAAAAGACTTCTGTTTCCATCGCCAAAGCTTTCAGGGGAGCATTTTCAGGCTTTTGGCACCATTTTTGAGTGAATTGCCAAAAGTCAGATTTTTGCTGAAATTGTGACCCCGGGGCTTAGGGATTTTTTCAAAAAAATATTTTCTGCCGCTAAGGTTTTTGAGGGCTGATTTATTTTCCTTTGATAAAAAGCCTTCTGTTTCGAGTGCTAAACCTTTCAGGAGAGCATTTTCAAGCTTTTGGCACCATTTTTGATTGAATTGCCAAAAGTCAGATTTTTGCTGAAATTGTGACCCCGGGGCTTAGGGATTTTTTTTCAAAAAAATATTTTCTGCCGGTTAAGTTTTTGAGGGCTGATTTCTTGTCCTGTGATAAAAAGCCTTCTGTTTCGAGTGCCAATCCTTTCAGGAGAGCATTTTCAAGCTTTTGGCACCATTTTTGAGTGAATTGCCAAAAGTCAGATTTTTGCTGAAATTGTGACCCCGGGGCTTAGGGATTTTTTCAAAAAAATATTTTCTGCCGCTTAGGTTTTTGAGGGCTGATATCTTGTCCTGTGATAAAAAGCCTTCTGTTTCCATCGCCAAAGCTTTCAGGGGAGCATTTTTAAGCTTTTGGCACCATTTTTGAGTGAATTGCCAAAAGTCAGATTTTTGCTGAAATTGTGACCCCGGGGCTTAGGGATTTTTTCAAATAAATATTTTCTGCTGGTTAAGTTTTTGAGGGCTGATTTCTTGTCCTGTGATAAAAAGCCTTCTGTTTCGAGTCCCAAACCTTTCAGGAGAGCATTTTCAAGCTTTTGGCACCACTTTTGAGTGAATTGCCAAAAGTCAGATTTTTGCTGAAATTGTGACCCCGGGGCTTAGGGATTTTTTGAAAAAAAAATTTTTCTGCCGGTGAAGTTTTTGAGGGCTGATTTCTTGTGCTGTGATAAAAGCCTTCTGTTTCGAGTCCCAAACCTTTCAGGAGAGCATTTTCAAGCTTTTGGCACCATTTTTGAGTGAATTGCCAAAAGTCAGATTTTTGCTGAAATTGTGACCCCGGGGCTTAGGGATTTTTTCAAAAAAATATTTTCTGCCGGTTAAGTTTTTGAGGGCTCATTTATTTTCCTTTGATAAAAAGACTTCTGTTTCCATCACCAAAGCTTTCAGGGGAGCATTTTCAGGCTTTTGGCACCAATTTTGAGTGAATTGCCAAAAGTCAGATTTTTGCTGAAATTGTGAAATTTTGCTGAAATTTTTGCTGAAATTTGAAAAAAGGGATTTTTTCAAAAAAATATTTTCTGCCGGTTAAGTTTTTGAGGGCTGATTTCTTGTCCTGTGATAAAAGCCTTCTGTTTCGAGTGCCAAACCTTTCAGGAGAGCATTTTCAAGCTTTTGGCAGCATTTTTGAGTGAATTACCAAAAGTCAGATTTTTGCTGATATTGTGACCCCGGGGCTTAGGGATTTTTTCAAAAAAATATTTTCTGCCGCTTAGGTTTTTGAGGGCTGATTTATTTTCCTTTGATAAAAAGACTTCTGTTTCCATCGCCAAAGCTTTCAGGGGAGCATTTTCAAGCTTTTGGCACCATTTTTGAGTGAATTGCCAAAAGTCAGATTTTTGCTGAAATTGTGACCCCGGGGCTTAGGGATTTTTTCAAAAAAATATTTTCTGCCGCTTAGGTTTTTGAGGGCTCATTTATTTTCCTTTGATAAAAAGACATCTGTTTCCATCACCAAAGCTTTCAGGGGAGCATTTTCAGGCTTTTGGCACCAATTTTGAGTGAATTGCCAAAAGTCAGATTTTTGCTGAAATTGTGACCCCGGGGCTTAGGGATTTTTTCAAAAAAATATTTTCTGCCGGTTAAGTTTTTGAGGGCTGATTTCTTGTCCTGTGATAAAAAGCCTTCTGTTTCGAGTGCCAAACCTTTCAGGAGAGCATTTTCAAGCTTTTGGCACCACTTTTGAGTGAATTTCCAAAAGTCAGATTTTTGCTGAAATTGTGACCCCGGGGCTTAGGGATTTTTTCAAAAAAATATTTTCTGCCGGTTAAGTTTTTGAGGGCTGATTTCTTGTCCTGTGATAAAAAGACTTCTGTTTCCATCGCCAAAGCTTTCAGGGGAGCATTTTCAGGCTTTTGGCACCATTTTTGAGTGAATTGCCAAAAGTCAGATTTTTGCTGAAATTGTGACCCCGGGGCTTAGGGATTTTTTCAAAAAAATATTATCTGCCGCTAAGGTTTTTGAGGGCTGATTTATTTTCCTTTGATAAAAAGCCTTCTGTTTCGAGTGCCAAACCTTTCAGGAGAGCATTTTCAAGCTTTTGGCACCATTTTTGATTGAATTGCCAAAAGTCAGATTTTTGCTGAAATTGTGACCCCGGGGCTTAGGGATTTTTTTTCAAAAAAATATTTTCTGCCGGTTAAGTTTTTGAGGGCTGGTTTCTTGTCCTGTGATAAAAAGACATCTGTTTCCATCACCAAAGCTTTCAGGGGAGCATTTTCAAGCTTTTGGCACCATTTTTGAATGAATTGCCAAAAGTCAGATTTTTGCTGAAATTGTGACCCCGGGGCTTAGGGATTTTTTCAAAAAAATATTTTCTGCCGGTTAAGTTTTTGAGGGCTCATTTATTTTCCTTTGATAAAAAGACTTCTGTTTCCATCACCAAAGCTTTCAGGGGAGCATTTTCAGGCTTTTGGCACCAATTTTGAGTGAATTGCCAAAAGTCAGATTTTTGCTGAAATTGTGAAATTTTGCTGAAATTTTTGCTGAAATTTGAAAAAAGGGATTTTTTCAAAAAAATATTTTCTGCCGGTTAAGTTTTTGAGGGCTGATTTCTTGTCCTGTGATAAAAGCCTTCTGTTTCGAGTGCCAAACCTTTCAGGAGAGCATTTTCAAGCTTTTGGCAGCATTTTTGAGTGAATTACCAAAAGTCAGATTTTTGCTGATATTGTGACCCCGGGGCTTAGGGATTTTTTCAAAAAAATATTTTCTGCCGCTTAGGTTTTTGAGGGCTGATTTATTTTCCTTTGATAAAAAGACTTCTGTTTCCATCGCCAAAGCTTTCAGGGGAGCATTTTCAAGCTTTTGGCACCATTTTTGAGTGAATTGCCAAAAGTCAGATTTTTGCTGAAATTGTGACCCCGGGGCTTAGGGATTTTTTCAAAAAAATATTTTCTGCCGCTTAGGTTTTTGAGGGCTCATTTATTTTCCTTTGATAAAAAGACATCTGTTTCCATCACCAAAGCTTTCAGGGGAGCATTTTCAGGCTTTTGGCACCAATTTTGAGTGAATTGCCAAAAGTCAGATTTTTGCTGAAATTGTGACCCCGGGGCTTAGGGATTTTTTCAAAAAAATATTTTCTGCCGGTTAAGTTTTTGAGGGCTGATTTCTTGTCCTGTGATAAAAAGCCTTCTGTTTCGAGTGCCAAACCTTTCAGGAGAGCATTTTCAAGCTTTTGGCACCACTTTTGAGTGAATTTCCAAAAGTCAGATTTTTGCTGAAATTGTGACCCCGGGGCTTAGGGATTTTTTCAAAAAAATATTTTCTGCCGGTTAAGTTTTTGAGGGCTGATTTCTTGTCCTGTGATAAAAAGACTTCTGTTTCCATCGCCAAAGCTTTCAGGGGAGCATTTTCAGGCTTTTGGCACCATTTTTGAGTGAATTGCCAAAAGTCAGATTTTTGCTGAAATTGTGACCCCGGGGCTTAGGGATTTTTTCAAAAAAATATTATCTGCCGCTAAGGTTTTTGAGGGCTGATTTATTTTCCTTTGATAAAAAGCCTTCTGTTTCGAGTGCCAAACCTTTCAGGAGAGCATTTTCAAGCTTTTGGCACCATTTTTGATTGAATTGCCAAAAGTCAGATTTTTGCTGAAATTGTGACCCCGGGGCTTAGGGATTTTTTTTCAAAAAAATATTTTCTGCCGGTTAAGTTTTTGAGGGCTGGTTTCTTGTCCTGTGATAAAAAGACATCTGTTTCCATCACCAAAGCTTTCAGGGGAGCATTTTCAAGCTTTTGGCACCATTTTTGAATGAATTGCCAAAAGTCAGATTTTTGCTGAAATTGTGACCCCGGGGCTTAGGGATTTTTTCAAAAAAATATTTTCTGCCGGTTAAGTTTTTGAGGGCTGATTTCTTGTCCTGTGATAAAAAGCCTTCTGTTTCGAGTGCCAAACCTTTCAGGAGAGCATTTTCAAGCTTTTGGCACCATTTTTGAGTGAATTGCCAAAAGTCAGATTTTTGCTGAAATTGTGACCCCGGGGCTTAGGGATTTTTTCAAAAAAATATTTTCTGCCGCTTAGGTTTTTGAGGGCTGATATCTTGTCCTGTGATAAAAAGCCTTCTGTTTCCATCGCCAAAGCTTTCAGGGGAGCATTTTTAAGCTTTTGGCACCATTTTTGAGTGAATTGCCAAAAGTCAGATTTTTGCTGAAATTGTGACCCCGGGGCTTAGGGATTTTTTCAAATAAATATTTTCTGCTGGTTAAGTTTTTGAGGGCTGATTTCTTGTCCTGTGATAAAAAGCCTTCTGTTTCGAGTCCCAAACCTTTCAGGAGAGCATTTTCAAGCTTTTGGCACCACTTTTGAGTGAATTGCCAAAAGTCAGATTTTTGCTGAAATTGTGACCCCGGGGCTTAGGGATTTTTTCAAAAAAATATTTTCTGCCGCTTAGGTTTTTGAGGGCTCATTTATTTTCCTTTGATAAAAAGACATCTGTTTCCATCACCAAAGCTTTCAGGGGAGCATTTTCAGGCTTTTGGCACCAATTTTGAGTGAATTGCCAAAAGTCAGATTTTTGCTGAAATTGTGACCCCGGGGCTTAGGGATTTTTTCAAAAAAATATTTTCTGCCGGTTAAGTTTTTGAGGGCTGATTTCTTGTCCTGTGATAAAAAGCCTTCTGTTTCGAGTGCCAAACCTTTCAGGAGAGCATTTTCAAGCTTTTGGCACCACTTTTGAGTGAATTTCCAAAAGTCAGATTTTTGCTGAAATTGTGACCCCGGGGCTTAGGGATTTTTTCAAAAAAATATTTTCTGCCGGTTAAGTTTTTGAGGGCTGATTTCTTGTCCTGTGATAAAAAGACTTCTGTTTCCATCGCCAAAGCTTTCAGGGGAGCATTTTCAGGCTTTTGGCACCATTTTTGAGTGAATTGCCAAAAGTCAGATTTTTGCTGAAATTGTGACCCCGGGGCTTAGGGATTTTTTCAAAAAAATATTTTCTGCCGCTAAGGTTTTTGAGGGCTGATTTATTTTCCTTTGATAAAAAGCCTTCTGTTTCGAGTGCTAAACCTTTCAGGAGAGCATTTTCAAGCTTTTGGCACCATTTTTGATTGAATTGCCAAAAGTCAGATTTTTGCTGAAATTGTGACCCCGGGGCTTAGGGATTTTTTTTCAAAAAAATATTTTCTGCCGGTTAAGTTTTTGAGGGCTGATTTCTTGTCCTGTGATAAAAAGCCTTCTGTTTCGAGTGCCAATCCTTTCAGGAGAGCATTTTCAAGCTTTTGGCACCATTTTTGAGTGAATTGCCAAAAGTCAGATTTTTGCTGAAATTGTGACCCCGGGGCTTAGGGATTTTTTCAAAAAAATATTTTCTGCCGCTTAGGTTTTTGAGGGCTGATATCTTGTCCTGTGATAAAAAGCCTTCTGTTTCCATCGCCAAAGCTTTCAGGGGAGCATTTTTAAGCTTTTGGCACCATTTTTGAGTGAATTGCCAAAAGTCAGATTTTTGCTGAAATTGTGACCCCGGGGCTTAGGGATTTTTTCAAATAAATATTTTCTGCTGGTTAAGTTTTTGAGGGCTGATTTCTTGTCCTGTGATAAAAAGCCTTCTGTTTCGAGTCCCAAACCTTTCAGGAGAGCATTTTCAAGCTTTTGGCACCACTTTTGAGTGAATTGCCAAAAGTCAGATTTTTGCTGAAATTGTGACCCCGGGGCTTAGGGATTTTTTGAAAAAAAAATTTTTCTGCCGGTGAAGTTTTTGAGGGCTGATTTCTTGTGCTGTGATAAAAGCCTTCTGTTTCGAGTCCCAAACCTTTCAGGAGAGCATTTTCAAGCTTTTGGCACCATTTTTGAGTGAATTGCCAAAAGTCAGATTTTTGCTGAAATTGTGACCCCGGGGCTTAGGGATTTTTTCAAAAAAATATTTTCTGCCGGTTAAGTTTTTGAGGCCTCATTTATTTTCCTTTGATAAAAAGACTTCTGTTTCCATCACCAAAGCTTTCAGGGGAGCATTTTCAGGCTTTTGGCACCAATTTTGAGTGAATTGCCAAAAGTCAGATTTTTGCTGAAATTGTGAAATTTTGCTGAAATTTTTGCTGAAATTTGAAAAAAGGGATTTTTTCAAAAAAATATTTTCTGCCGGTTAAGTTTTTGAGGGCTGATTTCTTGTCCTGTGATAAAAGCCTTCTGTTTCGAGTGCCAAACCTTTCAGGAGAGCATTTTCAAGCTTTTGGCAGCATTTTTGAGTGAATTACCAAAAGTCAGATTTTTGCTGATATTGTGACCCCGGGGCTTAGGGATTTTTTCAAAAAAATATTTTCTGCCGCTTAGGTTTTTGAGGGCTGATTTATTTTCCTTTGATAAAAAGACTTCTGTTTCCATCGCCAAAGCTTTCAGGGGAGCATTTTCAAGCTTTTGGCACCATTTTTGAGTGAATTGCCAAAAGTCAGATTTTTGCTGAAATTGTGACCCCGGGGCTTAGGGATTTTTTCAAAAAAATATTTTCTGCCGCTTAGGTTTTTGAGGGCTCATTTATTTTCCTTTGATAAAAAGACATCTGTTTCCATCACCAAAGCTTTCAGGGGAGCATTTTCAGGCTTTTGGCACCAATTTTGAGTGAATTGCCAAAAGTCAGATTTTTGCTGAAATTGTGACCCCGGGGCTTAGGGATTTTTTCAAAAAAATATTTTCTGCCGGTTAAGTTTTTGAGGGCTGATTTCTTGTCCTGTGATAAAAAGCCTTCTGTTTCGAGTGCCAAACCTTTCAGGAGAGCATTTTCAAGCTTTTGGCACCACTTTTGAGTGAATTTCCAAAAGTCAGATTTTTGCTGAAATTGTGACCCCGGGGCTTAGGGATTTTTTCAAAAAAATATTTTCTGCCGGTTAAGTTTTTGAGGGCTGATTTCTTGTCCTGTGATAAAAAGACTTCTGTTTCCATCGCCAAAGCTTTCAGGGGAGCATTTTCAGGCTTTTGGCACCATTTTTGAGTGAATTGCCAAAAGTCAGATTTTTGCTGAAATTGTGACCCCGGGGCTTAGGGATTTTTTCAAAAAAATATTATCTGCCGCTAAGGTTTTTGAGGGCTGATTTATTTTCCTTTGATAAAAAGCCTTCTGTTTCGAGTGCCAAACCTTTCAGGAGAGCATTTTCAAGCTTTTGGCACCATTTTTGATTGAATTGCCAAAAGTCAGATTTTTGCTGAAATTGTGACCCCGGGGCTTAGGGATTTTTTTTCAAAAAAATATTTTCTGCCGGTTAAGTTTTTGAGGGCTGGTTTCTTGTCCTGTGATAAAAAGACATCTGTTTCCATCACCAAAGCTTTCAGGGGAGCATTTTCAAGCTTTTGGCACCATTTTTGAATGAATTGCCAAAAGTCAGATTTTTGCTGAAATTGTGACCCCGGGGCTTAGGGATTTTTTCAAAAAAATATTTTCTGCCGGTTAAGTTTTTGAGGGCTGATTTCTTGTCCTGTGATAAAAAGCCTTCTGTTTCGAGTGCCAAACCTTTCAGGAGAGCATTTTCAAGCTTTTGGCACCATTTTTGAGTGAATTGCCAAAAGTCAGATTTTTGCTGAAATTGTGACCCCGGGGCTTAGGGATTTTTTCAAAAAAATATTTTCTGCCGCTTAGGTTTTTGAGGGCTGATATCTTGTCCTGTGATAAAAAGCCTTCTGTTTCCATCGCCAAAGCTTTCAGGGGAGCATTTTTAAGCTTTTGGCACCATTTTTGAGTGAATTGCCAAAAGTCAGATTTTTGCTGAAATTGTGACCCCGGGGCTTAGGGATTTTTTCAAATAAATATTTTCTGCTGGTTAAGTTTTTGAGGGCTGATTTCTTGTCCTGTGATAAAAAGACTTCTGTTTCGAGTCCCAAACCTTTCAGGAGAGCATTTTCAAGCTTTTGGCACCGCTTTTGAGTGAATTGCCAAAAGTCAGATTTTTGCTGAAATTGTGACCCCGGGGCTTAGGGATTTTTTGAAAAAAAATATTTTCTGCCGGTGAAGTTTTTGAGGGCTGATTTCTTGTGCTGTGATAAAAGCCTTCTGTTTCGAGTCCCAAACCTTTCAGGAGAGCATTTTCAAGCTTTTGGCACCATTTTTGAGTGAATTGCCAAAAGTCAGATTTTTGCTGAAATTGTGACCCCGGGGCTTAGGGATTTTTTCAAAAAAATATTTTCTGCTGGTTAAGTTTTTGAGGGCTCATTTATTTTCCTTTGATAAAAAGACTTCTGTTTCCATCACCAAAGCTTTCAGGGGAGCATTTTCAGGCTTTTGGCACCAATTTTGAGTGAATTGCCAAAAGTCAGATTTTTGCTGAAATTGTGAAATTTTGCTGAAATTTTTGCTGAAATTTGAAAAAAGGGATTTTTTCAAAAAAATATTTTCTGCCGGTTAAGTTTTTGAGGGCTGATTTCTTGTCCTGTCATAAAAGCCTTCTGTTTCGAGTGCCAAACCTTTCAGGAGAGCATTTTCAAGCTTTTGGCAGCATTTTTGAGTGAATTACCTAAAGTCAGATTTTTGCTGAAATTGTGACCCCGGGGCTTAGGGATTTTTTCAAAAAAATATTTTCTGCCGCTTAGGTTTTTGAGGGCTCATTTATTTTCCTTTGATAAAAAGACATCTGTTTCCATCACCAAAGCTTTCAGGGGAGCATTTTCAGGCTTTTGGCACCAATTTTGAGTGAATTGCCAAAAGTCAGATTTTTGCTGAAATTGTGACCCCGGGGCTTAGGGATTTTTTCAAAAAAATATTTTCTGCCGGTTAAGTTTTTGAGGGCTGATTTCTTGTCCTGTGATAAAAAGCCTTCTGTTTCGAGTGCCAAACCTTTCAGGAGAGCATTTTCAAGCTTTTGGCACCACTTTTGAGTGAATTTCCAAAAGTCAGATTTTTGCTGAAATTGTGACCCCGGGGCTTAGGGATTTTTTCAAAAAAATATTTTCTGCCGGTTAAGTTTTTGAGGGCTGATTTCTTGTCCTGTGATAAAAAGACTTCTGTTTCCATCGCCAAAGCTTTCAGGGGAGCATTTTCAGGCTTTTGGCACCATTTTTGAGTGAATTGCCAAAAGTCAGATTTTTTCTGAAATTGTGACCCCGGGGCTTAGGGATTTTTTCAAAAAAATATTTTCTGCCGCTAAGGTTTTTGAGGGCTGATTTATTTTCCTTTGATAAAAAGCCTTCTGTTTCGAGTGCCAAACCTTTCAGGAGAGCATTTTCAAGCTTTTGGCACCATTTTTGATTGAATTGCCAAAAGTCAGATTTTTGCTGAAATTGTGACCCCGGGGCTTAGGGATTTTTTTTCAAAAAAATATTTTCTGCCGGTTAAGTTTTTGAGGGCTGGTTTCTTGTCCTGTGATAAAAAGACTTCTGTTTCCATCACCAAAGCTTTCAGGGGAGCATTTTCAAGCTTTTGGCACCATTTTTGAATGAATTGCCAAAAGTCAGATTTTTGCTGAAATTGTGACCCCGGGGCTTAGGGATTTTTTCAAAAAAATATTTTCTGCCGGTTAAGTTTTTGAGGGCTGATTTCTTGTCCTGTGATAAAAAGCCTTCTGTTTCGAGTGCCAATCCTTTCAGGAGAGCATTTTCAAGCTTTTGGCACCATTTTTGAGTGAATTGCCAAAAGTCAGATTTTTGCTGAAATTGTGACCCCGGGGCTTAGGGATTTTTTCAAAAAAATATTTTCTGCCGCTTAGGTTTTTGAGGGCTGATATCTTGTCCTGTGATAAAAAGCCTTCTGTTTCCATCGCCAAAGCTTTCAGGGGAGCATTTTTAAGCTTTTGGCACCATTTTTGAGTGAATTGCCAAAAGTCAGATTTTTGCTGAAATTGTGACCCCGGGGCTTAGGGATTTTTTCAAAAAAATATTTTCTGCTGGTTAAGTTTTTGAGGGCTGATTTCTTGTCCTGTGATAAAAAGTCTTCTGTTTCGAGTCCCAAACCTTTCAGGAGAGCATTTTCAAGCTTTTGGCACCACTTTTGAGTGAATTGCCAAAAGTCAGATTTTTGCTGAAATTGTGACCCCGGGGCTTAGGGATTTTTTGAAAAAAAATATTTTCTGCCGGTGAAGTTTTTGAGGGCTGATTTCTTGTGCTGTGATAAAAGCCTTCTGTTTCGAGTCCCAAAGCTTTCAGGAGAGCATTTTCAAGCTTTTGGCACCATTTTTGAGTGAATTGCCAAAAGTCAGATTTTTGCTGAAATTGTGACCCCGGGGCTTAGGGATTTTTTCAAAAAAATATTTTCTGCCGGTTAAGTTTTTGAGGGCTCATTTATTTTCCTTTGATAAAAAGACTTCTGTTTCCATCACCAAAGCTTTCAGGGGAGCATTTTCAGGCTTTTGGCACCAATTTTGAGTGAATTGCCAAAAGTCAGATTTTTGCTGAAATTGTGAAATTTTGCTGAAATTTTTGCTGAAATTTGAAAAAAGGGATTTTTTCAAAAAAATATTTTCTGCCGGTTAAGTTTTTGAGGGCTGATTTCTTGTCCTGTGATAAAAGCCTTCTGTTTCGAGTGCCAAACCTTTCAGGAGAGCATTTTCAAGCTTTTGGCAGCATTTTTGAGTGAATTACCAAAAGTCAGATTTTTGCTGATATTGTGACCCCGGGGCTTAGGGATTTTTTCAAAAAAATATTTTCTGCCGCTTAGGTTTTTGAGGGCTGATTTATTTTCCTTTGATAAAAAGACTTCTGTTTCCATCGCCAAAGCTTTCAGGGGAGCATTTTCAAGCTTTTGGCACCATTTTTGAGTGAATTGCCAAAAGTCAGATTTTTGCTGAAATTGTGACCCCGAGGCTTAGGGATTTTTTCAAAAAAATATTTTCTGCCGCTTAGGTTTTTGAGGGCTCATTTATTTTCCTTTGATAAAAAGACATCTGTTTCCATCACCAAAGCTTTCAGGGGAGCATTTTCAGGCTTTTGGCACCAATTTTGAGTGAATTGCCAAAAGTCAGATTTTTGCTGAAATTGTGACCCCGGGGCTTAGGGATTTTTTCAAAAAAATATTTTCTGCCGGTTAAGTTTTTGAGGGCTGATTTCTTGTCCTGTGATAAAAAGCCTTCTGTTTCGAGTGCCAAACCTTTCAGGAGAGCATTTTCAAGCTTTTGGCACCATTTTTGATTGAATTGCCAAAAGTCAGATTTTTGCTGAAATTGTGACCCCGGGGCTTAGGGATTTTTTTTCAAAAAAATATTTTCTGCCGGTTAAGTTTTTGAGGGCTGGTTTCTTGTCCTGTGATAAAAAGACATCTGTTTCCATCACCAAAGCTTTCAGGGGAGCATTTTCAAGCTTTTGGCACCATTTTTGAATGAATTGCCAAAAGTCAGATTTTTGCTGAAATTGTGACCCCGGGGCTTAGGGATTTTTTCAAAAAAATATTTTCTGCCGGTTAAGTTTTTGAGGGCTGATTTCTTGTCCTGTGATAAAAAGCCTTCTGTTTCGAGTGCCAAACCTTTCAGGAGAGCATTTTCAAGCTTTTGGCACCATTTTTGAGTGAATTGCCAAAAGTCAGATTTTTGCTGAAATTGTGACCCCGGGGCTTAGGGATTTTTTCAAAAAAATATTTTCTGCCGCTTAGGTTTTTGAGGGCTGATTTCTTGTGCTGTGATAAAAGCCTTCTGTTTCGAGTCCCAAACCTTTCAGGAGAGCATTTTCAAGCTTTTGGCACCATTTTTGAGTGAATTGCCAAAAGTCAGATTTTTGCTGAAATTGTGACCCCGGGGCTTAGGGATTTTTTCAAAAAAATATTTTCTGCCGGTTAAGTTTTTGAGGGCTCATTTATTTTCCTTTGATAAAAAGACTTCTGTTTCCATCACCAAAGCTTTCAGGGGAGCATTTTCAGGCTTTTGGCACCAATTTTGAATGAATTGCCAAAAGTCAGATTTTTGCTGAAATTGTGAAATTTTGCTGAAATTTTTGCTGAAATTTGAAAAAAGGGATTTTTTCAAAAAAATATTTTCTGCCGGTTAAGTTTTTGAGGGCTGATTTCTTGTCCTGTGATAAAAGCCTTCTGTTTCGAGTGCCAAACCTTTCAGGAGAGCATTTTCAAGCTTTTGGCAGCATTTTTGAGTGAATTACCAAAAGTCAGATTTTTGCTGATATTGTGACCCCGGGGCTTAGGGATTTTTTCAAAAAAATATTTTCTGCCGCTTAGGTTTTTGAGGGCTGATTTATTTTCCTTTGATAAAAAGACTTCTGCCGCTAAGGTTTTTGAGGGCTGATTTATTTTCCTTTGATAAAAAGCCTTCTGTTTCGAGTGCCAAACCTTTCAGGAGAGCATTTTCAAGCTTTTGGCACCATTTTTGAGTGAATTGCCAAAAGTCAGATTTTTGCTGATATTGTGACCCCGGGGCTTAGGGATTTTTTCAAAAAAATATTTTCTGCCGCTTAGGTTTTTGAGGGCTGATATCTTGTCCTGTGATAAAAAGCCTTCTGTTTCCATCGCCAAAGCTTTCAGGGGAGCATTTTTAAGCTTTTGGCACCATTTTTGAGTGAATTGCCAAAAGTCAGATTTTTGCTGAAATTGTGACCCCGGGGCTTAGGGATTTTTTCAAATAAATATTTTCTGCTGGTTAAGTTTTTGAGGGCTGATTTCTTGTCCTGTGATAAAAAGCCTTCTGTTTCGAGTCCCAAACCTTTCAGGAGAGCATTTTCAAGCTTTTGGCACCACTTTTGAGTGAATTGCCAAAAGTCAGATTTTTGCTGAAATTGTGACCCCGGGGCTTAGGGATTTTTTGAAAAAAAATATTTTCTGCCGGTTAAGTTTTTGAGGGCTGATTTCTTGTGCTGTGATAAAAGCCTTCTGTTTCGAGTCCCAAACCTTTCAGGAGAGCATTTTCAAGCTTTTGGCACCATTTTTGAGTGAATTGCCAAAAGTCAGATTTTCGCTGAAATTGTGACCCCGGGGCTTAGGGATTTTTTCAAAAAAATATTTTCTGCCGGTTATGTTTTTGAGGGCTCATTTATTTTCCTTTGATAAAAAGACTTCTGTTTCCATCACCAAAGCTTTCAGGGGAGCATTTTCAGGCTTTTGGCACCAATTTTGAGTGAATTGCCAAAAGTCAGATTTTTGCTGAAATTGTGAAATTTTGCTGAAATTTTTGCTGAAATTTGAAAAAAGGGATTTTTTCAAAAAAATATTTTCTGCCGGTTAAGTTTTTGAGGGCTGATTTCTTGTCCTGTGATAAAAGCCTTCTGTTTCGAGTGCCAAACCTTTCAGGAGAGCATTTTCAAGCTTTTGGCAGCATTTTTGAGTGAATTACCAAAAGTCAGATTTTTGCTGATATTGTGACCCCGGGGCTTAGGGATTTTTTCAAAAAAATATTTTCTGCCGCTTAGGTTTTTGAGGGCTGATTTATTTTCCTTTGATAAAAAGACTTCTGTTTCCATCGCCAAAGCTTTCAGGGGAGCATTTTCAAGCTTTTGGCACCATTTTTGAGTGAATTGCCAAAAGTCAGATTTTTGCTGAAATTGTGACCCCGGGGCTTAGGGATTTTTTCAAAAAAATATTTTCTGCCGGTTAAGTTTTTGAGGGCTGATTTATTTTCCTTTGATAAAAAGACTTCTGTTTCCATCACCAAAGCTTTCAGGGGAGCATTTTCAGGCTTTTGGCACCAATTTTGAGTGAATTGCCAAAAGTCAGATTTTTGCTGAAATCGTGACCCCGGGGCTTAGGGATTTTTTTCAAAAAAATATTTTCTGCCGGTTAAGTTTTTGAGGGCTGGTTTCTTGTCCTGTGATAAAAAGCCTTCTGTTTCGAGTGCCAAACCTTTCAGGGGAGCATTTTCAAGCTTTTGGCAGCATTTTTGAGTGAATTGCCAAAAGTCAGATTTTTGCTGATATTGTGACCCCGGGGCTTAGGGATTTTTTCAAAAAAATATTTTCTGCCGGTTAAGTTTTTGAGGGCTGATATCTTGTCCTGTGATAAAAAGACTTCTGTTTCCATCGCCAAAGCTTTCAGGGGAGCATTTTCAAGCTTTTGGCACCATTTTTGAGTGAATTGCCAAAAGTCAGATTCTTGCTGAAATTGTGACCCCGGGGCTTAGGGATTTTTTGAAAAAAAATATTTTCTGCCGGTGAAGTTTTTGAGGGCTGATTTCTTGTGCTGTGATAAAAGCCTTCTGTTTCGAGTCCCAAACCTTTCAGGAGAGCATTTTCAAGCTTTTGGCACCATTTTTGAGTGAATTGCCAAAAGTCAGATTTTTGCTGAAATTGTGACCCCGGGGCTTAGGGATTTTTTCAAAAAAATATTTTCTGCCGGTTAAGTTTTTGAGGGCTCATTTATTTTCCTTTGATAAAAAGACTTCTGTTTCATCACCAAAGCTTTCAGGGGAGCATTTTCAGGCTTTTGGCACCAATTTTGAGTGAATTGCCAAAAGTCAGATTTTTGCTGAAATTGTGACCTCGGGGCTGAGGGATTTATTCAAAAAAATATATTCTGCCGGTTAAGTTTTTGAGGGCTGATTTCTTGTCCTGTGATAAAAGCCTTCTGTTTCGAGTGCCAAACCTTTCAGGAGAGCATTTTCAAGCTTTTGGCAGCATTTTTGAGTGAATTACCAAAAGTCAGATTTTTGCTGATATTGTGACCCCGGGGCTTAGGGATTTTTTCAAAAAAATATTTTCTGCCGCTTAGGTTTTTGAGGGCTGATTTATTTTCCTTTGATAAAAAGACTTCTGTTTCCATCGCCAAAGCTTTCAGGGGAGCATTTTCAAGCTTTTGGCACCATTTTTGAGTGAATTGCCAAAAGTCAGATTTTTGCTGAAATTGTGACCCCGGGGCTTAGGGATTTTTTCAAAAAAATATTTTCTGCCGGTTAAGTTTTTGAGGGCTGATTTATTTTCCTTTGATAAAAAGACTTCTGTTTCCATCGCCAAAGGTTTTAGGGGAGCATTTTCAAGCTTTTGGCACCATTTTTGAGTGAATTGCCAAAAGTCAGATTTTTGCTGAAATTGTGACCCCGGGGCTTAGGGATTTTTTCAAAAAAATATTTTCTGCCGCTTAGGTTTTTGAGGGCTCATTTATTTTCCTTTGATAAAAAGACTTCTGTTTCCATCGCCAAAGCTTTCAGGGGAGCATTTTCAGGCTTTTGGCACCATTTTTGAGTGAATTGCCAAAAGTCAGATTTTTGCTGAAATTGTGACCCCGGGGCTTAGGGATTTTTTCAAAAAAATATTTTCTGCCGGTTAAGTTTTTGAGGGCTGGTTTCTTGTCCTGTGATAAAAAGACTTCTGTTTCCATCACCAAAGCTTTCAGGGGAGCATTTTCAAGCTTTTGGCACCATTTTTGAATGAATTGCCAAAAGTCAGATTTTTGCTGAAATTGTGACCCCGGGGCTTAGGGATTTTTTCAAAAAAATATTTTCTGCCGGTTAAGTTTTTGAGGGCTGATTTCTTGTCCTGTGATAAAAAGCCTTCTGTTTCGAGTGCCAAACCTTTCAGGAGAGCATTTTCAAGCTTTTGGCACCACTTTTGAGTGAATTTCCAAAAGTCAGATTTTTGCTGAAATTGTGACCCCGGGGCTTAGGGATTTTTTCAAAAAAATATTTTCTGCCGGTTAAGTTTTTGAGGGCTGATTTCTTGTCCTGTGATAAAAAGACTTCTGTTTCCATCGCCAAAGCTTTCAGGGGAGCATTTTCAGGCTTTTGGCACCATTTTTGAGTGAATTGCCTAAAGTCAGATTTTTGCTGAAATTGTGACCCCGGGGCTTAGGGATTTTTTCAAAAAAATATTTTCTGCCAGTTAAGTTTTTGAGGGCTGATTTCTTGTCCTGTGATAAAAAGCCTTCTGTTTCGAGTGCCAAACCTTTCAGGAGAGCATTTTCAAGCTTTCGGCACCATTTTTGAGTGAATTGCCAAAAGTCAGATTTTTGCTGAAATTTTGACCCCGGGGCTTAGGGATGTTTTCAAAAAAATATTTTCTGCCGGTTAAGTTTTTGAGGGCTGATATCTTGTCCTGTGATAAAAAGACTTCTGTTTCCATCGCCAAAGCTTTCAGGGGAGCATTTTCAAGCTTTTGGAACCATTTTTGAGTGAATTGCCAAAAGTCAGATTTTTGCTGAAATTGTGACCCCGGGGCTTTGGGATTTTTTTCAAAAAAATATTTTCTGCCGGTTAAGTTTTTGAGGGCTGGTTTCTTGTCCTGTGATAAAAAGACTTCTGTTTCCATCACCAAAGCTTTCAGGGGAGCATTTTCAAGCTTTTGGCACCATTTTTGAATGAATTGCCAAAAGTCAGATTTTTGCTGAAATTGTGACCCCGGGGCTTAGGGATTTTTTCAAAAAAATATTTTCTGCCGGTTAAGTTTTTGAGGGCTGATTTCTGGTCCTGTGATAAAAAGCCTTCTGTTTCGAGTGCCAAACCTTTCAGGAGAGCATTTTCAAGCTTTTGGCACCATTTTTGAGTGAATTGCCAAAAGTCAGATTTTTGCTGAAATTGTGACCCCGGGTCTTAGCGATTTTTTCAAAAAAATATTTTCTGCCGGTTAAGTTTTTGAGGGCTGGTTTCTTGTCCTGTGATAAAAAGACTTCTGTTTCCATCACCAAAGCTTTCAGGGGAGCATTTTCAAGCTTTTGGCACCATTTTTGAATGAATTGCCAAAAGTCAGATTTTTGCTGAAATTGTGACCCCGGGTCTTAGCGATTTTTTCAAAAAAATATTTTCTGCCGGTTAAGTTTTTGAGGGCTGGTTTCTTGTCCTGTGATAAAAAGACTTCTGTTTCCATCACCAAAGCTTTCAGGGGAGCATTTTCAAGCTTTTGGCACCATTTTTGAATGAATTGCCAAAAGTCAGATTTTTGCTGAAATTGTGACCCCGGGTCTTAGCGATTTTTTCAAAAAAATATTTTCTGCCGGTTAAGTTTTTGAGGGCTGGTTTCTTGTCCTGTGATAAAAAGACTTCTGTTTCCATCACCAAAGCTTTCAGGGGAGCATTTTCAAGCTTTTGGCACCATTTTTGAATGAATTGCCAAAAGTCAGATTTTTGCTGAAATTGTGACCCCGGGGCTTAGGGATTTTTTCAAAAAAATATTTTCTGCCGGTTAAGTTTTTGAGGGCTGATTTCTGGTCCTGTGATAAAAAGCCTTCTGTTTCGAGTGCCAAACCTTTCAGGAGAGCATTTTCAAGCTTTTGGCACCATTTTTGAGTGAATTGCCAAAAGTCAGATTTTTGCTGAAATTGTGACCCCGGGTCTTAGCGATTTTTTCAAGTAAATATTTTCTGCCGGTTAAGTTTTTGAGGGCTGATTTCTTGTCCTGTGATAAAAAGACTTCTGTTTCGAGTGCCAAACCTTTCAGGAGAGCATTTTCAGGCTTTTGGCAGCATTTTTGAGTGAATTGCCAAAAGTCAGATTTTTGCTGAAATTGTGACCCCGGGGCTTAGGGATTTTTTCAAAAAAAATATTTTCTGCCGGTTAAGTTTTTGAGGGCTGATTTCTTGTCCTGTGATAAAAAGACTTCTGGTTCGAGTGCCAAACCTTTCAGGAGAGCATTTTCAGGCTTTTGGCACCATTTTTGAGTGAATTGCCAAAAGTCAGATTTTTGCTGAAATTGTGACCCCGGGGCTTAGGGATTTTTTCAAAAAAATATTTTCTGCCGGTTAAGTTTTTGAGGGCTGATTTCTTGTCCTGTGATAAAAAGACTTCTGTTTCGAGTGCCAAACCTTTCAGGAGAGCATTTTCAGGCTTTTGGCAGCATTTTTGAGTGAATTGCCAAAAGTCAGATTTTTGCTGAAATTGTGACCCCGGGGCTTAGGGATTTTTTCAAAAAAATATTTTCTGCCGCTTAGGTTTTTGAGGGCTCATTTATTTTCCTTTGATAAAAAGACTTCTGTTTCCATTGCCAAAGCTTCCAGGGGAGCATTTTCAGGCTTTTGGCACCAATTTTGAGTGAATTGCCAAAAGTCAGATTTTTGTTGAAATTGTGACCCCGGGGCTTAGGGATTTTTTCAAAAAAATATTTTCTGCCGGTTAAGTTTTTGAGGGCTGATTTCTTGTCCTGTGATAAAAAGCCTTCTGGTTCGAGTGCCAAACCTTTCAGGAGAGCATTTTCAAGCTTTTGGCACCATTTTTGATTGAATTGCCGAAAGTCAGATTTTTGCTGAAATTGTGACCCCGGGGCTTAGCGATTTTTTCAAAAAAATATTTTCTGCCGGTTAAGTTTTTGAGGGCTGATTTCTTGTCCTGTGATAAAAAGACTTCTGTTTCGAGTGCCAAACCTTTCAGGAGAGCATTTTCAGGCTTTTGGCAGCATTTTTGAGTGAATTGCCAAAAGTCAGATTTTTGCTGAAATTGTGACCCCGGGGCTTAGGGATTTTTTCAAAAAAAATATTTTCTGCCGGTTAAGTTTTTGAGGGCTGATTTCTTGTCCTGTGATAAAAAGACTTCTGTTTCGAGTGCGAAACCTTTCAGGAGAGCATTTTCAGGCTTTTGGCACCATTTCTGAGTGAATTGCCAAAAGTCAGATTTTTGCTGAAATTGTGACCCCGGGGCTTAGGGATTTTTTTCAAAAAAATATTTTCTGCCAGTTAAGTTTTTGAGGGCTGATTTCTTGTCCTGTGATAAAAAGCCTTCTGTTTCGAGTGCCAAACCTTTCAGGAGAGCATTTTCAAGCTTTTGGCACCATTTTTGAGTGAATTGCCAAAAGTCAGATTTTTGCTGAAATTGTGACCCCGGGGCTTAGGGATTTTTTCAAAAAAATATTTTCTGCCGGTTAAGTTTTTGAGGGCTGATATCTTGTCCTGTGATAAAAAGCCTTCTGTTTCCATCCCCAAAGCGTTCAGGGGAGCATTTTCAAGCTTTTGGCACCATTTTTGAGTGAATTGCCAAAAGTCAGATTTTTGCTGAAATTGTGACCCCGGGGCTTAGGGATTTTTTTCAAAAAAATATTTTCTGCCGGTTAAGTTTTTGAGGGCTGATTTCTTGTCCTGTGATAAAAAGCCTTCTGTTTCGAGTGCCAAACCTTTCAGGAGAGCATTTTCAAGCTTTTGGCACCATTTTTGAGTGAATTGCCAAAAGTCAGATTTTTGCTGAAATTGTGACCCCGGGGCTTAGGGATTTTTTCAAAAAAATATTTTCTGCCGGTTAAGTTTTTGAGGGCTGATTTCTTGTCCTGTGATAAAAAGCCTTCTGTTTCGAGTGCCAAACCTTTCAGGAGAGCATTTTCAAGCTTTTGGCATCATTTTTGAGTGAATTGCCAAAAGTCAGATTTTTGCTGAAATTGTGACCCCGGGGCTTAGGGATTTTTTCAAAAAAATATTTTCTGCCGCTAAGGTTTTTGAGGGCTGATTTATTTTCCTTTGATAAAAAGACTTCTGTTTCCATCGCCAAAGCTTTCAGGGGAGCATTTTCAAGCTTTTGGCACCATTTTTGAGTGAATTGCCAAAAGTCAGATTTTTGCTGAAATTGTGACCCCGGGGCTTAGGGATTTTTTCAAAAAAATATTTTCTGCCGCTTAGGTTTTTGAGGGCTCATTTATTTTCCTTTGATAAAAAGACTTCTGTTTCCATTGCCAAAGCTTCCAGGGGAGCATTTTCAGGCTTTTGGCACCAATTTTGAGTGAATTGCCAAAAGTCAGATTTTTGTTGAAATTGTGACCCCGGGGCTTAGGGATTTTTTCAAAAAAATATTTTCTGCCGGTTAAGTTTTTGAGGGCTGATTTCTTGTCCTGTGATAAAAAGACTTCTGTTTCGAGTGCCAAACCTTTCAGGAGAGCATTTTCAGGCTTTTGGCAGCATTTTTGAGTGAATTGCCAAAAGTCAGATTTTTGCTGAAATTGTGACCCCGGGGCTTAGGGATTTTTTCAAAAAAATATTTTCTGCCGCTTAGGTTTTTGAGGGCTCATTTATTTTCCTTTGATAAAAAGACTTCTGTTTCCATTGCCAAAGCTTCCAGGGGAGCATTTTCAGGCTTTTGGCACCAATTTTGAGTGAATTGCCAAAAGTCAGATTTTTGTTGAAATTGTGACCCCGGGGCTTAGGGATTTTTTCAAAAAAATATTTTCTGCCGGTTAAGTTTTTGAGGGCTGATTTCTTGTCCTGTGATAAAAAGCCTTCTGGTTCGAGTGCCAAACCTTTCAGGAGAGCATTTTCAAGCTTTTGGCACCATTTTTGATTGAATTGCCGAAAGTCAGATTTTTGCTGAAATTGTGACCCCGGGGCTTAGCGATTTTTTCAAAAAAATATTTTCTGCCGGTTAAGTTTTTGAGGGCTGATTTCTTGTCCTGTGATAAAAAGACTTCTGTTTCGAGTGCCAAACCTTTCAGGAGAGCATTTTCAGGCTTTTGGCACCATTTTTGAGTGAATTGCCAAAAGTCAGATTTTTGCTGAAATTGTGACCCCGGGGCTTAGGGATTTTTTCAAAAAAAATATTTTCTGCCGGTTAAGTGTTTGAGGGCTGATTTCTTGTCCTGTGATAAAAAGACTTCTGTTTCGAGTGCGAAACCTTTCAGGAGAGCATTTTCAGGCTTTTGGCACCATTTCTGAGTGAATTGCCAAAAGTCAGATTTTTGCTGAAATTGTGACCCCGGGGCTTAGGGATTTTTTCAAAAAAATATTTTCTGCCAGTTAAGTTTTTGAGGGCTGATTTCTTGTCCTGTGATAAAAAGCCTTCTGTTTCGAGTGCCAAACCTTTCAGGAGAGCATTTTCAAGCTTTTGGCACCATTTTTGAGTGAATTGCCAAAAGTCAGATTTTTGCTGAAATTGTGACCCCGGGGCTTAGGGATTTTTTCAAAAAAATATTTTCTGCCGGTTAAGTTTTTGAGGGCTGATATCTTGTCCTGTGATAAAAAGCCTTCTGTTTCCATCCCCAAAGCGTTCAGGGGAGCATTTTCAAGCTTTTGGCACCATTTTTGAGTGAATTGCCAAAAGTCAGATTTTTGCTGAAATTGTGACCCCGGGGCTTAGGGATTTTTTTCAAAAAAATATTTTCTGCCGGTTAAGTTTTTGAGGGCTGATTTCTTGTCCTGTGATAAAAAGCCTTCTGTTTCGAGTGCCAAACCTTTCAGGAGAGCATTTTCAAGCTTTTGGCACCATTTTTGAGTGAATTGCCAAAAGTCAGATTTTTGCTGAAATTGTGACCCCGGGGCTTAGGGATTTTTTCAAAAAAATATTTTCTGCCGGTTAAGTTTTTGAGGGCTGATTTCTTGTCCTGTGATAAAAAGCCTTCTGTTTCGAGTGCCAAACCTTTCAGGAGAGCATTTTCAAGCTTTTGGCACCATTTTTGAGTGAATTGCCAAAAGTCAGATTTTTGCTGAAATTGTGACCCCGGGGCTTAGGGATTTTTTCAAAAAAATATTTTCTGCCGCTAAGGTTTTTGAGGGCTGATTTATTTTCCTTTGATAAAAAGACTTCTGTTTCCATCGCCAAAGCTTTCAGGGGAGCATTTTCAAGCTTTTGGCACCATTTTTGAGTGAATTGCCAAAAGTCAGATTTTTGCTGAAATTGTGACCCCGGGGCTTAGGGATTTTTTCAAAAAAATATTTTCTGCCGGTTAAGTTTTTGAGGGCTGATTTCTTGTCCTGTGATAAAAAGCCTTCTGTTTCGAGTGCCAAACCTTTCAGGAGAGCATTTTCAAGCTTTTGGCACCATTTTTGAGTGAATTGCCAAAAGTCAGATTTTTGCTGAAATTGTGACCCCGGGGCTTAGGGATTTTTTCAAAAAAATATTTTCTGCTGGTTAAGTTTTTGAGGGCTGATTTCTTGTCCTGTGATAAAAAGCCTTCTGTTTCGAGTGCCAAACCTTTCAGGAGAGCATTTTCAAGCTTTTGGCACCACTTTTGAGTGAATTGCCAAAAGTCAGATTTTTGCTGAAATTGTGACCCTGGGGCTTAGGGATTTTTTCAAAAAAATATTTTCTGCTGGTTAAGTTTTTGAGGGCTGATTTCTTGTCCTGTGATAAAAAGCCTTCTGTTTCGAGTCCCAAACCTTTCAGGAGAGCATTTTCAAGCTTTTGGCACCACTTTTGAGTGAATTGCCAAAAGTCAGATTTTTGCAGAAATTGTGACCCCGGGGCTTAGGGATTTTTTGAAAAAAAATATTTTCTGCCGGTGAAGTTTTTGAGGGCTGATTTCTTGTGCTGTGATAAAAGCCTTCTGTTTCGAGTCCCAAACCTTTCAGGAGAGCATTTTCAAGCTTTTGGCACCATTTTTGAGTGAATTGCCAAAAGTCAGATTTTTGCTGAAATTGTGACCTCGGGGCTTAGGGATTTTTTCAAAAAAATATTTTCTGCTGGTTAAGTTTTTGACGGCTGATTTCTTGTCCTGTGATAAAAAGCCTTCTGTTTCGAGTGCCAAACCTTTCATGGGAGCATTTTCAAGCTTTTGGCACCATTTTTGAGTGAATTGCCAAAAGTCAAATTTTTGCTGAAATTGTGACCCCGGGGCTTAGGGATTTTTTCAAAAAAATATTTTCTGCCAGTTAAGTTTTTGAGGGCTGATTTCTTGTCCTTTGATAAATGCCTTCTGTTTCGAGTGCCAAAGCTTTCAGGGGAGCATTTTCAAGCTTTTGGCACCATTTTTGAGTGAATCGCCAAAAGTCAGATTTTTGCTGAAATTGTGACTCCGGGACTTAGGGATTTTTTCAAAAAAATATTTTCTGCCGGTTAAGTTTTTGAGGGCTGATTTCTTGTCCTGTGATAAAAAGACTTCTGTTTCCATCGCCAAAGCTTTCAGGGGAGCATTTTCAGGCTTTTGGCACCATTTTTGAGTGAATTGCCAAAAGTCAGATTTTTGCTGAAATTGTGACCCCGGGGCTTAGGGATTTTTTCAAAAAAATATTTTCTGCTGGTTAAGTTTTTGAGGGCTGATTTCTTGTCCTGTGATAAAAAGCCTTCTGTTTCGAGTGCCAAACCTTTCAGGAGAGCATTTTCAAGCTTTTGGCACAATTTTTGAATGAATTGCCAAAAGTCAGATTTTTGCTGAAATTGTGACCCCGGGGCTTAGGGATTTTTTCAAAAAAAATATTTTCTGCCGCTTAGGTTTTTGAGGGCTGATTTATTTTCCTTTGATAAAAAGACTTCTGTTTCCATCGCCAAAGCTTTCAGGGGAGCATTTTCAAGCTTTTGGCACCATTTTTGAGTGAATTGCCAAAAGTCAGATTTTTGCTGAAATTGTGACCCCGGGGCTTAGGGATTTTTTCAAAAAAATATTTTCTGCCGGTTAAGTTTTTGAGGGCTGATTTATTTTCCTTTGATAAAAAGACTTCTGTTTCCATCGCCAAAGCTTTTAGGGGAGCATTTTCAAGCTTTTGGCACCACTTTTGAGTGAATTTCCAAAAGTCAGATTTTTGCTGAAATTGTGACCCCGGGGCTTAGGGATTTTTTCAAAAAAATATTTTCTGCCGCTTAGGTTTTTGAGGGCTCATTTATTTTCCTTTGATAAAAAGACTTCTGTTTCCATCGCCAAAGCTTTCAGGGGAGCATTTTCAAGCTTTTGGCACCATTTTTGAGTGAATTGCCAAAAGTCAGATTTTTGCTGAAATTGTGACCCCGGGGCTTAGGGATTTTTTCAAAAAAATATTTTCTGCCGGTTAAGTTTTTGAGGGCTGATTTATTTTCCTTTGATAAAAAGACTTCTGTTTCCATCGCCAAAGCTTTTAGGGGAGCATTTTCAAGCTTTTGGCACCATTTTTGAGTGAATTGCCAAAAGTCAGATTTTTGCTGAAATTGTGACCCCGGGGCTTAGGGATTTTTTCAAAAAAATATTTTCTGCCGCTTAGGTTTTTGAGGGCTCATTTATTTTCCTTTGATAAAAAGACTTCTGTTTCCATCACCAAAGCTTTCAGGGGAGCATTTTCAGGCTTTTGGCACCAATTTTGAGTGAATTGCCAAAAGTCAGATTTTTGCTGAAATTGTGACCCCGGGGCTTAGGGATTTTTTCAAAAAAATATTTTCTGCCGGTTAAGTTTTTGAGGGCTGATTTCTTGTCCTGTGATAAAAAGCCTTCTGTTTCGAGTGCCAAACCTTTCAGGAGAGCATTTTCAAGCTTTTGGCACCACTTTTGAGTGAATTTCCAAAAGTCAGATTTTTGCTGAAATTGTGACCCCGGGGCTTAGGGATTTTTTCAAAAAAATATTTTCTGCCGCTAAGGTTTTTGAGGGCTGATTTATTTTCCTTTGATAAAAAGCCTTCTGTTTCGAGTGCCAAACCTTTCAGGAGAGCATTTTCAAGCTTTTGGCACCATTTTTGATTGAATTGCCGAAAGTCAGATTTTTGCTGAAATTGTGACCCCGGGGCTTAGGGATTTTTTCAAAAAAATATTTTCTGCCGGTTAAGTTTTTGAGGGCTGGTTTCTTGTCCTGTGATAAAAAGACTTCTGTTTCCATCACCAAAGCTTTCAGGGGAGCATTTTCAAGCTTTTGGCATCATTTTTGAATGAATTGCCAAAAGTCAGATTTTTGCTGAAATTGTGACCCCGGGGCTTAGGGATTTTTTCAAAAAAATATTTTCTGCCGGTTAAGTTTTTGAGGGCTGATTTCTTGTCCTGTGATAAAAAGCCTTCTGTTTCGAGTGCCAAACCTTGGAGGAGAGCATTTTCAGGCTTTTGGCACCATTTTTGAGTGAATTGCCAAAAGTCAGATTTTTGCTGAAATTGTGACCCCGGGGCTTAGGGATTTTTTCAAAAAAATATTTTCTGCCGGTTAAGTTTTTGAGGGCTGATTTCTTGTCCTGTGATAAAAAGCCTTCTGTTTCGAGTGCCAAACCTTTCAGGAGAGCATTTTCAAGCTTTTGGCACCACTTTTGAGTGAATTTCCAAAAGTCAGATTTTTGCTGAAATTGTGACCCCGGGGCTTAGGGATTTTTTCAAAAAAATATTTTCTGCCGCTTAAGTTTTTGAGGGCTGATTTCTTGTCCTGTGATAAAAAGACTTCTGTTTCCATCGCCAAAGCTTTCAGGGGAGGATTTTCAGGCTTTTGGCACCATTTTTGAGTGAATTGCCAAAAGTCAGATTTTTGCTGAAATTGTGACCCCGGGGCTTAGGGATTTTTTCAAAAAAATATTTTCTGCCGCTAAGGTTTTTGAGGGCTGATTTATTTTCCTTTGATAAAAAGCCTTCTGTTTCGAGTGCCAAACCTTTCAGGAGAGCATTTTCAAGCTTTTGGCACCATTTTTGATTGAATTGCCAAAAGTCAGATTTTTGCTGAAATTGTGACCCCGGGGCTTAGGGATTTTTTCAAAAAAATATTTTCTGCCGCTTAGGTTTTTGAGGGCTCATTTATTTTCCTTTGATAAAAAGACTTCTGTTTCCATCACCAAAGCTTTCAGGGGAGCATTTTCAGGCTTTTGGCACCAATTTTGAGTGAATTGCCAAAAGTCAGATTTTTGCTGAAATTGTGACCCCGGGGCTTAGGGATTTTTTCAAAAAAATATTTTCTGCCGGTTAAGTTTTTGAGGGCTGATTTCTTGTCCTGTGATAAAAAGCCTTCTGTTTCGAGTGCCAAACCTTTCAGGAGAGCATTTTCAAGCTTTTGGCACCACTTTTGAGTGAATTTCCAAAAGTCAGATTTTTGCTGAAATTGTGACCCCGGGGCTTAGGGATTTTTTCAAAAAAATATTTTCTGCCGCTAAGGTTTTTGAGGGCTGATTTATTTTCCTTTGATAAAAAGCCTTCTGTTTCGAGTGCCAAACCTTTCAGGAGAGCATTTTCAAGCTTTTGGCACCATTTTTGATTGAATTGCCGAAAGTCAGATTTTTGCTGAAATTGTGATCCCGGGGCTTAGGGATTTTTTCAAAAAAATATTTTCTGCCGGTTAAGTTTTTGAGGGCTGGTTTCTTGTCCTGTGATAAAAAGACTTCTGTTTCCATCGCCAAAGCTTTCAGGGGAGCATTTTCAGGCTTTTGGCACCATTTTTGAGTGAATTGCCAAAAGTCAGATTTTTGCTGAAATTGTGACCCCGGGGCTTAGGGATTTTTTCAAAAAAATATTTTCTGCTGGTTAAGTTTTTGAGGGCTGATTTCTTGTCCTGTGATAAAAAGCCTTCTGTTTCGAGTGCCAAACCTTTCAGGAGAGCATTTTCAAGCTTTTGGCACAATTTTTGAATGAATTGCCAAAAGTCAGATTTTTGCTGAAATTGTGACCCCGGGGCTTAGGGATTTTTTCAAAAAAAATATTTTCTGCCGCTTAGGTTTTTGAGGGCTGATTTATTTTCCTTTGATAAAAAGACTTCTGTTTCCATCGCCAAAGCTTTCAGGGGAGCATTTTCAAGCTTTTGGCACCATTTTTGAGTGAATTGCCAAAAGTCAGATTTTTGCTGAAATTGTGACCCCGGGGCTTAGGGATTTTTTCAAAAAAATATTTTCTGCCGGTTAAGTTTTTGAGGGCTGATTTATTTTCCTTTGATAAAAAGACTTCTGTTTCCATCGCCAAAGCTTTTAGGGGAGCATTTTCAAGCTTTTGGCACCACTTTTGAGTGAATTTCCAAAAGTCAGATTTTTGCTGAAATTGTGACCCCGGGGCTTAGGGATTTTTTCAAAAAAATATTTTCTGCCGCTTAGGTTTTTGAGGGCTCATTTATTTTCCTTTGATAAAAAGACTTCTGTTTCCATCGCCAAAGCTTTCAGGGGAGCATTTTCAAGCTTTTGGCACCATTTTTGAGTGAATTGCCAAAAGTCAGATTTTTGCTGAAATTGTGACCCCGGGGCTTAGGGATTTTTTCAAAAAAATATTTTCTGCCGGTTAAGTTTTTGAGGGCTGATTTATTTTCCTTTGATAAAAAGACTTCTGTTTCCATCGCCAAAGCTTTTAGGGGAGCATTTTCAAGCTTTTGGCACCATTTTTGAGTGAATTGCCAAAAGTCAGATTTTTGCTGAAATTGTGACCCCGGGGCTTAGGGATTTTTTCAAAAAAATATTTTCTGCCGCTTAGGTTTTTGAGGGCTCATTTATTTTCCTTTGATAAAAAGACTTCTGTTTCCATCACCAAAGCTTTCAGGGGAGCATTTTCAGGCTTTTGGCACCAATTTTGAGTGAATTGCCAAAAGTCAGATTTTTGCTGAAATTGTGACCCCGGGGCTTAGGGATTTTTTCAAAAAAATATTTTCTGCCGGTTAAGTTTTTGAGGGCTGATTTCTTGTCCTGTGATAAAAAGCCTTCTGTTTCGAGTGCCAAACCTTTCAGGAGAGCATTTTCAAGCTTTTGGCACCACTTTTGAGTGAATTTCCAAAAGTCAGATTTTTGCTGAAATTGTGACCCCGGGGCTTAGGGATTTTTTCAAAAAAATATTTTCTGCCGCTAAGGTTTTTGAGGGCTGATTTATTTTCCTTTGATAAAAAGCCTTCTGTTTCGAGTGCCAAACCTTTCAGGAGAGCATTTTCAAGCTTTTGGCACCATTTTTGATTGAATTGCCGAAAGTCAGATTTTTGCTGAAATTGTGACCCCGGGGCTTAGGGATTTTTTCAAAAAAATATTTTCTGCCGGTTAAGTTTTTGAGGGCTGGTTTCTTGTCCTGTGATAAAAAGACTTCTGTTTCCATCACCAAAGCTTTCAGGGGAGCATTTTCAAGCTTTTGGCATCATTTTTGAATGAATTGCCAAAAGTCAGATTTTTGCTGAAATTGTGACCCCGGGGCTTAGGGATTTTTTCAAAAAAATATTTTCTGCCGGTTAAGTTTTTGAGGGCTGATTTCTTGTCCTGTGATAAAAAGCCTTCTGTTTCGAGTGCCAAACCTTGGAGGAGAGCATTTTCAGGCTTTTGGCACCATTTTTGAGTGAATTGCCAAAAGTCAGATTTTTGCTGAAATTGTGACCCCGGGGCTTAGGGATTTTTTCAAAAAAATATTTTCTGCCGGTTAAGTTTTTGAGGGCTGATTTCTTGTCCTGTGATAAAAAGCCTTCTGTTTCGAGTGCCAAACCTTTCAGGAGAGCATTTTCAAGCTTTTGGCACCACTTTTGAGTGAATTTCCAAAAGTCAGATTTTTGCTGAAATTGTGACCCCGGGGCTTAGGGATTTTTTCAAAAAAATATTTTCTGCCGCTTAAGTTTTTGAGGGCTGATTTCTTGTCCTGTGATAAAAAGACTTCTGTTTCCATCGCCAAAGCTTTCAGGGGAGGATTTTCAGGCTTTTGGCACCATTTTTGAGTGAATTGCCAAAAGTCAGATTTTTGCTGAAATTGTGACCCCGGGGCTTAGGGATTTTTTCAAAAAAATATTTTCTGCCGCTAAGGTTTTTGAGGGCTGATTTATTTTCCTTTGATAAAAAGCCTTCTGTTTCGAGTGCCAAACCTTTCAGGAGAGCATTTTCAAGCTTTTGGCACCATTTTTGATTGAATTGCCAAAAGTCAGATTTTTGCTGAAATTGTGACCCCGGGGCTTAGGGATTTTTTCAAAAAAATATTTTCTGCCGCTTAGGTTTTTGAGGGCTCATTTATTTTCCTTTGATAAAAAGACTTCTGTTTCCATCACCAAAGCTTTCAGGGGAGCATTTTCAGGCTTTTGGCACCAATTTTGAGTGAATTGCCAAAAGTCAGATTTTTGCTGAAATTGTGACCCCGGGGCTTAGGGATTTTTTCAAAAAAATATTTTCTGCCGGTTAAGTTTTTGAGGGCTGATTTCTTGTCCTGTGATAAAAAGCCTTCTGTTTCGAGTGCCAAACCTTTCAGGAGAGCATTTTCAAGCTTTTGGCACCACTTTTGAGTGAATTTCCAAAAGTCAGATTTTTGCTGAAATTGTGACCCCGGGGCTTAGGGATTTTTTCAAAAAAATATTTTCTGCCGCTAAGGTTTTTGAGGGCTGATTTATTTTCCTTTGATAAAAAGCCTTCTGTTTCGAGTGCCAAACCTTTCAGGAGAGCATTTTCAAGCTTTTGGCACCATTTTTGATTGAATTGCCGAAAGTCAGATTTTTGCTGAAATTGTGATCCCGGGGCTTAGGGATTTTTTCAAAAAAATATTTTCTGCCGGTTAAGTTTTTGAGGGCTGGTTTCTTGTCCTGTGATAAAAAGACTTCTGTTTCCATCACCAAAGCTTTCAGGGGAGCATTTTCAAGCTTTTGGCACCATTTTCGAATGAATTGCCAAAAGTCAGATTTTTGCTGAAATTGTGACCCCGGGGCTTAGGGATTTTTTCAAAAAAATATTTTCTGCCGGTTAAGTTTTTGAGGGCTGATTTCTTGTCCTGTGATAAAAAGCCTTCTGTTTCGAGTACCAAACCTTGGAGGAGAGCATTTTCAGGCTTTTGGCACCATTTTTGAGTGAATTGCCAAAAGTCAGATTTTTGCTGAAATTGTGACCCCGGGGCTTAGGGATTTTTTCAAAAAAACATTTTCTGCCGGTTAAGTTTTTGAGGGCTGATTTCTTGTCCTGTGATAAAAAGCCTTCTGTTTCGAGTGCCAAACCTTTCAGGAGAGCATTTTCAAGCTTTTGGCACCACTTTTGAGTGAATTTCCAAAAGTCAGATTTTTGCTGAAATTGTGACCCCGGGGCTTAGGGATTTTTTCAAAAAAATATTTTCTGCCGCTTAAGTTTTTGAGGGCTGATTTCTTGTCCTGTGATAAAAAGACTTCTGTTTCCATCGCCAAAGCTTTCAGGGGAGGATTTTCAGGCTTTTGGCACCATTTTTGAGTGAATTGCCAAAAGTCAGATTTTTGCTGAAATTGTGACCCCGGGGCTTAGGGATTTTTTCAAAAAAATATTTTCTGCCGCTAAGGTTTTTGAGGGCTGATTTATTTTCCTTTGATAAAAAGCCTTCTGTTTCGAGTGCCAAACCTTTCAGGAGAGCATTTTCAAGCTTTTGGCACCATTTTTGATTGAATTGCCGAAAGTCAGATTTTTGCTGAAATTGTGACCCCGGGGCTTAGCGATTTTTTCAAAAAAATATTTTCTGCCGGTTAAGTTTTTGAGGGCTGATTTCTTGTCCTGTGATAAAAAGCCTTCTGTTTCGAGTGCCAAACCTTTCAGGAGAGCATTTTCAGGCTTTTGGCAGCATTTTTGAGTGAATTGCCAAAAGTCAGATTTTTGCTGAAATTGTGACCCCGGGGCTTAGGGATTTTTTTCAAAAAAATATTTTCTGCCGGTTAAGTTTTTGAGGGCTGGTTTCTTGTCCTGTGATAAAAAGACTTCTGTTTCCATCACCAAAGCTTTCAGGGGAGCATTTTCAAGCTTTTGGCACCATTTTTGAATGAATTGCCAAAAGTCAGATTTTTGCTGAAATTGTGACCCCGGGGCTTAGGAATTTTTTCAAAAAAATATTTTCTGCCGCTTAGGTTTTTGAGGGCTCATTTATTTTCCTTTGATAAAAAGACTTCTGTTTCCATTGCCAAAGCTTCCAGGGGAGCATTTTCAGGCTTTTGGCACCAATTTTGAGTGAATTGCCAAAAGTCAGATTTTTGTTGAAATTGTGACCCCGGGGCTTAGGGATTTTTTCAAAAAAATATTTTCTGCCGGTTAAGTTTTTGAGGGCTGATTTCTTGTCCTGTGATAAAAAGCCTTCTGGTTCGAGTGCCAAACCTTTCAGGAGAGCATTTTCAAGCTTTTGGCACCATTTTTGATTGAATTGCCGAAAGTCAGATTTTTGCTGAAATTGTGACCCCGGGGCTTAGCGATTTTTTCAAAAAAATATTTTCTGCCGGTTAAGTTTTTGAGGGCTGATTTCTTGTCCTGTGATAAAAAGACTTCTGTTTCGAGTGCCAAACCTTTCAGGAGAGCATTTTCAGGCTTTTGGCAGCATTTTTGAGTGAATTGCCAAAAGTCAGATTTTTGCTGAAATTGTGACCCCGGGGCTTAGGGATTTTTTCAAAAAAAATATTTTCTGCCGGTTAAGTTTTTGAGGGCTGATTTCTTGTCCAGTGATAAAAAGACTTCTGTTTCGAGTGCCAAACCTTTCAGGAGAGCATTTTCAGGCTTTTGGCACCATTTCTGAGTGAATTGCCAAAAGTCAGATTTTTGCTGAAATTGTGACCCCGGGGCTTAGGGATTTTTTCAAAAAAATATTTTCTGCCAGTTAAGTTTTTGAGGGCTGATTTCTTGTCCTGTGATAAAAAGCCTTCTGTTTCGAGTGCCAAACCTTTCAGGAGAGCATTTTCAAGCTTTTGGCACCATTTTTGAGTGAATTGCCAAAAGTCAGATTTTTGCTGAAATTGTGACCCCGGGGCTTAGGGATTTTTTCAAAAAAATATTTTCTGCCGGTTAAGTTTTTGAGGGCTGGTTTCTTGTCCTGTGATAAAAAGACTTCTGTTTCCATCACCAAAGCTTTCAGGGGAGCATTTTCAAGCTTTTGGCACCATTTTTGAATGAATTGCCAAAAGTCAGATTTTTGCTGAAATTGTGACCCCGGGGCTTAGGGATTTTTTCAAAAAAATATTTTCTGCCGGTTAAGTTTTTGAGGGCTGATTTCTTGTCCTGTGATAAAAAGCCTTCTGTTTCGAGTGCCAAACCTTGGAGGAGAGCATTTTCAGGCTTTTGGCACCATTTTTGAGTGAATTGCCAAAAGTCAGATTTTTGCTGAAATTGTGACCCCGGGGCTTAGGGATTTTTTCAAAAAAATATTTTCTGCCGGTTAAGTTTTTGAGGGCTGATTTCTTGTCCTGTGATAAAAAGCCTTCTGTTTCGAGTGCCAAACCTTTCAGGAGAGCATTTTCAAGCTTTTGGCACCACTTTTGAGTGAATTTCCAAAAGTCAGATTTTTGCTGAAATTGTGACCCCGGGGCTTAGGGATTTTTTCAAAAAAATATTTTCTGCCGGTTAAGTTTTTGAGGGCTGATTTCTTGTCCTGTGATAAAAAGACTTCTGTTTCCATCGCCAAAGCTTTCAGTGGAGCATTTTCAGGCTTTTGGCACCATTTTTGAGTGAATTGCCAAAAGTCAGATTTTTGCTGAAATTGTGACCCCGGGGCTTAGGGATTTTTTCAAAAAAATATTTTCTGCCGCTAAGGTTTTTGAGGGCTGATTTATTTTCCTTTGATAAAAAGCCTTCTGTTTCGAGTGCCAAACCTTTCAGGAGAGCATTTTCAAGCTTTTGGCACCATTTTTGATTGAATTGCCGAAAGTCAGATTTTTGCTGAAATTGTGACCCCGGGGCTTAGCGATTTTTTCAAAAAAATATTTTCTGCCGGTTAAGTTTTTGAGGGCTGATTTCTTGTCCTGTGATAAAAAGACTTCTGTTTCGAGTGCCAAACCTTTCAGGAGAGCATTTTCAGGCTTTTGGCAGCATTTTTGAGTGAATTGCCAAAAGTCAGATTTTTGCTGAAATTGTGACCCCGGGGCTTAGGGATTTTTTCAAAAAAAATATTTTCTGCCGGTTAAGTTTTTGAGGGCTGATTTCTTGTCCTGTGATAAAAAGACTTCTGTTTCGAGTGCCAAACCTTTCAGGGGAGCATTTTCAAGCTTTTGGCACCATTTTTGAGTGAATTGCCAAAAGTCAGATTTTTGCTGAAATTGTGACCCCGGGGCTTAGGGATTTTTTTCAAAAAAATATTTTCTGCCGGTTAAGTTTTTGAGGGCTGGTTTCTTGTCCTGTGATAAAAAGACTTCTGTTTCCATCACCAAAGCTTTCAGGGGAGCATTTTCAAGCTTTTGGCACCATTTTTGAATGAATTGCCAAAAGTCAGATTTTTGCTGAAATTGTGACCCCGGGGCTTAGGGATTTTTTCAAAAAAATATTTTCTGCCGGTTAAGTTTTTGAGGGCTGATTTCTTGTCCTGTGATAAAAAGCCTTCTGTTTCGAGTGCCAAACCTTTCAGGAGAGCATTTTCAAGCTTTTGGCACCATTTTTGAGTGAATTGCCAAAAGTCAGATTTTTGCTGAAATTGTGACCCCGGGGCTTAGGGATTTTTTCAAAAAAAATATTTTCTGCCGGTTAAGTTTTTGAGGGCTGATTTCTTGTCCTGTGATAAAAAGACTTCTGTTTCGAGTGCCAAACCTTTCAGGAGAGCATTTTCAGGCTTTTGGCACCATTTCTGAGTGAATTGCCAAAAGTCAGATTTTTGCTGAAATTGTGACCCCGGGGCTTAGGGATTTTTTCAAAAAAATATTTTCTGCCAGTTAAGTTTTTGAGGGCTGATTTCTTGTCCTGTGATAAAAAGCCTTCTGTTTCGAGTGCCAAACCTTTCAGGAGAGCATTTTCAAGCTTTTGGCACCATTTTTGAGTGAATTGCCAAAAGTCAGATTTTTGCTGAAATTGTGACCCCGGGGCTTAGGGATTTTTTCAAAAAAATATTTTCTGCCGGTTAAGTTTTTGAGGGCTGGTTTCTTGTCCTGTGATAAAAAGACTTCTGTTTCCATCACCAAAGCTTTCAGGGGAGCATTTTCAAGCTTTTGGCACCATTTTTGAATGAATTGCCAAAAGTCATATTTTTGCTGAAATTGTGACCCTGGGGCTTAGGGATTTTTTCAAAAAAATATTTTCTGCCGGTTAAGTTTTTGAGGGCTGATTTCTTGTCCTGTGATAAAAAGCCTTCTGTTTCGAGTGCCAAACCTTGGAGGAGAGCATTTTCAGGCTTTTGGCACCATTTTTGAGTGAATTGCCAAAAGTCAGATTTTTGCTGAAATTGTGACCCCGGGGCTTAGGGATTTTTTCAAAAAAATATTTTCTGCCGGTTAAGTTTTTGAGGGCTGATTTCTTGTCCTGTGATAAAAAGCCTTCTGTTTCGAGTGCCAAACCTTGGAGGAGAGCATTTTCAGGCTTTTGGCACCATTTTTGAGTGAATTGCCAAAAGTCAGATTTTTGCTGAAATTGTGACCCCGGGGCTTAGGGATTTTTTCAAAAAAATATTTTCTGCCGGTTAAGTTTTTGAGGGCTGATTTCTTGTCCTGTGATAAAAAGCCTTCTGTTTCGAGTGCCAAACCTTTCAGGAGAGCATTTTCAAGCTTTTGGCACCACTTTTGAGTGAATTGCCAAAAGTCAGATTTTTGCTGAAATTGTGACCCCGGGGCTTAGCGATTTTTTCAAAAAAATATTTTCTGCCGGTTAAGTTTTTGAGGGCTGATTTCTTGTCCTGTGATAAAAAGACTTCTGTTTCGAGTGCCAAACCTTTCAGGAGAGCATTTTCAGGCTTTTGGCAGCATTTTTGAGTGAATTGCCAAAAGTCAGATTTTTGCTGAAATTGTGACCCCGGGGCTTAGGGATTTTTTCAAAAAAAATATTTTCTGCCGGTTAAGTTTTTGAGGGCTGATTTCTTGTCCTGTGATAAAAACACTTCTGTTTCGAGTGCCAAACCTTTCAGGGGAGCATTTTCAAGCTTTTGGCACCATTTTTGAGTGAATTGCCAAAAGTCAGATTTTTGCTGAAATTGTGACCCCGGGGCTTAGGGATTTTTTTCAAAAAAATATTTTCTGCCGGTTAAGTTTTTGAGGGCTGGTTTCTTGTCCTGTGATAAAAAGACTTCTGTTTCCATCACCAAAGCTTTCAGGGGAGCATTTTCAAGGTTTTGGCACCATTTTTGAATGAATTGCCAAAAGTCAGATTTTTGCTGAAATTGTGACCCCGGGGCTTAGGGATTTTTTCAAAAAAATATTTTCTGCCGGTTAAGTTTTTGAGGGCTGATTTCTTGTCCTGTGATAAAAAGCCTTCTGTTTCGAGTGCCAAACCTTTCAGGAGAGCATTTTCAAGCTTTTGGCACCATTTTTGAGTGAATTGCCAAAAGTCAGATTTTTGCTGAAATTGTGACCCCGGGGCTTAGGGATTTTTTCAAAAAAATATTTTCTACCAGTTAAGTTTTTGAGGGCTCATTTATTTTCCTTTGATAAAAAGACTTCTGTTTCCATTGCCAAAGCTTCCAGGGGAGCATTTTCAGGCTTTTGGCACCAATTTTGAGTGAATTGCCAAAAGTCAGATTTTTGTTGAAATTGTGACCCCGGGGCTTAGGGATTTTTTCAAAAAAATATTTTCTGCCGGTTAAGTTTTTGAGGGCTGATTTCTTGTCCTGTGATAAAAAGCCTTCTGGTTCGAGTGCCAAACCTTTCAGGAGAGCATTTTCAAGCTTTTGGCACCATTTTTGATTGAATTGCCGAAAGTCAGATTTTTGCTGAAATTGTGACCCCGGGGCTTAGCGATTTTTTCAAAAAAATATTTTCTGCCGGTTAAGTTTTTGAGGGCTGATTTCTTGTCCTGTGATAAAAAGACTTCTGTTTCGAGTGCCAAACCTTTCAGGAGAGCATTTTCAGGCTTTTGGCAGCATTTTTGAGTGAATTGCCAAAAGTCAGATTTTTGCTGAAATTGTGACCCCGGGGCTTAGGGATTTTTTCAAAAAAAATATTTTCTGCCGGTTAAGTTTTTGAGGGCTGATTTCTTGTCCTGTGATAAAAAGACTTCTGTTTCGAGTGCCAAACCTTTCAGGAGAGCATTTTCAGGCTTTTGGCACCATTTCTGAGTGAATTGCCAAAAGTCAGATTTTTGCTGAAATTGTGACCCCGGGGCTTAGGGATTTTTTCAAAAAAATATTTTCTGCCAGTTAAGTTTTTGAGGGCTGATTTCTTGTCCTGTGATAAAAAGCCTTCTGTTTCGAGTGCCAAACCTTTCAGGAGAGCATTTTCAAGCTTTTGGCACCATTTTTGAGTGAATTGCCAAAAGTCAGATTTTTGCTGAAATTGTGACCCCGGGGCTTAGGGATTTTTTCAAAAAAATATTTTCTGCCGGTTAAGTTTTTGAGGGCTGATATCTTGTCCTGTGATAAAAAGCCTTCTGTTTCCATCGCCAAAGCGTTCAGGGGAGCATTTTCAAGCTTTTGGCACCATTTTTGAGTGAATTGCCAAAAGTCAGATTTTTGCTGAAATTGTGACCCCGGGGCTTAGGGATTTTTTTCAAAAAAATATTTTCTGCCGGTTAAGTTTTTGAGGGCTGATTTCTTGTCCTGTGATAAAAAGCCTTCTGTTTCGAGTGCCAAACCTTTCAGGAGAGCATTTTCAAGCTTTTGGCACCATTTTTGAGTGAATTGCCAAAAGTCAGATTTTTGCTGAAATTGTGACCCCGGGGCTTAGGGATTTTTTCAAAAAAAATATTTTCTGCCGCTTAAGTTTTTGAGGGCTGATTTATTTTCCTTTGATAAAAAGACTTCTGTTTCCATCGCCAAAGCTTTCAGGGGAGCATTTTCAAGCTTTTGGCACCATTTTTGAGTGAATTGCCAAAAGTCAGATTTTTGCTGAAATTGTGACCCCGGGGCTTAGGGATTTTTTCAAAAAAATATTTTCTGCCGGTTAAGTTTTTGAGGGCTGATTTCTTGTCCTGTGATAAAAAGCCTTCTGGTTCGAGTGCCAAACCTTTCAGGAGAGCATTTTCAAGCTTTTGGCACCATTTTTGATTGAATTGCCGAAAGTCAGATTTTTGCTGAAATTGTGACCCCGGGGCTTAGGGATTTTTTCAAAAAAAATATTTTCTGCCGCTTAAGTTTTTGAGGGCTGATTTCTTGTCCTGTGATAAAAAGACTTCTGTTTCGAGTGCCAAACCTTTCAGGAGAGCATTTTCAGGCTTTTGGCACCATTTTTGAGTGAATTGCCAAAAGTCAGATTTTTGCTGAAATTGTGACCCCGGGGCTTAGGGATTTTTTCAAAAAAATATTTTCTGCCGGTTAAGTTTTTGAGGGCTGATTTCTTGTCCTGTGATAAAAAGCCTTCTGTTTCGAGTGCCAAACCTTTCAGGAGAGCATTTTCAAGCTTTTGGCACCATTTTTGATTGAATTGCCGAAAGTCAGATTTTTGCTGAAATTGTGACCCCGGGGCTTAGGGATTTTTTCAAAAAAAATATTTTCTGCCGCTTAAGTTTTTGAGGGCTGATTTCTTGTCCTGTGATAAAAAGACTTCTGTTTCGAGTGCCAAACCTTTCAGGAGAGCATTTTCAGGCTTTTGGCACCATTTTTGAGTGAATTGCCAAAAGTCAGATTTTTGCTGAAATTGTGACCCCGGGGCTTAGGGATTTTTTCAAAAAAATATTTTCTGCTGGTTAAGTTTTTGAGGGCTGATTTCTTGTCCTGTGATAAAAAGCCTTCTGTTTCGAGTGCCAAACCTTTCAGGAGAGCATTTTCAAGCTTTTGGCACCACTTTTGAGTGAATTGCCAAAAGTCAGATTTTTGCTGAAATTGTGACCATGGGGCTTAGGGATTTTTTCAAATAAATATTTTCTGCTGGTTAAGTTTTTGAGGGCTGATTTCTTGTCCTGTGATAAAAAGCCTTCTGTTTCGAGTCCCAAACCTTTCAGGAGAGCATTTTCAAGCTTTTGGCACCACTTTTGAGTGAATTGCCAAAAGTCAGATTTTTGCTGAAATTGTGACCCCGGGGTTTAGGGATTTTTTGAAAAAAAATATTTTCTGCCGGTGAAGTTTTTGAGGGCTGATTTCTTGTGCTGTGATAAAAGCCTTCTGTTTCGAGTCCCAAACCTTTCAGGAGAGCATTTTCAAGCTTTTGGCACCATTTTTGAGTGAATTGCCAAAAGTCAGATTTTTGCTGAAATTGTGACCTCGGGGCTTAGGGATTTTTTCAAAAAAATATTTTCTGCTGGTTAAGTTTTTGACGGCTGATTTCTTGTCCTGTGATAAAAAGCCTTCTGTTTCGAGTGCCAAACCTTTCATGGGAGCATTTTCAAGCTTTTGGCACCATTTTTGAGTGAATTGCCAAAAGTCAGATTTTTGCTGAAATTGTGACTCCGGGACTTAGGGATTTTTTCAAAAAAATATTTTCTGCCGGTTAAGTTTTTGAGGGCTGATTTCTTGTCCTGTGATAAAAAGACTTCTGTTTCCATCGCCAAAGCTTTCAGGGGAGCATTTTCAGGCTTTTGGCACCATTTTTGAGTGAATTGCCAAAAGTCAGATTTTTGCTGAAATTGTGACCCCGGGGCTTAGGGATTTTTTCAAAAAAATATTTTCTGCCGGTTAAGTTTTTGAGGGCTGATTTCTTGTCCTGTGATAAAAAGCCTTCTGTTTCGAGTGCCAAACCTTTCAGGAGAGCATTTTCAAGCTTTTGTCACCATTTTTGATTGAATTGCCGAAAGTCAGATTTTTGCTGAAATTGTGACCCCGGGGCTTAGGGATTTTTTCAAAAAAAATATTTTCTGCCGCTTAAGTTTTTGAGGGCTGATTTCTTGTCCTGTGATAAAAAGACTTCTGTTTCGAGTGCCAAACCTTTCAGGAGAGCATTTTCAGGCTTTTGGCACCATTTTTGAGTGAATTGCCAAAAGTCAGATTTTTGCTGAAATTGTGACCCCGGGGCTTAGGGATTTTTTCAAAAAAATATTTTCTGCTGGTTAAGTTTTTGAGGGCTGATTTCTTGTCCTGTGATAAAAAGCCTTCTGTTTCGAGTGCCAAACCTTTCAGGAGAGCATTTTCAAGCTTTTGGCACCACTTTTGAGTGAATTGCCAAAAGTCAGATTTTTGCTGAAATTGTGACCATGGGGCTTAGGGATTTTTTCAAATAAATATTTTCTGCTGGTTAAGTTTTTGAGGGCTGATTTCTTGTCCTGTGATAAAAAGCCTTCTGTTTCGAGTCCCAAACCTTTCAGGAGAGCATTTTCAAGCTTTTGGCACCACTTTTGAGTGAATTGCCAAAAGTCAGATTTTTGCTGAAATTGTGACCCCGGGGTTTAGGGATTTTTTGAAAAAAAATATTTTCTGCCGGTGAAGTTTTTGAGGGCTGATTTCTTGTGCTGTGATAAAAGCCTTCTGTTTCGAGTCCCAAACCTTTCAGGAGAGCATTTTCAAGCTTTTGGCACCATTTTTGAGTGAATTGCCAAAAGTCAGATTTTTGCTGAAATTGTGACCTCGGGGCTTAGGGATTTTTTCAAAAAAATATTTTCTGCTGGTTAAGTTTTTGACGGCTGATTTCTTGTCCTGTGATAAAAAGCCTTCTGTTTCGAGTGCCAAACCTTTCATGGGAGCATTTTCAAGCTTTTGGCACCATTTTTGAGTGAATTGCCAAAAGTCAGATTTTTGCTGAAATTGTGACTCCGGGACTTAGGGATTTTTTCAAAAAAATATTTTCTGCCGGTTAAGTTTTTGAGGGCTGATTTCTTGTCCTGTGATAAAAAGACTTCTGTTTCCATCGCCAAAGCTTTCAGGGGAGCATTTTCAGGCTTTTGGCACCATTTTTGAGTGAATTGCCAAAAGTCAGATTTTTGCTGAAATTGTGACCCCGGGGCTTAGGGATTTTTTCAAAAAAATATTTTCTGCCGGTTAAGTTTTTGAGGGCTGATTTCTTGTCCTGTGATAAAAAGCCTTCTGTTTCGAGTGCCAAACCTTTCAGGAGAGCATTTTCAAGCTTTTGTCACCATTTTTGATTGAATTGCCGAAAGTCAGATTTTTGCTGAAATTGTGACCCCGGGGCTTAGGGATTTTTTCAAAAAAAATATTTTCTGCCGCTTAAGTTTTTGAGGGCTGATTTCTTGTCCTGTGATAAAAAGACTTCTGTTTCGAGTGCCAAACCTTTCAGGAGAGCATTTTCAGGCTTTTGGCACCATTTTTGAGTGAATTGCCAAAAGTCAGATTTTTGCTGAAATTGTGACCCCGGGGCTTAGGGATTTTTTCAAAAAAATATTTTCTGCTGGTTAAGTTTTTGAGGGCTGATTTCTTGTCCTGTGATAAAAAGCCTTCTGTTTCGAGTGCCAAACCTTTCAGGAGAGCATTTTCAAGCTTTTGGCACCACTTTTGAGTGAATTGCCAAAAGTCAGATTTTTGCTGAAATTGTGACCCTGGGGCTTAGGGATTTTTTCAAATAAATATTTTCTGCTGGTTAAGTTTTTGAGGGCTGATTTCTTGTCCTGTGATAAAAAGCCTTCTGTTTCGAGTCCCAAACCTTTCAGGAGAGCATTTTCAAGCTTTTGGCACCACTTTTGAGTGAATTGCCAAAAGTCAGATTTTTGCTGAAATTGTGACCCCGGGGCTTAGGGATTTTTTGAAAAAAAATATTTTCTGCCGGTGAAGTTTTTGAGGGCTGATTTCTTGTGCTGTGATAAAAGCCTTCTGTTTCGAGTCCCAAACCTTTCAGGAGAGCATTTTCAAGCTTTTGGCACCACTTTTGAGTGAATTGCCAAAAGTCAGATTTTTGCTGAAATTGTGACCTCGGGGCTTAGGGATTTTTTCAAAAAAATATTTTCTGCTGGTTAAGTTTTTGAGGGCTGATTTCTTGTCCTGTGATAAAAAGCCTTCTGTTTCGAGTGCCAAACCTTTCAGGAGAGCATTTTCAAGCTTTTGGCACCACTTTTGAGTGAATTGCCAAAAGTCAGATTTTTGCTGAAATTGTGACCCCGGGGCTTAGGGATTTTTTCAAAAAAATATTTTCTGCTGGTTAAGTTTTTGAGGGCTGATTTCTTGTCCTGTGATAAAAAGACTTCTGTTTCCATCACCAAAGCTTTCAGGAGAGCATTTTCAAGCTTTTGGCACCACTTTTGAGTGAATTGCCAAAAGTCAGATTTTTGCTGAAATTCTGACCCCGGGGCTTAGGGATTTTTTCAAAAAAATATTTTCTGCCGGTTAAGTTTTTGAGGGCTGATTTCTTGTCCTGTGATAAAAAGCCTTCTGTTTCGAGTGCCAAACCTTTGAGGAGAGCATTTTCAGGCTTTTGGCACCACTTTTGAGTGAATTTCCAAAAGTCAGATTTTTGCTGAAATTGTGACCCCGGGGCTTAGGGATTTTTTCAAAAAAATATTTTCTGCCGGTTAAGTTTTTGAGGGCTGATTTCTTGTCCTGTGATAAAAAGACTTCTGTTACCATCGCCAAAGCTTTAAGGGGAGCATTTTCAGGCTTTTGGCACCATTTTTGAGTGAATTGCCAAAAGTCAGATTTTTGCTGAAATTGTGACCCCGGGGCTTAGGGATTTTTTCAAAAAAATATTTTCTGCCGCTAAGGTTTTTGAGGGCTGATTTATTTTCCTTTGATAAAAAGCCTTCTGTTTCGAGTGCCAAACCTTTCAGGAGAGCATTTTCAAGCTTTTGGCACCATTTTTGATTGAATTGCCGAAAGTCAGATTTTTGCTGAAATTGTGACCCCGGGTCTTAGCGATTTTTTCAAAAAAATATTTTCTGCCGGTTAAGTTTTTGAGGGCTGATTTCTTGTCCTGTGATAAAAAGCCTTCTGTTTCGAGTGCCAAACCTTTCAGGAGAGCATTTTCAGGCTTTTGGCAGCATTTTTGAGTGAATTGCCAAAAGTCAGATTTTTGCTGAAATTGTGACCCCGGGGCTTAGGGATTTTTTCAAAAAAATATTTTCTGCCGGTTAAGTTTTTGAGGGCTGATTTCTTGTCCTGTGATAAAAAGCCTTCTGTTTCGAGTGCCAAACCTTTGAGGAGAGCATTTTCAGGCTTTTGGCACCATTTTTGAGTGAATTGCCAAAAGTCAGATTTTTGCTGAAATTGTGACCCCGGGGCTTAGGGATTTTTTCAAAAAAATATTTTCTGCCGCTAAGGTTTTTGAGGGCTGATTTATTTTCCTTTGATAAAAAGACTTCTGTTTCCATCGCCAAAGCTTTCAGGAGAGCATTTTCAAGCTTTTGGCACCATTTTTGAGTGAATTGCCAAAAGTCAGATTTTTGCTGAAATTGTGACCCCGGGGCTTAGGGATTTTTTCAAAAAAATATTTTCTGCCGGTTAAGTTTTTGAGGGCTGATTTCTTGTCCTGTGATAAAAAGCCTTCTGGTTCGAGTGCCAAACCTTTCAGGAGAGCATTTTCAAGCTTTTGGCACCATTTTTGATTGAATTGCCGAAAGTCAGATTTTTGCTGAAATTGTGACCCCGGGGCTTAGGGATTTTTTCAAAAAAAATATTTTCTGCCGCTTAAGTTTTTGAGGGCTGATTTCTTGTCCTGTGATAAAAAGACTTCTGTTTCGAGTGCCAAACCTTTCAGGAGAGCATTTTCAGGCTTTTGGCACCATTTTTGAGTGAATTGCCAAAAGTCAGATTTTTGCTGAAATTGTGACCCCGGGGCTTAGGGATTTTTTCAAAAAAATATTTTCTGCTGGTTAAGTTTTTGAGGGCTGATTTCTTGTCCTGTGATAAAAAGCCTTCTGTTTCGAGTCCCAAACCTTTCAGGAGAGCATTTTCAAGCTTTTGGCACCACTTTTGAGTGAATTGCCAAAAGCCAGATTTTTGCTGAAATTGTGACCCCGGGGCTTAGGGATTTTTTGAAAAAAAATATTTTCTGCCGGTGAAGGTTTTGAGGGCTGATTTCTTGTGCTGTGATAAAAGCCTTCTGTTTCGAGTGCCAAACCTTTCAGGAGAGCATTTTCAAGCTTTTGGCACCATTTTTGAGTGAATTGTCAAAAGTCAGATTTTTGCTGAAATTGTGACCCCGGGGCTTAGGGATTTTTTCAAAAAAATATTTTCTGCCGGTTAAGTTTTTGAGGGCTGATATCTTGTCCTGTGATAAAAAGCCTTCTGTTTCCATCGCCAAAGCGTTCAGGGGAGCATTTTTAAGCTTTTGGCACCATTTTTGAGTGAATTGCCAATAGTCAGATTTTTGCTGAAATTGTGACCCCGGGGCTTAGGGATTTTTTTCAAAAAAATATTTTCTGCCGGTTAAGTTTTTGAGGGCTGATTTCTTGTCCTGTGATAAAAAGCCTTCTGTTTCGAGTGCCAAACCTTTCAGGAGAGCATTTTCAAGCTTTTGGCACCATTTTTGAGTGAATTGCCAAAAGTCAGATTTTTGCTGAAATTGTGACCCCGGGGCTTAGGGATTTTTTCAAAAAAATATTTTCTGCCGGTTAAGTTTTTGAGGGCTGATTTCTTGTCCTGTGATAAAAAGCCTTCTGTTTCGAGTGCCAAACCTTTCAGGAGAACATTTTCAAGCTTTTGGCACCATTTTTGAGTGAATTGCCAAAAGTCAGATTTTTGCTGAAATTGTGACCCCGGGGCTTAGGGATTTTTTCAAAAAAATATTTTCTGCCGATAAGGTTTTTGAGGGCTGATTTATTTTCCTTTGATAAAAAGACTTCTGTTTCCATCGCCAAAGCTTTCAGGGGAGCATTTTCAAGCTTTTGGCACCATTTTTGAGTGAATTGCCAAAAGTCAGATTTTTGCTGAAATTGTGACCCCGGGGCTTAGGGATTTTTTGAAAAAAAATATTTTCTGCCGGTGAAGGTTTTGAGGGCTGATTTCTTATGCTGTGATAAAAGCCTTCTGTTTTGAGTCCCAAACCTTTCAGGAGAGCATTTTCAAGCTTTTGGCACCATTTTTGAGTGAATTGCCAAAAGTCAGATTTTTGCTGAAATTGTGACCCCGGGGCTTAGGGATTTTTTCAAAAAAATATTTTCTGCCGGTTAAGTTTTTGAGGGCTGATATCTTGTCCTGTGATAAAAAGCCTTCTGTTTCCATCGCCAAAGCGTTCAGGGGAGCATTTTTAAGCTTTTGGCACCATTTTTGAGTGAATTGCCAAAAGTCAGATTTTTGCTGAAATTGTGACCCCGGGGCTTAGGGATTTTTTTCAAAAAAATATTTTCTGCCGGTTAAGTTTTTGAGGGCTGATTTCTTGTCCTGTGATAAAAAGCCTTCTGTTTCGATTGCCAAACCTTTCAGGAGAGCATTTTCAAGCTTTTGGCACCATTTTTGAGTGAGTTGCCAAAAGTCAGATTTTTGCTGAAATTGTGACCCCGGTGCTTAGGGATTTTTTCAAAAAAATATTTTCTGCCGGTTAAGTTTTTGAGGGCTGATTTCTTGTCCTGTGATAAAAAGCCTTCTGTTTCGAGTGCCAAACCTTTCAGGAGAGCATTTTCAAGCTTTTGGCACCATTTTTGAGTGAATTGCCAAAAGTCAGATTTTTGCTGAAATTGTGACCCCGGAGCTTAGGGATTTTTTCAAAAAAATATTTTCTGCCGCTAAGGTTTTTGAGGGCTGATTTATTTTCCTTTGATAAAAAGACTTCTGTTTCCATCGCCAAAGCTTTCAGGGGAGCATTTTCAAGCTTTTGGCACCATTTTTGAGTGAATTGCCAAAAGTCAGATTTTTGCTGAAATTGTGACCCCGGGGCTTAGGGATTTTTTCAAAAAAATATTTTCTGCCGGTTAAGTTTTTGAGGGCTGATTTCTTGTCCTGTGATAAAAAGCCTTCTGGTTCGAGTGCCAAACCTTTCAGGAGAGCATTTTCAAGCTTTTGGCACCATTTTTGATTGAATTGCCGAAAGTCAGATTTTTGCTGAAATTGTGACCTCGGGGCTTAGGGATTTTTTCAAAAAAAATATTTTCTGCCGCTTAAGTTTTTGAGGGCTGATTTCTTGTCCTGTGATAAAAAGACTTCTGTTTCGAGTGCCAAACCTTTCAGGAGAGCATTTTCAGGCTTTTGGCACCATTTTTGAGTGAATTGCCAAAAGTCAGATTTTTGCTGAAATTGTGACCCTGGGGCTTAGGGATTTTTTCAAAAAAATATTTTCTGCCGGTTAAGTTTTTGAGGGCTGATTTCTTGTCCTGTGATAAAAAGACTTCTGTTTCGAGTGCCAAACCTTTCAGGAGAGCATTTTCAGGCTTTTGGCACCATTTTTGAGTGAATTGCCAAAAGTCAGATTTTTGCTGAAATTGTGACCCCGGGGCTTAGGGATTTTTTCAAAAAAATATTTTCTGCCGGTTAAGTTTTTGAGGGCTGATATCTTGTCCTGTGATAAAAAGACTTCTGTTTCCATCGCCAAAGCTTTCAGGGGAGCATTTTCAAGCTTTTGGCACCATTTTTGAGTGAATTGCCAAAAGTCAGATTTTTGCTGAAATTGTGACCCTGGGGCTTAGGGATTTTTTTCAAAAAAATATTTTCTGCCGGTTAAGTTTTTGAGGGCTGATTTCTTGTCCTGTGATAAAAAGCCTTCTGTTTCGAGTGCCAAACCTTTCAGGAGAGCATTTTCAAGCTTTTGGCACCATTTTTGAGTGAATTGCCAAAAGTCAGATTTTTGCTGAAATTGTGACCCCGGGGCTTAGGGATTTTTTCAAAAAAATATTTTCTGCCGGTTAAGTTTTTGAGGGCTGATTTCTTGTCCTGTGATAAAAAGCCTTCTGTTTCGAGTGCCAAACCTTTCAGGAGAGCATTTTCAAGCTTTTGGCACCATTTTTGAGTGAATTGCCAAAAGTCAGATTTTTGCTGAAATTGTGACCCCGGGGCTTAGGGATTTTTTTCAAAAAAATATTTTCTGCCGGTTAAGTTTTTGAGGGCTGATTTCTTGTCCTGTGATAAAAAGACTTCTGTTTCCATCGCCAAAGCTTTCAGGGGAGCATTTTCAAGCTTTTGGCACCATTTTTGAATGAATTGCCAAAAGTCAGATTTTTGCTGAAATTGTGACCCCGGGGCTTAGGGATTTTTTCAAAAAAATATTTTCTACCGGTTAAGTTTTTGAGGGCTGATTTCTTGTCCTGTGATAAAAAGCCTTCTGTTTCGAGTGCCAAACCTTTCAGGAGAGCATTTTCAAGCTTTTGGCACCATTTTTGAGTGAATTGCCAAAAGTCAGATTTTTGCTGAAATTGTGACCCCGGGGCTTAGGGAATTTTTCAAAAAAATATTTTCTGCCGGTTAAGTTTTTGAGGGCTGATTTCTTGTCCTGTGATAAAAAGCCTTCTGTTTCGAGTGCCAAACCTTTCAGGAGAGCATTTTCAGGCTTTTGGCACCAATTTTGAGTGAATTGCCAAAAGTCAGATTTTTGCTGAAATTGTGACCCCGGGGCTTAGGGATTTTTTCAAAAAAATATTTTCTACCGGTTAAGTTTTTGAGGGCTGATTTCTTGTCCTGTGATAAAAAGCCTTCTGTTTCGAGTGCCACACCTTTCAGGAGAGCATTTTCAAGCTTTTGGCACCATTTTTGAGTGAATTGCCAAAAGTCAGATTTTTGTTGAAATTGTGACCCCGGGGCTTAGGGATTTTTTCAAAAAAATATTTTCTGCCGTTTAGGTTTTTGAGGGCTCATTTATTTTCCTTTGATAAAAAGACTTCTGTTTCCATCGCCAAAGCTTTCAGGGGAGCATTTTCAGGCTTTTGGCACCATTTTTGAGTGAATTGCCAAAAGTCAGATTTTTGCTGAAATTGTGACCCCGGGGCTTAGGGATTTTTTCAAAAAAATATTTTCTGCCGGTTAAGTTTTTGAGGGCTGATATCTTGTCCTGTGATAAAAAGACTTCTGTTTCCATCGCCAAAGCTTTCAGGGGAGCATTTTCAAGCTTTTGGCACCATTTTTGAGTGAATTGCCAAAAGTCAGATTTTTGCTGAAATTGTGACCCCGGGGCTTAGGGATTTTTTCAAAAAAATATTTTCTGCCGGTTAAGTTTTTGAGGGCTGATTTCTTGTCCTGTGATAAAAAGCCTTCTGTTTCGAGTGCCAAACCTTTCAGGAGAGCATTTTCAGGCTTTTGGCACCAATTTTGAGTGAATTGCCAAAAGTCAGATTTTTGCTGAAATTGTGACCCCGGGGCTTAGGGATTTTTTCAAAAAAATATTTTCTGCCGCTAAGGTTTTTGAGGGCTGATTTATTTTCCTTTGATAAAAAGACTTCTGTTTCCATCGCCAAAGCTTTCAGGGGAGCATTTTCAAGCTTTTGGCACCATTTTTGAGTGAATTGCCAAAAGTCAGATTTTTGCTGAAATTGTGACCCCGGGGCTTAGGGATTTTTTGAAAAAAAATATTTTCTGCCGGTGAAGGTTTTGAGGGCTGATTTCTTATGCTGTGATAAAAGCCTTCTGTTTTGAGTCCCAAACCTTTCAGGAGAGCATTTTCAAGCTTTTGGCACCATTTTTGAGTGAATTGCCAAAAGTCAGATTTTTGCTGAAATTGTGACCCCGGGGCTTAGGGATTTTTTCAAAAAAATATTTTCTGCCGGTTAAGTTTTTGAGGGCTGATATCTTGTCCTGTGATAAAAAGCCTTCTGTTTCCATCGCCAAAGCGTTCAGGGGAGCATTTTTAAGCTTTTGGCACCATTTTTGAGTGAATTGCCAAAAGTCAGATTTTTGCTGAAATTGTGACCCCGGGGCTTAGGGATTTTTTTCAAAAAAATATTTTCTGCCGGTTAAGTTTTTGAGGGCTGATTTCTTGTCCTGTGATAAAAAGCCTTCTGTTTCGAGTGCCAAACCTTTCAGGAGAGCATTTTCAAGCTTTTGGCACCATTTTTGAGTGAGTTGCCAAAAGTCAGATTTTTGCTGAAATTGTGACCCCGGTGCTTAGGGATTTTTTCAAAAAAATATTTTCTGCCGGTTAAGTTTTTGAGGGCTGATTTCTTGTCCTGTGATAAAAAGCCTTCTGTTTCGAGTGCCAAACCTTTCAGGAGAGCATTTTCAAGTTTTTTGGCACCATTTTTGAGTGAATTGCCAAAAGTCAGATTTTTGCTGAAATTGTGACCCCGGAGCTTAGGGATTTTTTCAAAAAAATATTTTCTGCCGCTAAGGTTTTTGAGGGCTGATTTATTTTCCTTTGATAAAAAGACTTCTGTTTCCATCGCCAAAGCTTTCAGGGGAGCATTTTCAAGCTTTTGGCACCATTTTTGAGTGAATTGCCAAAAGTCAGATTTTTGCTGAAATTGTGACCCCGGGGCTTAGGGATTTTTTCAAAAAAATATTTTCTGCCGGTTAAGTTTTTGAGGGCTGATTTCTTGTCCTGTGATAAAAAGCCTTCTGGTTCGAGTGCCAAACCTTTCAGGAGAGCATTTTCAAGCTTTTGGCACCATTTTTGATTGAATTGCCGAAAGTCAGATTTTTGCTGAAATTGTGACCTCGGGGCTTAGGGATTTTTTCAAAAAAAATATTTTCTGCCGCTTAAGTTTTTGAGGGCTGATTTCTTGTCCTGTGATAAAAAGACTTCTGTTTCGAGTGCCAAACCTTTCAGGAGAGCATTTTCAGGCTTTTGGCACCATTTTTGAGTGAATTGCCAAAAGTCAGATTTTTGCTGAAATTGTGACCCTGGGGCTTAGGGATTTTTTCAAAAAAATATTTTCTGCCGGTTAAGTTTTTGAGGGCTGATTTCTTGTCCTGTGATAAAAAGACTTCTGTTTCGAGTGCCAAACCTTTCAGGAGAGCATTTTCAGGCTTTTGGCACCATTTTTGAGTGAATTGCCAAAAGTCAGATTTTTGCTGAAATTGTGACCCCGGGGCTTAGGGATTTTTTCAAAAAAATATTTTCTGCCGGTTAAGTTTTTGAGGGCTGATATCTTGTCCTGTGATAAAAAGACTTCTGTTTCCATCGCCAAAGCTTTCAGGGGAGCATTTTCAAGCTTTTGGCACCATTTTTGAGTGAATTGCCAAAAGTCAGATTTTTGCTGAAATTGTGACCCTGGGGCTTAGGGATTTTTTCAAAAAAATATTTTCTGCCGGTTAAGTTTTTGAGGGCTGATTTCTTGTCCTGTGATAAAAAGACTTCGGTTTCGAGTGCCAAACCTTTCAGGAGAGCATTTTCAGGCTTTTGGCACCATTTTTGAGTGAATTGTCAAAAGTCAGATTTTTGCTGAAATTGTGACCCCGGGGCTTAGGGATTTTTTCAAAAAAATATTTTCTGCCAGTTAAGTTTTTGAGGGCTGATTTCTTGTCCTGTGATAAAAAGCCTTCTGTTTCGAGTGCCAAACCTTTCAGGAGAGCATTTTCAAGCTTTTGGCACCATTTTTGAGTGAATTGCCAAAAGTCAGATTTTTGCTGAAATTGTGACTCCGGGGCTTAGGGATTTTTTCAAAAAAATATTTTCTGCCGGTTAAGTTTTTGAGGGCTGATATCTTGTCCTGTGATAAAAAGACTTCTGTTTCCATCGCCAAAGCTTTCAGGGGAGCATTTTCAAGCTTTTGGCACCATTTTTGAGTGAATTGCCAAAAGTCAGATTTTTGCTGAAATTGTGACCCCGGGGCTTAGGGATTTTTTTCAAAAAAATATTTTCTGCCGGTTAAGTTTTTGAGGGCTGATTTCTTGTCCTGTGATAAAAAGCCTTCTGTTTCGAGTGCCAAACCTTTCAGGAGAGCATTTTCAAGCTTTTGGCACCATTTTTGAGTGAATTGCCAAAAGTCAGATTTTTGCTGAAATTGTGACCCAGAGGCTTAGGGATTTTTTTCAAAAAAATATTTTCTGCCGGTTAAGTTTTTGAGGGCTGATTTCTTGTCCTGTGATAAAAAGACTTCTGTTTCGAGTGCCAAACCTTTCAGGAGAGCATTTTCAGGCTTTTGGCAGCATTTTTGAGTGAATTGCCAAAAGTCAGATTTTTGCTGAAATTGTGACCCCGGGGCTTAGGGATTTTTTCAAAAAAATATTTTCTGCCGGTTAAGTTTTTGAGGGCTGATTTCTTGTCCTGTGATAAAAAGACTTCTGTTTCGAGTGCCAAACCTTTCAGGAGAGCATTTTCAGGCTTTTGGCACCATTTTTGAGTGAATTGCCAAAAGTCAGATTTTTGCTGAAATTGTGACCCCGGGGCTTAGGGATTTTTTCAAAAAAATATTTTCTGCCAGTTAAGTTTTTGAGGGCTGATTTCTTGTCCTGTGATAAAAAGCCTTCTGTTTCGAGTGCCAAACCTTTCAGGAGGGCATTTTCAAACTTTTGGCACCATTTTTGAGTGAATTGCCAAAAGTCAGATTTTTGCTGAAATTGTGACTCCGGGGCTTAGGGATTTTTTCAAAAAAATATTTTCTGCCAGTTAAGTTTTTGAGGGCTGATATCTTGTCCTGTGATAAAAAGACTTCTGTTTCGAGTCCCAAACCTTTCAGGAGAGCATTTTCAAGCTTTTGGCACCATTTTTGAGTGAATTGCCAAAAGTCAGATTTTTGCTGAAATTGTGACCCCGGGGCTTAGGGATTTTTTTCAAAAAAATATTTTCTGCCGGTTAAGTTTTTGAGGGCTGATTTCTTGTCCTGTGATAAAAAGCCTTCTGTTTCGAGTGCCAAACCTTTCAGGAGAGCATTTTCAAGCTTTTGGCACCATTTTTGAGTGAATTGCCAAAAGTCAGATTTTTGCTGAAATTGTGACCCCGGGGCTTAGGGATTTTTTCAAAAAAATATTTTCTGCCGGTTAAGTTTTTGAGGGCTGATTTCTTGTCCTGTGATAAAAAGCCTTCTGTTTCGAGTGCCAAACCTTTCAGGAGAGCATTTTCAAGCTTTTGGCACCATTTTTGAGTGAATTGCCAAAAGTCAGATTTTTGCTGAAATTGTGACCCCGGGGCTTAGGGATTTTTTTCAAAAAAATATTTTCTGCCGGTTAAGTTTTTGAGGGCTGATTTCTTGTCCTGTGATAAAAAGACTTCTGTTTCCATCGCCAAAGCTTTCAGGGGAGCATTTTCAAGCTTTTGGCACCATTTTTGAATGAATTGCCAAAAGTCAGATTTTTGCTGAAATTGTGACCCCGGGGCTTAGGGATTTTTTCAAAAAAATATTTTCTACCGGTTAAGTTTTTGAGGGCTGATTTCTTGTCCTGTGATAAAAAGCCTTCTGTTTCGAGTGCCAAACCTTTCAGGAGAGCATTTTCAAGCTTTTGGCACCATTTTTGAGTGAATTGCCAAAAGTCAGATTTTTGCTGAAATTGTGACCCCGGGGCTTAAGGAATTTTTCAAAAAAATATTTTCTGCCGGTTAAGTTTTTGAGGGCTGATTTCTTGTCCTGTGATAAAAAGCCTTCTGTTTCGAGTGCCAAACCTTTCAGGAGAGCATTTTCAGGCTTTTGGCACCAATTTTGAGTGAATTGCCAAAAGTCAGATTTTTGCTGAAATTGTGACCCCGGGGCTTAGGGATTTTTTCAAAAAAATATTTTCTACCGGTTAAGTTTTTGAGGGCTGATTTCTTGTCCTGTGATAAAAAGCCTTCTGTTTCGAGTGCCACACCTTTCAGGAGAGCATTTTCAAGCTTTTGGCACCATTTTTGAGTGAATTGCCAAAAGTCAGATTTTTGTTGAAATTGTGACCCCGGGGCTTAGGGATTTTTTCAAAAAAATATTTTCTGCCGTTTAGGTTTTTGAGGGCTCATTTATTTTCCTTTGATAAAAAGACTTCTGTTTCCATCGCCAAAGCTTTCAGGGGAGCATTTTCAGGCTTTTGGCACCATTTTTGAGTGAATTGCCAAAAGTCAGATTTTTGCTGAAATTGTGACCCCGGGGCTTAGGGATTTTTTCAAAAAAATATTTTCTGCCGGTTAAGTTTTTGAGGGCTGATATCTTGTCCTGTGATAAAAAGACTTCTGTTTCCATCGCCAAAGCTTTCAGGGGAGCATTTTCAAGCTTTTGGCACCATTTTTGAGTGAATTGCCAAAAGTCAGATTTTTGCTGAAATTGTGACCCCGGGGCTTAGGGATTTTTTCAAAAAAATATTTTCTGCCGGTTAAGTTTTTGAGGGCTGATTTCTTGTCCTGTGATAAAAAGCCTTCTGTTTCGAGTGCCAAACCTTTCAGGAGAGCATTTTCAGGCTTTTGGCACCAATTTTGAGTGAATTGCCAAAAGTCAGATTTTTGCTGAAATTGTGACCCAGAGGCTTAGGGATTTTTTTCAAAAAAATATTTTCTGCCGGTTAAGTTTTTGAGGGCTGATTTCTTGTCCTGTGATAAAAAGACTTCTGTTTCGAGTGCCAAACCTTTCAGGAGAGCATTTTCAGGCTTTTGGCAGCATTTTTGAGTGAATTGCCAAAAGTCAGATTTTTGCTGAAATTGTGACCCCGGGGCTTAGGGATTTTTTCAAAAAAATATTTTCTGCCGGTTAAGTTTTTGAGGGCTGATTTCTTGTCCTGTGATAAAAAGACTTCTGTTTCGAGTGCCAAACCTTTCAGGAGAGCATTTTCAGGCTTTTGGCACCATTTTTGAGTGAATTGCCAAAAGTCAGATTTTTGCTGAAATTGTGACCCCGGGGCTTAGGGATTTTTTCAAAAAAATATTTTCTGCCAGTTAAGTTTTTGAGGGCTGATTTCTTGTCCTGTGATAAAAAGCCTTCTGTTTCGAGTGCCAAACCTTTCAGGAGGGCATTTTCAAACTTTTGGCACCATTTTTGAGTGAATTGCCAAAAGTCAGATTTTTGCTGAAATTGTGACTCCGGGGCTTAGGGATTTTTTCAAAAAAATATTTTCTGCCAGTTAAGTTTTTGAGGGCTGATATCTTGTCCTGTGATAAAAAGACTTCTGTTTCGAGTCCCAAACCTTTCAGGAGAGCATTTTCAAGCTTTTGGCACCATTTTTGAGTGAATTGCCAAAAGTCAGATTTTTGCTGAAATTGTGACCCCGGGGCTTAGGGATTTTTTTCAAAAAAATATTTTCTGCCGGTTAAGTTTTTGAGGGCTGATTTCTTGTCCTGTGATAAAAAGCCTTCTGTTTCGAGTGCCAAACCTTTCAGGAGAGCATTTTCAAGCTTTTGGCACCATTTTTGAGTGAATTGCCAAAAGTCAGATTTTTGCTGAAATTGTGACCCCGGGGCTTAGGGATTTTTTTCAAAAAAATATTTTCTGCCCGTTAAGTTTTTGAGGGCTGATTTCTTGCCCTGTGATAAAAAGACTTCTGTTTCCATCGCCAAAGCTTTCAGGGGAGCATTTTCAAGCTTTTGGCACCATTTTTGAATGAATTGCCAAAAGTCAGATTTTTGCTGAAATTGTGACCCCGGGGCTTAGGGATTTTTTCAAAAAAATATTTTCTACCGGTTAAGTTTTTGAGGGCTGATTTCTTGTCCTGTGATAAAAAGCCTTCTGTTTCGAGTGCCAAACCTTTCAGGAGAGCATTTTCAAGCTTTTGGCACCATTTTTGAGTGAATTGCCAAAAGTCAGATTTTTGCTGAAATTGTGACCCCGGGGCTTAGGGAATTTTTCAAAAAAATATTTTCTGCCGGTTAAGTTTTTGAGGGCTGATTTCTTGTCCTGTGATAAAAAGCCTTCTGTTTCGAGTGCCAAACCTTTCAGGAGAGCATTTTCAGGCTTTTGGCACCAATTTTGAGTGAATTGCCAAAAGTCAGATTTTTGCTGAAATTGTGACCCCGGGGCTTAGGGATTTTTTCAAAAAAATATTTTCTACCGGTTAAGTTTTTGAGGGCTGATTTCTTGTCCTGTGATAAAAAGCCTTCTGTTTCGAGTGCCACACCTTTCAGGAGAGCATTTTCAAGCTTTTGGCACCATTTTTGAGTGAATTGCCAAAAGTCAGATTTTTGTTGAAATTGTGACCCCGGGGTTTAGGGATTTTTTCAAAAAAATATTTTCTGCCGTTTAGGTTTTTGAGGGCTCATTTATTTTCCTTTGATAAAAAGACTTCTGTTTCCATCGCCAAAGCTTTCAGGGGAGCATTTTCAGGCTTTTGGCACCATTTTTGAGTGAATTGCCAAAAGTCAGATTTTTGCAGAAATTGTGACCCCGGGGCTTAGGGATTTTTTCAAAAAAATATTTTCTGCCGGTTAAGTTTTTGAGGGCTGATTTCTTGTCCTGTGATAAAAAGCCTTCTGTTTCGAGTGCCAAACCTTTCAGGAGAGCATTTTCAGGCTTTTGGCACCAATTTTGAGTGAATTGCCAAAAGTCAGATTTTTGCTGAAATTGTGACCCCGGGGCTTAGGGATTTTTTCAAAAATATATTTTCTGCCGGTTAAGTTTTTGAGGGCTGATTTCTTGTGCTGTGATAAAAAGCCTTCTGTTTCGAGTGCCAAACCTTTCAGGAGAGCATTTTCAAGCTTTTGGCACCATTTTTGAGTGAATTGCCAAAAGTCAGATTTTTGTTGAAATTGTGACCCCGGGGCTTAGGGATTTTTTCAAAAAAATATTTTCTGCCATTTAGGTTTTTGAGGGCTCATTTATTTTCCTTTGATAAAAAGACTTCTGTTTCCATCGCCAAAGCTTTCAGGGGAGCATTTTCAGGCTTTTGGCACCATTTTTGAGTGAATTGCCAAAAGTCAGATTTTTGCTGAAATTGTGACCCCGGGGCTTAGGGATTTTTTCAAAAAAATATTTTCTGCCGGTTAAGTTTTTGAGGGCTGATATCTTGTCCTGTGATAAAAAGACTTCTGTTTCAATCGCCAAAGCTTTCAGGGGAGCATTTTCAAGCTTTTGGCACCATTTTTGAGTGAATTGCCAAAAGTCAGATTTTTGCTGAAATTGTGACCCCGGGGCTTAGGGATTTTTTCAAAAAAATATTTTCTACCGGTTAAGTTTTTGAGGGCTGATTTCTTGTCCTGTGATAAAAAGCCTTCTGTTTCGAGTGCCAAACCTTTCAGGAGAGCATTTTCAAGCTTTTGGCACCATTTTTGAGTGAATTGCCAAAAGTCAGATTTTTACTGAAATTGTGACCCCGGGGCTTAGGGATTTTTTCAAAAAAATATTTTCTGCCGGTTAAGTTTTTGAGGGCTGATTTCTTGTCCTGTGATAAAAAGCCTTCTGTTTCGAGTGCCAAACCTTTCAGGAGAGCATTTTCAGGCTTTTGGCAGCATTTTTGAGTGAATTGCCAAAAGTCAGATTTTTGCTGAAATTGTGACCCCGGGGCTTAGGGATTTTTTCAAAAAAATATTTTCTGCCGTTTAGGTTTTTGAGGGCTCATTTATTTTCCTTTGATAAAAAGACTTCTGTTTCCATCGCCAAAGCTTTCAGGGGAGCATTTTCAGGCTTTTGGCACCATTTTTGAGTGAATTGCCAAAAGTCAGATTTTTGCTGAAATTGTGACCCCGGGGCTTAGGGATTTTTTCAAAAAAATATTTTCTGCCGGTTAAGTTTTTGAGGGCTGATATCTTGTCCTGTGATAAAAAGACTTCTGTTTCCATCGCCAAAGCTTTCAGGGGAGCATTTTCAAGCTTTTGGCACCATTTTTGAGTGAATTGCCAAAAGTCAGATTTTTGCTGAAATTGTGACCCCGGGGCTTAGGGATTTTTTCAAAAAAATATTTTCTGCCGGTTAAGTTTTTGAGGGCTGATTTCTTGTCCTGTGATAAAAAGCCTTCTGTTTCGAGTGCCAAACCTTTCAGGAGAGCATTTTCAAGCTTTTGGCACCATTTTTGAGTGAATTGCCAAAAGTCAGATTTTTGCTGAAATTGTGACCCCGGGGCTTAGGGATTTTTTCAAAAAAATATTTTCTGCCGGTTAAGTTTTTGAGGGCTGATTTCTTGTCCTGTGATAAAAAGCCTTCTGTTTCGAGTGCCAAACCTTTCAGGAGAGCATTTTCAAGCTTTTGGCACCATTTTTGATTGAATTGCCGAAAGTCAGATTTTTGCTGAAATTGTGACCCCGGGGCTTAGCGATTTTTTCAAAAAAATATTTTCTGCCGGTTAAGTTTTTGAGGGCTGATTTCTTGTCCTGTGATAAAAAGCCTTCTGTTTCGAGTGCCAAACCTTTCAGGAGAGCATTTTCAAGCTTTTGGCACCATTTTTGAGTGAATTGCCAAAAGTCAGATTTTTGCTGAAATTGTGACCCCGGGGCTTAGGGATTTTTTCAAAAAAAATATTTTCTGCCGGTTAAGTTTTTGAGGGCTGATTTCTTGTCCTGTGATAAAAAGCCTTCTGTTTCGAGTGCCAAACCTTGGAGGAGAGCATTTTCAGGCTTTTGGCACCACTTTTGAGTGAATTGCCAAAAGTCAGATTTTTGCTGAAATTGTGACCCCGGGGCTTAGGGATTTTTTCAAAAAAATATTTTCTGCCGGTTAAGTTTTTGAGGGCTGATTTCTTGTCCTGTGATAAAAAGCCTTCTGTTTCGAGTGCCAAATCTTTGAGGAGAGCATTTTCAGGCTTTTGGCACCATTTTTGAGTGAATTGCCAAAAGTCAGATTTTTGCTGAAATTGTGACCCAGGGCTTAGGGATTTTTTCAAAAAAAATTTCTCTGCTGGTTAAGTTTTTGAGGGCTTATTTCTTGTCCTGTCATAAAAAGCCTTCTGTTTCGAGTGCCAAACCTTTCAAGAGAGGATTTTCAAGCTTTTGGCACCATTTTTGAGTGAATTGCCAAAATTCAGATTTTTGCTGAAATTGTGACCCCGGGGCTTAGGGATTTTTTCAAAAAAATATTTTCTGCCGGTTAAGTTTTTGAGGGCTGATTTCTTGTCCTGTGATAAAAAGCCTTCTGTTTCGAGTGCCAAACCCTTCAGGGGAGCATTTTCAAGCTTTTGGCATCATTTTTGAGTGAATTGCCAAAAGTCAGATTTTTGCTGAAATTGTTCAAAAAAATATTTTCTGCCGGTTAAGTTTTTGAGGGCTGATTTCTTGTCCTGTGATAAAAAGCCTTCTGTTTCCATCGCCAAAGCTTTCAGGGGAGCATTTTCAAGCTTTTGGCACCATTTTTGAGTGAATTGCCAAAAGTCAGATTTTTGCTGAAATTGTGACCCCGGGGCTTAGGGATTTTTTCAAAAAAAATATTTTCTGCCGGTTAAGTTTTTGAGGGCTGATTTCTTGTCCTGTGATAAAAAGACTTCTGTTTCGAGTGCCAAACATTTCAGGAGAGCATTTTCAGGCTTTTGGCACCATTTTTGAGTGAATTGCCAAAAGTCAGATTTTTGCTGAAATTGTGACCCCGGGGCTTAGGGATTTTTTCAAAAAAATATTTTCTGCCGGTTAAGTTTTTGAGGGCTGATTTCTTGTCCTGTGATAAAAAGCCTTCTGTTTTGAGTGCCAAACCTTTCAGGAGAGCATTTTCAAGATTTTGGCACAACTTTTGAGTGAATTGCCAAAAGTCAGATTTTTGCTGAAATTGTGACCCCGGGGCTTAGGGATTTTTTCAAAAAAATATTTTCTGCCGGTTAAGTTTTTGAGGGCTGATTTCTTGTCCTGTGATAAAAAGCCTTCTGTTTCGAGTGCCAAACCTTTCAGGAGAGCATTTTCAAGCTTTTGGCACCATTTTTGAGTGAATTGCCAAAAGTCAGATTTTTGCTGAAATTGTGACCCCGGGGCTTAGGGATTTTTTCAAAAAAATATTTTCTGCCGGTTAAGTTTTTGAGGGCTGATTTCTTGTCCTGTGATAAAAAGCCTTCTGTTTCGAGTGCCAAATCTTTGAGGAGAGCATTTTCAGGCTTTTGGCACCATTTTTGAGTGAATTGCCAAAAGTCAGATTTTTGCTGAAATTGTGACCCAGGGCTTAGGGATTTTTTCAAAAAAATTTCCTCTGCTGGTTTAGTTTTTGAGGGCTTATTTCTTGTCCTGTGATAAAAAGCCTTCTGTTTCGAGTGCCAAACCTTTCAAGAGAGGATTTTCAAGCTTTTGGCACCATTTTTGAGTGAATTGCCAAAAGTCAGATTTTTGCTGAAATTGTGACCCCGGGGCTTAGGGATTTTTTCAAAAAAATATTTTCTGCCGGTTAAGTTTTTGAGGGCTGATTTCTTGTCCTGTGATAAAAAGCCTTCTGTTTCGAGTACCAAACCTTTCAGGGGAGCATTTTCAAGCTTTTGGCATCATTTTTGAGTGAATTGCCAAAAGTCAGATTTTTGCTGAAATTGTTCAAAAAAATATTTTCTGCCGGTTAAGTTTTTGAGGGCTGATTTCTTGTCCTGTGATAAAAAGACTTCTGTTTCCATCGCCAAACCTTTGAGGAGAGCATTTTCAGGCTTTTGGCACATCTTTTGAGTGAATTGCCAAAAGTCAGATTTTTGCTGAAATTGTGACCCCGGGGCTTAGGGATTTTTTTAAAAAAATATTTTCTGCCGGTTAAGTTTTTGAGGGCTGATTTCTTGTCCTGTGATAAAAAGCCTTCTGTTTCGAGTGCCAAACCTTTCAGGGGAGCATTTTAGAGCTTTTGGCATCATTTTTGAGTGAATTGCCAAAAGTCAGATTTTTGCTGAAATTGTTCAAAAAAATATTTTCTGCCGGTTAAGTTTTTGAGGGCTGATTTCTTGTCCTGTGATAAAAAGCCTTCTGTTACGAGTGCCAAACCTTTCAGGAGAGCATTTTCAGGCTTTTGGCACCATTTTTTAGTGAATTGCCAAAAGTCAGATTTTTGCTGAAATTGTGACCCCGGGGCTTAGGGATTTTTTCAAAAAAATATTTTCTGCCGGTTAAGTTTTGGAGGGCTGATTTCTTGTCCTGTGATAAAAAGCCTTCTGTTTCGAGTGCCAAACCTTTCAGGAGAGCATTTTCAGGCTTTTGGTACCATTTTTTAGTGAATTGCCAAAAGTCAGATTTTTGCTGAAATTATGACCCCGGGGCTTAGGGATTTTTTCAAAAAAATATTTTCTGCCGGTTACGTTTTTGAGGGCTGATTTCTTGTCCTGTGATAAAAAGCCTTCTGTTTCCATCGCCAAAGCTTTCAGGGCAGCATTTTCAAGCTTTTGGCATCATTTTTGAGTGAATTGCCAAAAGTCAGATTTTTGCTGAAATTGTTCAAAAAAATATTTTCTGCCGGTTAAGTTTTTGAGGGCTGATTTCTTGTCCTGTGATAAAAAGACTTCTGTTTCCATCGCCAAAGCTTTCAGGGGAGCATTTTAAAGCTTTTGGCACCATTTTTGAGTGAATTGCCAAAAGTCAGATTTTTGCTGAAATTGTGACCCCGGGGCTTAGGGATTTTTTCAAAAAAATATTTTCTGCCGGTTAAGTTTTTGAGGGCTGATTTCTTGTTCTGTGATAAAAAGCCTTCTGTTTCGAGTGCCAAACCTTTGAGGAGAGCATTTTCAGGCTTTTGGCACATCTTTTGAGTGAATTGCCAAAAGTCAGATTTTTGCTGAAATTGTGACCCCGGGGCTTAGGGATTTTTTTAAAAAAATATTTTCTGCCGGTTAAGTTTTTGAGGGCTGATTTCTTGTCCTGTGATAAAAAGCCTTCTGTTTCGAGTGCCAAACCTTTCAGGGGAGCATTTTCAAGCTTTTGGCATCATTTTTGAGTGAATTGCCAAAAGTCAGATTTTTGCTGAAATTTTTTCAAAAAAATATTTTCTGCCGGTTAAGTTTTTGAGGGCTGATTTCTTGTCCTGTGATAAAAAGCCTTCTGTTTCGAGTGCCAAACCTTTCAGGAGAGCATTTTCAGGCTTTTGGCACATCTTTTGAGTGAATTGCCAAAAGTCAGATTTTTGCTGAAATTGTGACCCCGGGGCTTAGGGATTTTTTCAAAAAAATATTTTCTGCCGGTTAAGTTTTTGAGGGCTGATTTCTTGTCCTGTGATAAAAAGCCTTCTGTTTCGAGTGCCAAACCTTTCAGAAGAGCATTTTCAAGCTTTTGGCACCATTTTTGAGTGAATTGCCAAAAGTCAGATTTTTGCTGAAATTGTTCAAAAAAATATTTTCTGCCGGTTAAGTTTTTGAGGGCTGATTTCTTGTCCTGTGATAAAAAGCCTTCTGTTACGAGTGCCAAACCTTTCAGGAGAGCATATTCAGGCTTTTGGCACCATTTTTTAGTGAATTGCCAAAAGTCAGATTTTTGCTGAAATTGTGACCCCGGGGCTTAGGGATTTTTTCAAAAAAATATTTTCTGCCGGTTAAGTTTTGGAGGGCTGATTTCTTGTCCTGTGATAAAAAGCCTTCTGTTTCGACTGCCAAACCTTTCAGGAGAGCATTTTCAGGCTTTTGGTACCATTTTTTAGTGAATTGCCAAAAGTCAGATTTTTGCTGAAATTATGACCCCGGGGCTTAGGGATTTTTTCAAAAAAATATTTTCTGCCGGTTACGTTTTTGAGGGCTGATTTCTTGTCCTGTGATAAAAAGCCTTCTGTTTCCATCGCCAAAGCTTTCAGGGCAGCATTTTCAAGCTTTTGGCATCATTTTTGAGTGAATTGCCAAAAGTCAGATTTTTGCTGAAATTGTTCAAAAAAATATTTTCTGCCGGTTAAGTTTTTGAGGGCTGATTTCTTGTCCTGTGATAAAAAGACTTCTGTTTCCATCGCCAAAGCTTTCAGGGGAGCATTTTAAAGCTTTTGGCACCATTTTTGAGTGAATTGCCAAAAGTCAGATTTTTGCTGAAATTGTGACCCCGGGGCTTAGGGATTTTTTCAAAAAAATATTTTCTGCCGGTTAAGTTTTTGAGGGCTGATTTCTTGTTCTGTGATAAAAAGCCTTCTGTTTCGAGTGCCAAACCTTTGAGGAGAGCATTTTCAGGCTTTTGGCACATCTTTTGAGTGAATTGCCAAAAGTCAGATTTTTGCTGAAATTGTGACCCCGGGGCTTAGGGATTTTTTTAAAAAAATATTTTCTGCCGGTTAAGTTTTTGAGGGCTGATTTCTTGTCCTGTGATAAAAAGCCTTCTGTTTCGAGTGCCAAACCTTTCAGGGGAGCATTTTCAAGCTTTTGGCATCATTTTTGAGTGAATTGCCAAAAGTCAGATTTTTGCTGAAATTTTTTCAAAAAAATATTTTCTGCCGGTTAAGTTTTTGAGGGCTGATTTCTTGTCCTGTGATAAAAAGCCTTCTGTTTCGAGTGCCAAACCTTTCAGGAGAGCATTTTCAGGCTTTTGGCACCATTTTTGAGTGAATTGCCAAAAGTCAGATTTTTGCTGAAATTGTGACCCCGGGGCTTAGGGATTTTTTCAAAAAAATATTTTCTGCCGGTTAAGTTTTTGAGGGCTGATTTCTTGTCCTGTGATAGAAAGCCTTCTGTTTCGAGTACCAAACCTTTCAGAAGAGAATTTTCAAGCTTTTGGCACCATTTTTGAGTGAATTGCCAAAAGTCAGATTTTTGCTGAAATTGTGACCCCGGGGCTTAGGGATTTTTTCAAAAAAATATTTTCTGCTGGTTAAGTTTTTGAGGGCTGATTTATTGTCCTGTGATAAAAAGCCTTCTGTTACGAGTGCCAAACCTTTCAGGAGAGGATTTTCAGGCTTTTGGCACCATTTTTTAGTGAATTGCCAAAAGTCAGATTTTTGCTGAAATTGTGACCCCGGGGCTTAGGGATTTTTTCAAAAAAATATTTTCTGCCGGTTAAGTTTTGGAGGGCTGATTTCTTGTCCTGTGATAAAAAGCCTTCTGTTTCGAGTGCCAAACCTTTCAGGAGAGCATTTTCAGGCTTTTGGTACCATTTTTTAGTGAATTGCCAAAAGTCAGATTTTTGCTGAAATTATGACCCCGGGGCTTAGGGATTTTTTCAAAAAAATATTTTCTGCCGGTTACGTTTTTGAGGGCTGATTTCTTGTCCTGTGATAAAAAGCCTTCTGTTTCCATCGCCAAAGCTTTCAGGGCAGCATTTTCAAGCTTTTGGCATCATTTTTGAGTGAATTGCCAAAAGTCAGATTTTTGCTGAAATTGTTCAAAAAAATATTTTCTGCCGGTTAAGTTTTTGAGGGCTGATTTCTTGTCCTGTGATAAGAAGACTTCTGTTTCCATCGCCAAAGCTTTCAGGGGAGCATTTTCAAGCTTTTGGCACCATTTTTGAGTGAATTGCCAAAAGTCAGATTTTTGCTGAAATTGTGAACCCGGGGCTTAGGGATTTTTTCAAAAAAATATTTTCTGCCGGTTAAGTTTTTGAGGGCTGATTTCTTGTCCTGTGATAAAAAGTCTTCTGTTTCGTGTGCCAAACGTTTCAGGAGAGCATTTTCAAGCTTTTGGCACCACTTTTGAGTGAATTGCCAAAAGTCAGATTTTTGCTCAAATTGTGACCCCGGGGCTTAGGGATTTTTTCAAAAAAATATTTTCTGCCGGTTAAGTTTTTGAGGGCTGATTTCTTGTCCTGTGATAAAAAGCCTTGTGTTTCCATCGCCAAAGTTTCACGGGAGCATTTTCAAGCTTTTGGCACCATTTTTGAGTGAATTGCCAAAAGTCAGATTTTTGCTGAAATTGTGACCCCGGGGCTTAGGGATTTTTTTAAAAAAATATTTTCTGCCGGTTAAGTTTTTGAGGGCTGATTTCTTGTCCTGTGATAAAAAGACTTCTGTTTCCATCGCCAAAGCTTTCAGGGGAGCATTTTCAAGCTTTTGGCACCATTTTTGAGTGAATTGCCAAAAGTCAGATTTTTGCTGAAATTGTGACCCCGGGGCTTAGGGATTTTTTCAAAAAAATATTTTCTGCCGGTTAAGTTTTTGAGGGCTGATTTCTTGTCCTGTGATAAAAAGACTTCTGTTTCGAGTGCCAAACCTTTCAGGAGAGCATTTTCAGGCTTTTGGCACCATTTATGATTCAATTGCCAAAAGTCAGATTTTTGCTGAAATTGTTCAAAAAAATATTTTCTGCCGGTTAAGTTTTTGAGGGCTGATATCTTGTCCTGTGATAAAAAGACTTCTGTTTCCATCGCCAAAGCTTTCAGGGGAGCATTTTCAAGCTTTTGGCACCATTTTTGAGTGAATTGCCAAAAGTCAGATATTTGCTGAAATTGTGACCCCGGGGCTTAGGGATTTTTTCAAAAAAATATTTTCTGCCGGTTAAGTTTTTGAGGGCTGATTTCTTGTCCTTTGATAAAAAGCCTTCTGTTTCGAGTGCCAAACCTTTCAGGAGAGCATTTTCAAGCTTTTGGCACCGCTTTTGAGTGAATTTCCAAAAGTCAGATTTTTGCTGAAATTTTGACCCCGGGGCTTAGGGATTTTTTCAAAAAAATATTTTCTGCCGGTTATGTTTTTGAGGGCTGATTTCTTGTCATGTGATAAAAAGAATTCTGTTTCGAGTGCCAAACCTTTCAGGGGAGCATTTTCAGGCTTTTGGCACCATTTTTGAGTGAATTGCCGAAAGTCAGATTTTTGCTGAAATTGTGACCCCGGGGCTTAGGGATTTTTTTAAAAAAATATTTTCTGCCGGTTAAGTTTTTGAGGGCTGATTTCTTGTCCTGTGATAAAAAGACTTCTGTTTCCATCGCCAAAGCTTTCAGGGGAGCATTTTCAAGCTTTTGGCACCATTTTTGAGTGAATTGCCAAAAGTCAGATTTTCGCTGAAATTGTTCAAAAAAATATTTTCTGCCGGTTAAGTTTTTGAGGGCTGATATCTTGTCCTGTGATAAAAAGACTTCTGTTTCCATCGCCAAAGCTTTCAGGGGAGGATTTTCAAGCTTTTGGCACCATTTTTGAGTGAATTGCCAAAAGTCAGATTTTTGCTGAAATTGTGAACCCGGGGCTTAGGGATTTTTTCAAAAAAAAAATTTTCTGCCGGTTAAGTTTTTGAGGGCTGATTTCTTGTCCTGTGATAAAAAGTCTTCTGTTTCGAGTGCCAAACGTTTCAGGAGAGCATTTTCAAGCTTTTGGCACCACTTTTGAGTGAATTGCCAAAAGTCAGATTTTTGCTCAAATTGTGACCCCGGGGCTTAGGGATTTTTTCAAAAAAATATTTTCTGCCGGTTAAGTTTTTGAGGGCTGATTTCTTGTCCTCTGATAAAAAGCCTTGTGTTTCCATCGCCAAAGTTTCACGGGAGCATTTTCAAGCTTTTGGCACCATTTTTGAGTGAATTGCCAAAAGTCAGATTTTTGCTGAAATTGTGACCCCGGGGCTTAGGGATTTTTTCAAAAAAATATTTTCTGCCAGTTAAGTTTTGGAGGGCTGATTTCTTGTCCTGTGATAAAAAGCCTTCTGTTTCGAGTGGCAAACCTTTCAGGAGAGCATTTTCAAGCTTTTGGCACCATTTTTGAGTGAATTGCCAAAAGTCAGATTTTTGCTGAAATTGTGACCCCGGGGCTTAGGGATTTTTTCAAAAAAATGTTTTCTGCCGGTTAAGTTTTTGAGGGCTGATTTCTTGTCCTGTGATAAAAAGCCTTCTGTTTCGAGTGCCAAACCTTTCAGGAGAGCATTTTCAGGCTTTTGGCACCATTTTTGAGTGAATTGCCGAAAGTCAGATTTTTGCTGAAATTGTGACCCCGGGGCTTAGGGATTTTTTTAAAAAAATATTTTCTGCCGGTTAAGTTTTTGAGGGCTGATTTCTTGTCCTGTGATAAAAAGACTTCTGTTTCCATCGCCAAAGCTTTCAGGGGAGCATTTTCAAGCTTTTGGCACCATTTTTGAGTGAATTGCCAAAAGTCAGATTTTTGCTGAAATTGTGACCCCGGGGCTTAGGGATTTTTTCAAAAAAATATTTTCTGCCGGTTAAGTTTTTGAGGGCTGATTTCTTGTCCTGTGATAAAAAGACTTCTGTTTCGAGTGCCAAACCTTTCAGGAGAGCATTTTCAGGCTTTTGGCACCATTTATGATTCAATTGCCAAAAGTCAGATTTTTGCTGAAATTGTTCAAAAAAATATTTTCTGCCGGTTAAGTTTTTGAGGGCTGATATCTTGTCCTGTGATAAAAAGACTTCTGTTTCCATCGCCAAAGCTTTCAGGGGAGCATTTTCAAGCTTTTGGCACCATTTTTGAGTGAATTGCCAAAAGTCAGATATTTGCTGAAATTGTGACCCCGGGGCTTAGGGATTTTTTCAAAAAAATATTTTCTGCCGGTTAAGTTTTTGAGGGCTGATTTCTTGTCCTTTGATAAAAAGCCTTCTGTTTCGAGTGCCAAACCTTTCAGGAGAGCATTTTCAAGCTTTTGGCACCGCTTTTGAGTGAATCTCCAAAAGTCAGATTTTTGCTGAAATTTTGACCCCGGGGCTTAGGGATTTTTTCAAAAAAATATTTTCTGCCGGTTAAGTTTTTGAGGGCTGATTTCTTGTCATGTGATAAAAAGAATTCTGTTTCGAGTGCCAAACCTTTCAGGGGAGCATTTTCAGGCTTTTGGCACCATTTTTGAGTGAATTGCCAAAAGTCAGATTTTTGCTGAAATTTGTGACCCCGGGGCTTAGGGATTTTTTCAAAAAAATATTTTCTGCCAGTTAAGTTTTTGAGGGCTGATTTCTTGTCCTGTGATAAAAAGCCTTCTGTTTCGAGTGCCAAACCTTTCAGGAGAGCATTTTCAAGCTTTTGGTACCATTTTTGAGTGAATTGCCAAAAGTCAGATTTTTGATGAAATTGTGACCCCGGGGCTTAGGGATTTTTTCAAAAAAATATTTTCTGCTGGTTAAGTTTTTGTGGGCTCATTTCTTGTCCTGTGATAAAAAGCCTTCTGTTTCGAGTGCCAAACCTTTCAGGAGAGCATTTTCAGGCTTTTGGCACCATTTTTGAGTGAATTGCCGAAAATCAGATTTTTGCTGAAATTGTGACCCCGGGGCTTAGGGATTTTTTCAAAAAAATATTTTCTGCCGGTTAAGTTTTTGAGGGCTGATTTCTTGTCCTGTGATAAAAAGACTTCTGTTTCGAGTGCCAAACCTTTCAGGAGAGCATTTTCAGGCTTTTGGCACCATTTATGATTCAATTGCCAAAAGTCAGATTTTTGCTGAAATTGTTCAAAAAAATATTTTCTGCCGGTTAAGTTTTTGAGGGCTGATATCTTGTCCTGTGATAAAAAGACTTCTGTTTCCATCGCCAAAGCTTTCAGGGGAGCATTTTCAAGCTTTTGGCACCATTTTTGAGTGAATTGGCAAAAGTCAGATATTTGCTGAAATTGTGACCCCGGGGCTTAGGGATTTTTTCAAAAAAATATTTTCTGCCGGTTAAGTTTTTGAGGGCTGATTTCTTGTCCTTTGATAAAAAGCCTTCTGTTTCGAGTGCCAAACCTTTCAGGAGAGCATTTTCAAGCTTTTGGCACCGCTTTTGAGTGAATTTCCAAAAGTCAGATTTTTGCTGAAATTTTGACCCCGGGGCTTAGGGATTTTTTCAAAAAAATATTTTCTGCCGGTTAAGTTTTTGAGGGCTGATTTCTTGTCATGTGATAAAAAGACTTCTGTTTCGAGTGCCAAACCTTTCAGGAGAGCATTTTCAGGCTTTTGGCACCATTTATGATTCAATTGCCAAAAGTCAGATTTTTGCTGAAATTGTTCAAAAAAATATTTTCTGCCGGTTAAGTTTTTGAGGGCTGATATCTTGTCCTGTGATAAAAAGACTTCTGTTTCCATCGCCAAAGCTTTCAGGGGAGCATTTTCAAGCTTTTGGCACCATTTTTGAGTGAATTGGCAAAAGTCAGATATTTGCTGAAATTGTGACCCCGGGGCTTAGGGATTTTTTCAAAAAAATATTTTCTGCCGGTTAAGTTTTTGAGGGCTGATTTCTTGTCCTTTGATAAAAAGCCTTCTGTTTCGAGTGCCAAACCTTTCAGGAGAGCATTTTCAAGCTTTTGGCACCGCTTTTGAGTGAATTTCCAAAAGTCAGATTTTTGCTGAAATTTTGACCCCGGGGCTTAGGGATTTTTTCAAAAAAATATTTTCTGCCGGTTAAGTTTTTGAGGGCTGATTTCTTGTCATGTGATAAAAAGACTTCTGTTTCGAGTGCCAAACCTTTCAGGAGAGCATTTTCAGGCTTTTGGCACCATTTTTGAGTGAATTGCCAAAAGTCAGATTTTTGCTGAAATTGTGACCCCAGGGCTTAGGGATTTTTTCAAAAAAATATTTTCTGCCGGTTAAGTTTTTGAGGGCTGATTTCTTGTCCTGTGATAAAAAGACTTCTGTTTCCATTGCCAAAGTTTCAGGGGAGCATTTTCAAGCTTTTGGCACCATTTTTGAGTGAATTGCCAAAAGTCAGATTTTTGCTGAAATTTGTGACCCCGGGGCTTAGGGATTTTTTCAAAAAAATATTTTCTGCCAGTTAAGTTTTTGAGGGCTGATTTCTTGTCCTGTGATAAAAAGCCTTCTGTTTCGAGTGCCAAACCTTTCAGGAGAGCATTTTCAAGCTTTTGGCACCATTTTTGAGTGAATTGCCAAAAGTCAGATTTTTGCTGAAATTGTGACCCCGGGGCTTAGGGATTTTTTCAAAAAAATATTTTCTGCTGGTTAAGTTTTTGTGGGCTCATTTCTTGTCCTGTGATAAAAAGCCTTCTGTTTCGAGTGCCAAACCTTTCAGGAGAGCATTTTCAGGCTTTTGGCACCATTTTTGAGTGAATTGCCGAAAATCAGATTTTTGCTGAAATTGTGACCCCGGGGCTTAGGGATTTTTTCAAAAAAATATTTTCTGCCGGTTAAGTTTTTGAGGGCTGATTTCTTGTCCTGTGATAAAAAGACTTCTGTTTCCATCGCCAAAGCTTTCAGGGGAGCATTTTCAGGCTTTTGGCACCATTTTTGAGTGAATTGCCAAAAGTCAGATTTTTGCTGAAATTTGTGACCCCGGGGCTTAGGGATTTTTTCAAAAAAATATTTTCTGCCAGTTAAGCTTTTGAGGGCTGATTTCTTGTCCTGTGATAAAAAGCCTTCTGTTTCGAGTGCCAAACCTTTCAGGAGAGCATTTTCAAGCTTTTGGCACCATTTTTGAGTGAATTGCCAAAAGTCAGATTTTTGCTGAAATTGTGACCCCGGGGCTTAGGGATTTTTTCAAAAAAATATTTTCTGCTGGTTAAGTTTTTGAGGGCTGATTTCTTGTCCTGTGATAAAAAGCCTTCTGGTTCGAGTGCCAAACCTTTCAGGAGAGCATTTTCAGGCTTTTGGCACCATTTTGAGTGAATTGCCGAAAATCAGATTTTTGCTGAAATTTTGACCCCGGGGCTCAGGGATTTTTTCAAAAAAATATTTTCTGCCGGTTAAGTTTTTGAGGGCTGATTTCTTGTCCTGTGATAAAAAGACTTCTGTTTCCATCGCCAAAGCTTTCAGGGGAGCATTTTAAAGCTTTTGGCACCATTTTTGAGTGAATTGCCAAAAGTCAGATTTTTGCTGAAATTGTGACCCCGGGGCTTAGGGATTTTTTCAAAAAAATATTTTCTGCCGGTTAAGTTTTTGAGGGCTGATTTCTTGTCCTGTGATAAAAAGCCTTCTGTTTCGAGTGCCAAACCTTTCAGGAGAGCATTTTCAAGTTTTTGGCACCACTTTTGAGTGAATTGCCAAAAGTCAGATTTTTGCTGAAATTGTGACCCCGGGGCTTAGGGATTTTTTCAAAAAAATATTTTCTACCGGTTAAGTTTTTGAGGGCTGATATCTTGTCCTGTGATAAAAAGACTTCTGTTTCCATCGCCAAAGCTTTCAGGGGAGCATTTTCAAGCTTTTGGCACCATTTTTGAGTGAATTGCCAAAAGTCAGATTTTTGCTGAAATTGTGACCCCGGGGCTAAGGGATTTTTTCAAAAAAATATTTTCTGCCGGTTAAGTTTTTGAGGGCTGATTTCTTGTCCTGTGATAAAAAGCCTTCTGTTTCGAGTGCCAAACCTTTCAGGAGAGCATTTTCAAGCTTTTGGCACCATTTTTGAGTGAATTTCCAAAAGTCAGATTTTTGCTGAAATTTTGACCCCGGGGCTTAGGGATTTTTTCAAAAAAATATTTTCTGCCGGTTAAGTTTTTGAGGGCTGATTTCTTGTCCTGAGATAAAAAGACTTCTGTTTCCATCGCCAAAGTTTCACGGGAGCATTTTCAAGCTTTTGGCACCATTTTTGAGTGAATTGCCAAAAGTCAGATTTTTGCTGAAATTTGTGACCCCGGGGCTTAGGGATTTTTTCAAAAAAATATTTTCTGCCAGTTAAGCTTTTGAGGGCTGATTTCTTGTCCTGTGATAAAAAGCCTTCTTTTTCGAGTGCCAAACCTTTCAGGAGAGCATTTTCAAGCTTTTGGCACCATTTTTGAGTGAATTGCCAAAAGTCAGATTTTTGCTGAAATTGTGACCCCGGGGCTTAGGGATTTTTTCAAAAAAATATTTTCTGCTGGTTAAGTTTTTGAGGGCTGATTTCTTGTCCTGTGATAAAAAGCCTTCTGGTTCGAGTGCCAAACCTTTCAGGAGAGCATTTTCAGGCTTTTGGCACCATTTTTGAGTGAATTGCCGAAAATCAGATTTTTGCTGAAATTTTGACCCCGGGGCTCAGGGATTTTTTCAAAAAAATATTTTCTGCCGGTTAAGTTTTTGAGGGCTGATTTCTTGTCCTGTGATAAAAAGAGTTCTGTTTCCATCGCCAAAGCTTTCAGGGGAGCATTTTAAAGCTTTTGGCACCATTTTTGAGTGAATTGCCAAAAGTCAGATTTTTGCTGAAATTGTGACCCCGGGGCTTAGGGATTTTTTCAAAAAAATATTTTCTGCTGGTTAAGTTTTTGAGGGCTGATTTCTTGTCCTGTGATAAAAAGACTTCTGTTTCCATCGCCAAAGCTTTCAGGGGAGCATTTTCAAGCTTTTGGCACCATTTTTGAGTGAATTGCCAAAAGTCAGATTTTTGCTGAAATTGTGACCCCGGGGCTTAGGGATTTTTTCAAAAAAATATTTTCTGCCGGTTAAGTTTTTGAGGGCTGATTTCTTGTCCTGTGATAAAAAGCCTTCTGTTTCGAGTGCCAAACCTTTCAGGAGAGCATTTTCAAGCTTTTGGCACCACTTTTGAGTGAATTGCCAAAAGTCAGATTTTTGCTGAAATTGTGACCCCGGGGCTTAGGGATTTTTTCAAAAAAATATTTTCTACCGGTTAAGTTTTTGAGGGCTGATTTCTTGTCCTGTGATAAAAAGACTTCTGTTTCCATCGCCAAAGCTTTCAGGGGAGCATTTTCAAGCTTTTGGCACCATTTTTGAGTGAATTGCCAAAAGTCAGATATTTGCTGAAATTGTAACCCCGGGGCTTAGGGATTTTTTCAAAAAAATATTTTCTGCCGGTTAAGTTTTTGAGGGCTGATTTCTTGTCCTGTGATAAAAAGCCTTCTGTTTCGAGTGCCAAACCTTTCAGGAGAGCATTTTCAAGCTTTTGGCACCACTTTTGAGTGAATTGCCAAAAGTCAGATTTTTGCTGAAATTGTGACCCCGGGGCTTAGGGATTTTTTCAAAAAAATATTTTCTACCAGTTAAGTTTTTGAGGGCTGATATCTTGTCCTGTGATAAAAAGACTTCTGTTTCCATCGCCAAAGCTTTCAGGGGAGCATTTTCAAGCTTTTGGCACCATTTTTGAGTGAATTGCCAAAAGTCAGATATTTGCTGAAATTGTGACCCCGGGGCTTAGGGATTTTTTCAAAAAAATATTTTCTGCTGGTTAAGTTTTTGAGGGCTGATTTCTTGTCCTGTGATAAAAAGCCTTCTGTTTCGAGTGCCACACCTTTCAGGAGAGCATTTTCAAGCTTTTGGCACCATTTTTGAGTGAATTGCCAAAAGTCAGATTTTTGCTGAAATTGTGACCCCGGGGCTTAGGGATTTTTTCAAAAAAATATTTTCTGCCGGTTAAGTTTTTGAGGGCTGATTTCTTGTCCTGTGATAAAAAGCCTTCTGTTTCGAGTGCCAAAGCTTTCAGGAGAGCATTTTCAAGCTTTTGGCACCACTTTTGAGTGAATTGCCAAAAGTCAGATTTTTGCTGAAATTGTGACCCCGGGGCTTAGGGATTGTTTCAAAAAAATATTTTCTACCGGTTAAGTTTTTGAGGGCTGATATCTTGTCCTGTGATAAAAAGACTTCTGTTTCCATCGCCAAAGCTTTCAGGGGAGCATTTTCAAGCTTTTGGCACCATTTTTGAGTGAATTGCCAAAAGTCAGATATTTGCTGAAATTGTGACCCCGGGGCTTAGGGATTTTTTCAAAAAAATATTTTCTGCCGGTTAAGTTTTTGAGGGCTGATTTCTTGTCCTGTGATAAAAAGCCTTCTGTTTCGAGTGCCAAACCTTTCAGGAGAGCATTTTCAAGCTTTTGGCACCACTTTTGAGTGAATTGCCAAAAGTCAGATTTTTGTTGAAATTGTGACCCCGGGGCTTAGGGATTTTTTCAAAAAAATATTTTCTACCGGTTAAGTTTTTGAGGGCTGATATCTTGTCCTGTGATAAAAAGACTTCTGTTTCCATCGCCAAAGCTTTCAGGGGAGCATTTTCAAGCTTTTGGCACCATTTTTGAGTGAATTGCCAAAAGTCAGATATTTGCTGAAATTGTGACCGCGGGGCTTAGGGATTTTTTCAAAAAAATATTTTCTGCTGGTTAAGTTTTTGAGGGCTGATTTCTTGTCCTGTGATAAAAAGCCTTCTGTTTCGAGTGCCACACCTTTCAGGAGAGCATTTTCAAGCTTTTGGCACCATTTTTGAGTGAATTGCCAAAAGTCAGATTTTTGCTGAAATTGTGACCCCGGGGCTTAGGGATTTTTTCAAAAAAATATTTTCTGCCGTTAAGTTTTTGAGGGCTGATTTCTTGTCCTGTGATAAAAAGCCTTCTGTTTCGAGTGCCAAACCTTTCAGGAGAGCATTTTCAAGCTTTTGGCACCACTTTTGAGTGAATTGCCAAAAGTCAGATTTTTGCTGAAATTGTGACCCCGGGGCTTAGGGATTTTTTCAAAAAAATATTTTCTACCGGTTAAGTTTTTGAGGGCTGATTTCTTGTCCTGTGATAAAAAGACTTCTGTTTCCATCGCCAAAGCTTTCAGGGGAGCATTTTCAAGCTTTTGGCACCATTTTTGAGTGAATTGCCAAAAGTCAGATTTTTGCTGAAATTGTGACCCCGGGGCTTAGGGATTTTTTCAAAAAAATATTTTCTGCCGGTTAGGTTTTTGAGGGCTGATTTCTTGTCCTGTGATAAAAAGCCTTCTGTTTCGAGTGCCAAACCTTTCAGGAGAGCATTTTCAAGCTTTTGGCACCACTTTTGAGTGAATTGCCAAAAGTCAGATTTTTGCTGAAATTGTGACCCCGGGGCTTAGGGATTTTTTAAAAAAATATTTTCTACGGGTTAAGTTTTTGAGGGCTGATATCTTGTCCTGTGATAAAAAGACTTCTGTTTCCATCGCCAAAGCTTTCAGGGGAGCATTTTCAAGCTTTTGGCACCATTTTTGAGTGAATTGCCAAAAGTCAGATATTTGCTGAAATTTTGACCCCGGGGCTTAGGGATTTTTTCAAAAAAATATTTTCTGCCGGTTAAGTTTTTGAGGGCTGATTTCTTGTCCTGTGATAAAAAGCCTTCTGTTTCGAGTGCCAAACCTTTCAGGACAGCATTTTCAAGCTTTTGGCACCGCTTTTGAGTGAATTTCCAAAAGTCAGATTTTTGCTGAAATTTTGACCCCGGGGCTTAGGGATTTTTTCAAAAAAATATTTTCTGCCGGTTAAGTTTTTGAGGGCTGATTTCTTGTCCTGTGATAAAAAGCCTTCTGTTTCGAGTGCCAAACCTTTCAGGATAGCATTTTCAGGCTTTTGGCACCATTTTTGATTGATTGCCAAAAGTCAGATTTTTGCTGAAATTGTGACCCCAGGCCTTAGGGATTTTTTCAAAAAAATATTTTCTGCTGGTCAAGTTTTTGAGGGCTGATTTCTTGTCCTGTGATAAAAAGACTTCTGTTTCCATCGCCAAACCTTTCAGGAGAGCATTTTCAAGCTTTTGGCACCATTTTTGAGTGAATTGCCAAAAGTCAGATTTTTGCTGAAATTGTGACCCCGGGGCTTAGGGATTTTTTCAAAAAAATATTTTCTGCCGGTTACGTTTTTGAGGGCTGATTTCTTGTCCTGTGATAAAAAGCCTTCTGTTTCCATCGCCAAAGCTTTCAGGGGAGCATTTTCAAGCTTTTGGCACCATTTTTGAGTGAATTGCCAAAAGTCAGATTTTTGCTGAAATTGTTCATAAAAATATTTTCTGCCGGTTAAGTTTTTGAGGGCTGATTTCTTGTCCTGTGATAAAAAGACTTCTGTTTCCATCACCAAAGCTTTCAGGGGAGCATTTTCAAGCTTTTGGCACCATTTTTGAGTGAATTGCCAAAAGTCAGATTTTTGCTGAAATTGTTCAAAAAAATATTTTCTGCCGGTTAAGTTTTTGAGGGCTGATTTCTTTTCCTGTGATAAAAAGCCTTCTGTTTCGAGTGCCAAACCTTTCAGGAGAGCATTTTCAGGCTTTTGGCACCATTTTTGAGTGAATTGCCAAAAGTCAGATTTTTGCTGAAATTGTGACCCCGGGGCTTAGGGATTTTTTCAAAAAAATATTTTCTACCGGTTAAGTTTTTGAGGGCTGATTTCTTGTCCTGTGATAAAAAGCCTTCTGTTTCGAGTGCCAAACCTTTCAGGAGAGCATTTTCAAGCTTTTGGCACCACTTTTGAGTGAATTGCCAAAAGTCAGATTTTTGCTGAAATTGTGACCCCGGGGCTTAGGGATTTTTTCAAAAAAATATTTTCTACCGGTTAAGTTTTTGAGGGCTTATTTCTTGTCCTGTGATAAAAAGACTTCTGTTTCCATCGCCAAAGCTTTCAGGGGAGCATTTTCAAGCTTTTGGCACCATTTTTGAGTGAATTGCCAAAAGTCAGATTTTTGCTGAAATTGTGACCCCGGGGCTTAGGGATTTTTTCAAAAAAATATTTTCTGCCGGTTAAGTTTTTGAGGGCTGATTTCTTGTCCTGTGATAAAAAGACTTCTGTTTCCATCGCCAAAGCTTTCAGGGGAGCATTTTCAAGCTTTTGGCACCATTTTTGAGTGAATTGCCAAAAGTCAGATATTTGCTGAAATTGTGACCCCGGGGCTTAGGGATTTTTTCAAAAAAATATTTTCTGCCGGTTAAGTTTTTGAGGGCTGATTTCTTGTCCTGTGATAAAAAGCCTTCTGTTTCGAGTGCCAAACCTTTCAGGAGAGCATTTTCAAGCTTTTGGCACCGCTTTTGAGTGAATTTCCAAAAGTCAGAGTTTTGCTGAAATTTTGACCCCGGGGCTTAGGGATTTTTTCAAAAAAATATTTTCTGCCGGTTAAGTTTTTGAGGGCTGATTTCTTGTCCTGTGATAAAAAGCCTTCTGTTTCGAGTGCCAAACCTTTCAGGAGAGCATTTTCAGGCTTTTGGCACCATTTTTGAGTGATTGCCAAAAGTCAGATTTTTGCTGAAATTGTGACCCCAGGGCTTAGGGATTTTTTCAAAAAAATATTTTCTGCCGGTTAAGTTTTTGAGGGCTGATTTCTTGTCCTGTGATAAAAAGACTTCTGTTTCCATCGCCAAAGTTTCAGGGGAGCATTTTCAAGCTTTTGGCACCATTTTTGAGTGAATTGCCAAAAGTCAGATTTTTGCTGAAATTTGTGACCCCGGGGCTTAGGGATTTTTTCAAAAAAATATTTTCTGCCAGTTAAGCTTTTGAGGGCTGATTTCTTGTCCTGTGATAAAAAGCCTTCTGTTTCGAGTGCCAAACCTTTCAGGAGAGCATTTTCAAGCTTTTGGCACCATTTTTGAGTGAATTGCCAAAAGTCAGATTTTTGCTGAAATTGTGACCCCGGGGCTTAGGGATTTTTTCAAAAAAATATTTTCTGCTGGTTAAGTTTTTGAGGGCTGATTTCTTGTCCTGTGATAAAAAGCCTTCTGTTTCGAGTGCCAAACCTTTCAGGAGAGCATTTTCAGGCTTTTGGCACCATTTTTGAGTGAATTGCCAAAAGTCAGATTTTTGCTGAAATTGTGACCCCGGGGCTTAGGGATTTTTTTTAAAAAAAATTTTCTGCCGGTTACGTTTTTGAGGGCTGATATCTTGTCCTATGATAAAAAGCCTTCTGTTTCCATCGCCAAAGCTTTCAGGGGAGCATTTTCAAGCTTTTGGCACCATTTTTGAGTGAATTGCCAAAAGTCAGATTTTTGCTGAAATTGTGACCCCGGGGCTTAGGGATTTTTTCAAAAAAATATTTTCTGCCGGTTAAGTTTTTGAGGGCTGATTTCTTGGCCTGTGATAAAAAGACTTCTGTTTCGAGTGCCAAACCTTTCAGGAGAGCATTTTCAAGCTTTTGGCACCACTTTTGAGTGAATTGCCAAAAGTCAGATTTTTGCTGAAATTGTGACCCCGGGGCTTAGGGATTTTTTCAAAAAAATATTTTCTACCGGTTAAGTTTTTGAGGGCTTATTTCTTGTCCTGTGATAAAAAAACTTCTGTTTCCATCGCCAAAGCTTTCAGGGGAGCATTTTCAAGCTTTTGGCACCATTTTTGAGTGAATTGCCAAAAGTCAGATTTTTGCTGAAATTGTGACCCCGGGGCTTAGGGATTTTTTCAAAAAAATATTTTCTGCCGGTTAAGTTTTTGAGGGCTGATTTCTTGTCCTGTGATAAAAAGCCTTCTGTTTCGAGTGCCAAACCTTTCAGGAGAGCATTTTCAAGCTTTTGGCACCACTTTTGAGTGAATTGCCAAAAGTCAGATTTTTGCTGAAATTGTGACCCCGGGGCTTAGGGATTTTTTCAAAAAAATATTTTCTGCCGGTTAAGTTTTTGAGGGCTGATTTCTTGTCCTGTGATAAAAAGACTTCTGTTTCCATCGCCAAAGCTTTCAGGGGAGCATTTTCAAGCTTTTGGCACAATTTTTGAGTGAATTGCCAAAAGTCAGATATTTGCTGAAATTGTGACCCCGGGGCTTAGGGATTTTTTCAAAAAAATATTTTCTGCCGGTTAAGTTTTTGAGGGCTGATTTCTTGTCCTGTGATAAAAAGCCTTCCGTTTCGAGTGCCAAACCTTTCAGGAGAGCATTTTCAAGCTTTTGGCACCGCTTTTGAGTGAATTTCCAAAAGTCAGAGTTTTGCTGAAATTTTGACCCCGGGGCTTAGGGATTTTTTCAAAAAAATATTTTCTGCCGGTTAAGTTTTTGAGGGCTGATTTCTTGTCCTGTGATAAAAAGCCTTCTGTTTCGAGTGCCAAACCTTTCAGGAGAGCATTTTCAGGCTTTTGGCACCATTTTTGAGTGATTGCCAAAAGTCAGATTTTTGCTGAAATTGTGACCCCAGGGCTTAGGGATTTTTTCAAAAAAATATTTTCTGCCGGTTAAGTTTTTGAGGGCTGATTTCTTGTCCTGTGATAAAAAGACTTCTGTTTCCATCGCCAAAGTTTCAGGGGAGCATTTTCAAGCTTTTGGCACCATTTTTGAGTGAATTGCCAAAAGTCAGATTTTTGCTGAAATTTGTGACCCCGGGGCTTAGGGATTTTTTCAAAAAAATATTTTCTGCCAGTTAAGCTTTTGAGGGCTGATTTCTTGTCCTGTGATAAAAAGCCTTCTGTTTCGAGTGCCAAACCTTTCAGGAGAGCATTTTCAAGCTTTTGGCACCATTTATGAGTGAATTGCCAAAAGTCAGATTTTTGCTGAAATTGTGACCCCGGGGCTTAGGGATTTTTTCAAAAAAATATTTTCTGCTGGTTAAGTTTTTGAGGGCTGATTTCTTGTCCTGTGATAAAAAGCCTTCTGTTTCGAGTGCCAAACCTTTCAGGAGAGCATTTTCAGGCTTTTGGCACCATTTTTGAGTGAATTGCCAAAAGTCAGATTTTTGCTGAAATTGTGACCCCGGGGCTTAGGGATTTTTTTAAAAAAAAATTTTCTGCCGGTTACGTTTTTGAGGGCTGATATCTTGTCCTATGATAAAAAGCCTTCTGTTTCCATCGCCAAAGCTTTCAGGGGAGCATTTTCAAGCTTTTGGCACCATTTTTGAGTGAATTGCCAAAAGTCAGATTTTTGCTGAAATTGTGACCCCGGGGCTTAGGGATTTTTTCAAAAAAATATTTTCTGCCGGTTAAGTTTTTGAGGGCTGATTTCTTGGCCTGTGATAAAAAGACTTCTGTTTCGAGTGCCAAACCTTTCAGGAGAGCATTTTCAAGCTTTTGGCACCACTTTTGAGTGAATTGCCAAAAGTCAGATTTTTGCTGAAATTGTGACCCCGGGGCTTAGGGATTTTTTCAAAAAAATATTTTCTACCGGTTAAGTTTTTGAGGGCTTATTTCTTGTCCTGTGATAAAAAAACTTCTGTTTCCATCGCCAAAGCTTTCAGGGGAGCATTTTCAAGCTTTTGGCACCATTTTTGAGTGAATTGCCAAAAGTCAGATTTTTGCTGAAATTGTGACCCCGGGGCTTAGGGATTTTTTCAAAAAAATATTTTCTGCCGGTTAAGTTTTTGAGGGCTGATTTCTTGTCCTGTGATAAAAAGCCTTCTGTTTCGAGTGCCAAACCTTTCAGGAGAGCATTTTCAAGCTTTTGGCACCACTTTTGAGTGAATTGCCAAAAGTCAGATTTTTGCTGAAATTGTTCAAAAAAATATTTTCTGCCGGTTAAGTTTTTGAGGGCTGATTTCTTGTCCTGTGATAAAAAGCCTTCTGTTTCGAGTGCCAAACCTTTCAGGAGAGCATTTTCAAGCTTTTGGCACCACTTTTGAGTGAATTGCCAAAAGTCAGATTTTTGCTGAAATTGTGACCCCGGGGCTTAGGGATTTTTTCAAAAAAATATTTTCTGCCAGTTAGGTTTTTGAGGGCTGATTTCTTGTCCTGTGATAAAAAGCCTTCTGTTTCGAGTGCCAAACCTTTCAGGAGAGCATTTTCAGGCTTTTGGCACCATTTTTGAGTGAATTGCCAAAAGTCAGATTTTTGCTGAAATTGTGACCCCGGGGCTTAGGGATTTTTTTTAAAAAAAATTTTCTGCCGGTTACGTTTTTGAGGGCTGATTTTTTGTCCTGTGATAAAAAGCCTTCTGTTTCCATCGCCAAAGCTTTCAGGGGAGCATTTTCAAGCTTTTGGCACCATTTTTGAGTGAATTGCCAAAAGTCAGATTTTTGCTGAAATTGTGACCCCGGGGCTTAGGGATTTTTTCAAAAAAATATTTTCTGCCGGTTAAGTTTTTGAGGGCTGATTTCTTGTCCTGTGATAAAAAGCCTTCTGTTTCGAGTGCCAAACCTTTCAGGAGAGCATTTTCAAGCTTTTGGCACCACTTTTGAGTGAATTGCCAAAAGTCAGATTTTTGAAGAAATTGTGACCCCGGGGCTTAGGGATTTTTTCAAAAAAATATTTTCTACCGGTTAAGTTTTTGAGGGCTCATTTCTTGTCCTGTGATAAAAAGACTTCTGTTTCCATCGCCAAAGCTTTCAGGGGAGCATTTTCAAGCTTTTGGCACCATTTTTGAGTGAATTGCCAAAAGTCAGATTTTTGCTGAAATTGTGACCCCGGGGCTTAGGGATTTTTTCAAAAAAATATTTTCTGCCGGTTAAGTTTTTGAGGGCTGATTTCTTGTCCTGTGATAAAAAGCCTTCTGTTTCGAGTGCCAAACCTTTCAGGAGAGCATTTTCAGGCTTTTGGCACCATTTTTGAGTGAATTGCCGAAAATCAGATTTTTGCTGAAATTTTGACCCCGGGGCTTAGGGATTTTTTCAAAAAAATATTTTCTGCCGGTTAAGTTTTTGAGGGCTGATTTCTTGTCCTGTGATAAAAAGACTTCTGTTTCCATCGCCAAAGCTTTCAGGGGAGCATTTTCAAGCTTTTGGCACCATTTTTGAGTGAATTGCCAAAAGTCAGATTTTTGCTGAAATTGTGACCCCAGGCCTTAGGGATTTTTTTCAAAAAAATATTTTCTGCTGGTTAAGTTTTTGAGGGCTGATTTCTTGTCCTGTGATAAAAAGACTTCTGTTTCCATCGCCAAAGCTTTCAGGGGAGCATTTTCAAGCTTTTGGCACCATTTTTGAGTGAATTGGCAAAAGTCAGATTTTTGCTGAAATTGTGACCCCGGGGCTTAGGGATTTTTTCAAAAAAATATTTTCTGCCGGTTACGTTTTTGAGGGCTGATTTCTTGTCCTGTGATAAAAAGCCTTCTGTTTCCATCGCCAAAGCTTTCAGGGGAGCATTTTCAAGCTTTTGGCACCATTTTTGAGTGAATTGCCAAAAGTCAGATTTTTGCTGAAATTGTTCATAAAAATATTTTCTGCCGGTTAAGTTTTTGAGGGCTGATTTCTTGTCCTGTGATAAAAAGACTTCTGTTTCCATCACCAAAGCTTTCAGGGGAGCATTTTCAAGCTTTTGGCACCATTTTTGAGTGAATTGCCAAAAGTCAGATTTTTGCTGAAATTGTTCAAAAAAATATTTTCTGCCGGTTAAGTTTTTGAGGGCTGATTTCTTTTCCTGTGATAAAAAGGCTTCTGTTTCGAGTGCCAAACGTTTCAGGAGAGCATTTTCAAGCTTTTGGCACCACTTTTGAGTGAATTGCCAAAAGTCAGATTTTTGCTGAAATTGTTCAAAAAAATATTTTCTGCCGGTTAAGTTTTTGAGGGCTGATTTCTTTTCCTGTGATAAAAAGCCTTCTGTTTCGAGTGCCAAACCTTTCAGGAGAGCATTTTCAGGCTTTTGGCACCATTTTTGAGTGAATTGCCAAAAGTCAGATTTTTGCTGAAATTGTGACCCCGGGGCTTAGGGATTTTTTCAAAAAAATATTTTCTGCCAGTTAGGTTTTTGAGGGCTGATTTCTTGTCCTGTGATAAAAAGCCTTCTGTTTCGAGTGCCAAACCTTTCAGGAGAGCATTTTCAAGCTTTTGGCACCACTTTTGAGTGAATGGCCAAAAGTCAGATTTTTGCTGAAATTGTGACCCCGGGGCTTAGGGATTTTTTCAAAAAAATATTTTCTGCCGGTTAAGTTTTTGAGGGCTGATTTCTTGTCCTGTGATAAAAAGCCTTCTGTTTCGAGTGCCAAACCTTTCAGGAGAGCATTTTCAAGCTTTTGGCACCACTTTTGAGTGAATTGCCAAAAGTCAGATTTTTGCTGAAATTGTGACCTCGGGGCTTAGGGATTTTTTCAAAAAAATATTTTCTGCCGGTTAAGTTTTTGAGGGCTGATTTCTTGTCCTGTGATAAAAAGACTTCTGTTTCCATCGCCAAAGCTTTCAGGGGAGCATTTTCAAGCTTTTGGCACCATTTTTGAGTGAATTGCCAAAAGTCAGATATTTGCTGAAATTGTGACCCCGGGGCTTAGGGATTTTTTCAAAAAAATATTTTCTGCCGGTTAAGTTTTTGAGGGCTGATTTCTTGTCCTGTGATAAAAAGCCTTCTGTTTCGAGTGCCAAACCTTTCAGGAGAGCATTTTCAAGCTTTTGGCACCGCTTTTGAGTGAATTTCCAAAAGTCAGAGTTTTGCTGAAATTTTGACCCCGGGGCTTAGGGATTTTTTCAAAAAAATATTTTCTGCCGGTTAAGTTTTTGAGGGCTGATTTCTTGTCCTGTGATAAAAAGCCTTCTGTTTCGAGTGCCAAACCTTTCAGGAGAGCATTTTCAGGCTTTTGGCACCATTTTTGAGTGATTGCCAAAAGTCAGATTTTTGCTGAAATTGTGACCCCAGGGCTTAGGGATTTTTTCAAAAAAATATTTTCTGCCGGTTAAGTTTTTGAGGGCTGATTTCTTGTCCTGTGATAAAAAGCCTTCTGTTTCGAGTGCCAAACCTTTCAGGAGAGCATTTTCAGGCTTTTGGCACCATTTTTGAGTGATTGCCAAAAGTCAGATTTTTGCTGAAATTGTGACCCCGGGGCTTAGGGATTTTTTCAAAAAAATATTTTCTACCGGTTAAGTTTTTGAGGGCTGATTTCTTGTCCTGTGATAAAAAGACTTCTGTTTCGAGTGCCAAACCTTTCAGGAGAGCATTTTCAGGCTTTTGGCACCATTTTTGAGTGAACTGCCAAAAGTCAGATTTTTGCTGAAATTTGTGACCCCGGGGCTTAGGGATTTTTTCAAAAAAATATTTTCTGCCAGTTAAGTGTTTGAGGGCTGATTTCTTGTCCTGTGATAAAAAGCCTTCTGTTTCGAGTGCCAAACCTTTCAGGAGAGCATTTTCAAGCTTTTGGCACCACTTTTGAGTGAATTGCCAAAAGTCAGATTTTTGCTGAAATTGTGACCCCGGGGCTTAGGGATTTTTTCAAAAAAATATTTTCTGCCGGTTAAGTTTTTGAGGGCTGATTTCTTGTCCTGTGATAAAAAGACTTCTGTTTCCATCGCCAAAGCTTTCAGGGGAGCATTTTCAAGCTTTTGGCACCATTTTTGAGTGAATTGCCAAAAGTCAGATTTTTGCTGAAATTGTGACCCCGGGGCTTAGGGATTTTTTCAAAAAAATATTTTCTGCCAGTTAAGTTTTTGAGGGCTGATTTCTTGTCCTGTGATAAAAAGACTTCTGTTTCCATCGCCAAAGCTTTCAGGGGAGCATTTTCAAGCTTTTGGCACCATTTTTGAGTGAATTGGCAAAAGTCAGATTTTTGCTGAAATTGTGACCCCGGGGCTTAGGGATTTTTTCAAAAAAATATTTTCTGCCGGTTACGTTTTTGAGGGCTGATTTCTTGTCCTGTGATAAAAAGCCTTCTGTTTCCATCGCCAAAGCTTTCAGGGGAGCATTTTCAAGCTTTTGGCACCATTTTTGAGTGAATTGCCAAAAGTCAGATTTTTGCTGAAATTGTTCATAAAAATATTTTCTGCCGGTTAAGTTTTTGAGGGCTGATTTCTTGTCCTGTGATAAAAAGACTTCTGTTTCCATCACCAAAGCTTTCAGGGGAGCATTTTCAAGCTTTTGGCACCATTTTTGAGTGAATTGCCAAAAGTCAGATTTTTGCTGAAATTGTTCAAAAAAATATTTTCTGCCGGTTAAGTTTTTGAGGGCTGATTTCTTTTCCTGTGATAAAAAGGCTTCTGTTTCGAGTGCCAAACGTTTCAGGAGAGCATTTTCAAGCTTTTGGCACCACTTTTGAGTGAATTGCCAAAAGTCAGATTTTTGCTGAAATTGTTCAAAAAAATATTTTCTGCCGGTTAAGTTTTTGAGGGCTGATTTCTTTTCCTGTGATAAAAAGCCTTCTGTTTCGAGTGCCAAACCTTTCAGGAGAGCATTTTCAGGCTTTTGGCACCATTTTTGAGTGAATTGCCAAAAGTCAGATTTTTGCTGAAATTGTGACCCCGGGGCTTAGGGATTTTTTCAAAAAAATATTTTCTGCCAGTTAGGTTTTTGAGGGCTGATTTCTTGTCCTGTGATAAAAAGCCTTCTGTTTCGAGTGCCAAACCTTTCAGGAGAGCATTTTCAAGCTTTTGGCACCACTTTTGAGTGAATGGCCAAAAGTCAGATTTTTGCTGAAATTGTGACCCCGGGGCTTAGGGATTTTTTCAAAAAAATATTTTCTGCCGGTTAAGTTTTTGAGGGCTGATTTCTTGTCCTGTGATAAAAAGCCTTCTGTTTCGAGTGCCAAACCTTTCAGGAGAGCATTTTCAAGCTTTTGGCACCACTTTTGAGTGAATTGCCAAAAGTCAGATTTTTGCTGAAATTGTGACCTCGGGGCTTAGGGATTTTTTCAAAAAAATATTTTCTGCCGGTTAAGTTTTTGAGGGCTGATTTCTTGTCCTGTGATAAAAAGACTTCTGTTTCCATCGCCAAAGCTTTCAGGGGAGCATTTTCAAGCTTTTGGCACCATTTTTGAGTGAATTGCCAAAAGTCAGATATTTGCTGAAATTGTGACCCCGGGGCTTAGGGGTTTTTTCAAAAAAATATTTTCTGCCGGTTAAGTTTTTGAGGGCTGATTTCTTGTCCTGTGATAAAAAGCCTTCTGTTTCGAGTGCCAAACCTTTCAGGAGAGCATTTTCAAGCTTTTGGCACCGCTTTTGAGTGAATTTCCAAAAGTCAGAGTTTTGCTGAAATTTTGACCCCGGGGCTTAGGGATTTTTTCAAAAAAATATTTTCTGCCAGTTAGGTTTTTGAGGGCTGATTTCTTGTCCTGTGATAAAAAGCCTTCTGTTTCGAGTGCCAAACCTTTCAGGAGAGCATTTTCAAGCTTTTGGCACCACTTTTGAGTGAATGGCCAAAAGTCAGATTTTTGCTGAAATTGTGACCCCGGGGCTTAGGGATTTTTTCAAAAAAATATTTTCTGCCGGTTAAGTTTTTGAGGGCTGATTTCTTGTCCTGTGATAAAAAGCCTTCTGTTTCGAGTGCCAAACCTTTCAGGAGAGCATTTTCAAGCTTTTGGCACCACTTTTGAGTGAATTGCCAAAAGTCAGATTTTTGCTGAAATTGTGACCTCGGGGCTTAGGGATTTTTTCAAAAAAATATTTTCTGCCGGTTAAGTTTTTGAGGGCTGATTTCTTGTCCTGTGATAAAAAGACTTCTGTTTCCATCGCCAAAGCTTTCAGGGGAGCATTTTCAAGCTTTTGGCACCATTTTTGAGTGAATTGCCAAAAGTCAGATATTTGCTGAAATTGTGACCCCGGGGCTTAGGGGTTTTTTCAAAAAAATATTTTCTGCCGGTTAAGTTTTTGAGGGCTGATTTCTTGTCCTGTGATAAAAAGCCTTCTGTTTCGAGTGCCAAACCTTTCAGGAGAGCATTTTCAAGCTTTTGGCACCGCTTTTGAGTGAATTTCCAAAAGTCAGAGTTTTGCTGAAATTTTGACCCCGGGGCTTAGGGATTTTTTCAAAAAAATATTTTCTGCCGGTTAAGTTTTTGAGGGCTGATTTCTTGTCCTGTGATAAAAAGCCTTCTGTTTCGAGTGCCAAACCTTTCAGGAGAGCATTTTCAGGCTTTTGGCACCATTTTTGAGTGATTGCCAAAAGTCAGATTTTTGCTGAAATTGTGACCCCAGGGCTTAGGGATTTTTTCAAAAAAATATTTTCTGCCGGTTAAGTTTTTGAGGGCTGATTTCTTGTCCTGTGATAAAAAGCCTTCTGTTTCGAGTGCCAAACCTTTCAGGAGAGCATTTTCAGGCTTTTGGCACCATTTTTGAGTGATTGCCAAAAGTCAGATTTTTGCTGAAATTGTGACCCCGGGGCTTAGGGATTTTTTCAAAAAAATATTTTCTACCGGTTAAGTTTTTGAGGGCTGATTTCTTGTCCTGTGATAAAAAGACTTCTGTTTCGAGTGCCAAACCTTTCAGGAGAGCATTTTCAGGCTTTTGGCACCATTTTTGAGTGAACTGCCAAAAGTCAGATTTTTGCTGAAATTTGTGACCCCGGGGCTTAGGGATTTTTTCAAAAAAATATTTTCTGCCAGTTAAGTGTTTGAGGGCTGATTTCTTGTCCTGTGATAAAAAGCCTTCTGTTTCGAGTGCCAAACCTTTCAGGAGAGCATTTTCAAGCTTTTGGCACCACTTTTGAGTGAATTGCCAAAAGTCAGATTTTTGCTGAAATTGTGACCCCGGGGCTTAGGGATTTTTTCAAAAAAATATTTTCTGCCAGTTAAGTTTTTGAGGGCTGATTTCTTGTCCTGTGATAAAAAGCCTTCTGTTTCGAGTGCCACACCTTTCAGGAGAGCATTTTCAAGCTTTTGGCACCATTTTTGAGTGAATTGCCAAAAGTCAGATTTTTGCTGAAATTGTGACCCCGGGGCTTAGGGATTTTTTCAAAAAAATATTTTCTGCCGGTTAAGTTTTTAAGGGCTGATTTCTTGTCCTGTGATAAAAAGCCTTCTGTTTCGAGTGCCAAACCTTTCAGGAGAGCATTTTCAAGCTTTTGGCACCACTTTTGAGTGAATTGCCAAAAGTCAGATTTTTGTTGAAATTGTGACCCCGGGGCTTAGGGATTTTTTCAAAAAAATATTTTCTGCCGGTTAAGTTTTTGAGGGATGATTTCTTGTCCTGTGATAAAAAGACTTCTGTTTCGAGTGCCAAACCTTTCAGGAGAGAATTTTCAGGCTTTTGGCACCATTTTTGAGTGAATTGCCAAAAGTCAGATTTTTGCTGAAATTGTGACCCTGGGGCTAAGGGATATTCTCAAATAATATTTTCTGCCGGTTAAGTTTTTGAGGGCTGATTTCTTGGCCTGTCATAAAAAGACTTCTGTTTCCATCGCCAAACCTTTGAGGGGAGCATTTTCAAGCTTTTGGCACCATTTATGATTGAATTGCCAAAAGTCTGATTTTTGCTGAAATTGTTCAAAAAAATATTTTCTGCCGGTTAAGTTTTTGAGGGCTGATTTCTTGTCCTGTGATAAAAAGACTTCTGTTTCGAGTGCCAAACCTTTCAGGAGAGCATTTTCAGGCTTTTGGCACCATTTTTGAGTAAATTGCCAAAAGTCAGATTTTTGCTGAAATTGTGACCCCGGGGCTAAGGGATTTTTTCAAAAAAATATTTTCTGCCGGTTAAGTTTTTGAGGGCTGATTTCTTGTCCTGTGATAAAAAGCCTTCTGTTTCGAGTGCCAAACCTTTCAGGAGAGCATTTTCAGGCTTTTGGCACCATTTTTGAGTGAATTGCCAAAAGTCAGATTTTTGCTGAAATTGTGACCCCGGGGCTTAGGGATTTTTTCAAAAAAATATTTTCTGCCGGTTAAGTTTTTGAGGGCTGATTTTTTGTCCTATGATAAAAAGACTTCTGTTTCGAGTGCCAAACCTTTCAGGAGAGAATTTTCAGGCTTTTGGCACCATTTTTGAGTGAATTGCCAAAAGTCAGATTTTTGCTGAAATTGTGACCCCGGGGCTAAGGGATATTCTCAAAAAAATATTTTCTGCCGGTTAAGTTTTTGAGGGCTGATTTCTTGGCCTGTGATAAAAAGACTTCTGTTTCCATCGCCAAACCTTTGAGGGGAGCATTTTCAAGCTTTTGGCACCATTTATGATTGAATTGCCAAAAGTCTGATTTTTGCTGAAATTGTTCAAAAAAATATTTTCTGCCGGTTAAGTTTTTGAGGGCTGATTTCTTGTCCTGTGATAAAAAGCCTTCTGTTTCGAGTGCCAAACCTTTCAGGAGAGCATTTTCAGGCTTTTGGCACCATTTTTGAGTGAATTGCCAAAAGTCAGATTTTTGCTGAAATTGTGACCCCGGGGCTTAGGGATTTTTTCAAAAAAATATTTTCTGCCGGTTAAGTTTTTGAGGGCTGATTTCCTGTCCTGTGATAAAAAGACTTCTGTTTCCATCGCCAAAGCTTTCAGGGGAGCATTTTCAAGCTTTTGGCACCATTTTTGAGTGAATTGCCAAAAGTCAGATTTTTGCTGAAATTGTGACCCCGGGGCTTAGGGATTTTTTCAAAAAAATATTTTCTGCCCGTTAAGTTTTTGAGGGCTGATTTCTTGTCCTGTGATAAAAAGACTTCTGTTTCCATCGCCAAAGCTTTCAGGGGAGCATTTTCAAGCTTTTGGCACCATTTTTGAGTGAATTGCCAAAAGTCAGATTTTTGCTGAAATTGTGACCCCGGGGCTTAGGGATTTTTTCAAAAAAATATTTTCTGCTGGTTAAGTTTTTGAGGGCTGATTTCTTGTCCTGTGATAAAAAGCCTTCTGTTTCGAGTGCCACACCTTTCAGGAGAGCATTTTCAAGCTTTTGGCACCATTTTTGAGTGAATTGCCAAAAGTCAGATTTTTGCTGAAATTGTGACCCTGGGGCTAAGGGATATTCTCAAAAAAATATTTTCTGCCGGTTAAGTTTTTGAGGGCTGATTTCTTGGCCTGTCATAAAAAGACTTCTGTTTCCATCGCCAAACCTTTGAGGGGAGCATTTTCAAGCTTTTGGCACCATTTATGATTGAATTGCCAAAAGTCTGATTTTTGCTGAAATTGTTCAAAAAAATATTTTCTGCCGGTTAAGTTTTTGAGGGCTGATTTCTTGTCCTGTGATAAAAAGCCTTCTGTTTCGAGTGCCAAACCTTTCAGGAGAGCATTTTCAGGCTTTTGGCACCATTTTTGAGTGAATTGCCAAAAGTCAGATTTTTGCTGAAATTGTGACCCCGGGGCTTAGGGATTTTTTCAAAAAAATATTTTCTGCCGGTTAAGTTTTTGAGGGCTGATTTCTTGTCCTGTGATAAAAAGACTTCTGTTTCCATCGCCAAAGCTTTCAGGGGAGCATTTTCAAGCTTTTGGCACCATTTTTGAGTGAATTGCCAAAAGTCAGATATTTGCTGAAATTGTGACCCCGGGGCTTAGGGATTTTTTCAAAAAAATATTTTCTGCCGGTTAAGTTTTTGAGGGCTGATTTCTTGTCCTGTGATAAAAAGCCTTCTGTTTCGAGTGCCAAACCTTTCAGGAGAGCATTTTCAAGCTTTTGGCACCACTTTTGAGTGAATTGCCAAAAGTCAGATTTTTGCTGAAATTGTGACCCCGGGGCTTAGGGATTTTTTCAAAAAAATATTTTCTACCGGTTAAGTTTTTGAGGGCTGATTTCTTGTCCTGTGATAAAAAGACTTCTGTTTCGAGTGCCAAACCTTTCAGGAGAGCATTTTCAGGCTTTTGGCACCATTTTTGAGTGAATTGCCAAAAGTCAGATTTTTGCTGAAATTGTGACCCCGGGGCTAAGGGATTTTTTCAAAAAAATATTTTCTGCCGGTTAAGTTTTTGAGGGCTGATTTCTTGGCCTGTGATAAAAAGACTTCTGTTTCCATCGCCAAACCTTTGAGGGGAGCATTTTCAAGCTTTTGGCACCATTTATGATTGAATTGCCAAAAGTCTGATTTTTGCTGAAATTGTTCAAAAAAATATTTTCTGCCGGTTAAGTTTTTGAGGGCTGATTTCTTGTCCTGTGATAAAAAGCCTTCTGTTTCGAGTGCCAAACCTTTCAGGAGAGCATTTTCAGGCTTTTGGCACCATTTTTGAGTGAATTGCCAAAAGTCAGATTTTTGCTGAAATTGTGACCCCGGGGCTTAGGGATTTTTTCAAAAAAATATTTTCTGCCGGTTAAGTTTTTGAGGGCTGATTTCCTGTCCTGTGATAAAAAGACTTCTGTTTCCATCGCCAAAGCTTTCAGGGGAGCATTTTCAAGCTTTTGGCACCATTTTTGAGTGAATTGCCAAAAGTCAGATTTTTGCTGAAATTGTGACCCCGGGGCTTAGGGATTTTTTCAAAAAAATATTTTCTGCCCGTTAAGTTTTTGAGGGCTGATTTCTTGTCCTGTGATAAAAAGACTTCTGTTTCCATCGCCAAAGCTTTCAGGGGAGCATTTTCAAGCTTTTGGCACCATTTTTGAGTGAATTGCCAAAAGTCAGATTTTTGCTGAAATTGTGACCCCGGGGCTTAGGGATTTTTTCAAAAAAATATTTTCTGCTGGTTAAGTTTTTGAGGGCTGATTTCTTGTCCTGTGATAAAAAGCCTTCTGTTTCGAGTGCCACACCTTTCAGGAGAGCATTTTCAAGCTTTTGGCACCATTTTTGAGTGAATTGCCAAAAGTCAGATTTTTGCTGAAATTGTGACCCTGGGGCTAAGGGATATTCTCAAAAAAATATTTTCTGCCGGTTAAGTTTTTGAGGGCTGATTTCTTGGCCTGTCATAAAAAGACTTCTGTTTCCATCGCCAAACCTTTGAGGGGAGCATTTTCAAGCTTTTGGCACCATTTATGATTGAATTGCCAAAAGTCTGATTTTTGCTGAAATTGTTCAAAAAAATATTTTCTGCCGGTTAAGTTTTTGAGGGCTGATTTCTTGTCCTGTGATAAAAAGCCTTCTGTTTCGAGTGCCAAACCTTTCAGGAGAGCATTTTCAGGCTTTTGGCACCATTTTTGAGTGAATTGCCAAAAGTCAGATTTTTGCTGAAATTGTGACCCCGGGGCTTAGGGATTTTTTCAAAAAAATATTTTCTGCCGGTTAAGTTTTTGAGGGCTGATTTCTTGTCCTGTGATAAAAAGACTTCTGTTTCCATCGCCAAAGCTTTCAGGGGAGCATTTTCAAGCTTTTGGCACCATTTTTGAGTGAATTGCCAAAAGTCAGATATTTGCTGAAATTGTGACCCCGGGGCTTAGGGATTTTTTCAAAAAAATATTTTCTGCCGGTTAAGTTTTTGAGGGCTGATTTCTTGTCCTGTGATAAAAAGCCTTCTGTTTCGAGTGCCAAACCTTTCAGGAGAGCATTTTCAAGCTTTTGGCACCACTTTTGAGTGAATTGCCAAAAGTCAGATTTTTGCTGAAATTGTGACCCCGGGGCTTAGGGATTTTTTCAAAAAAATATTTTCTACCGGTTAAGTTTTTGAGGGCTGATTTCTTGTCCTGTGATAAAAAGACTTCTGTTTCGAGTGCCAAACCTTTCAGGAGAGCATTTTCAGGCTTTTGGCACCATTTTTGAGTGAATTGCCAAAAGTCAGATTTTTGCTGAAATTGTGACCCCGGGGCTAAGGGATTTTTTCAAAAAAATATTTTCTGCCGGTTAAGTTTTTGAGGGCTGATTTCTTGTCCTGTGATAAAAAGCCTTCTGTTTCGAGTGCCAAACCTTTCAGGAGAGCATTTTCAGGCTTTTGGCACCATTTTTGAGTGAATTGCCAAAATTCAGATTTTTGCTGAAATTGTGGCCCCGGGGCTTAGGGATTTTTTCAAAAAAATATTTTCTGCCGGTTAAGTTTTTGAGGGCTGATTTCTTGTCCTATGATAAAAAGACTTCTGTTTCGGGTGCCAAACCTTTCAGGAGAGAATTTTCAGGCTTTTGGCACCATTTTTGAGTGAATTGCCAAAAGTCAGATTTTTGCTGAAATTGTGACCCCGGGGCTAAGGGATATTCTCAAAAAAATATTTTCTGCCGGTTAAGTTTTTGAGGGCTGATTTCTTGGCCTGTGATAAAAAGACTTCTGTTTCCATCGCCAAACCTTTGAGGGGAGCATTTTCAAGCTTTTGGCACCATTTATGATTGAATTGCCAAAAGTCTGATTTTTGCTGAAATTGTTCAAAAAAATGTTTTCTGCCGGTTAAGTTTTTGAGGGCTGATTTCTTGTCCTGTGATAAAAAGCCTTCTGTTTCGAGTGCCAAACCTTTCAGGAGAGCATTTTCAGGCTTTTGGCACCATTTTTGAGTGAATTGCCAAAAGTCAGATTTTTGCTGAAATTGTGACCCCGGGGCTTAGGGATTTTTTCAAAAAAATATTTTCTGCCGGTTAAGTTTTTGAGGGCTGATTTCTTGTCCTGTGATAAAAAGACTTCTGTTTCCACCGCCAAAGCTTTCAGGCGAGCATTTTCAAGCTTTTGGCACCATTTTTGAGTGAATTGCCAAAAGTCAGATTTTTGCTGAAATTGTGACCCCGGGGCTTAGGGATTTTTTCAAAAAAATATTTTCTGCCGGTTAAGTTTTTGAGGGCTGATTTCTTGTCCTGTGATAAAAAGACTTCTGTTTCCATCGCCAAAGCTTTCAGGGGAGCCTTTTCAAGCTTTTGGCACCACTTTTGAGTGAATTGCCAAAAGTCAGATTTTTGCTGAAATTGTGACCCCGGGGCTTAGGGATTTTTTCAAAAAAATATTTTCTGCTGGTTAAGTTTTTGAGGGCTGATTTCTTGTCCTGTGATAAAAAGCCTTCTGTTTCGAGTGCCACACCTTTCAGGAGAGCATTTTCAAGCTTTTGGCACCATTTTTGAGTGAATTGCCAAAAGTCAGATTTTTGCTGAAATTGTGACCCCGGGGCTTAGGGATTGTTTCAAAAAAATATTTTCTGCCGGTTAAGTTTTTAAGGGCTGATTTCTTGTCCTGTGATAAAAAGCCTTCTGTTTCGAGTGCCAAACCTTTCAGGAGAGCATTTTCAAGCTTTTGGCACCACTTTTGAGTGAATTGCCAAAAGTCAGATTTTTGCTGAAATTGTGACCCCGGGGCTTAGGGATTTTTTCAAAAAAATATTTTCTGCCGGTTAAGTTTTTGAGGGCTGATTTCTTGTCCTGTGATAAAAAGCCTTCTGTTTCGAGTGCCAAACCTTTCAGGAGAGAATTTTCAGGCTTTTGGCACCATTTTTGAGTGAATTGCCAAAAGTCAGATTTTTGCTGAAATTGTGACCCCGGGGCTAAGGGATATTCTCAAAAAAATATTTTCTGCCGGTTAAGTTTTTGAGGGCTGATTTCATGGCCTGTGATAAAAAGACTTCTGTTTCCATCGCCAAACCTTTGAGGGGAGCATTTTCAAGCTTTTGGCACCATTTATGATTGAATTGCCAAAAGTCTGATTTTTGCTGAAATTGTTCAAAAAAATATTTTCTGCCGGTTAAGTTTTTGAGGGCTGATTTCTTGTCCTGTGATAAAAAGCCTTCTGTTTCGAGTGCCAAACCTTTCAGGAGAGCATTTTCAGGCTTTTGGCACCATTTTTGAGTTAATTGCCAAAAGTCAGATTTTTGCTGAAATTGTGACCCCGGGGCTTAGGGATTTTTTCAAAAAAATATTTTCTGCCGGTTAAGTTTTTGAGGGCTGATTTCTTGTCCTGTGATAAAAAGACTTCTGTTTCCATCGCCAAAGCTTTCAGGGGAGCATTTTCAAGCTTTTGGCACCATTTTTGAGTGAAATGCCAAAAGTCAGATATTTGCTGAAATTGTGACCCCGGGGCTTAGGGATTTTTTCAAAAAAATATTTTCTGCCGGTTAAGTTTTTGAGGGCTGATTTCTTGTCCTGTGATAAAAAGCCTTCTGTTTCGAGTGCCAAACCTTTCAGGAGAGCATTTTCAAGCTTTTGGCACCACTTTTGAGTGAATTGCCAAAAGTCAGATTTTTGCTGAAATTGTGACCCCGGGGCTTAGGGATTTTTTCAAAAAAATATTTTCTGTCGGTTAAGTTTTTGAGGGCTGATTTCTTGTCCTGTGATAAAAAGACTTCTGTTTCGAGTGCCAAACTTTTGAGGAGAGCATTTTCAGGCTTTTGGCACCATTTTTGAGTGAATTGCCAAAAGTCAGATTTTTGCTGAAATTGTGACCCCGGGGCTTAGGGATTTTTTCAAAAAAATATTTTCTGCCGGTTAAGTTTTTGAGGGCTGATTTCTTGTCCTGTGATAAAAAGCCTTCTGTTTCGAGTGCCAAACCTTTCAGGAGAGCATTTTCAAGCTTTTGGCACCACTTTTGAGTGAATTGCCAAAAGTCAGATTTTTGCTGAAATTGTGACCCCAGGGCTTAGCGATTTTTTCAAAAAAATATTTTCTGCCCGTTAAGTTTTTGAGGGCTGATTTCCTGTCCTGTGATAAAAAGACTTCTGTTTCCATCGCCAAAGCTTTCAGGGGAGCATTTTCAAGCTTTTGGCACCATTTTTGAGTGAATTGCCAAAAGTCAGATTTTTGCTGAAATTGTGACCCCGGGGCTTAGGGATTTTTTCAAAAAAATATTTTCTGCCGGTTAAGTTTTTAAGGGCTGATTTCTTGTCCTGTGATAAAAAGCCTTCTGTTTCGAGTGCCAAACCTTTCAGGAGAGCATTTTCAAGCTTTTGGCACCACTTTTGAGTGAATTGCCAAAAGTCAGATTTTTGCTGAAATTGTGACCCCGGGGCTTAGGGATTTTTTCAAAAAAAATATTTTCTACCGGTTAAGTTTTTGAGGGCTGATTTCTTGTCCTGTGATAAAAAGACTTCTGTTTCGAGTGCCAAACCTTTCAGGAGAGCATTTTCAGGCTTTTGGCACCATTTTTGAGTAAATTGCCAAAAGTCAGATTTTTGCTGAAATTGTGACCCCGGGGCTAAGGGATTTTTTCAAAAAAATATTTTCTGCCGGTTAAGTTTTTGAGGGCTGATTTCTTGTCCTGTGATAAAAAACCTTCTGTTTCGAGTGCCAAACCTTTCAGGAGAGAATTTTCAGGCTTTTGGCACCATTTTTGAGTGAATTGCCAAAAGTCAGATTTTTGCTGAAATTGTGACCCCGGGGCTAAGGGATATTCTCAAAAAAATATTTTCTGCCGGTTAAGTTTTTGAGGGCTGATTTCTTGGCCTGTGATAAAAAGACTTCTGTTTCCATCGCCAAACCTTTGAGGGGAGTATTTTCAAGCTTTTGGCACCATTTATGATTGAATTGCCAAAAGTCTGATTTTTGCTGAAATTGTTCAAAAAAATATTTTCTGCCGGTTAAGTTTTTGAGGGCTGATTTCTTGTCCTGTGATAAAAAGCCTTCTGTTTCGAGTGCCAAACCTTTCAGGAGAGCATTTTCAGGCTTTTGGCACCATTTTTGAGTGAATTGCCAAAAGTCAGATTTTTGCTGAAATTGTGACCCCGGGGCTTAGGGATTTTTTCAAAAAAATATTTTCTGCCGGTTAAGTTTTTGAGGGCTGATTTCTTGTCCTGTGATAAAAAGACTTCTGTTTCCACCGCCAAAGCTTTCAGGGGAGCATTTTCAAGCTTTTGGCACCATTTTTGAGTGAATTGCCAAAAGTCAGATTTTTGCTGAAATTGTGACCCCGGGGCTTAGGGATTTTTTCAAAAAAATATTTTCTGCCCGTTAAGTTTTTGAGGGCTGATTTCTTGTCCTGTGATAAAAAGACTTCTGTTTCCATCGCCAAAGCTTTCAGGGGAGCATTTTCAAGCTTTTGGCACCATTTTTGAGTGAATTGCCAAAAGTCAGATTTTTGCTGAAATTGTGACCCCGGGGCTTAGGGATTTTTTCAAAAAAATATTTTCTGCTGGTTAAGTTTTTGAGGGCTGATTTCTTGTCCTGTGATAAAAAGCCTTCTGTTTCGAGTGCCACACCTTTCAGGAGAGCATTTTCAAGCTTTTGGCACCATTTTTGAGTGAATTGCCAAAAGTCAGATTTTTGCTGAAATTGTGACCCCGGGGCTTAGGGATTGTTTCAAAAAAATATTTTCTGCCGGTTAAGTTTTTAAGGGCTGATTTCTTGTCCTGTGATAAAAAGCCTTCTGTTTCGAGTGCCAAACCTTTCAGGAGAGCATTTTCAAGCTTTTGGCACCACTTTTGAGTGAATTGCCAAAAGTCAGATTTTTGCTGAAATTGTGACCCCGGGGCTTAGGGATTTTTTCAAAAAAATATTTTCTGCCGGTTAAGTTTTTGAGGGCTGATTTCTTGTCCTGTGATAAAAAGACTTCTGTTTCCATCGCCAAAGCTTTCAGGGGAGCATTTTCAAGCTTTTGGCACCATTTTTGAGTGAATTGCCAAAAGTCAGATTTTTGCTGAAATTGTGACCCCGGGGCTTAGGGATTTTTTCAAAAAAATATTTTCTGCTGGTTAAGTTTTTGAGGGCTGATTTCTTGTCCTGTGATAAAAAGCCTTCTGTTTCGAGTGCCACACCTTTCAGGAGAGCATTTTCAAGCTTTTGGCACCATTTTTGAGTGAATTGCCAAAAGTCAGATTTTTGCTGAAATTGTGACCCCGGGGCTTAGGGATTTTTTCAAAAAAATATTTTCTGCCGGTTAAGTTTTTAAGGGCTGATTTCTTGTCCTGTGATAAAAAGCCTTCTGTTTCGAGTGCCAAACCTTTCAGGAGAGCATTTTCAAGCTTTTGGCACCACTTTTGAGTGAATTGCCAAAAGTCAGATTTTTGCTGAAATTGTGACCCCGGGGCTTAGGGATTTTTTCAAAAAAAATATTTTCTACCGGTTAAGTTTTTGAGGGCTGATTTCTTGTCCTGTGATAAAAAGACTTCTGTTTCGAGTGCCAAACCTTTCAGGAGAGCATTTTCAGGCTTTTGGCACCATTTTTGAGTAAATTGCCAAAAGTCAGATTTTTGCTGAAATTGTGACCCCGGGGCTAAGGGATTTTTTCAAAAAAATATTTTCTGCCGGTTAAGTTTTTGAGGGCTGATTTCTTGTCCTGTGATAAAAAGCCTTCTGTTTCGAGTGCCAAACCTTTCAGGAGAGCATTTTCAGGCTTTTGGCACCATTTTTGAGTGAATTGCCAAAAGTCAGATTTTTGCTGAAATTGTGACCCCGGGGCTTAGGGATTTTTTCAAAAAAATATTTTCTGCCGGTTAAGTTTTTGAGGGCTGATTTCTTGTCCTATGATAAAAAGACTTCTGTTTCGAGTGCCAAACCTTTCAGGAGAGAATTTTCAGGCTTTTGGCACCATTTTTGAGTGAATTGCCAAAAGTCAGATTTTTGCTGAAATTGTGACCCCGGGGCTAAGGGATATTCTCAAAAAAATATTTTCTGCCGGTTAAGTTTTTGAGGGCTGATTTCTTGGCCTGTGATAAAAAGACTTCTGTTTCCATCGCCAAACCTTTGAGGGGAGCATTTTCAAGCTTTTGGCACCATTTATGATTGAATTGCCAAAAGTCTGATTTTTGCTGAAATTGTTCAAAAAAATATTTTCTGCCGGTTAAGTTTTTGAGGGCTGATTTCTTGTCCTGTGATAAAAAGCCTTCTGTTTCGAGTGCCAAACCTTTCAGGAGAGCATTTTCAGGCTTTTGGCACCATTTTTGAGTGAATTGCCAAAAGTCAGATTTTTGCTGAAATTGTGACCCCGGGGCTTAGGGATTTTTTCAAAAAAATATTTTCTGCCGGTTAAGTTTTTGAGGGCTGATTTCTTGTCCTGTGATAAAAAGTCTTCTGTTTCCACCGCCAAAGCTTTCAGGGGAGCATTTTCAAGCTTTTGGCACCATTTTTGAGTGAATTGCCAAAAGTCAGATTTTTGCTGAAATTGTGACCCCGGGGCTTAGGGATTTTTTCAAAAAAATATTTTCTGCCGGTTAAGTTTTTGAGGGCTGATTTCTTGTCCTGTGATAAAAAGACTTCTGTTTCCATCGGCAAAGCTTTCAGGGGAGCATTTTCAAGCTTTTGGCACCATTTTTGAGTGAATTGCCAAAAGTCAGATTTTTGCTGAAATTGTGACCCCGGGGCTTAGGGATTTTTTCAAAAAAATATTTTCTGCTGGTTAAGTTTTTGAGGGCTGATTTCTTGTCCTGTGATAAAAAGCCTTCTGTTTCGAGTGCCACACCTTTCAGGAGAGCATTTTCAAGCTTTTGGCACCATTTTTGAGTGAATTGCCAAAAGTCAGATTTTTGCTGAAATTGTGACCCCGGGGCTTAGGGATTGTTTCAAAAAAATATTTTCTGCCGGTTAAGTTTTTAAGGGCTGATTTCTTGTCCTGTGATAAAAAGCCTTCTGTTTCGAGTGCCAAACCTTTCAGGAGAGCATTTTCAAGCTTTTGGCACCACTTTTGAGTGAATTGCCAAAAGTCAGATTTTTGCTGAAATTGTGACCCCGGGGCTTAGGGATTTTTTCAAAAAAATATTTTCTGCCGGTTAAGTTTTTGAGGGCTGATTTCTTGTCCTGTGATAAAAAGCCTTCTGTTTCGAGTGCCAAACCTTTCAGGAGAGAATTTTCAGGCTTTTGGCACCATTTTTGAGTGAATTGCCAAAAGTCAGATTTTTGCTGAAATTGTGACCCCGGGGCTAAGGGATATTCTCAAAAAAATATTTTCTGCCGGTTAAGTTTTTGAGGGCTGATTTCATGGCCTGTGATAAAAAGACTTCTGTTTCCATCGCCAAACCTTTGAGGGGAGCATTTTCAAGCTTTTGGCACCATTTATGATTGAATTGCCAAAAGTCTGATTTTTGCTGAAATTGTTCAAAAAAATATTTTCTGCCGGTTAAGTTTTTGAGGGCTGATTTCTTGTCCTGTGATAAAAAGCCTTCTGTTTCGAGTGCCAAACCTTTCAGGAGACCATTTTCAGGCTTTTGGCACCATTTTTGAGTTAATTGCCAAAAGTCAGATTTTTGCTGAAATTGTGACCCCGGGGCTTAGGGATTTTTTCAAAAAAATATTTTCTGCCGGTTAAGTTTTTGAGGGCTGATTTCTTGTCCTGTGATAAAAATACTTCTGTTTCCATCGCCAAAGCTTTCAGGGGAGCATTTTCAAGCTTTTGGCACCATTTTTGAGTGAAATGCCAAAAGTCAGATATTTGCTGAAATTGTGACCCCGGGGCTTAGGGATTTTTTCAAAAAAATATTTTCTGCCGGTTACGTTTTTGAGGGCTGATTTCTTGTCCTGTGATAAAAAGCCTTCTGTTTCGAGTGCCAAACCTTTCAGGAGAGCATTTTCAAGCTTTTGGCACCACTTTTGAGTGAAATGCCAAAAGTCAGATTTTTGCTGAAATTGTGACCCCGGGGCTTAGGGATTTTTTCAAAAAAATATTTTCTGCCGGTTAAGTTTTTGAGGGCTGATTTCTTGTCCTGTGATAAAAAGACTTCTGTTTCGAGTGCCAAACCTTTCAGGAGAGTATTTTCAGGCTTTTGGCACCATTTTTGAGTAAATTGCCAAAAGTCAGATTTTTGCTGAAATTGTGACCCCGGGGCTAAGGGATTTTTTCAAAAGAATATTTTCTGCCGGTTAAGTTTTTGAGGGCTGATTTCTTGTCCTGTGATAAAAAAGCCTTCTGTTTCGAGTGCCAAACTTTTGAGGAGAGCATTTTCAGGCTTTTGGCACCATTTTTGAGTGAATTGCCAAAAGTCAGATTTTTGCTGAAATTGTGACCCCGGGGCTTAGGGATTTTTTCAAAAAAATATTTTCTGCCGGTTAAGTTTTTGAGGGCTGATTTCTTGTCCTGTGATAAAAAGCCTTCTGTTTCGCGTGCCAAACCTTTCAGGAGAGCATTTTCAAGCTTTTGGCACCACTTTTGAGTGAATTGCCAAAAGTCAGATTTTTGCTGAAATTGTGACCCCGGGGCTTAGCGATTTTTTCAAAAAAATATTTTCTGCCCGTTAAGTTTTTGAGGGCTGATTTCCTGTCCTGTGATAAAAAGACTTCTGTTTCCATCGCCAAAGCTTTCAGGGGAGCATTTTCAAGCTTTTGGCACCATTTTTGAGTGAATTGCCAAAAGTCAGATTTTTGCTGAAATTGTGACCCCGGGGCTTAGGGATTTTTTCAAAAAAATATTTTCTGCTGGTTAAGTTTTTGAGGGCTGATTTCTTGTCCTGTGATAAAAAGCCTTCTGTTTCGAGTGCCACACCTTTCAGGAGAGCATTTTCAAGCTTTTGGCACCATTTTTGAGTGAATTGCCAAAAGTCAGATTTTTGCTGAAATTGTGACCCCGGGGTTTAGGGATTTTTTCAAAAAAATATTTTCTGCCGGTTAAGTTTTTAAGGGGTGATTTCTTGTCCTGTGATAAAAAGCCTTCTGTTTCGAGTGCCAAACCTTTCAGGAGAGCATTTTCAAGCTTTTGGCACCACTTTTGAGTAAATTGCCAAAAGTCAGATTTTTGCTGAAATTGTGACCCCGGGGCTTAGGGATTTTTTCAAAAAAATATTTTCTGCCGGTTAAGTTTTTGAGGGCTGATTTCTTGTCCTGTGATAAAAAGACTTCTGTTTCCATCGCCAAAGCTTTCAGGGGAGCATTTTCAAGCTTTTGGCACCATTTTTGAGTGAATTGCCAAAAGTCAGATTTTTGCTGAAATTGTGACCCCGGGGCTTAGGGATTTTTTCAAAAAAATATTTTCTGCTGGTTAAGTTTTTGAGGGCTGATTTCTTGTCCTGTGATAAAAAGCCTTCTGTTTCGAGTGCCACACCTTTCAGGAGAGCATTTTCAAGCTTTTGGCACCATTTTTGAGTGAATTGCCAAAAGTCAGATTTTTGCTGAAATTGTGACCCCGGGGCTTAGGGATTTTTTCAAAAAAATATTTTCTGCCGGTTAAGTTTTTAAGGGCTGATTTCTTGTCCTGTGATAAAAAGCCTTCTGTTTCGAGTGCCAAACCTTTCAGGAGAGCATTTTCAAGCTTTTGGCACCACTTTTGAGTGAATTGCCAAAAGTCAGATTTTTGCTGAAATTGTGACCCCGGGGCTTAGGGATTTTTTCAAAAAAATATTTTCTGCCGGTTAAGTTTTTGAGGGCTGATTTCTTGTCCTGTGGTAAAAAGACTTCTGTTTCGAGTGCCAAACCTTTCAGGAGAGCATTTTCAAGCTTTTGGCACCACTTTTGAGTGAATTGCCAAAAGTCAGATTTTTGCTGAAATTGTGACCCCGGGGCTTAGGGATTTTTTCAAAAAAATATTTTCTGCCGGTTAAGTTTTTGAGGGCTGATTTCTTGTCCTGTGATAAAAAGCCTTCTGTTTCGAGTGCCAAACCTTTCAGGAGAGAATTTTCAGGCTTTTGGCACCATTTTTGAGTGAATTGCCAAAAGTCAGATTTTTGCTGAAATTGTGACCCCGGGGCTTAGGGATTTTTTCAAAAAAATATTTTCTGCTGGTTAAGTTTTTGAGGGCTGATTTCTTGTCCTGTGATAAAAAGCCTTCTGTTTCGAGTGCCACACCTTTCAGGAGAGCATTTTCAAGCTTTTGGCACCACTTTTGAGTGAATTGCCAAAAGTCAGATTTTTGCTGAAATTGTGACCCCGGGGCTTAGCGATTTTTTCAAAAAAATATTTTCTGCCCGTTAAGTTTTTGAGGGCTGATTTCCTGTCCTGTGATAAAAAGACTTCTGTTTCCATCGCCAAAGCTTTCAGGGGAGCATTTTCAAGCTTTTGGCACCATTTTTGAGTGAATTGCCAAAAGTCAGATTTTTGCTGAAATTGTGACCCCGGGGCTTAGGGATTTTTTCAAAAAAATATTTTCTGCTGGTTAAGTTTTTGAGGGCTGATTTCTTGTCCTGTGATAAAAAGCCTTCTGTTTCGAGTGCCACACCTTTCAGGAGAGCATTTTCAAGCTTTTGGCACCATTTTTGAGTGAATTGCCAAAAGTCAGATTTTTGCTGAAATTGTGACCCCGGGGCTTAGGGATTTTTTCAAAAAAATATTTTCTGCCGGTTAAGTTTTTAAGGGGTGATTTCTTGTCCTGTGATAAAAAGCCTTCTGTTTCGAGTGCCAAACCTTTCAGGAGAGCATTTTCAAGCTTTTGGCACCACTTTTGAGTAAATTGCCAAAAGTCAGATTTTTGCTGAAATTGTGACCCCGGGGCTTAGGGATTTTTTCAAAAAAATATTTTCTGCCGGTTAAGTTTTTGAGGGCTGATTTCTTGTCCTGTGATAAAAAGACTTCTGTTTCCATCGCCAAAGCTTTCAGGGGAGCATTTTCAAGCTTTTGGCACCATTTTTGAGTGAATTGCCAAAAGTCAGATTTTTGCTGAAATTGTGACCCCGGGGCTTAGGGATTGTTTCAAAAAAATATTTTCTGCTGGTTAAGTTTTTGAGAGCTGATTTCTTGTCCTGTGATAAAAAGCCTTCTGTTTCGAGTGCCACACCTTTCAGGAGAGCATTTTCAAGCTTTTGGCACCATTTTTGAGTGAATTGCCAAAAGTCAGATTTTTGCTGAAATTGTGACCCCGGGGCTTAGGGATTTTTTCAAAAAAATATTTTCTGCCGGTTAAGTTTTTAAGGGCTGATTTCTTGTCCTGTGATAAAAAGCCTTCTGTTTCGAGTGCCAAACCTTTCAGGAGAGCATTTTCAAGCTTTTGGCACCACTTTTGAGTGAATTGCCAAAAGTCAGATTTTTGCTGAAATTGTGACCCCGGGGCTTAGGGATTTTTTCAAAAAAATATTTTCTGCCGGTTAAGTTTTTGAGGGCTGATTTCTTGTCCTGTGGTAAAAAGACTTCTGTTTCGAGTGCCAAAGCTTTCAGGGGAGCATTTTCAAGCTTTTGGCACCATTTTTGAGTGAATTGCCAAAAGTCAGATTTTTGCTGAAATTGTGACCCCGGGGCTTAGGGATTTTTTCAAAAAAATATTTTCTGCCGGTTAAGTTTTTGAGGGCTGATTTCTTGTCCTGTAATAAAAAGCCTTCTGTTTCGAGTGCCAAACCTTTCAGGAGAGAATTTTCAGGCTTTTGGCACCATTTTTGAGTGAATTGCCAAAAGTCAGATTTTTGCTGAAATTGTGGCCCCGGGGCTAAGGGATATTCTCAAAAAAATATTTTCTGCCGGTTAAGTTTTTGAGGGCTGATTTCTTGTCCTGTGATAAAAAGACTTCTGTTTCCATCGCCAAACCTTTGTGGGGAGCATTTTCAAGCTTTTGGCACCATTTATGATTGAATTGCCAAAAGTCTGATTTTTGCTGAAATTGTTCAAAAAAATATTTTCTGCCGGTTAAGTTTTTGAGGGCTGATTTCTTGTCCTGTGATAAAAAGCCTTCTGTTTCGAGTGCCAAACCTTTCAGGAGAGCATTTTCAGGCTTTTGGCACCATTTTTGAGTGAATTGCCAAAAGTCAGATTTTTGCTGAAATTGTGACCCCGGGGCTTAGGGATTTTTTCAAAAAAATATTTTCTGCCGGTTAAGTTTTTGAGGGCTGATTTCTTGTCCTGTGATAAAAATACTTCTGTTTCCATCGCCAAAGCTTTCAGGGGAGCATTTTCAAGCTTTTGGCACCATTTTTGAGTGAAATGCCAAAAGTCAGATATTTGCTGAAATTGTGACCCCGGGGCTTAGGGATTTTTTCAAAAAAATATTTTCTGCCGGTTAAGTTTTTGAGGGCTGATTTCTTGTCCTGTGATAAAAAGCCTTCTGTTTCGAGTGCCAAACCTTTCAGGAGAGCATTTTCAAGCTTTTGGCACCACTTTTGAGTGAATTGCCAAAAGTCAGATTTTTGCTGAAATTGTGACCCCGGGGCTTAGGGATTTTTTCAAAAAAATATTTTCTACCGGTTAAGTTTTTGAGGGCTGATTTCCTGTCCTGTGATAAAAAGACTTCTGTTTCGAGTGCCAAACCTTTCAGGAGAGCATTTTCAGGCTTTTGGCACCATTTTTGAGTAAATTGCCAAAAGTCAGATTTTTGCTGAAATTGTGACCCCGGGGCTAAGGGATTTTTTCAAAAAAATATTTTCTGCCGGTTAAGTTTTTGAGGGCTGATTTCTTGTCCTGTGATAAAAAAGCCTTCTGTTTCGAGTGCCAAACTTTTGAGGAGAGCATTTTCAGGCTTTTGGCACCATTTTTGAGTGAATTGCCAAAAGTCTGATTTTTGCTGAAATTGTGACCCCGGGGCTTAGGGATTTTTTCAAAAAAATATTTTCTGCTGGTTAAGTTTTTGAGGGCTGATTTCTTGTCCTGTGATAAAAAGCCTTCTGTTTCGAGTGCCACACCTTTCAGGAGAGCATTTTCAAGCTTTTGGCACCATTTTTGAGTGAATTGCCAAAAGTCAGATTTTTGCTGAAATTGTGACCCCGGGGCTTAGGGATTTTTTCAAAAAAATATTTTCTGCCGGTTAAGTTTTTGAGGGCTGATTTCTTGTCCTGTGATAAAAAGACTTCTGTTTCGAGTGCCAAACCTTTCAGGAGAGAATTTTCAGGCTTTTGGCACCATTTTTGAGTGAATTGCCAAAAGTCTGATTTTTGCTGAAATTGTTCAAAAAAATATTTTCTGCCGGTTAAGTTTTTGAGGGCTGATTTCTTGTCCTGTGATAAAAAGCCTTCTGTTTCGAGTGCCAAACCTTTCAGGAGAGCATTTTCAGGCTTTTGGCACCATTTTTGAGTGAATTGCCAAAAGTCAGATTTTTGCTGAAATTGTGACCCCGGGGCTTAGGGATTTTTTCAAAAAAATATTTTCTGCCGGTTAAGTTTTTGAGGGCTGATTTCTTGTCCTGTGATAAAAAGACTTCTGTTTCCACTGCCAAAGCTTTCAGGGGAGCATTTTCAAGCTTTTGGCACCATTTTTGAGTGAATTGCCAAAAGTCAGATTTTTGCTGAAATTGTGACCCCGGGGCTTAGGGATTTTTTCAAAAAAATATTTTCTGCCCGTTAAGTTTTTGAGGGCTGATTTCTTGTCCTGTGATAAAAAGACTTCTGTTTCCATCGCCAAAGCTTTCAGGGGAGCATTTTCAAGCTTTTGGCACCACTTTTGAGTGAATTGCCAAAAGTCAGATTTTTGCTGAAATTGTGACCCCGGGGCTTAGGGATTTTTTCAAAAAAATATTTTCTGCCGGTTAAGTTTTTGAGGGCTGATTTCTTGTCCTGTGATAAAAAGCCTTCTGTTTCGAGTGCCAAACCTTTCAGGAGAGAATTTTCAGGCTTTTGGCACCATTTTTGAGTGAATTGCCAAAAGTCAGATTTTTGCTGAAATTGTGACCCCGGGGCTAAGGGATATTCTCAAAAAAATATTTTCTGCCGGTTAAGTTTTTGAGGGCTGATTTCTTGGCCTGTGATAAAAAGACTTCTGTTTCCATCGCCAAACCTTTGAGGGGAGCATTTTCAAGCTTTTGGCACCATTTATGATTGAATTGCCAAAAGTCTGATTTTTGCTGAAATTGTGACCCCGGGGCTTAGGGATTTTTTCAAAAAAATATTTTCTGCCGGTTAAGTTTTTGAGGGCTGATTTCTTGTCCTGTGATAAAAAGCCTTCTGTTTCGAGTGCCAAACCTTTCAGGAGAGAATTTTCAGGCTTTTGGCACCATTTTTGAGTGAATTGCCAAAAGTCAGATTTTTGCTGAAATTGTGACCCCGGGGCTAAGGGATATTCTCAAAAAAATATTTTCTGCCGGTTAAGTTTTTGAGGGCTGATTTCATGGCCTGTGATAAAAAGACTTCTGTTTCCATCGCCAAACCTTTGAGGGGAGCATTTTCAAGCTTTTGGCACCATTTATGATTGAATTGCCAAAAGTCTGATTTTTGCTGAAATTGTTCAAAAAAATATTTTCTGCCGGTTAAGTTTTTGAGGGCTGATTTCTTGTCCTGTGATAAAAAGCCTTCTGTTTCGAGTGCCACACCTTTCAGGAGAGCATTTTCAAGCTTTTGGCACCATTTTTGAGTGAATTGCCAAAAGTCAGATTTTTGCTGAAATTGTGACCCCGGGGCTTAGGGATTGTTTCAAAAAAATATTTTCTGCTGGTTAAGTTTTTGAGGGCTGATTTCTTGTCCTGTGATAAAAAGCCTTCTGTTTCGAGTGCCACACCTTTCAGGAGAGCATTTTCAAGCTTTTGGCACCATTTTTGAGTGAATTGCCAAAAGTCAGATTTTTGCTGAAATTGTGACCCCGGGGCTTAGGGATTGTTTCAAAAAAATATTTTCTGCCGGTTAAGTTTTTAAGGGCTGATTTCTTGTCCTGTGATAAAAAGCCTTCTGTTTCGAGTGCCAAACCTTTCAGGAGAGCATTTTCAAGCTTTTGGCACCACTTTTGAGTGAATTGCCAAAAGTCAGATTTTTGCTGAAATTGTGACCCCGGGGCTTAGGGATTTTTTCAAAAAAATATTTTCTGCCGGTTAAGTTTTTGAGGGCTGATTTCTTGTCCTGTGATAAAAAGCCTTCTGTTTCGAGTGCCAAACCTTTCAGGAGAGAATTTTCAGGCTTTTGGCACCATTTTTGAGTGAATTGCCAAAAGTCAGATTTTTGCTGAAATTGTGACCCCGGGGCTAAGGGATATTCTCAAAAAAATATTTTCTGCCGGTTAAGTTTTTGAGGGCTGATTTCATGGCCTGTGATAAAAAGACTTCTGTTTCCATCGCCAAACCTTTGAGGGGAGCATTTTCAAGCTTTTGGCACCATTTATGATTGAATTGCCAAAAGTCTGATTTTTGCTGAAATTGTTCAAAAAAATATTTTCTGCCGGTTAAGTTTTTGAGGGCTGATTTCTTGTCCTGTGATAAAAAGCCTTCTGTTTCGAGTGCCACACCTTTCAGGAGAGCATTTTCAAGCTTTTGGCACCATTTTTGAGTGAATTGCCAAAAGTCAGATTTTTGCTGAAATTGTGACCCCGGGGCTTAGGGATTGTTTCAAAAAAATATTTTCTGCTGGTTAAGTTTTTGAGGGCTGATTTCTTGTCCTGTGATAAAAAGCCTTCTGTTTCGAGTGCCACACCTTTCAGGAGAGCATTTTCAAGCTTTTGGCACCATTTTTGAGTGAATTGCCAAAAGTCAGATTTTTGCTGAAATTGTGACCCCGGGGCTTAGGGATTGTTTCAAAAAAATATTTTCTGCCGGTTAAGTTTTTAAGGGCTGATTTCTTGTCCTGTGATAAAAAGCCTTCTGTTTCGAGTGCCAAACCTTTCAGGAGAGCATTTTCAAGCTTTTGGCACCACTTTTGAGTGAATTGCCAAAAGTCAGATTTTTGCTGAAATTGTGACCCCGGGGCTTAGGGATTTTTTCAAAAAAATATTTTCTGCCGGTTAAGTTTTTGAGGGCTGATTTCTTGTCCTGTGATAAAAAGCCTTCTGTTTCGAGTGCCAAACCTTTCAGGAGAGAATTTTCAGGCTTTTGGCACCATTTTTGAGTGAATTGCCAAAAGTCAGATTTTTGCTGAAATTGTGACCCCGGGGCTAAGGGATATTCTCAAAAAAATATTTTCTGCCGGTTAAGTTTTTGAGGGCTGATTTCATGGCCTGTGATAAAAAGACTTCTGTTTCCATCGCCAAACCTTTGAGGGGAGCATTTTCAAGCTTTTGGCACCATTTATGATTGAATTGCCAAAAGTCTGATTTTTGCTGAAATTGTTCAAAAAAATATTTTCTGCCGGTTAAGTTTTTGAGGGCTGATTTCTTGTCCTGTGATAAAAAGCCTTCTGTTTCGAGTGCCACACCTTTCAGGAGAGCATTTTCAAGCTTTTGGCACCATTTTTGAGTGAATTGCCAAAAGTCAGATTTTTGCTGAAATTGTGACCCCGGGGCTTAGGGATTGTTTCAAAAAAATATTTTCTGCTGGTTAAGTTTTTGAGGGCTGATTTCTTGTCCTGTGATAAAAAGCCTTCTGTTTCGAGTGCCACACCTTTCAGGAGAGCATTTTCAAGCTTTTGGCACCATTTTTGAGTGAAATGCCAAAAGTCAGATATTTGCTGAAATTGTGACCCCGGGGCTTAGGGATTTTTTCAAAAAAATATTTTCTGCCGGTTAAGTTTTTGAGGGCTGATTTCTTGTCCTGTGATAAAAAGCCTTCTGTTTCGAGTGCCAAACCTTTCAGGAGAGCATTTTCAAGCTTTTGGCACCACTTTTGAGTGAATTGCCAAAAGTCAGATTTTTGCTGAAATTGTGACCCCGGGGCTTAGGGATTTTTTCAAAAAAATATTTTCTGCCGGTTAAGTTTTTGAGGGCTGATTTCTTGTCCTGTGATAAAAAGACTTCTGTTTCCATCGCCAAAGCTTTCAGGGGAGCATTTTCAAGCTTTTGGCACCATTTTTGAGTGAATTGCCAAAAGTCAGATTTTTGCTGAAATTGTGACCCCGGGGCTTAGGGATTTTTTCAAAAAAATATTTTCTGCTGGTTAAGTTTTTGAGGGCTGATTTCTTGTCCTGTGATAAAAAGCCTTCTGTTTCGAGTGCCACACCTTTCAGGAGAGCATTTTCAAGCTTTTGGCACCATTTTTGAGTGAATTGCCAAAAGTCAGATTTTTGCTGAAATTGTGACCCCGGGGCTTAGGGATTGTTTCAAAAAAATATTTTCTGCCGGTTAAGTTTTTAAGGGCTGATTTCTTGTCCTGTGATAAAAAGCCTTCTGTTTCGAGTGCCAAACCTTTCAGGAGAGCATTTTCAAGCTTTAGGCACCACTTTTGAGTGAATTGCCAAAAGTCAGATTTTTGCTGAAATTGTGACCCCGGGGCTTAGGGATTTTTTCAAAAAAATATTTTCTGCCGGTTAAGTTTTTGAGGGCTGATTTCTTGTCCTGTGATAAAAAGCCTTCTGTTTCGAGTGCCAAACCTTTCAGGAGAGAATTTTCAGGCTTTTGGCACCATTTTTGAGTGAATTGCCAAAAGTCAGATTTTTGCTGAAATTGTGACCCCGGGGCTAAGGGATATTCTCAAAAAAATATTTTCTGCCGGTTAAGTTTTTGAGGGCTGATTTCATGGCCTGTGATAAAAAGACTTCTGTTTCCATCGCCAAACCTTTGAGGGGAGCATTTTCAAGCTTTTGGCACCATTTATGATTGAATTGCCAAAAGTCTGATTTTTGCTGAAATTGTTCAAAAAAATATTTTCTGCCGGTTAAGTTTTTGAGGGCTGATTTCTTGTCCTGTGATAAAAAGCCTTCTGTTTCGAGTGCCACACCTTTCAGGAGAGCATTTTCAAGCTTTTGGCACCATTTTTGAGTGAATTGCCAAAAGTCAGATTTTTGCTGAAATTGTGACCCCGGGGCTTAGGGATTGTTTCAAAAAAATATTTTCTGCTGGTTAAGTTTTTGAGGGCTGATTTCTTGTCCTGTGATAAAAAGCCTTCTGTTTCGAGTGCCACACCTTTCAGGAGAGCATTTTCAAGCTTTTGGCACCATTTTTGAGTGAATTGCCAAAAGTCAGATTTTTGCTGAAATTGTGACCCCGGGGCTTAGGGATTGTTTCAAAAAAATATTTTCTGCCGGTTAAGTTTTTAAGGGCTGATTTCTTGTCCTGTGATAAAAAGCCTTCTGTTTCGAGTGCCAAACCTTTCAGGAGAGCATTTTCAAGCTTTTGGCACCACTTTTGAGTGAATTGCCAAAAGTCAGATTTTTGCTGAAATTGTGACCCCGGGGCTTAGGGATTTTTTCAAAAAAATATTTTCTGCCGGTTAAGTTTTTGAGGGCTGATTTCTTGTCCTGTGATAAAAAGCCTTCTGTTTCGAGTGCCAAACCTTTCAGGAGAGAATTTTCAGGCTTTTGGCACCATTTTTGAGTGAATTGCCAAAAGTCAGATTTTTGCTGAAATTGTGACCCCGGGGCTAAGGGATATTCTCAAAAAAATATTTTCTGCCGGTTAAGTTTTTGAGGGCTGATTTCATGGCCTGTGATAAAAAGACTTCTGTTTCCATCGCCAAACCTTTGAGGGGAGCATTTTCAAGCTTTTGGCACCATTTATGATTGAATTGCCAAAAGTCTGATTTTTGCTGAAATTGTTCAAAAAAATATTTTCTGCCGGTTAAGTTTTTGAGGGCTGATTTCTTGTCCTGTGATAAAAAGCCTTCTGTTTCGAGTGCCACACCTTTCAGGAGAGCATTTTCAAGCTTTTGGCACCATTTTTGAGTGAATTGCCAAAAGTCAGATTTTTGCTGAAATTGTGACCCCGGGGCTTAGGGATTGTTTCAAAAAAATATTTTCTGCTGGTTAAGTTTTTGAGGGCTGATTTCTTGTCCTGTGATAAAAAGCCTTCTGTTTCGAGTGCCACACCTTTCAGGAGAGCATTTTCAAGCTTTTGGCACCATTTTTGAGTGAATTGCCAAAAGTCAGATTTTTGCTGAAATTGTGACCCCGGGGCTTAGGGATTGTTTCAAAAAAATATTTTCTGCCGGTTAAGTTTTTAAGGGCTGATTTCTTGTCCTGTGATAAAAAGCCTTCTGTTTCGAGTGCCAAACCTTTCAGGAGAGCATTTTCAAGCTTTTGGCACCACTTTTGAGTGAATTGCCAAAAGTCAGATTTTTGCTGAAATTGTGACCCTGGGGCTTAGGGATTTTTTCAAAAAAATATTTTCTGCCGGTTAAGTTTTTGAGGGCTGATTTCTTGTCCTGTGATAAAAAGCCTTCTGTTTCGAGTGCCAAACCTTTCAGGAGAGAATTTTCAGGCTTTTGGCACCATTTTTGAGTGAATTGCCAAAAGTCAGATTTTTGCTGAAATTGTGACCCCGGGGCTAAGGGATATTCTCAAAAAAATATTTTCTGCCGGTTAAGTTTTTGAGGGCTGATTTCATGGCCTGTGATAAAAAGACTTCTGTTTCCATCGCCAAACCTTTGAGGGGAGCATTTTCAAGCTTTTGGCACCATTTATGATTGAATTGCCAAAAGTCTGATTTTTGCTGAAATTGTTCAAAAAAATATTTTCTGCCGGTTAAGTTTTTGAGGGCTGATTTCTTGTCCTGTGATAAAAAGCCTTCTGTTTCGAGTGCCACACCTTTCAGGAGAGCATTTTCAAGCTTTTGGCACCATTTTTGAGTGAATTGCCAAAAGTCAGATTTTTGCTGAAATTGTGACCCCGGGGCTTAGGGATTGTTTCAAAAAAATATTTTCTGCTGGTTAAGTTTTTGAGGGCTGATTTCTTGTCCTGTGATAAAAAGCCTTCTGTTTCGAGTGCCACACCTTTCAGGAGAGCATTTTCAAGCTTTTGGCACCATTTTTGAGTGAAATGCCAAAAGTCAGATATTTGCTGAAATTGTGACCCCGGGGCTTAGGGATTTTTTCAAAAAAATATTTTCTGCCGGTTAAGTTTTTGAGGGCTGATTTCTTGTCCTGTGATAAAAAGCCTTCTGTTTCGAGTGCCAAACCTTTCAGGAGAGCATTTTCAAGCTTTTGGCACCACTTTTGAGTGAATTGCCAAAAGTCAGATTTTTGCTGAAATTGTGACCCCGGGGCTTAGGGATTTTTTCAAAAAAATATTTTCTGCCGGTTAAGTTTTTGAGGGCTGATTTCTTGTCCTGTGACAAAAAGACTTCTGTTTCGAGTGCCAAACCTTTCAGGAGAGCATTTTCAGGCTTTTGGCACCATTTTTGAGTAAATTGCCAAAAGTCAGATTTTTGCTGAAATTGTGACCCCGGGGCTAAGGGATTTTTTCAAAAAAATATTTTCTGCCGGTTAAGTTTTTGAGGGCTGATTTCTTGTCCTGTGATAAAAAAGCCTTCTGTTTCGAGTGCCAAACTTTTGAGGAGAGCATTTTCAGGCTTTTGGCACCATTTTTGAGTGAATTGCCAAAAGTCAGATTTTTGCTGAAATTGTGACCCCGGGGCTTAGGGATTTTTTCAAAAAAATATTTTCTGCCGGTTAAGTTTTTGAGGGCTGATTTCTTGTCCTGTGATAAAAAGCCTTCTGTTTCGAGTGCCAAACCTTTCAGGAGAGCATTTTCAAGCTTTTGGCACCACTTTTGAGTGAATTGCCAAAAGTCAGATTTTTGCTGAAATTGTGACCCCGGGGCTTAGCGATTTTTTCAAAAAAATATTTTCTGCCCGTTAAGTTTTTGAGGGCTGATTTCCTGTCCTGTGATAAAAAGACTTCTGTTTCCATCGCCAAAGCTTTCAGGGGAGCATTTTCAAGCTTTTGGCACCATTTTTGAGTGAATTGCCAAAAGTCAGATTTTTGCTGAAATTGTGACCCCGGGGCTTAGGGATTTTTTCAAAAAAATATTTTCTGCTGGTTAAGTTTTTGAGGGCTGATTTCTTGTCCTGTGATAAAAAGCCTTCTGTTTCGAGTGCCACACCTTTCAGGAGAGCATTTTCAAGCTTTTGGCACCATTTTTGAGTGAATTGCCAAAAGTCAGATTTTTGCTGAAATTGTGACCCCGGGGCTTAGGGATTTTTTCAAAAAAATATTTTCTGCCGGTTAAGTTTTTAAGGGCTGATTTCTTGTCCTGTGATAAAAAGCCTTCTGTTTCGAGTGCCAAACCTTTCAGGAGAGCATTTTCAAGCTTTTGGCACCACTTTTGAGTGAATTGCCAAAAGTCAGATTTTTGCTGAAATTGTGACCCCGGGGCTTAGGGATTTTTTCAAAAAAATATTTTCTGCCGGTTAAGTTTTTGAGGGCTGATTTCTTGTCCTGTGATAAAAAGACTTCTGTTTCCATCGCCAAAGCTTTCAGGGGAGCATTTTCAAGCTTTTGGCACCATTTTTGAGTGAATTGCCAAAAGTCAGATTTTTGCTGAAATTGTGACCCCGGGGCTTAGGGATTTTTTCAAAAAAATATTTTCTGCCGGTTAAGTTTTTGAGGGCTGATTTCTTGTCCTGTGATAAAAAGCCTTCTGTTTCGAGTGCCACACCTTTCAGGAGAGCATTTTCAAGCTTTTGGCACCACTTTTGAGTGAATTGCCAAAAGTCAGATTTTTGCTGAAATTGTGACCCCGGGGCTTAGGGATTTTTTCAAAAAAATATTTTCTGCCGGTTAAGTTTTTGAGGGCTGATTTCTTGTCCTGTGGTAAAAAGACTTCTGTTTCGAGTGCCAAACATTTCAGGGGAGCATTTTCAAGCTTTTGGCACTTTTTTTGTAAGAATTGCCAAAAGTCAGATTTTTGCTGAAATTGTGACCCCGGGGCTTAGGGATTTTTTCAAAAAAATATTTTCTGCCGGTTAAGTTTTTGAGGGCTGATTTCTTGTCCTGTGATAAAAAGCCTTCTGTTTCGAGTGCCAAACCTTTCAGGAGAGCATTTTCAAGCTTTTGGCACCACTTTTGAGTGAATTGCCAAAAGTCAGATTTTTGCTGAAATTGTGACCCCGGGGCTTAGGGATTTTTTCAAAAAAATATTTTCTGCCGGTTAAGTTTTTGAAGGCTGATTTCTTGGCCTGTGATAAAAAGACTTCTGTTTCAATCGCCAAAGCTTTTAGGGGAGCATTTTCTAGCTTTTAGCATCATTTTTGAGTGAATTGCCAAAAGTCAGATTTTTGCTGAAATTGTGACCCCGGGGCTTAGGGATTTTTTCAAAAAAATATTTTCTGCTGGTTAAGTTTTTGAGGGCTGATTTCTTGTCCTGTGATAAAAAGACTTCTGTTTCGAGTGCCAAACCTTTGAGGAGAGCATTTTCAGGCTTTTGGCACCATTTTTGAGTGAATTGCCAAAAGTCAGATTTTTGCTGAAATTGTGACCCCGGGGCTCAGGGATTTTTTCAAAAAAATATTTTCTGCCGGTTAAGTTTTTGAGGGCTGATTTCTTGTCCTGTGATAAAAAGCCTTCTGTTTCGAGTGCCAAACCTTTCAGGAGAGCATTTTCAAGCTTTTGGCACCACTTTTGAGTGAATTGCCAAAAGTCAGATTTTTGCTGAAATTGTGACCCCGGGGCTTAGGGATTTTTTCAAAAAAATATTTTCTGCCGGTTAGGTTTTTGAGGGCTGATTTCTTGTCCTGTGATAAAAAGCCTTCTGTTTCGAGTGCCAAACCTTTCAGGAGAGCATTTTCAGGCTTTTGGCACCATTTTTGAGTGAATTGCCAAAAGTCAGATTTTTGCTGAAATTGTGACCCCGGGGCTTAGGGATTTTTTCAAAAAAATATTTTCTGCCGGTTAAGTTTTTGAGGGCTGATTTCTTGTCCTGTGATAAAAAGCCTTCTGTTTCGAGTGCCAAACCTTTCAGGAGAGCATTTTCAAGCTTTTGGCACCACTTTTGAGTGAATTGCCAAAAGTCAGATTTTTGCTGAAATTGTGACCCCGGGGCTTAGGGATTTTTTCAAAAAAATATTTTCTGCCGGTTAGGTTTTTGAGGGCTGATTTCTTGTCCTGTGATAAAAAGCCTTCTGTTTCGAGTGCCAAACCTTTGAGGAGAGCATTTTCAGGCTTTTGGCACCATTTTTGAGTGAATTGCCAAAAGTCAGATTTTTGCTGAAATTGTGACCCCGGGGCTTAGGGATTTTTTCAAAAAAATATTTTCTGCCGGTTAGGTTTTTGAGGGCTGATTTCTTGTCCTGTGATAAAAACCCTTCTGTTTCGAGTGCCAAACCTTTCAGGAGAGCATTTTCAGGCTTTTGGCACCATTTTTGAGTGAATTGCCAAAAGTCAGATTTTTGCTGAAATTGTGACCCCGGGGCTTAGGGATTTTTTTAAAAAAATATTTTCTGCCGGTTAGGTTTTTGAGGGCTGATTTCTTGTCCTGTGATAAAAAGCCTTCTGTTTCCATCGCCAAAGCTTTCAGGGGAGCATTTTCAAGCTTTTGGCACTTTTTTTGTAAGAATTGCCAAAAGTCAGATTTTTGCTGAAATTGTGACCCCGGGGCTTAGGGATTTTTTCAAAAAAATATTTTCTGCCGGTTAAGTTTTTGAGGGCTGATTTCTTGTCCTGTGATAAAAAGCCTTCTGTTTCGAGTGCCAAACCTTTGAGGAGAGCATTTTCAGGCTTTTGGCACCACTTTTGAGTGAATTGCCAAAAGTCAGATTTTTGCTGAAATTGTGACCCCGGGGCTTAGGGATTTTTTCAAAAAAATATTTTCTGCCGGTTAGGTTTTTGAGGGCTGATTTCTTGTCCTGTGATAAAAAGCCTTCTGTTTCGAGTGCCAAAGCTTTCAGGGGAGCATTTTCAGGCTTTTGGCACCATTTTTGAGTGAATTGCCAAAAGTCAGATTTTTGCTGAAATTGTGACCCCGGGGCTTAGGGATTTTTTCAAAAAAATATTTTCTGCCGGTTAAGTTTTTGAGGGCTGATTTCTTGTCCTGTGATAAAAAAGCCTTCTGTTTCGAGTGCCAAACTTTTGAGGAGAGCATTTTCAGGCTTTTGGCACCATTTTTGAGTGAATTGCCAAAAGTCAGATTTTTGCTGAAATTGTGACCCCGGGGCTTAGGGATTTTTCCAAAAAAATATTTTCTGCCGGTTAAGTTTTTGAGGGCTGATTTCTTGTCCTGTGATAAAAAGCCTTCTGTTTCGAGTGCCAAACCTTTCAGGAGAGCATTTTCAAGCTTTTGGCACCACTTTTGAGTGAATTGCCAAAAGTCAGATTTTTGCTGAAATTGTGACCCCGGGGCTTAGGGATTTTTTCAAAAAAATATTTTCTGCCGGTTAGGTTTTTGAGGGCTGATTTCTTGTCCTGTGATAAAAAGCCTTCTGTTTCGAGTGCCAAACCTTTCAGGAGAGCATTTTCAGGCTTTAGGAACCATTTTTGAGTGAATTGCCAAAAGTCAGATTTTTGCTGAAATTGTGACCCCGGGGCTTAGGGATTTTTTCAAAAAAATATTTTCTGCCGGTTCAGTTTTTGAGGGCTGATTTCTTGTCCTGTGATAAAAAGCCTTCTGTTTCGAGTGCCAAACCTTTCAGGAGAGCATTTTCAAGCTTTTGGCACCACTTTTGAGTGAATTGCCAAAAGTCAGATTTTTGCTGAAATTGTGACCCCGGGGCTTAGGGATTTTTTCAAAAAAATATTTTCTGCCGGTTAGGTTTTTGAGGGCTGATTTCTTGTCCTGTGATAAAAAGCCTTCTGTTTCGAGTGCCAAACCTTTCAAGAGAGTATTTTCAGGCTTTTGGCACCATTTTTGAGTGATTTGCCAAAAGTCAGATTTTTGCTGAAATTGTGACCCCGGGGCTTAGGGATTTTTTCAAAAAAATATTTTCTGCCGGTTAAGTTTTTGAGGGCTGATTTCTTGTCCTGTGATAAAAAGCCTTCTGTTTCCATCGCCAAAGCTTTCAGGGCAGCATTTTCAAGCTTTTGGCACCACTTTTGAGTGAATTGCCAAAAGTCAGATTTTTGCTGAAATTGTTCAAAAAAATATTTTCTGCCGGTTAAGTTTTTGTGTTCTGATTTCTTGTCCTGTGATAAAAAGCCTTCTGTTTCGAGTGCCAAACCTTACAGGAGAGCATTTTCAAGCTTTTTGGCACCACTTTTGAGTGAATTGCCAAAAGTCAGATTTTTGCTGAAATTGTGACCCCGGGGCTTAGGGATTTTTTCAAAAAAATATTTTCTGCCGGTTAGGTTTTTGAGGGCTGATTTCTTGTCCTGTGATAAAAAGACTTCTGTTTCAATCGCCAAAGCTTTGAGGGGAGCATTTTCTAGCTTTTAGCATCATTTTTGAGTGAATTGCCAAAAGTCAGATTTTTGCTGAAATTGTGACCCCGGGGCTTAGGGATTTTTTCAAAAAAATATTTTCTGCCGGTTAAGTTTTTGAGGGCTGATTTCTTGGCCTGTGATAAAAAGACTTCTGTTTCAATCGCCAAAGCTTTGAGGGGAGCATTTTCTAGCTTTTAGCATCATTTTTGAGTGAATTGCCAAAAGTCAGATTTTTGCTGAAATTGTGACCCCGGGGCTTAGGGATTTTTTCAAAAAAATATTTTCTGCTGGTTAAGTTTTTGAGGGCTGATTTCTTGTCCTGTGATAAAAAGACTTCTGTTTCGAGTGCCAAACATTTCAGGGGAGCATTTTCAAGCTTTTGGCACTTTTTTTGTAAGAATTGCCAAAAGTCAGATTTTTGCTGAAATTGTGACCCCGGGGCTTAGGGATTTTTTCAAAAAAATATTTTCTGCCGGTTAAGTTTTTGAGGGCTGATTTCTTGTCCTGTGATAAAAAGCCTTCTGTTTCGAGTGCCAAACCTTTGAGGAGAGCATTTTCAGGCTTTTGGCACCACTTTTGAGTGAATTGCCAAAAGTCAGATTTTTGCTGAAATTGTGACCCCGGGGCTTAGGGATTTTTTCAAAAAAATATTTTCTGCCGGTTAAGTTTTTGAGGGCTGATTTCTTGTCCTGTGATAAAAAGCCTTCTGTTTCGAGTGCCAAACCTTTCAGGAGAGCATTTTCAGGCTTTTGGCACCATTTTTGAGTGAATTGCCAAAAGTCAGATTTTTGCTGAAATTGTGACCCCGGGGCTTAGGGATTTTTTCAAAAAAATATTTTCTGCCGGTTAAGTTTTTGAGGGCTGATTTCTTGTCCTGTGATAAAAAGACTTCTGTTTCGAGTGCCAAACATTTCAGGGGAGCATTTTCAAGCTTTTGGCACTTTTTTTGTAAGAATTGCCAAAAGTCAGATTTTTGCTGAAATTGTGACCCCGGGGCTTAGGGATTTTTTCAAAAAAATATTTTCTGCCGGTTAAGTTTTTGAGGGCTGATTTCTTGTCCTGTGATAAAAAGCCTTCTGTTTCGAGTGCCAAACCTTTGAGGAGAGCATTTTCAGGCTTTTGGCACCATTTTTGAGTGAATTGCCAAAAGTCAGATTTTTGCTGAAATTGTGACCCCGGGGCTTAGGGATTTTTTCAAAAAAATATTTTCTGCCGGTTAAGTTTTTGAGGGCTGATTTCTTGTCCTGTGATAAAAAGCCTTCTGTTTCGAGTGCCAAACCTTTCAGGAGAGCATTTTCAAGCTTTTGGCACCACTTTTGAGTGAATTGCCAAAAGTCAGATTTTTGCTGAAATTGTGACCCCGGGGCTTAGGGATTTTTTCAAAAAAATATTTTCTGCCGGTTAGGTTTTTGAGGGCTGATTTCTTGTCCTGTGATAAAAAGCCTTCTGTTTCGAGTGCCAAACCTTTCAGGAGAGAATTTTCAGGCTTTTGGCACCATTTTTGAGTGAATTGCCAAAAGTCAGATTTTTGCTGAAATTGTGACCCCGGGGCTTAGGGATTTTTTCAAAAAAATATTTTCTGCCGGTTACGTTTTTGAGGGCTGATTTCTTGTCCTGTGATAAAAAGCCTTGTGTTTCCATCGCCAAAGCTTTCAGGGCAGCATTTTCAAGCTTTTGGCACCACTTTTGAGTGAATTGCCAAAAGTCAGATTTTTGCTGAAATTGTTCAAAAAAATATTTTCTGCCGGTTAAGTTTTTGTGTTCTGATTTCTTGTCCTGTGATAAAAAGCCTTCTGTTTCGAGTGCCAAACCTTTCAGGAGAGCATTTTCAAGCTTTTGGCACCACTTTTGAGTGAATTGCCAAAAGTCAGATTTTTGCTGAAATTGTGACCCCGGGGCTTAGGGATTTTTTCAAAAAAATATTTTCTGCCGGTTAAGTTTTTGAGGGCTGATTTCTTGTCCTGTGATAAAAAGCCTTCTGTTTCGAGTGCCAAACCTTTCAGGAGAGCATTTTCAAGCTTTTGGCACCACTTTTGAGTGAATTGCCAAAAGTCAGATTTTTGCTGAAATTGTGACCCCGGGGCTTAGGGATTTTTTCAAAAAAATATTTTCTGCCGGTTAAGTTTTTGAGGGCTGATTTCTTGTCCTGTGATAAAAAGACTTCTGTTTCGAGTGCCAAACCTTTCAGGAGAGCATTTTCAGGCTTTTGGCACCACTTTTGAGTGAATTGCCAAAAGTCAGATTTTTGCTGAAATTGTGACCCCGGGGCTAAGGGATTTTTTCAAAAAAATATTTTCTGCCGGTTAAGTTTTTGAGGGCTGATTTCTTGGCCTGTGATAAAAAGCCTTCTGTTTCAATCGCCAAAGCTTTGAGGGGAGCATTTTCAAGCTTTTGGCACTTTTTTTGTAAGAATTGCCAAAAGTCAGATTTTTGCTGAAATTGTGACCCCGGGGCTTAGGGATTTTTTCAAAAAAATATTTTCTGCCGGTTAAGTTTTTGAGGGCTGATTTCTTGTCCTGTGATAAAAAGCCTTCTGTTTCGAGTGCCAAACCTTTGAGGAGAGCATTTTCAGGCTTTTGGCACCATTTTTGAGTGAATTGCCAAAAGTCAGATTTTTGCTGAAATTGTGACCCCGGGGCTTAGGGATTTTTTCAAAAAAATATTTTCTGCCGGTTAAGTTTTTGAGGGCTGATTTCTTGTCCTGTGATAAAAAAGCCTTCTGTTTCGAGTGCCAAACTTTTGAGGAGAGCATTTTCAGGCTTTTGGCACCATTTTTGAGTGAATTGCCAAAAGTCAGATTTTTGCTGAAATTGTGACCCCGGGGCTTAGGGATTTTTTCAAAAAAATATTTTCTGCCGGTTAGGTTTTTGAGGGCTGATTTCTTGTCCTGTGATAAAAAGCCTTCTGTTTCGAGTGCCAAACTTTTCAGGAGAGTATTTTCAGGCTTTTGGCACCATTTTTGAGTGATTTGCCAAAAGTCAGATTTTTGCTGAAATTGTGACCCCGGGGCTTAGGGATTTTTTCAAAAAAATATTTTCTGCCCGTTAAGTTTTTGAGGGCTGATTTCCTGTCCTGTGATAAAAAGACTTCTGTTTCCATCGCCAAAGCTTTCAGGGGAGCATTTTCAAGCTTTTGGCACCATTTTTGAGTGAATTGCCAAAAGTCAGATTTTTGCTGAAATTGTGACCCCGGGGCTTAGGGATTTTTTCAAAAAAATATTTTCTGCTGGTTAAGTTTTTGAGGGCTGATTTCTTGTCCTGTGATAAAAAGCCTTCTGTTTCGAGTGCCACACCTTTCAGGAGAGCATTTTCAAGCTTTTGGCACCATTTTTGAGTGAATTGCCAAAAGTCAGATTTTTGCTGAAATTGTGACCCCGGGGCTTAGGGATTTTTTCAAAAAAATATTTTCTGCCGGTTAAGTTTTTAAGGGCTGATTTCTTGTCCTGTGATAAAAAGCCTTCTGTTTCGAGTGCCAAACCTTTCAGGAGAGCATTTTCAAGCTTTTGGCACCACTTTTGAGTGAATTGCCAAAAGTCAGATTTTTGCTGAAATTGTGACCCCGGGGCTTAGGGATTTTTTCAAAAAAATATTTTCTGCCGGTTAAGTTTTTGAGGGCTGATTTCTTGTCCTGTGATAAAAAGACTTCTGTTTCCATCGCCAAAGCTTTCAGGGGAGCATTTTCAAGCTTTTGGCACCATTTTTGAGTGAATTGCCAAAAGTCAGATTTTTGCTGAAATTGTGACCCCGGGGCTTAGGGATTTTTTCAAAAAAATATTTTCTGCCGGTTAAGTTTTTGAGGGCTGATTTCTTGTCCTGTGATAAAAAGCCTTCTGTTTCGAGTGCCACACCTTTCAGGAGAGCATTTTCAAGCTTTTGGCACCACTTTTGAGTGAATTGCCAAAAGTCAGATTTTTGCTGAAATTGTGACCCCGGGGCTTAGGGATTTTTTCAAAAAAATATTTTCTGCCGGTTAAGTTTTTGAGGGCTGATTTCTTGTCCTGTGGTAAAAAGACTTCTGTTTCGAGTGCCAAACATTTCAGGGGAGCATTTTCAAGCTTTTGGCACTTTTTTTGTAAGAATTGCCAAAAGTCAGATTTTTGCTGAAATTGTGACCCCGGGGCTTAGGGATTTTTTCAAAAAAATATTTTCTGCCGGTTAAGTTTTTGAGGGCTGATTTCTTGTCCTGTGATAAAAAGCCTTCTGTTTCGAGTGCCAAACCTTTCAGGAGAGCATTTTCAAGCTTTTGGCACCACTTTTGAGTGAATTGCCAAAAGTCAGATTTTTGCTGAAATTGTGACCCCGGGGCTTAGGGATTTTTTCAAAAAAATATTTTCTGCCGGTTAAGTTTTTGAAGGCTGATTTCTTGGCCTGTGATAAAAAGACTTCTGTTTCAATCGCCAAAGCTTTTAGGGGAGCATTTTCTAGCTTTTAGCATCATTTTTGAGTGAATTGCCAAAAGTCAGATTTTTGCTGAAATTGTGACCCCGGGGCTTAGGGATTTTTTCAAAAAAATATTTTCTGCTGGTTAAGTTTTTGAGGGCTGATTTCTTCTCCTGTGATAAAAAGACTTCTGTTTCGAGTGCCAAACCTTTGAGGAGAGCATTTTCAGGCTTTTGGCACCATTTTTGAGTGAATTGCCAAAAGTCAGATTTTTGCTGAAATTGTGACCCCGGGGCTCAGGGATTTTTTCAAAAAAATATTTTCTGCCGGTTAAGTTTTTGAGGGCTGATTTCTTGTCCTGTGATAAAAAGCCTTCTGTTTCGAGTGCCAAACCTTTCAGGAGAGCATTTTCAAGCTTTTGGCACCACTTTTGAGTGAATTGCCAAAAGTCAGATTTTTGCTGAAACTGTGACCCCGGGGCTTAGGGATTTTTTCAAAAAAATATTTTCTGCCGGTTAGGTTTTTGAGGGCTGATTTCTTGTCCTGTGATAAAAAGCCTTCTGTTTCGAGTGCCAAACCTTTCAGGAGAGCATTTTCAGGCTTTTGGCACCATTTTTGAGTGAATTGCCAAAAGTCAGATTTTTGCTGAAATTGTGACCCCGGGGCTTAGGTTTTTTTTCAAAAAAATATTTTCTGCCGGTTAAGTTTTTGAGGGCTGATTTCTTGTCCTGTGATAAAAAGCCTTCTGTTTCGAGTGCCAAACCTTTCAGGAGAGCATTTTCAAGCTTTTGGCACCACTTTTGAGTGAATTGCCAAAAGTCAGATTTTTGCTGAAATTGTGACCCCGGGGCTTAGGGATTTTTTCAAAAAAATATTTTCTGCCGGTTAGGTTTTTGAGGGCTGATTTCTTGTCCTGTGATAAAAAGCCTTCTGTTTCGAGTGCCAAACCTTTGAGGAGAGCATTTTCAGGCTTTTGGCACCATTTTTGAGTGAATTGCCAAAAGTCAGATTTTTGCTGAAATTGTGACCCCGGGGCTTAGGGATTTTTTCAAAAAAATATTTTCTGCCGGTTAGGTTTTTGAGGGCTGATTTCTTGTCCTGTGATAAAAAGCCTTCTGTTTCGAGTGCCAAACCTTTCAGGAGAGCATTTTCAGGCTTTTGGCACCATTTTTGAGTGAATTGCCAAAAGTCAGATTTTTGCTGAAATTGTGACCCCGGGGCTTAGGGATTTTTTTAAAAAAATATTTTCTGCCGGTTAGGTTTTTGAGGGCTGATTTCTTGTCCTGTGATAAAAAGCCTTCTGTTTCCATCGCCAAAGCTTTCAGGGGAGCATTTTCAAGCTTTTGGCACTTTTTTTGTAAGAATTGCCAAAAGTCAGATTTTTGCTGAAATTGTGACCCCGGGGCTTAGGGATTTTTTCAAAAAAATATTTTCTGCCGGTTAAGTTTTTGAGGGCTGATTTCTTGTCCTGTGATAAAAAGCCTTCTGTTTCGAGTGCCAAACCTTTGAGGAGAGCATTTTCAGGCTTTTGGCACCACTTTTGAGTGAATTGCCAAAAGTCAGATTTTTGCTGAAATTGTGACCCCGGGGCTTAGGGATTTTTTCAAAAAAATATTTTCTGCCGGTTAGGTTTTTGAGGGCTGATTTCTTGTCCTGTGATAAAAAGCCTTCTGTTTCGAGTGCCAAAGCTTTCAGGGGAGCATTTTCAGGCTTTTGGCACCATTTTTGAGTGAATTGCCAAAAGTCAGATTTTTGCTGAAATTGTGACCCCGGGGCTTAGGGATTTTTTCAAAAAAATATTTTCTGCCGGTTAAGTTTTTGAGGGCTGATTTCTTGTCCTGTGATAAAAAAGCCTTCTGTTTCGAGTGCCAAACTTTTGAGGAGAGCATTTTCAGGCTTTTGGCACCATTTTTGAGTGAATTGCCAAAAGTCAGATTTTTGCTGAAATTGTGACCCCGGGGCTTAGGGATTTTTCCAAAAAAATATTTTCTGCCGGTTAAGTTTTTGAGGGCTGATTTCTTGTCCTGTGATAAAAAGCCTTCTGTTTCGAGTGCCAAACCTTTCAGGAGAGCATTTTCAAGCTTTTGGCACCACTTTTGAGTGAATTGCCAAAAGTCAGATTTTTGCTGAAATTGTGACCCCGGGGCTTAGGGATTTTTTCAAAAAAATATTTTCTGCCGGTTAGGTTTTTGAGGGCTGATTTCTTGTCCTGTGATAAAAAGCCTTCTGTTTCGAGTGCCAAACCTTTCAGGAGAGCATTTTCAGGCTTTAGGAACCATTTTTGAGTGAATTGCCAAAAGTCAGATTTTTGCTGAAATTGTGACCCCGGGGCTTAGGGATTTTTTCAAAAAAATATTTTCTGCCGGTTCAGTTTTTGAGGGCTGATTTCTTGTCCTGTGATAAAAAGCCTTCTGTTTCGAGTGCCAAACCTTTCAGGAGAGCATTTTCAAGCTTTTGGCACCACTTTTGAGTGAATTGCCAAAAGTCAGATTTTTGCTGAAATTGTGACCCCGGGGCTTAGGGATTTTTTCAAAAAAATATTTTCTGCCGGTTAGGTTTTTGAGGGCTGATTTCTTGTCCTGTGATAAAAAGCCTTCTGTTTCGAGTGCCAAACCTTTCAAGAGAGTATTTTCAGGCTTTTGGCACCATTTTTGAGTGATTTGCCAAAAGTCAGATTTTTGCTGAAATTGTGACCCCGGGGCTTAGGGATTTTTTCAAAAAAATATTTTCTGCCGGTTAAGTTTTTGAGGGCTGATTTCTTGTCCTGTGATAAAAAGCCTTCTGTTTCCATCGCCAAAGCTTTCAGGGCAGCATTTTCAAGCTTTTGGCACCACTTTTGAGTGAATTGCCAAAAGTCAGATTTTTGCTGAAATTGTTCAAAAAAATATTTTCTGCCGGTTAAGTTTTTGTGTTCTGATTTCTTGTCCTGTGATAAAAAGCCTTCTGTTTCGAGTGCCAAACCTTACAGGAGAGCATTTTCAAGCTTTTGGCACCACTTTTGAGTGAATTGCCAAAAGTCAGATTTTTGCTGAAATTGTGACCCCGGGGCTTAGGGATTTTTTCAAAAAAATATTTTCTGCCGGTTAAGTTTTTGAGGGCTGATTTCTTGTCCTGTGATAAAAAGCCTTCTGTTTCGAGTGCCAAACCTTTCAGGAGAGCATTTTCAAGCTTTTGGCACCACTTTTGAGTGAATTGCCAAAAGTCAGATTTTTGCTGAAATTGTGACCCCGGGGCTTAGGGATTTTTTCAAAAAAATATTTTCTGCCGGTTAGGTTTTTGAGGGCTGATTTCTTGTCCTGTGATAAAAAGACTTCTGTTTCAATCGCCAAAGCTTTGAGGGGAGCATTTTCTAGCTTTTAGCATCATTTTTGAGTGAATTGCCAAAAGTCAGATTTTTGCTGAAATTGTGACCCCGGGGCTTAGGGATTTTTTCAAAAAAATATTTTCTGCCGGTTAAGTTTTTGAGGGCTGATTTCTTGGCCTGTGATAAAAAGACTTCTGTTTCAATCGCCAAAGCTTTGAGGGGAGCATTTTCTAGCTTTTAGCATCATTTTTGAGTGAATTGCCAAAAGTCAGATTTTTGCTGAAATTGTGACCCCGGGGCTTAGGGATTTTTTCAAAAAAATATTTTCTGCTGGTTAAGTTTTTGAGGGCTGATTTCTTGTCCTGTGATAAAAAGACTTCTGTTTCGAGTGCCAAACATTTCAGGGGAGCATTTTCAAGCTTTTGGCACTTTTTTTGTAAGAATTGCCAAAAGTCAGATTTTTGCTGAAATTGTGACCCCGGGGCTTAGGGATTTTTTCAAAAAAATATTTTCTGCCGGTTAAGTTTTTGAGGGCTGATTTCTTGTCCTGTGATAAAAAGCCTTCTGTTTCGAGTGCCAAACCTTTGAGGAGAGCATTTTCAGGCTTTTGGCACCACTTTTGAGTGAATTGCCAAAAGTCAGATTTTTGCTGAAATTGTGACCCCGGGGCTTAGGGATTTTTTCAAAAAAATATTTTCTGCCGGTTAGGTTTTTGAGGGCTGATTTCTTGTCCTGTGATAAAAAGCCTTCTGTTTCGAGTGCCAAACCTTTGAGGAGAGCATTTTCAGGCTTTTGGCACCATTTTTGAGTGAATTGCCAAAAGTCAGATTTTTGCTGAAATTGTGACCCCGGGGCTTAGGGATTTTTTCAAAAAAATATTTTCTGCCGGTTAGGTTTTTGAGGGCTGATTTCTTGTCCTGTGATAAAAAGCCTTCTGTTTCGAGTGCCAAACCTTTCAGGAGAGCATTTTCAGGCTTTTGGCACCATTTTTGAGTGAATTGCCAAAAGTCAGATTTTTGCTGAAATTGTGACCCCGGGGCTTAGGGATTTTTTTAAAAAAATATTTTCTGCCGGTTAGGTTTTTGAGGGCTGATTTCTTGTCCTGTGATAAAAAGCCTTCTGTTTCCATCGCCAAAGCTTTCAGGGGAGCATTTTCAAGCTTTTGGCACTTTTTTTGTAAGAATTGCCAAAAGTCAGATTTTTGCTGAAATTGTGACCCCGGGGCTTAGGGATTTTTTCAAAAAAATATTTTCTGCCGGTTAAGTTTTTGAGGGCTGATTTCTTGTCCTGTGATAAAAAGCCTTCTGTTTCGAGTGCCAAACCTTTGAGGAGAGCATTTTCAGGCTTTTGGCACCACTTTTGAGTGAATTGCCAAAAGTCAGATTTTTGCTGAAATTGTGACCCCGGGGCTTAGGGATTTTTTCAAAAAAATATTTTCTGCCGGTTAGGTTTTTGAGGGCTGATTTCTTGTCCTGTGATAAAAAGCCTTCTGTTTCGAGTGCCAAAGCTTTCAGGGGAGCATTTTCAGGCTTTTGGCACCATTTTTGAGTGAATTGCCAAAAGTCAGATTTTTGCTGAAATTGTGACCCCGGGGCTTAGGGATTTTTTCAAAAAAATATTTTCTGCCGGTTAAGTTTTTGAGGGCTGATTTCTTGTCCTGTGATAAAAAAGCCTTCTGTTTCGAGTGCCAAACTTTTGAGGAGAGCATTTTCAGGCTTTTGGCACCATTTTTGAGTGAATTGCCAAAAGTCAGATTTTTGCTGAAATTGTGACCCCGGGGCTTAGGGATTTTTCCAAAAAAATATTTTCTGCCGGTTAAGTTTTTGAGGGCTGATTTCTTGTCCTGTGATAAAAAGCCTTCTGTTTCGAGTGCCAAACCTTTCAGGAGAGCATTTTCAAGCTTTTGGCACCACTTTTGAGTGAATTGCCAAAAGTCAGATTTTTGCTGAAATTGTGACCCCGGGGCTTAGGGATTTTTTCAAAAAAATATTTTCTGCCGGTTAGGTTTTTGAGGGCTGATTTCTTGTCCTGTGATAAAAAGCCTTCTGTTTCGAGTGCCAAACCTTTCAGGAGAGCATTTTCAGGCTTTAGGAACCATTTTTGAGTGAATTGCCAAAAGTCAGATTTTTGCTGAAATTGTGACCCCGGGGCTTAGGGATTTTTTCAAAAAAATATTTTCTGCCGGTTCAGTTTTTGAGGGCTGATTTCTTGTCCTGTGATAAAAAGCCTTCTGTTTCGAGTGCCAAACCTTTCAGGAGAGCATTTTCAAGCTTTTGGCACCACTTTTGAGTGAATTGCCAAAAGTCAGATTTTTGCTGAAATTGTGACCCCGGGGCTTAGGGATTTTTTCAAAAAAATATTTTCTGCCGGTTAGGTTTTTGAGGGCTGATTTCTTGTCCTGTGATAAAAAGCCTTCTGTTTCGAGTGCCAAACCTTTCAAGAGAGTATTTTCAGGCTTTTGGCACCATTTTTGAGTGATTTGCCAAAAGTCAGATTTTTGCTGAAATTGTGACCCCGGGGCTTAGGGATTTTTTCAAAAAAATATTTTCTGCCGGTTAAGTTTTTGAGGGCTGATTTCTTGTCCTGTGATAAAAAGCCTTCTGTTTCCATCGCCAAAGCTTTCAGGGCAGCATTTTCAAGCTTTTGGCACCACTTTTGAGTGAATTGCCAAAAGTCAGATTTTTGCTGAAATTGTTCAAAAAAATATTTTCTGCCGGTTAAGTTTTTGTGTTCTGATTTCTTGTCCTGTGATAAAAAGCCTTCTGTTTCGAGTGCCAAACCTTACAGGAGAGCATTTTCAAGCTTTTGGCACCACTTTTGAGTGAATTGCCAAAAGTCAGATTTTTGCTGAAATTGTGACCCCGGGGCTTAGGGATTTTTTCAAAAAAATATTTTCTGCCGGTTAAGTTTTTGAGGGCTGATTTCTTGTCCTGTGATAAAAAGCCTTCTGTTTCGAGTGCCAAACCTTTCAGGAGAGCATTTTCAAGCTTTTGGCACCACTTTTGAGTGAATTGCCAAAAGTCAGATTTTTGCTGAAATTGTGACCCCGGGGCTTAGGGATTTTTTCAAAAAAATATTTTCTGCCGGTTAGGTTTTTGAGGGCTGATTTCTTGTCCTGTGATAAAAAGACTTCTGTTTCAATCGCCAAAGCTTTGAGGGGAGCATTTTCTAGCTTTTAGCATCATTTTTGAGTGAATTGCCAAAAGTCAGATTTTTGCTGAAATTGTGACCCCGGGGCTTAGGGATTTTTTCAAAAAAATATTTTCTGCCGGTTAAGTTTTTGAGGGCTGATTTCTTGGCCTGTGATAAAAAGACTTCTGTTTCAATCGCCAAAGCTTTGAGGGGAGCATTTTCTAGCTTTTAGCATCATTTTTGAGTGAATTGCCAAAAGTCAGATTTTTGCTGAAATTGTGACCCCGGGGCTTAGGGATTTTTTCAAAAAAATATTTTCTGCTGGTTAAGTTTTTGAGGGCTGATTTCTTGTCCTGTGATAAAAAGACTTCTGTTTCGAGTGCCAAACATTTCAGGGGAGCATTTTCAAGCTTTTGGCACTTTTTTTGTAAGAATTGCCAAAAGTCAGATTTTTGCTGAAATTGTGACCCCGGGGCTTAGGGATTTTTTCAAAAAAATATTTTCTGCCGGTTAAGTTTTTGAGGGCTGATTTCTTGTCCTGTGATAAAAAGCCTTCTGTTTCGAGTGCCAAACCTTTGAGGAGAGCATTTTCAGGCTTTTGGCACCACTTTTGAGTGAATTGCCAAAAGTCAGATTTTTGCTGAAATTGTGACCCCGGGGCTTAGGCATTTTTTCAAAAAAATATTTTCTGCCGGTTAAGTTTTTGAGGGCTGATTTCTTGTCCTGTGATAAAAAGCCTTCTGTTTCGAGTGCCAAACCTTTCAGGAGAGCATTTTCAGGCTTTTGGCACCATTTTTGAGTGAATTGCCAAAAGTCAGATTTTTGCTGAAATTGTGACCCCGGGGCTTAGGGATTTTTTCAAAAAAATATTTTCTGCCGGTTAAGTTTTTGAGGGCTGATTTCTTGTCCTGTGATAAAAAGACTTCTGTTTCGAGTGCCAAACCTTTCAGGAGAGCATTTTCAGGCTTTTGGCACCACTTTTGAGTGAATTGCCAAAAGTCAGATTTTTGCTGAAATTGTGACCCCGGGGCTTAGGGATTTTTTCAAAAAAATATTTTCTGCCGGTTAAGTTTTTGAGGGCTGATTTCTTGTCCTGTGATAAAAAGCCTTCTGTTTCGAGTGCCAAACCTTTGAGGGGAGCATTTTCAAGCTTTTGGCACCACTTTTGAGTGAATTGCCAAAAGTCAGATTTTTGCTGAAATTGTGACCCCGGGGCTTAGGGATTTTTTCAAAAAAATATTTTCTGCCGGTTAGGTTTTTGAGGGCTGATTTCTTGTCCTGTGATAAAAAGCCTTCTGTTTCGAGTGCCAAACCTTTCAGGAGAGCATTTTCAGGCTTTTGGCACCATTTTTGAGTAAATTGCCAAAAGTCAGATTTTTGCTGAAATTGTGACCCCGGGGCTTAGGGATTTTTTCAAAAAAATATTTTCTGCCGGTTAAGTTTTTGAGGGCTGATTTCTTGTCCTGTGATAAAAAAAGCCTTCTGTTTCGTGTGCCAAACTTTTGAGGAGAGCATTTTCAGGCTTTTGGCACCATTTTTGAGTGAATTGCCAAAAGTCAGATTTTTGCTGAAATTGTGACCCCGGGGCTTAGGGATTTTTTCAAAAAAATATTTTTTGCCGGTTAGGTTTTTGAGGGCCGATTTCTTGTCCTGTGATAAAAAGCCTTGTGTTTCCATCGCCAAAGCTTTCAGGGCAGCATTTTCAAGCTTTTGGCACCATTTTTGAGTGAATTGCCAAAAGTCAGATTTTTGCTGAAATTGTTCATAAAAATATTTTCTGCCGGTTAAGTTTTTGAGGGCTGATTTCTTGTCCTGTGATAAAAAGGCTTCTGTTTCGAGTGCCAAACGTTTCAGGAGAGCATTTTCAAGCTTTTGGCACCAGTTTTGAGTGAATTGCCAAAAGTCAGATTTTTGCTGAAATTGTGACCCCGGGGCTTAGGGATTTTTTCAAAAAAATATTTTCTGCCGGTTAAGTTTTTGAGGGCTGATTTCTTGTCCTTTTAAAAAAAGCCTTCTGTTTCGAGTGCCAAACCTTTCAGGAGAGCATTTTCAGGCTTTTGGCACCATTTTTGAGTGAATTGCCAAAAGTCAGATTTTTGCTGAAATTGTGACCCCGGGGCTTAGGGATTTTTTCAAAAAAATATTTTCTGCTGGTTAAGTTTTTGAGGGCTGATTTCTTGTCCTGTGATAAAAAGACTTCTGTTTCGAGTGCCAAACATTTCAGGGGAGCATTTTCAAGCTTTTGGCACTTTTTTTGTAAGAATTGCCAAAAGTCAGATTTTTGCTGAAATTGTGACCCCGGGGCTTAGGGATTTTTTCAAAAAAATATTTTCTGCCGGTTAAGTTTTTGAGGGCTGATTTCTTGTCCTGTGATAAAAAGCCTTCTGCTTCGAGTGCCAAACCTTTGAGGAGAGCATTTTCAGGCTTTTGGCACCACTTTTGAGTGAATTGCCAAAAGTCAGATTTTTGCTGAAATTGTGACCCCGGGGCTTAGGGATTTTTTCAAAAAAATATTTTCTGCCGGTTAAGTTTTTGAGGGCTGATTTCTTGTCCTGTGATAAAAAGCCTTCTGTTTCGAGTGCCAAACCTTTCAGGAGAGCATTTTCAAGCTTTTGGCACCACTTTTGAGTGAATTGCCAAAAGTCAGATTTTTGCTGAAATTGTGACCCCGGGGCTTAGGGATTTTTTCAAAAAAATATTTTCTGCCGGTTAGGTTTTTGAGGGCTGATTTCTTGTCCTGTGATAAAAAGCCTTCTGTTTCGAGTGCCAAACCTTTCAGGAGAGCATTTTCAGGCTTTTGGCACCATTTTTGAGTAAATTGCCAAAAGTCAGATTTTTGCTGAAATTGTGACCCCGGGGCTTAGGGATTTTTTCAAAAAAATATTTTCTGCCGGTTAAGTTTTTGAGGGCTGATTTCTTGTCCTGTGATAAAAAAAGCCTTCTGTTTCGTGTGCCAAACTTTTGAGGAGAGCATTTTCAGGCTTTTGGCACCATTTTTGAGTGAATTGCCAAAAGTCAGATTTTTGCTGAAATTGTGACCCCGGGGCTTAGGGATTTTTTCAAAAAAATATTTTTTGCCGGTTAGGTTTTTGAGGGCCGATTTCTTGTCCTGTGATAAAAAGCCTTGTGTTTCCATCGCCAAAGCTTTCAGGGCAGCATTTTCAAGCTTTTGGCACCATTTTTGAGTGAATTGCCAAAAGTCAGATTTTTGCTGAAATTGTTCATAAAAATATTTTCTGCCGGTTAAGTTTTTGAGGGCTGATTTCTTGTCCTGTGATAAAAAGGCTTCTGTTTCGAGTGCCAAACGTTTCAGGAGAGCATTTTCAAGCTTTTGGCACCAGTTTTGAGTGAATTGCCAAAAGTCAGATTTTTGCTGAAATTGTGACCCCGGGGCTTAGGGATTTTTTCAAAAAAATATTTTCTGCCGGTTAAGTTTTTGAGGGCTGATTTCTTGTCCTTTTAAAAAAAGCCTTCTGTTTCGAGTGCCAAACCTTTCAGGAGAGCATTTTCAGGCTTTTGGCACCATTTTTGAGTGAATTGCCAAAAGTCAGATTTTTGCTGAAATTGTGACCCCGGGGCTTAGGGATTTTTTCAAAAAAATATTTTCTGCTGGTTAAGTTTTTGAGGGCTGATTTCTTGTCCTGTGATAAAAAGACTTCTGTTTCGAGTGCCAAACATTTCAGGGGAGCATTTTCAAGCTTTTGGCACTTTTTTTGTAAGAATTGCCAAAAGTCAGATTTTTGCTGAAATTGTGACCCCGGGGCTTAGGGATTTTTTCAAAAAAATATTTTCTGCCGGTTAAGTTTTTGAGGGCTGATTTCTTGTCCTGTGATAAAAAGCCTTCTGCTTCGAGTGCCAAACCTTTGAGGAGAGCATTTTCAGGCTTTTGGCACCACTTTTGAGTGAATTGCCAAAAGTCAGATTTTTGCTGAAATTGTGACCCCGGGGCTTAGGGATTTTTTCAAAAAAATATTTTCTGCCGGTTAAGTTTTTGAGGGCTGATTTCTTGTCCTGTGATAAAAAGCCTTCTGTTTCGAGTGCCAAACCTTTCAGGAGAGCATTTTCAAGCTTTTGGCACCACTTTTGAGTGAATTGCCAAAAGTCAGATTTTTGCTGAAATTGTGACCCCGGGGCTTAGGGATTTTTTCAAAAAAATATTTTCTGCCGGTTAGGTTTTTGAGGGCTGATTTCTTGTCCTGTGATAAAAAGCCTTCTGTTTCGAGTGCCAAACCTTTCAGGAGAGCATTTTCAGGCTTTTGGCACCATTTTTGAGTAAATTGCCAAAAGTCAGATTTTTGCTGAAATTGTGACCCCGGGGCTTAGGGATTTTTTCAAAAAAATATTTTCTGCCGGTTAAGTTTTTGAGGGCTGATTTCTTGTCCTGTGATAAAAAAAGCCTTCTGTTTCGTGTGCCAAACTTTTGAGGAGAGCATTTTCAGGCTTTTGGCACCATTTTTGAGTGAATTGCCAAAAGTCAGATTTTTGCTGAAATTGTGACCCCGGGGCTTAGGGATTTTTTCAAAAAAATATTTTCTGCCGGTTAGGTTTTTGAGGGCTGATTTCTTGTCCTGTGATAAAAAGCCTTGTGTTTCCATCGCCAAAGCTTTCAGGGCAGCATTTTCAAGCTTTTGGCACCATTTTTGAGTGAATTGCCAAAAGTCAGATTTTTGCTGAAATTGTTCATAAAAATATTTTCTGCCGGTTAAGTTTTTGAGGGCTGATTTCTTGTCCTGTGATAAAAAGCCTTCTGTTTCGAGTGCCAAACGTTTCAGGAGAGCATTTTCAAGCTTTTGGCACCACTTTTGAGTGAATTGCCAAAAGTCAGATTTTTGCTGAAATTGTGACCCCGGGGCTTAGGGATTTTTTCAAAAAAATATTTTCTGCCGGTTAAGTTTTTGAGGGCTGATTTCTTGTCCTGTGAAAAAAAGCCTTCTGTTTCGAGTGCCAAACCTTTCAGGAGAGCATTTTCAAGCTTTTGGAACCACTTTTGAGTGAATTGCCAAAAGTCAGATTTTTGCTGAAATTGTGACCCCGGGGCTTAGGGATTTTTTCAAAAAAATATTTTCTGCCGGTTAAGTTTTTGAGGGCTGATTTCTTGTCCTGTGATAAAAAGACTTCTGTTACGAGTGCCAAACCTTTCAGGAGAGCATTTTCAGGCTTTTGGCACCATTTTTGAGTGAATTGCCAAAAGTCAGATTTTTGCTGAAATTGTGACCCCGGGACTAAGGGATTTTTTCAAAAAAATATTTTCTGCCGGTTAAGTTTTTGAGGGTTGATTTCTTGGCCTGTGATAAAAAGACTTCTGTTTCAATCGCCAAAGCTTTGAGGGGAGCATTTTCTAGCTTTTAGCATCATTTTTGAGTGAATTGCCAAAAGTCAGATTTTTGCTGAAATTGTGACCCCGGGGCTTAGGGATTTTTTTAAAAAAATATTTTCTGCCGGTTACGTTTTTGAGGGCTGATTTCTTGTCCTGTGATAAAAAGGCTTCTGTTTCGAGTGCCAAACGTTTCAGGAGAGCATTTTCAAGCTTTTGGCACCACTTTTGAGTGAATTGCCAAAAGTCAGATTTTTGCTGAAACTGTGACCCCGGGGCTTAGGGATTTTTTCAAAAAAATATTTTCTGCCGGTTAAGTTTTTGACTGCTGATTTCTTGTCCTGTGATAAAAAGGCTTCTGTTTCGAGTGCCAAACGTTTCAGGAGAGCATTTTCAAGCTTTTGGCACCACTTTTGAGTGAATTGCCAAAAGTCAGATTTTTGCTGAAACTGTGACCCCGGGGCTTAGGGATTTTTTCAAAAAAATATTTTCTGCCGGTTAAGTTTTTGAGGGCTGATTTCTTGTCCTGTGATAAAAAGCCTTCTGTTTCGAGTGCCAAACCTTTCAGGAGAGCATTTTCAAGCTTTTGGCACCACTTTTGAGTGAATTGCCAAAAGTCAGATTTTTGCTGAAATTGTGACCCCGGGGCTTAGGGATTTTTTCAAAAAAATATTTTCTGCCGGTTAGGTTTTTGAGGGCTGATTTCTTGTCCTGTGATAAAAAGCCTTCTGTTTCGAGTGCCAAACCTTTCAGGAGAGCATTTTCAGGCTTTTGGCACCATTTTTGAGTGAATTGCCAAAAGTCAGATTTTTGCTGAAATTGTGACCCCGGGGCTTAGGGATTTTTTCAAAAAAATATTTTCTGCCGGTTAAGTTTTTGAGGGCTGATATCTTGTCCTGTGATAAAAAGACTTCTGTTTCGAGTGCCAAACATTTCAGGGGAGCATTTTCAAGCTTTTGGCACTTTTTTTGTAAGAATTGCCAAAAGTCAGATTTTTGCTGAAATTGTGACCCCGGGCGGCTTAGGGATTTTTTTAAAAAAATATTTTCTGCCGGTTAGGTTTTTGAGGGCTGATTTCTTGTCCTGTGAAAAAAAGCCTTCTGTTTCGAGTGCCAAAGCTTTGAGGGGAGCATTTTCTAGCTTTTAGCATCATTTTTGAGTGAATTGCCAAAAGTCAGATTTTTGCTGAAATTGTGACCCCGGGGCTTAGGGATTTTTTTAAAAAAATATTTTCTGCCGGTTACGTTTTTGAGGGCTGATTTCTTGTCCTGTGATAAAAAGGCTTCTGTTTCGAGTGCCAAACGTTTCAGGAGAGCATTTTCAAGCTTTTGGCACCACTTTTGAGTGAATTGCCAAAAGTCAGATTTTTGCTGAAACTGTGACCCCGGGGCTTAGGGATTTTTTCAAAAAAATATTTTCTGCCGGTTAAGTTTTTGAGGGCTGATTTCTTGTCCTGTGATAAAAAGCCTTCTGTTTCAAGTGCCAAACCTTTCAGGAGAGCATTTTCAAGCTTTTGGCACCACTTTTGAGTGAATTGCCAAAAGTCAGATTTTTGCTGAAATTGTGACCCCGGGGCTTAGGGATTTTTTCAAAAAAATATTTTCTGCCGGTTAGGTTTTTGAGGGCTGATTTCTTGTCCTGTGATAAAAAGCCTTCTGTTTCGAGTGCCAAACCTTTCAGGAGAGCATTTTCAGGCTTTTGGCACCATTTTTGAGTGAATTGCCAAAAGTCAGATTTTTGCTGAAATTGTGACCCCGGGCGGGGCTTAGGGATTTTTTCAAAAAAATATTTTCTGCCGGTTAAGTTTTTGAGGGCTGATATCTTGTCCTGTGATAAAAAGACTTCTGTTTCGAGTGCCAAACATTTCAGGGGAGCATTTTCAAGCTTTTGGCACTTTTTTTGTAAGAATTGCCAAAAGTCAGATTTTTGCTGAAATTGTGACCCCGGGGCTTAGGGATTTTTTTAAAAAAATATTTTCTGCCGGTTAGGTTTTTGAGGGCTGATTTCTTGTCCTGTGAAAAAAAGCCTTCTGTTTCGAGTGCCAAACCTTTCAGGAGAGCATTTTCAAGCTTTTGGAACCACTTTTGAGTGAATTGCCAAAAGTCAGATTTTTGCTGAAATTGTGACCCCGGGGCTTAGGGATTTTTTCAAAAAAATATTTTCTGCCGGTTAAGTTTTTGAGGGCTGATTTCTTGTCCTGTGATAAAAAGACTTCTGTTACGAGTGCCAAACCTTTCAGGAGAGCATTTTCAGGCTTTTGGCACCATTTTTGAGTGAATTGCCAAAAGTCAGATTTTTGCTGAAATTGTGACACCGGGGCTAAGGGATTTTTTCAAAAAAATATTTTCTGCCGGTTAAGTTTTTGAGGGCTGATTTCTTGGCCTGTGATAAAAAGACTTCTGTTTCAATCGCCAAAGCTTTGAGGGGAGCATTTTCTAGCTTTTAGCATCATTTTTGAGTGAATTGCCAAAAGTCAGATTTTTACTGAAATTGTGACCCCGGGGCTTAGGGATTTTTTAAAAAAAATATTTTCTGCCGGTTACGTTTTTGAGGGCTGATTTCTTGTCCTGTGATAAAAAGGCTTCTGTTTCGAGTGCCAAACGTTTCAGGAGAGCATTTTCAAGCTTTTGGCACCACTTTTGAGTGAATTGCCAAAAGTCAGATTTTTGCTGAAACTGTGACCCCGGGGCTTAGGGATTTTTTCAAAAAAATATTTTCTGCCGGTTAAGTTTTTGAGGGCTGATTTCTTGTCCTGTGATAAAAAGGCTTCTGTTTCGAGTGCCAAACGTTTCAGGAGAGCATTTTCAAGCTTTTGGCACCACTTTTGAGTGAATTACCAAAAGTCAGATTTTTGCTGAAACTGTGACCCCGGGGCTTAGGGATTTTTTCAAAAAAATATTTTCTGCCGGTTAAGTTTTTGAGGGCTGATTTCTTGTCCTATGATAAAAAGCCTTCTGTTTCAAGTGCCAAACCTTTCAGGAGAGCATTTTCAAGCTTTTGGCACCACTTTTGAGTGAATTGCCAAAAGTCAGATTTTTGCTGAAATTGTGACCCCGGGGCTTAGGGATTTTTTCAAAAAAATATTTTCTGCCGGTTAGGTTTTTGAGGGCTGATTTCTTGTCCTGTGATAAAAAGCCTTCTGTTTCGAGTGCCAAACCTTTCAGGAGAGCATTTTCAGGCTTTTGGCACCATTTTTGAGTGAATTGCCAAAAGTCAGATTTTTGCTGAAATTGTGACCCCGGGGCTTAGGGATTTTTTCAAAAAAATATTTTCTGCCGGTTAAGTTTTTGAGGGCTGATATCTTGTCCTGTGATAAAAAGACTTCTGTTTCGAGTGCCAAACATTTCAGGGGAGCATTTTCAAGCTTTTGGCACTTTTTTTGTAAGAATTGCCAAAAGTCAGATTTTTGCTGAAATTGTGACCCCGGGGCTTAGGGATTTTTTTAAAAAAATATTTTCTGCCGGTTAGGTTTTTGAGGGCTGATTTCTTGTCCTGTGATAAAAAGCCTTCTGTTTCGAGTGCCAAACCTTTCAGGAGAGCATTTTCAGGCTTTTGGCACCATTTTTGAGTGAATTGCCAAAAGTCAGATTTTTGCTGAAATTGTGACCCCGGGGCTTAGGGATTTTTTCAAAAAAATATTTTCTGCCGGTTAGGTTTTTGAGGGCTGATTTCTTGTCCTGTGATAAAAAGCCTTCTGTTTCGAGTGCCAAAGCTTTCAGGGGAGCATTTTCAGGCTTTTGGCACCATTTTTGAGTGAATTGCCAAAAGTCAGATTTTTGGTGAAATTGTGACCCCGGGGCTTAGGGATTTTTTAAAAAAAATATTTTCTGCCGGTTACGTTTTTGAGGGCTGATTTCTTGTCCTGTGATAAAAAGCCTTCTGTTTCCATCACCAAAGCTTTCAGGGGGGCATTTTCAAGCTTTTGGCACCACTTTTGAGTGAATTGCCAAAAGTCAGATTTTTGCTGAAATTGTGACCCCGGGGCTTAGGGATTTTTTCAAAAAAATATTTTCTGCCGGTTAGGTTTTTGAGGGCTGATTTCTTGTCCTGTGATAAAAAGCCTTCTGTTTCCATCACCAAAGCTTTCAGGAGAGCATTTTCAGGCTTTTGGCACCACTATTGAGTGAATTGCCAAAAGTCAGATTTTTGCTGAAATTGTGACCCCGGGGCTTAGGGATTTTTTCAAAAAAATATTTTCTGCCGGTTAAGTTTTTGAGGGCTGATTTCTTGTCCTGTGATAAAAAGCCTTCTGTTTCGAGTGCCAAACCTTTCAGGAGAGCATTTTCAAGCTTTTGGCACCACTTTTGAGTGAATTGCCAAAAGTCAGATTTTTGCTGAAATTGTGACCCCGGGGCTTAGGGATTTTTTCAAAAAAATATTTTCTGCCGCTTAGGTTTTTGAGGGCTGATTTGTTGTCCTGTGATAAAAAGCCTTCTGTTTCGAGTTCCAAACCTTTCAGGGGAGCATTTTCAAGCTTTTGGCACTTTTTTTGTAAGAATTGCCAAAAGTCAGATTTTTGCTGAAATTGTGACCACGGGGCTTAGGGATTTTTTCAAAAAAAAATTTTCTGCCGCTTAGGTTTTTGAGGGCTGATTTCTTGTCCTGTGATAAAAAGACTTCTGTTTCCATCGCCAAAGTTTTCAGGGGAGCATTTTCAAGCTTTTGGCACCATTTTTGAGTGAATTGCCAAAAGTCCGATTTTTGCTGAAATTGTGACCCCGGGGCTTAGGGTTTTTTTCCATAAAATATTTTCTGCCGGTTACGTTTTTGAGGGCTGATTTCTTGTCCTGTGATAAAAAGCCTTCTGTTTCGAGTGCCAAACCTTTCAGGAGAGCATTTTCAAGCTTTTGGCACCATTTTTGAGTGAATTGCCAAAAGTCAGATTTTTGCTGAAATTGTGACCCCGGGGCTTAGGGATTTTTTCAAAAAAATATTTTCTGCCGGTTAAGTTTTTGAGGGCTGATTTCTTGTCCTGTGATAAAAAGACTTCTGTTTCCATCGCCAAAGCTTTCAGGGGAGCATTTTCAAGCTTTTGGCACCATTTTTGAGTGAATTGCCAAAAGTCCGATTTTTGCTGAAATTGTGACCCCGGGGCTTAGGGATTTTTTCAAAAAAATATTTTCTGCTGGTTAAGTTTTTGAGGGCTGATTTCTTGTCCTGTGATAAAAAGCCTTCTGTTTCGAGTGCCACACCTTTCAGGAGAGCATTTTCAAGCTTTTGGCACCATTTTTGAGTGAATTGCCAAAAGTCAGATTTTTGCTGAAATTGTGACCCCGGGGCTTAGGGTTTTTTTCCAAAAAATAGTTTCTGCCGGTTACGTTTTTGAGGGCTGATTTCTTGTCCTGTGATAAAAAGCCTTCTGTTTCGAGTGCCAAACCTTTCAGGAGAGCATTTTCAAGCTTTTGGCACCATTTTTGAGTGAATTGCCAAAAGTCAGATTTTTGCTGAAATTGTGACCCCGGGGCTAAGGGATTTTTTCAAAAAAATATTTTATGCCGGTTAAGTTTTTGAGGGCTGATTTCTTGGCCTGTGATAAAAAGACTTCTGTTTCCATCGCCAAAGCTTTCAGGGGAGCATTTTCAAGCTTTTGGCACCATTTTTGAGTGAATTGCCAAAAGTCAGATTTTTGCTGAAATTGTGACCCCGGGGCTTAGGGTTTTTTTCCAAAAAATAGTTTCTGCCGGTTACGTTTTTGAGGGCTGATTTCTTGTCCTGTGATAAAAAGCCTTCTGTTTCGAGTGCCAAACCTTTCAGGAGAGCATTTTCAAGCTTTTGGCACCATTTTTGAGTGAATTGCCAAAAGTCAGATTTTTGCTGAAATTGTGACCTCGGGGCTTAGGGATTTTTTGAAAAAAAATATTTTCTGCCGGTTAAGTTTTTGAGGGCTGATTTCTTGTCCTGTGATAAAAAGCCTTCTGTTTCGAGTGCCAAACCTTTCAGGGGAGCATTTTCAAGCTTTTGGCACTTTTTTTGTAAGAATTGCCAAAAGTCATATTTTTGCTGAAATTGTGACCCCGGGGCTTAGGGATTTTTTCAAAAAAATATTTTCTGCCGGTTAAGTTTTTGAGGGCTGATTTCTTGTCCTGTGATATAAAGCCTTCTGTTTCGAGTGCCAAACCTTTCAGGAGAGCATTTTCAAGCTTTTGGCACCACTTTTTAGTGAATTGCCAAAAGTCAGATTTTTGCTGAAATTGTGACCCCGGGGCTTAGGGATTTTTTCAAAAAAATATTTTCTGCCGGTTAAGTTTTTGAGGGCTGATTTCTTGTCCTGTGATAAAAAGCCTTCTGCTTCGAGTGCCAAACCTTTCAGGAGAGCATTTTCAAGCTTTTGACACTTTTTTTTGAGTGAATTGCCAAAAGTCAGATTTTTGCTGAAATTGTTCAAAAAAATATTTTCTGCCGGTTAAGTTTTTGAGGGCTGATTTCTTGTGCTGTGATAAAAGCCTTCTGTTTCGAGTGCCAAACCTTTCAGGAGAGCATCTTCAGGCTTTTGGCACCATTTTTGAGTGAATTGCCAAAAGTCAGATTTTTGCTGAAATTGTGACCCCGGGGCTTAGGCATTTTTTGAAAAAAAATATTTTCTGCCGGTTAAGTTTTTGATGGCTGATTTCTTGTCCTGTGATAAAAAGCCTTCTGTTTCGAGTGCCAAACCTTTCAGGGGAGCATTTTCAAGCTTTTGGCACTTTTTTTGTAAGAATCGCCAAAAGTCAGATTTTTGCTGAAATTGTGACCCCGGGGCTTAGGGATTTTTTCAAAAAAATATTTTCTGCCGGTTAAGTTTTTGAGGGCTGATTTCTTGTCCTGTGATAAAAAGACTTCTGTTTCCATCGCCAAAGCTTTCAGGGGAGCATTTTCAAGCTTTTGGCACCATTTTTGAGTGAATTGCCAAAAGTCAGATTTTTGCTGAAATTGTGACCCCGGGGCTTAGGGATTTTTTGAAAAAAATATTTTCTGCCGCTTGGTTTTTTGAGGGCTGATTTATTTTCCTTTGATAAAAAGACTTCTGTTTCCATCGCCAAAGCTTTCAGGGGAGCATATTCAAGCTTTTGGCACCATTTTTGAGTGAATTGCCAAAAGTCAGATTTTTGCTGAAATTGTGACCCCGGGGCTTAGGGTTTTTTTCCAAAAAATAGTTTCTGCCGGTTACGTTTTTGAGGGCTGATTTCTTGTCCTGTGATAAAAAGCCTTCTGTTTCGAGTGCCAAACCTTTCAGGAGAGCATTTTCAAGCTTTTGGCACCATTTTTGAGTGAATTGCCAAAAATCAGATTTTTGCTGAAATTGTGACCCCGGGGCTTAGGGATTTTTTCAAAAAAATATTTTCTGCCGGTTAAGTTTTTGAGGGCTGATTTCTTGTGCTGTGATAAAAGCCTTCTGTTTCGAGTGCCAAACCTTTCAGGAGAGCATCTTCAGGCTTTTGGCACCATTTTTGAGTGAATTGCCAAAAGTCAGATTTTTGCTGAAATTGTGACCCCGGGGCTTAGGGATTTTTTGAAAAAAAATATTTTCTGCCGGTTAAGTTTTTGAGGGCTGATTTCTTGTCCTGTGATAAAAAGCCTTCTGTTTCGAGTGCCAAACCTTTCAGGGGAGCATTTTCAAGCTTTTGGCACTTTTTTTGTAAGAATTGCCAAAAGTCAGATTTTTGCTGAAATTGTGACCCCGGGGCTTAGGGATTTTTTCAAAAAAATATTTTCTGCCGGTTAAGTTTTTGAGGGCTGATTTCTTGTCCTGTGATAAAAAGACTTCTGTTTCCATCGCCAAAGCTTTCAGGGGAGCATTTTCAAGCTTTTGGCACCATTTTTGAGTGAATTGCCAAAAGTCAGATTTTTGCTGAAATTGTGACCCCGGGGCTTAGGGATTTTTTCAAAAAAATATTTTCTGCCGGTTAAGTTTTTGAGGGCTGATTTCTTGTCCTGTGATAAAAAGCCTTCTGCTTCGAGTGCCAAACCTTTCAGGAGAGCATTTTCAAGCTTTTGACACTTTTTTTTGAGTGAATTGCCAAAAGTCAGATTTTTGCTGAAATTGTTCAAAAAAATATTTTCTGCCGGTTAAGTTTTTGAGGGCTGATTTCTTGTGCTGTGATAAAAGCCTTCTGTTTCGAGTGCCAAACCTTTCAGGAGAGCATCTTCAGGCTTTTGGCACCATTTTTGAGTGAATTGCCAAAAGTCAGATTTTTGCTGAAATTGTGACCCCGGGGCTTAGGCATTTTTTGAAAAAAAATATTTTCTGCCGGTTAAGTTTTTGATGGCTGATTTCTTGTCCTGTGATAAAAAGCCTTCTGTTTCGAGTGCCAAACCTTTCAGGGGAGCATTTTCAAGCTTTTGGCACTTTTTTTGTAAGAATCGCCAAAAGTCAGATTTTTGCTGAAATTGTGACCCCGGGGCTTAGGGATTTTTTCAAAAAAATATTTTCTGCCGGTTAAGTTTTTGAGGGCTGATTTCTTGTCCTGTGATAAAAAGACTTCTGTTTCCATCGCCAAAGCTTTCAGGGGAGCATTTTCAAGCTTTTGGCACCATTTTTGAGTGAATTGCCAAAAGTCAGATTTTTGCTGAAATTGTGACCCCGGGGCTTAGGGATTTTTTGAAAAAAATATTTTCTGCCGCTTGGTTTTTTGAGGGCTGATTTATTTTCCTTTGATAAAAAGACTTCTGTTTCCATCGCCAAAGCTTTCAGGGGAGCATATTCAAGCTTTTGGCACCATTTTTGAGTGAATTGCCAAAAGTCAGATTTTTGCTGAAATTGTGACCCCGGGGCTTAGGGTTTTTTTCCAAAAAATAGTTTCTGCCGGTTACGTTTTTGAGGGCTGATTTCTTGTCCTGTGATAAAAAGCCTTCTGTTTCGAGTGCCAAACCTTTCAGGAGAGCATTTTCAAGCTTTTGGCACCATTTTTGAGTGAATTGCCAAAAATCAGATTTTTGCTGAAATTGTGACCCCGGGGCTTAGGGATTTTTTCAAAAAAATATTTTCTGCCGGTTAAGTTTTTGAGGGCTGATTTCTTGTGCTGTGATAAAAGCCTTCTGTTTCGAGTGCCAAAGCTTTCAGGGGAGCATTTTCAAGCTTTTGGCACCATTTTTGAGTGAATTGCCAAAAGTCAGATTTTTGCTGAAATTGTGACCCCGGGGCTTAGGGATTTTTTCAAAAAAATATTTTCTGCCGCTTAGGTTTTTGAGGGCTGATTTATTTTCCTTTGATAAAAAGACTTCTGTTTCCATCGCCAAAGCTTTCAGGGGAGCATATTCAAGCTTTTGGCACCATTTTTGAGTGAATTGCCAAAAGTCAGATTTTTGCTGAAATTGTGACCCCGGGGCTTAGGGTTTTTTTCCAAAAAATAGTTTCTGCCGGTTACGTTTTTGAGGGCTGATTTCTTGTCCTGTGATAAAAAGCCTTCTGTTTCCATCGCCGAAGCTTTCAGGGGAGCATTTGAAACCGGTTGGCACCATTGTTGAGTGAACTGCCAAAAGTCAGATTTTTGCTGAAATTGTGACCCCGGGGCTTAGGGATTTTTTCAAAAAAATATTTTCTGCCGGTTAAGTTTTTGAGGGCTGATTTCTTGTGCTGTGATAAAAGCCTTCTGTTTCGAGTGCCAAACCTTTCAGGAGAGCATCTTCAGGCTTTTGGCACCATTTTTGAGTGAATTGCCAAAAGTCAGATTTTTGCTGAAATTGTGACCCCGGGGCTTAGGGATTTTTTGAAAAAAAATATTTTCTGCCGGTTAAGTTTTTGAGGGCTGATTTCTTGTCCTGTGATAAAAAGCCTTCTGTTTCGAGTGCCAAACCTTTCAGGGGAGCATTTTCAAGCTTTTGGCACCATTTTTGAGTGAATTGCCAAAAGTCAGATTTTTGCTGAAATTGTGACCCCGGGGCTTAGGGTTTTTTCCCAAAAAATAGTTTCTGCCGGTTACGTTTTTGAGGGCTGATTTCTTGTCCTGTGATAAAAAGCCTTCTGTTTCGAGTGCCAAACCTTTCAGGAGAGCATTTTCAAGCTTTTGGCACCATTTTTGAGTGAATTGCCAAAAGTCAGATTTTTGCTGAAATTGTGACCCCGGGGCTTAGGGATTTTTTCAAAAAAATATTTTCTGCCGGTTAAGTTTTTGAGGGCTGATTTCTTGTGCTGTGATAAAAGCCTTCTGTTTCGAGTGCCAAACCTTTCAGGAGAGCATCTTCAGGCTTTTGGCACCATTTTTGAGTGAATTGCCAAAAGTCAGATTTTTGCTGAAATTGTGACCCCGGGGCTTAGCGATTTTTTGAAAAAAAATATTTTCTGCCGGTTAAGTTTTTGAGGGCTGATTTCTTGTCCTGTGATAAAAAGCCTTCTGTTTCGAGTGCCAAACCTTTCAGGGGAGCATTTTCAAGCTTTTGGCACTTTTTTTGTAAGAATTGCCAAAAGTCAGATTTTTGCTGAAATTGTGACCCCGGGGCTTAGGGATTTTTTCAAAAATATATTTTCTGCCGGTTAAGTTTTTGAGGGCTGATTTCTTGTCCTGTGATAAAAAAACTTCTGTTTCCATCGCCAAAGCTTTCAGGGGAGCATTTTCAAGCTTTTGGCACCATTTTTGAGTGAATTGCCAAAAGTCAGATTTTTGCTGAAATTGTGACCCCGGGGCTTAGGGATTTTTTCAAAAAAATATTTTCTGCCGCTTAGGTTTTTGAGGGCTGATTTATTTTCCTTTGATAAAAAGACTTCTGTTTCCATCGCCAAAGCTTTCAGGGGAGCATTTTCAAGCTTTTGGCACCATTTTTGAGTGAATTGCCAAAAGTCAGATTTTTGCTGAAATTGTGACCCCGGGGCTTAGGGTTTTTTTCCAAAAAATAGTTTCTGCCGGTTACGTTTTTGAGGGCTGATTTCTTGTGCTGTGATAAAAAGACTTCTGTTTCGAGTGCCAAACCTTTCAGGAGAGCATTTTCAAGCTTTTGGCACCATTTTTGAGTGAATTGCCAAAAGTCAGATTTTTGCTGAAATTGTGACCCCGGGGCTTAGGGATTTTTTCAAAAAAATATTTTCTGCCGGTTAAGTTTTTGAGGGCTGATTTCTTGTGCTGTGATAAAAGCCTTCTGTTTCGAGTGCCAAACCTTTCAGGAGAGCATTTTCAAGCTTTTGGCACTTTTTTTTGAGTGAATTGCCAAAAGTCAGATTTTTGCTGAAATTGTGACCCCGGGGCTTAGGGATTTTTTCAAAAAAATATTTTCTGCCGCTTAGGTTTTTGAGGGCTGATTTATTTTCCTTTGATAAAAAGACTTCTGTTTCCATCGCCAAAGCTTTCAGGGGAGCATTTTCAAGCTTTTGGCACCATTTTTGAGTGAATTGCCAAAAGTCAGATTTTTGCTGAAATTGTGACCCCGGGGCATAGGGATTTTTTCAAAAAAATATTTTCTGCCGGTTAAGTTTTTGAGGGCTGATTTCTTGTCCTGTGATATAAAGCCTTCTGTTTCGAGTGCCAAACCTTTCAGGAGAGCATTTTCAAGCTTTTGGCACCACTTTTTAGTGAATTGCCAAAAGTCAGATTTTTGCTGAAATTGTGACCCCGGGGCTTAGGGATTTTTTCAAAAAAATATTTTCTGCCGGTTAAGTTTTTGAGGGCTGATTTCCTGTCCTGTGATAAAAAGCCTTCTGCTTCGAGTGCCAAACCGTTCAGGAGAGCATTTTCAAGCTTTTGGCACTTTTTTTTGAGTGAATTGCCAAAAGTCAGATTTTTGCTGAAATTGTTCAAAAAAATATTTTCTGCCGGTTAAGTTTTTGAGGGCTGATTTCTTGTGCTGTGATAAAAGCCTTCTGTTTCGAGTGCCAAACCTTTCAGGAGAGCATCTTCAGGCTTTTGGCACCATTTTTGAGTGAATTGCCAAAAGTCAGATTTTTGCTGAAATTGTGACCCCGGGGCTTAGGGATTTTTTGAAAAAAAATATTTTCTGCCGGTTAAGTTTTTGAGGGCTGATTTCTTGTCCTGTGATAAAAAGCCTTCTGTTTCGAGTGCCAAACCTTTCAGGGGAGCATTTTCAAGCTTTTGGCACTTTTTTTGTAAGAATTGCCAAAAGTCAGATTTTTGCTGAAATTGTGACCCCGGGGCTTAGGGATTTTTTCAAAAAAATATTTTCTGCCGGTTAAGTTTTTGAGGGCTGATTTCTTGTCCTGTGATAAAAAGACTTCTGTTTCCATCGCCAAAGCTTTCAGGGGAGCATTTTCAAGCTTTTGGCACCATTTTTGAGTGAATTGCCAAAAGTCAGATTTTTGCTGAAATTGTGACCCCGGGGCTTAGGGTTTTTTTCCAAAAAATAGTTTCTGCCGGTTACGTTTTTGAGGGCTGATTTCTTGTCCTGTGATAAAAAGCCTTCTGTTTCGAGTGCCAAACCTTTCAGGAGAGCATTTTCAAGCTTTTGGCACCATTTTTGAGTGAATTGCCAAAAGTCAGATTTTTGCTGAAATTGTGACCCCGGGGCTTAGGGATTTTTTCAAAAAAATATTTTCTGCCGGTTAAGTTTTTGAGGGCTGATTTCTTGTGCTGTGATAAAAGCCTTCTGTTTCGAGTGCCAAACCTTTCAGGAGAGCATCTTCAGGCTTTTGGCACCATTTTTGAGTGAATTGCCAAAAGTCAGATTTTTGCTGAAATTGTGACCCCGGGGCTTAGGGATTTTTTGAAAAAAAATATTTTCTGCCGGTTAAGTTTTTGAGGGCTGATTTCTTGTCCTGTGATAAAAAGCCTTCTGTTTCGAGTGCCAAACCTTTCAGGGGAGCATTTTCAAGCTTTTGGCACTTTTTTTGTAAGAATTGCCAAAAGTCATATTTTTGCTGAAATTGTGACCCCGGGGCTTAGGGATTTTTTCAAAAAAATATTTTCTGCCGCTTAGGTTTTTGAGGGCTGATTTATTTTCCTTTGATAAAAAGACTTCTGTTTCCATCGCCAAAGCTTTCAGGGGAGCATTTTCAAGCTTTTGGCACCATCTTTGAGTGAATTGCCAAAAGTCAGATTTTTGCTGAAATTGTGACCCCGGGGCTTAGGGATTTTTTCAAAAAAATATTTTCTGCCGGTTAAGTTTTTGAGGGCTGATTTCTTGTCCTGTGATATAAAGCCTTCTGTTTCGAGTGCCAAACCTTTCAGGAGAGCATTTTCAAGCTTTTGGCACCACTTTTTAGTGAATTGCCAAAAGTCAGATTTTTGCTGAAATTGTGACCCCGGGGCTTAGGGATTTTTTCAAAAAAATATTTTCTGCCGGTTAAGTTTTTGAGGGCTGATTTCCTGTCCTGTGATAAAAAGCCTTCTGCTTCGAGTGCCAAACCGTTCAGGAGAGCATTTTCAAGCTTTTGGCACTTTTTTTTGAGTGAATTGCCAAAAGTCAGATTTTTGCTGAAATTGTTCAAAAAAATATTTTCTGCCGGTTAAGTTTTTGAGGGCTGATTTCTTGTGCTGTGATAAAAGCCTTCTGTTTCGAGTGCCAAACCTTTCAGGAGAGCATCTTCAGGCTTTTGGCACCATTTTTGAGTGAATTGCCAAAAGTCAGATTTTTGCTGAAATTGTGACCCCGGGGCTTAGCGATTTTTTGAAAAAAAATATTTTCTGCCGGTTAAGTTTTTGAGGGCTGATTTCTTGTCCTGTGATAAAAAGCCTTCTGTTTCGAGTGCCAAACCTTTCAGGGGAGCATTTTCAAGCTTTTGGCACTTTTTTTGTAAGAATTGCCAAAAGTCAGATTTTTGCTGAAATTGTGACCCCGGGGCTTAGGGATTTTTTCAAAAAAATATTTTCTGCCGGTTAAGTTTTTGAGGGCTGATTTCTTGTCCTGTGATAAAAAGACTTCTGTTTCCATCGCCAAAGCTTTCAGGGGAGCATTTTCAAGCTTTTGGCACCATTTTTGAGTGAATTGCCAAAAGTCAGATTTTTGCTGAAATTGTGACCCCGGGGCTTAGGGATTTTTTCAAAAAAATATTTTCTGCCGCTTAGGTTTTTGAGGGCTGATTTATTTTCCTTTGATAAAAAGACTTCTGTTTCCATCGCCAAAGCTTTCAGGGGAGCATTTTCAAGCTTTTGGCACCATTTTTGAGTGAATTGCCAAAAGTCAGATTTTTGCTGAAATTGTGACCCCGGGGCTTAGGGATTTTTTCAAAAAAATATTTTCTGCCGGTTAAGTTTTTGAGGGCTGATTTCTTGTCCTGTGATATAAAGCCTTCTGTTTCGAGTGCCAAACCTTTCAGGAGAGCATTTTCAAGCTTTTGGCACCACATTTGAGTGAATTGCCAAAAGTCAGAATTTGCTGAAATTGTGACCCCGGGGCTTAGGAATTTTTTCAAAAAAATATTTTCTGCCGGTTAGGTTTTTGAGGGCTGATTTCTTGTCCTGTGATAAAAAGCCTTCTGTTTCGAGTGCCAAACCTTTCAGGAGAGCATTTTCAGGCTTTTGGCACCATTTTTGAGTGAATTGCCAAAAGTCAGATTTTTGCTGAAATTGTGACCCCGGGGCTTAGGGATTTTTTCAAAAAAATATTTTCTGCCGGTTAAGTTTTTGAGGGCTGATTTCTTGTCCTGTGATAAAAAGACTTCTGTTTCCATCGCCAAAGCTTTCAGGGGAGCATTTTCAAGCTTTTGGCACCATTTTTGAGTGAATTGCCAAAAGTCAGATTTTTGCTGAAATTGTGACCCCGGGGCTTAGGGTTTTTTTTCCAAAAAATAGTTTCTGCCTGTTACGTTTTTGAGGGCTGATTTCTTGTCCTGTGATAAAAAGCCTTCTGTTTCGAGTGCCAAACCTTTCAGGAGAGCATTTTCAAGCTTTTGGCACCATTTTTGAGTGAATTGCCAAAAGTCAGATTTTTGCTGAAATTGTGACCCCGGGGCTTAGGGATTTTTTCAAAAAAATATTTTCTGCCGGTTAAGTTTTTGAGGGCTGATTTCTTGTCCTGTGATATAAAGCCTTCTGTTTCGAGTGCCAAAACTTTCAGGAGAGCATTTTCAAGCTTTTGGCACCACATTTGAGTGAATTGCCAAAAGTCAGATTTTTGCTGAAATTGTGACCCCGGGGCTTAGGAATTTTTTCAAAAAAATATTTTCTGCCGGTTAGGTTTTTGAGGGCTGATTTCTTGTCCTGTGATAAAAAGCCTTCTGTTTCGAGTGCCAAACCTTTCAGGAGAGCATTTTCAGGCTTTTGGCACCATTTTTGAGTGAATTGCCAAAAGTCAGATTTTTGCTGAAATTGTGACCCCGGGGCTTAGGGATTTTTTCAAAAAAATATTTTCTGCCGCTTAGGTTTTTGAGGGCTGATTTATTTTCCTTTGATAAAAAGACTTCTGTTTCGATCGCCAAAGCTTTCAGGGGAGCATTTTCAAGCTTTTGGCACCATTTTTGAGTGAATTGCCAAAAGTCAGATTTTTGCTGAAATTGTGACCCCGGGGCTTAGGGATTTTTTCAAAAAAATATTTTCTGCTGGTTAAGTTTTTGAGGGCTGATTTCTTGTCCTGTGATAAAAAGCCTTCTGTTTCGAGTGCCAAACCTTTCAGGAGAGCATTTTCAAGCTTTTGGCACCATTTTTGAGTGAATTGCCAAAAGTCAGATTTTTGCTGAAATTGTGACCCCGGGGCCTAGGGATTTTTTCAAAAAAATATTTTCTGCCGGTTAGGTTTTTGAGGGCTGATTTCTTGTCCTGTGATAAAAAGCCTTCTGTTTCGAGTGCCAAACCTTTCAGGAGAGCATTTTCAGGCTTTTGGCACCATTTTTGAGTGAATTGCCAAAAGTCAGATTTTTGCTGAAATTGTGACCCCGGGGCTTAGGGATTTTTTCAAAAAAATATTTTCTGCCGCTTAGGTTTTTGAGGGCTGATTTCTTGTCCTGTGATAAAAAGACTTCTGTTTCCATCGCCAAAGCTTTCAGGGGAGCATTTTCAAGCTTTTGGCACCATTTTTGAGTGAATTGCCAAAAGTCAGATTTTTGCTGAAATTGTGACCCCGGGGCTTAGGGATTTTTTCAAAAAAATATTTTCTGCCGGTTAAGTTTTTGAGGGCTGATTTCTTGTCCTGTGATAAAAAGCCTTCTGTTTCGAGTGCCAAACCTTTCAGGAGAGCATTTTCAAGCTTTTGGCACCATTTTTGAGTGAATTGCCAAAAGTCAGATTTTTGCTGAAATTGTGACCCCGGGGCTTAGGGATTTTTTCAAAAAAATATTTTCTGCCGGTTAAGTTTTTGAGGGCTGATTTCTTGTCCTGTGATATAAAGCCTTCTGTTTCTATTGCCAAACCTTTCAGGAGAGCATTTTCAAGCTTTTGGCACCACTTTTTAGTGAATTGCCAAAAGTCAGATTTTTGCTGAAATTGTGACCCCGGGGCTTAGGGATTTTTTCAAAAAAATATTTTTGCCGGTTAAGTTTTTGAGGGCTGATTTCTTGTCCTGTGATATAAAGCCTTCTGTTTCGAGTGCCAAACCTTTCAGGAGAGCATTTTCAAGCTTTTGGCACCACATTTGAGTGAATTGCCAAAAGTCAGATTTTTGCTGAAATTGTGACCCCGGGGCTTAGGAATTTTTTCAAAAAAATATTTTCTGCCGGTTAGGTTTTTGAGGGCTGATTTCTTGTCCTGTGATAAAAAGCCTTCTGTTTCGAGTGCCAAACCTTTCAGGAGAGCATTTTCAAGCTTTTGGCACCATTTTTGAGTGAATTGCCAAAAGTCAGATTTTTGCTGAAATTGTGACCCCGGGGCTTAGGGATTTTTTCAAAAAAATATTTTCTGCCGGTTAAGTTTTTGAGGGCTGATTTCTTGTGCTGTGATAAAAGCCTTCTGTTTCGAGTGCCAAACCTTTAAGGAGAGCATCTTCAGGCTTTTGGCACCATTTTTGAGTGAATTGCCAAAAGTCAGATTTTTGCTGAAATTGTGACCCCGGGGCTTAGGGATTTTTTGAAAAAAAATATTTTCTGCCGGTTAAGTTTTTGAGGGCTGATTTCTTGTCCGGTGATAAAAAGCCTTCTGTTTCGAGTGCCAAACCTTTCAGGGGAGCATTTTCAAGCCTTTGGCACTTTTTTTGTAAGAATTGCCAAAAGTCAGATTTTTGCTGAAATTGTGACCCCGTGGCTTAGGGATTTTTTCAAAAAAATATTTTCTGCTGGTTAAGTTTTTGAGGGCTGATTTCTTGTCCTGTGATAAAAAGACTTCTGTTTTGAGTGCCAAACCTTTCAGGAGAGAATTTTCAGGCTTTTGGCACCATTTTTCAGTGAATTGCCAAAAGTCAGATTTTTGCTGAAATTGTGACCCCGGGGCTAAGGGATTTTCTCAAAAAAATATTTTCTGCCGGTTACGTTTTTGAGGGCTGATTTCTTGTCCTGTGATAAAAAGCCTTCTGTTTCCATCGCCAAAGCTTTCAGAGCAGCATTTTCAAGCTTTTGGCACCATTTTTGAGTGAATTGCCAAAAGTCAGATTTTTGCTGAAGTTGTTCAAAAAAATATTTTCTGCCGGTTAAGTTTTTGAGGGCTGATTTCTTGTCCTGTGATAAAAAGCCTTCTGTTTCGAGTGCCAAACCTTTCAGAGCAGCATTTTCAAGCTTTTGGCACTTTTTTTGTAAGAATTGCCAAAAGTCAGATTTTTGCTGAAATTGTGACCCCGGGGCTTAGGGATTTTTTCAAAAAAATATTTTCTGCCGGTTAAGTTTTTGAGGGCTGATTTCTTGTGCTGTGATAAAAGCCTTCTGTTTCGAGTGCCAAACCTTTCAGGGGAGCATTTTCAAGCTTTTGGCACTTTTTTTGTAAGAATTGCCAAAAGTCAGATTTTTGCTGAAATTGTGACCCCGGGGCTTAGGGATTTTTTCAAAAAAATATTTTCTGCCGGTTAAGTTTTTGAGGGCTGATTTTTTGTCCTGTGATATAAAGCCTTCTGTTTCTATTGCCAAACCTTTCAGGAGAGCATTTTCAAGCTTTTGGCACCACTTTTTAGTGAATTGCCAAAAGTCAGATTTTTGCTGAAATTGTGACCCCGGGGCTTAGGGATTTTTTCAAAAAAATATTTTTGCCGGTTAAGTTTTTGAGGGCTGATTTCTTGTCCTGTGATATAAAGCCTTCTGTTTCGAGTGCCAAACCTTTCAGGAGAGCATTTTCAAGCTTTTGGCACCACATTTGAGTGAATTGCCAAAAGTCAGATTTTTGCTGAAATTGTGACCCCGGGGCTTAGGAATTTTTTCAAAAAAATATTTTCTGCCGGTTAGGTTTTTGAGGGCTGATTTCTTGTCCTGTGATAAAAAGCCTTCTGTTTCGAGTGCCAAACCTTTCAGGAGAGCATTTTCAAGCTTTTGGCACCATTTTTGAGTGAATTGCCAAAAGTCAGATTTTTGCTGAAATTGTGACCCCGGGGCTTAGGGATTTTTTCAAAAAAATATTTTCTGCCGGTTAAGTTTTTGAGGGCTGATTTCTTGTGCTGTGATAAAAGCCTTCTGTTTCGAGTGCCAAACCTTTCAGGAGAGCATCTTCAGGCTTTTGGCACCATTTTTGAGTGAATTGCCAAAAGTCAGATTTTTGCTGAAATTGTGACCCCGGGGCTTAGGGATTTTTTGAAAAAAAATATTTTCTGCCGGTTAAGTTTTTGAGGGCTGATTTCTTGTCCGGTGATAAAAAGCCTTCTGTTTCCAGTGCCAAAGCTTTCAGGGGAGCATTTTCAAGCTTTTGGCACTTTTTTTGTAAGAATTGCCAAAAGTCAGATTTTTGCTGAAATTGTGACCCCGGGGCTTAGGGATTTTTTCAAAAAAATATTTTCTGCCGGTTAAGTTTTTGAGGGCTGATTTCTTGTCCTGTGATAAAAAGACTTCTGTTTCCATCGCCAAAGCTTTCAGGGGAGCATTTTCAAGCTTCTGGCACCATTTTTGAGTGAATTGCCAAAAGTCAGATTTTTGCTGAAATTGTGACCCCGGGGCTTAGGGATTTTTTCAAAAAAATATTTTCTGCCGCTTAGGTTTTTGAGGGCTGATTTATTTTCCTTTGATAAAAAGACTTCTGTTTCCATCGCCAAAGCTTTCAGGGGAGCATTTTCAAGCTTTTGGCACCATTTTTGAGAGAATTGCCAAAAGTCAGATTTTTATTGGAATTGTGAACCCATGGCTTAGGGATTTTTTCAAAAAAATATTTTCTGCTGGTTAAGTTTTTGAGGGCTGATTTCTTGTCCTGTGATAAAAAGACTTCTGTTTTGAGTGCCAAACCTTTCAGGAGAGAATTTTCAGGCTTTTGGCACCATTTTTCAGTGAATTGCCAAAAGTCAGATTTTTGCTGAAATTGTGACCCCGGGGCTAAGGGATTTTCTCAAAAAAATATTTTCTGCCGGTTACGTTTTTGAGGGCTGATTTCTTGTCCTGTGATAAAAAGCCGTCTGTTTCGAGTGCCAAACCTTTCAGAGCAGCATTTTCAAGCTTTTGGCACTTTTTTTGTAAGAATTGCCAAAAGTCAGATTTTTGCTGAAATTGTGACCCCGGGGCTTAGGGATTTTTTCAAAAAAATATTTTCTGCCGGTTAAGTTTTTGAGGGCTGATTTCTTGTGCTGTGTTAAAAACCTTCTGTTTCGAGTGCCAAACCTTTCAGGGGAGCATTTTCAAGCTTTTGGCACTTTTTTTGTAAGAATTGCCAAAAGTCAGATTTTTGCTGAAATTGTGACCCCGGGGCTTAGGGATATTTTCAAAAAAATATTTTCTGCCGGTTAAGTTTTTGAGGGCTGATTTCTTGTCCTGTGATAAAAAGCCTTCTGTTTCGAGTGCCAAACCTTTCAGGAGAGCATTTTCAAGCTTTTGGCACCACTTTTTAGTGAATTGCCAAAAGTCAGATTTTTGCTGAAATTGTGACCCCGGGGCTTAGGGATTTTTTCAAAAAAATATTTTCTGCCGGTTAAGTTTTTGAGGGCTGATTTCTTGTCCTGTGATATAAAGCCTTCTGTTTCGAGTGCCAAACCTTTCAGGAGAGCATTTTCAAGCTTTTGGCACCATTTTTGAGTGAATTGCCAAAAGTCAGATTTTTGCTGAAATTGTTCAAAAAAATATTTTCTGCCGGTTAAGTTTTTGAGGGCTGATTTCTTGTCCTGTGATAAAAAGCCTTCTGTTTCGAGTGCCAAACCTTTCAGGAGAGCATTTTCAAGCTTTTGGCACCATTTTTGAGTGAATTGCCAAAAGTCAGATTTTTGCTGAAATTGTGACCCCGGGGCTTAGGGATTTTTTCAAAAAAATATTTTCTGCCAGTTAAGTTTTTGAGGGCTGATTTCTTGTCCTGTGATAAAAGCCTTCTGTTTCGAGTGCCAAACCTTTCAGGAGAGCATTTTCAAGCTTTTGGCAGCATTTTTGAGTGAATTGCCAAAAGTCAGATTTTTGCTGAAATTGTTCAAAAAAATATTTTCTGCCGGTTAAGTTTTTGAGGGCTGATTTCTTGTCCTGTGATATAAAGCCATCTGTTTCTATTGCCAAACCTTTCAGGAGAGCATTTTCAAGCTTTTGGCACCACTTTTTAGTGAATTGCCAAAAGTCAGATTTTTGCTGAAATTGTGACCCCGGGGCTTAGGGATTTTTTCAAAAAAATATTTTCTGCCGCTTAGGTTTTTGAGGGCTGATTTATTTTCCTTTGATAAAAAGACTTCTGTTTCCATCGCCAAAGCTTTCAGGGGAGCATTTTCAAGCTTTTGGCACCATTTTTGAGAGAATTGCCAAAAGTCAGATTTTTGTTGAAATTGTGAACCCGTGGCTTAGGGATTTTTTCAAAAAAATATTTTCTGCTGGTTAAGTTTTTGAGGGCTGATTTCTTGTCCTGTGATAAAAAGACTTCTGTTTTGAGTGCCAAACCTTTCAGGAGAGAATTTTCAGGCTTTTGGCACCATTTTTCAGTGAATTGCCAAAAGTCAGATTTTTGCTGAAATTGTGACCCCGGGGCTAAGGGATTTTCTCAAAAAAATATTTTCTGCCGGTTACGTTTTTGAGGGCTGATTTCTTGTCCTGTGATAAAAAGCCTTCTGTTTCCATCGCCAAAGCTTTCAGAGCAGCATTTTCAAGCTTTTGGCACCATTTTTGAGTGAATTGCCAAAAGTCAGATTTTTGCTGAAGTTGTTCAAAAAAATATTTTCTGCCGGTTAAGTTTTTGAGGGCTGATTTCTTGTCCTGTGATAAAAAGCCTTCTGTTTCGAGTGCCAAACCTTTCAGAGCAGCATTTTCAAGCTTTTGGCACTTTTTTTGTAAGAATTGCCAAAAGTCAGATTTTTGCTGAAATTGTGACCCCGGGGCTTAGGGATTTTTTCAAAAAAATATTTTCTGCCGGTTAAGTTTTTGAGGGCTGATTTCTTGTGCTGTGTTAAAAACCTTCTGTTTCGAGTGCCAAACCTTTCAGGGGAGCATTTTCAAGCTTTTGGCACTTTTTTTGTAAGAATTGCCAAAAGTCAGATTTTTGCTGAAATTGTGACCCCGGGGCTTAGGGATATTTTCAAAAAAATATTTTCTGCCGGTTAAGTTTTTGAGGGCTGATTTCTTGTCCTGTGATAAAAGCCTTCTGTTTCGAGTTCCAAACCTTTCAGGAGAGCATTTTCAAGCTTTTGGCACCACTTTTTAGTGAATTGCCAAAAGTCAGATTTTTGCTGAAATTGTGACCCCGGGGCTTAGGGATTTTTTCAAAAAAATATTTTCTGCCGGTTAAGTTTTTGAGGGCTGATTTCTTGTCCTGTGATAAAAGCCTTCTGTTTCGAGTGCCAAACCTTTCAGGAGAGCATTTTCAAGCTTTTGGCAGCATTTTTGAGTGAATTGCCAAAAGTCAGATTTTTGCTGAAATTGTTCAAAAAAATATTTTCTGCCGGTTAAGTTTTTGAGGGCTGATTTCTTGTCCTGTGATATAAAGCCTTCTGTTTCTATTGCCAAACCTTTCAGGAGAGCATTTTCAAGCTTTTGGCACCACTTTTTAGTGAATTGCCAAAAGTCAGATTTTTGCTGAAATTGTGACCCCGGGGCTTAGGGATTTTTTCAAAAAAATATTTTCTGCCGGTTAAGTTTTTGAGGGCTGATTTCTTGTCCTGTGATATAAAGCCTTCTGTTTCGAGTGCCAAACCATTCAGGAGAGCATTTTCAAGCTTTTGGCACCACTTTTTAGTGAATTGCCAAAAGTCAGATTTTTGCTGAAATTGTGACCCCGGGGCTTAGGGATTTTTTCAAAAAAATATTTTCTGCCGGTTAAGTTTTTGAGGGCTGATTTCTTGTCCTGTGATATAAAGCCTTTTGTTTCGAGGGCCAAACCTTTCAGGAGAGCATTTTCAAGCTTTTGGCACCACTTTTTAGTGAATTGCCAAAAGTCAGATTTTTGCTGAAATTGTTCAAAAAAATATTTTCTGCCGGTTAGGTTTTTGAGGGCTGATTTCTTGTCCTGTGATAAAAAGCCTTCTGTTTCGACTGCCAAACCTTTCAGGAGAGCATTTTCAAGCTTTTGGCACCACATTTGAGTGAATTGCCAAAAGTCAGATTTTTGCTGAAATTGTGACCCTGGGGCTTAGGAATTTTTTCAAAAAAATATTTTCTGCCGGTTAGGTTTTTGAGGGCTGATTTCTTGTCCTGTGATAAAAAGACTTCTGTTTCGAGTGCCAAACCTTTCAGGAGAGCATTTTCAGGCTTTTGGCACCATTTTTGAGTGAATTGCCAAAAGTCAGATTTTTGCTGAAATTGTGGCCAAAGCTTTCAGGGGAGCATTTTCAGGCTTTTGGCACCATTTTTGAGTGAATTGCCAAAAGTCAGATTTTTGCTGAAATTGTGACCCCGGGGCTTAGGGATTTTTTCAAAAAAATATTTTCTGCCGGTTAAGTTTTTGAGGGCTGATTTCTTGTCCTGTGATATAAAGCCTTCTGTTTCGAGTGCCAAACCATTCAGGAGAGCATTTTCAAGCTTTTGGCACCACTTTTTAGTGAATTGCCAAAAGTCAGATTTTTGCTGAAATTGTGACCCCAGGGCTTAGGGATTTTTTCAAAAAAATATTTTCTGCCGGTTAAGTTTTTGAGGGCTGATTTCTTGTCCTGTGATAAAAAGCCTTCTGTTTCGAGTGCCAAACCTTTCAGGAGAGCATTTTCAGGCTTTTGGCACCACTTTTGAGTGAATTGCCAAAAGTCAGATTTTTGCTGAAATTGTGACCCCCGGGGCTTAGGGATTTTTTCAAAAAAATATTTTCTGCCGGTTAAGTTTTTGAGGGCTGATTTCTTGTCCTGTGATAAAAAGCCTTCTGTTTCGAGTGCCAAACCTTTCAGGAGAGCATTTTCAAGCTTTTGGCACCACATTTGAGTGAATTGCCAAAAGTCAGATTTTTGCTGAAATTGTGACCCCGGGGCTTAGGGATTTTCTCAAAAAAATATTTTCTGCCGGTTACGTTTTTGAGGGCTGATTTCTTGTCCTGTGATAAAAAGCCTTCTGTTTCCATCGCCAAAGCTTTCAGAGCAGCATTTTCAAGCTTTGGGCACCATTTTTGAGTGAATTGCCAAAAGTCAGATTTTTGCTGAAGTTGTTCAAAAAAATATTTTCTGCCGGTTAAGTTTTTGAGGGCTGATTTCTTGTCCTGTGATAAAAAGCCTTCTGTTTCGAGTGCCAAACCTTTCAGAGCAGCATTTTCAAGCTTTTGGCACTTTTTTTGTAAGAATTGCCAAAAGTCAGATTTTTGCTGAAATTGTGACCCCGGGGCTTAGGGATTTTTTCAAAAAAATATTTTCTGCCGGTTAAGTTTTTGAGGGCTGATTTCTTGTGCTGTGTTAAAAACCTTCTGTTTCGAGTGCCAAACCTTTCAGGGGAGCATTTTCAAGCTTTTGGCACTTTTTTTGCAAGAATTGCCAAAAGTCGGATTTTTGCTGAAATTGTGACCCCGGGGCTTAGGGATATTTTCAAAAAAATATTTTCTGCCAGTTAAGTTTTTGAGGGCTGATTTCTTGTCCTGTGATAAAAGCCTTCTGTTTCGAGTTCCAAACCTTTCAGGAGAGCATTTTCAAGCTTTTGGCACCACTTTTTAGTGAATTGCCAAAAGTCAGATTTTTGCTGAAATTGTGACCCCGGGGCTTGGGGATTTTTTCAAAAAAATATTTTCTGCCGGTTAAGTTTTTGAGGGCTGATTTCTTGTCCTGTGATAAAAGCCTTCTGTTTCGAGTGCCAAACCTTTCAGGAGAGCATTTTCAAGCTTTTGGCAGCATTTTTGAGTGAATTGCCAAAAGTCAGATTTTTGCTGAAATTGTTCAAAAAAATATTTTCTGCCGGTTAAGTTTTTGAGGGCTGATTTCTTGTCCTGTGATATAAAGCCTTCTGTTTCTATTGCCAAACCTTTCAGGAGAGCATTTTCAAGCTTTTGGCACCACTTTTTAGTGAATTGCCAAAAGTCAGATTTTTGCTGAAATTGTGACCCCGGGGCTTAGGGATTTTTTCAAAAAAATATTTTCTGCCGGTTAAGTTTTTGAGGGCTGATTTCTTGTCCTGTGATATAAAGCCTTCTGTTTCGAGTGCCAAACCATTCAGGAGAGCATTTTCAAGCTTTTGGCACCACTTTTTAGTGAATTGCCAAAAGTCAGATTTTTGCTGAAATTGTGACCCCGGGGCTTAGGGATTTTTTCAAAAAAATATTTTCTGCCGGTTAAGTTTTTGAGGGCTGATTTCTTGTCCTGTGATATAAAGCCTTTTGTTTCGAGGGCCAAACCTTTCAGGAGAGCATTTTCAAGCTTTTGGCACCACTTTTTAGTGAATTGCCAAAAGTCAGATTTTTGCTGAAATTGTTCAAAAAAATATTTTCTGCCGGTTAGGTTTTTGAGGGCTGATTTCTTGTCCTGTGATAAAAAGCCTTCTGTTTCGACTGCCAAACCTTTCAGGAGAGCATTTTCAAGCTTTTGGCACCACATTTGAGTGAATTGCCAAAAGTCAGATTTTTGCTGAAATTGTGACCCTGGGGCTTAGGAATTTTTTCAAAAAAATATTTTCTGCCGGTTAGGTTTTTGAGGGCTGATTTCTTGTCCTGTGATAAAAAGACTTCTGTTTCGAGTGCCAAACCTTTCAGGAGAGAATTTTCAGGCTTTTGGCACCATTTTTGAGTGAATTGCCAAAAGACAGATTTTTGCTGAAATTGCGACCCCGGGGCTAAGGGATTTTCTCAAAAAAATATTTTCTGCCGGTTACGTTTTTGAGGGCTGATTTCTTGTCCTGTGATAAAAAGCCTTCTGTTTCCATCGCCAAAGCTTTCAGGGGAGCATTTTCAAGCTTTCGGCACCATTTTTGAGTGAATTGCCAAAAGTCCGATTTTTGCTGAAATTGTGACCCCGGTGCTTAGGGTTTTTTTCCAAAAAATATTTTCTGCCGGTTAAGTTTTTGAGGGCTGATTTCTTGTCCTGTGATAAAAAGCCTTCTGTTTCGAGTGCCAAACCTTTCAGGAGAGCATTTTCAGGCTTTTGGCACCATTTTTGAGTGAATTGCCAAAAGTCAGATTTTTGCTGAAATTGTGGCCAAAGCTTTCAGGGGAGCATTTTCAGGCTTTTGGCACCATTTTTGAGTGAATTGCCAAAAGTCAGATTTTTGCTGAAATTGTGACCCCGGGGCTTAGGGATTTTTTCAAAAAAATATTTTCTGCCGGTTAAGTTTTTGAGGGCTGATTTCTTGTCCTGTGATATAAAGCCTTCTGTTTCGAGTGCCAAACCATTCAGGAGAGCATTTTCAAGCTTTTGGCACCACTTTTTAGTGAATTGCCAAAAGTCAGATTTTTGCTGAAATTGTGACCCCAGGGCTTAGGGATTTTTTCAAAAAAATATTTTCTGCCGGTTAAGTTTTTGAGGGCTGATTTCTTGTCCTGTGATAAAAAGCCTTCTGTTTCGAGTGCCAAACCTTTCAGGAGAGCATTTTCAGGCTTTTGGCACCACTTTTGAGTGAATTGCCAAAAGTCAGATTTTTGCTGAAATTGTGACCCCCGGGGCTTAGGGATTTTTTCAAAAAAATATTTTCTGCCGGTTAAGTTTTTGAGGGCTGATTTCTTGTCCTGTGATAAAAAGCCTTCTGTTTCGAGTGCCAAACCTTTCAGGAGAGCATTTTCAGGCTTTTGGCACAATTTTTGAGTGAATTGCCAAAAGTCAGATTTTTGCTGAAATTGTGACCCCGGGGCTTAGGGATTTTCTCAAAAAAATATTTTCTGCCGGATAGGTTTTTGAGGGCTGATTTCTTGTCCTGTGATAAAAAGCCTTCTGTTTCCATCGCCAAAGCTTTCAGAGCAGCATTTTCAAGCTTTTGGCACCATTTTTGAGTGAATTGCCAAAAGTCAGATTTTTGCTGAAGTTGTTCAAAAAAATATTTTCTGCCGGTTAAGTTTTTGAGGGCTGATTTCTTGTCCTGTGATAAAAAGCCTTCTGTTTCGAGTGCCAAACCTTTCAGAGCAGCATTTTCAAGCTTTTGGCACTTTTTTTGTAAGAATTGCCAAAAGTCAGATTTTTGCTGAAATTGTGACCCCGGGGCTTAGGGATTTTTTCAAAAAAATATTTTCTGCCGGTTAAGTTTTTGAGGGCTGATTTCTTGTGCTGTGTTAAAAACCTTCTGTTTCGAGTGCCAAACCTTTCAGGGGAGCATTTTCAAGCTTTTGGCACTTTTTTTGTAAGAATTGCCAAAAGTCAGATTTTTGCTGAAATTGTGACCCCGGGGCTTAGGGATATTTTCAAAAAAATATTTTCTGCCAGTTAAGTTTTTGAGGGCTGATTTCTTGTCCTGTGATAAAAGCCTTCTGTTTCGAGTTCCAAACCTTTCAGGAGAGCATTTTCAAGCTTTTGGCACCACTTTTTAGTGAATTGCCAAAAGTCAGATTTTTGCTGAAATTGTGACCCCGGGGCTTAGGGATTTTTTCAAAAAAATATTTTCTGCCGGTTAAGTTTTTGAGGGCTGATTTCTTGTCCTGTGATAAAAGCCTTCTGTTTCGAGTGCCAAACCTTTCAGGAGAGCATTTTCAAGCTTTTGGCAGCATTTTTGAGTGAATTGCCAAAAGTCAGATTTTTGCTGAAATTGTTCAAAAAAATATTTTCTGCCGGTTAAGTTTTTGAGGGCTGATTTCTTGTCCTGTGATATAAAGCCTTCTGTTTCTATTGCCAAACCTTTCAGGAGAGCATTTTCAAGCTTTTGGCACCACTTTTTAGTGAATTGCCAAAAGTCAGATTTTTGCTGAAATTGTGACCCCGGGGCTTAGGGATTTTTTCAAAAAAATATTTTCTGCCGGTTAAGTTTTTGAGGGCTGATTTCTTGTCCTGTGATATAAAGCCTTCTGTTTCGAGTGCCAAACCATTCAGGAGAGCATTTTCAAGCTTTTGGCACCACTTTTTAGTGAATTGCCAAAAGTCAGATTTTTGCTGAAATTGTGACCCCGGGGCTTAGGGATTTTTTCAAAAAAATATTTTCTGCCGGTTAAGTTTTTGAGGGCTGATTTCTTGTCCTGTGATATAAAGCCTTTTGTTTCGAGGGCCAAACCTTTCAGGAGAGCATTTTCAAGCTTTTGGCACCACTTTTTAGTGAATTGCCAAAAGTCAGATTTTTGCTGAAATTGTTCAAAAAAATATTTTCTGCCGGTTAGGTTTTTGAGGGCTGATTTCTTGTCCTGTGATAAAAAGCCTTCTGTTTCGACTGCCAAACCTTTCAGGAGAGCATTTTCAAGCTTTTGGCACCACATTTGAGTGAATTGCCAAAAGTCAGATTTTTGCTGAAATTGTGACCCTGGGGCTTAGGAATTTTTTCAAAAAAATATTTTCTGCCGGTTAGGTTTTTGAGGGCTGATTTCTTGTCCTGTGATAAAAAGACTTCTGTTTCGAGTGCCAAACCTTTCAGGAGAGAATTTTCAGGCTTTTGGCACCATTTTTGAGTGAATTGCCAAAAGACAGATTTTTGCTGAAATTGCGACCCCGGGGCTAAGGGATTTTCTCAAAAAAATATTTTCTGCCGGTTACGTTTTTGAGGGCTGATTTCTTGTCCTGTGATAAAAAGCCTTCTGTTTCCATCGCCAAAGCTTTCAGGGGAGCATTTTCAAGCTTTCGGCACCATTTTTGAGTGAATTGCCAAAAGTCCGATTTTTGCTGAAATTGTGACCCCGGTGCTTAGGGTTTTTTTCCAAAAAATATTTTCTGCCGGTTAAGTTTTTGAGGGCTGATTTCTTGTCCTGTGATAAAAAGCCTTCTGTTTCGAGTGCCAAACCTTTCAGGAGAGCATTTTCAGGCTTTTGGCACCATTTTTGAGTGAATTGCCAAAAGTCAGATTTTTGCTGAAATTGTGGCCAAAGCTTTCAGGGGAGCATTTTCAGGCTTTTGGCACCATTTTTGAGTGAATTGCCAAAAGTCAGATTTTTGCTGAAATTGTGACCCCGGGGCTTAGGGATTTTTTCAAAAAAATATTTTCTGCCGGTTAAGTTTTTGAGGGCTGATTTCTTGTCCTGTGATATAAAGCCTTCTGTTTCGAGTGCCAAACCATTCAGGAGAGCATTTTCAAGCTTTTGGCACCACTTTTTAGTGAATTGCCAAAAGTCAGATTTTTGCTGAAATTGTGACCCCAGGGCTTAGGGATTTTTTCAAAAAAATATTTTCTGCCGGTTAAGTTTTTGAGGGCTGATTTCTTGTCCTGTGATAAAAAGCCTTCTGTTTCGAGTGCCAAACCTTTCAGGAGAGCATTTTCAGGCTTTTGGCACCACTTTTGAGTGAATTGCCAAAAGTCAGATTTTTGCTGAAATTGTGACCCCCGGGGCTTAGGGATTTTTTCAAAAAAATATTTTCTGCCGGTTAAGTTTTTGAGGGCTGATTTCTTGTCCTGTGATAAAAAGCCTTCTGTTTCGAGTGCCAAACCTTTCAGGAGAGCATTTTCAAGCTTTTGGCACCACATTTGAGTGAATTGCCAAAAGTCAGATTTTTGCTGAAATTGTGACCCCGGGGCTTAGGGATTTTTTCAAAAAAATATTTTCTGCCGGATAGGTTTTTGAGGGCTGATTTCTTGTCCTGTGATAAAAAGCCTTCTGTTTCGAGTGCCAAACCTTTTAGGAGAGCATTTTCAGGCTTTTGGCACCGTTTTTGAGTGAATTGCCAAAAGTCAGATTTTTGCTGAAATTGTGACCCCGGGGCTTAGGGATTTTTTCAAAAAAATATTTTCTGCCGGTTAAGTTTTTGAGGGCTGATTTCTTGTCCTGTGATAAAAAGACTTCTGTTTCCATCGCCAAAGCTTTCAGGGGAGCATTTTCAAGCTTTCGGCACCATTTTTGAGTGAATTGCCAAAAGTCCGATTTTTGCTGAAATTGTGACCCCGGGGCTTAGGGATTTTTTCAAAAAAATATTTTTTGCCGGTGAAGTTTTTGAGGGCTGATTTCTTGTCCTGTGATAAAAAGCCTTCTGTTTCGAGTGCCAAACCTTTCAGGAGAGCATTTTCAGGCTTTTGGCACCATTTTTGAGTGAATTGCCAAAAGTCCGATTTTTGCTGAAATTGTGACCCCGGGGCTTAGGAATTTTTTCAAAAAAATATTTTCTGCCGGTTAGGTTTTTGAGGGCTGATTTCTTGTCCTGTGATAAAAAGACTGCTGTTTCCATCGCCAAAGCTTTCAGGGGAGCATTTTCAAGCTTTTGGCACCACATTTGAGTGAATTGCCAAAAGTCCGATTTTTGCTGAAATTGTGACCCCGGGGCTTAGGGTTTTTTTCCAAAAAATATTTTCTGCCGGTTAAGTTTTTGAGGGCAGATTTCTTGTCCTGTGATAAAAAGCCTTCTGTTTCGAGTGCCAAACCTTTCAGGAGAGCATTTTCAAGCTTTTGGCACCACATTTGAGTGAATTGCCAAAAGTCAGATTTTTGCTGAAATTGTGACCCCGGGGCTTAGGGATTTTTTCAAAAAAATATTTTTGCCGGTTAAGTTTTTGAGGGCTGATTTCTTGTCCTGTGATATAAAGCCTTCTGTTTCGAGTGCCAAACCTTTCAGGAGAGCATTTTCAAGCTTTTGGCACCACATTTGAGTGAATTGCCAAAAGTCAGATTTTTGCTGAAATTGTGACCCCGGGGCTTAGGAATTTTTTCAAAAAAATATTTTCTGCCGGTTAGGTTTTTGAGGGCTGATTTCTTGTCCTGTGATAAAAAGCCTTCTGTTTCGAGTGCCAAACCTTTCAGGAGAGCATTTTCAAGCTTTTGGCACCATTTTTGAGTGAATTGCCAAAAGTCAGATTTTTGCTGAAATTGTGACCCCGGGGCTTAGGGATTTTTTCAAAAAAATATTTTCTGCCGGTTAAGTTTTTGAGGGCTGATTTCTTGTGCTGTGATAAAAGCCTTCTGTTTCGAGTGCCAAACCTTTCAGGAGAGCATCTTCAGGCTTTTGGCACCATTTTTGAGTGAATTGCCAAAAGTCAGATTTTTGCTGAAATTGTGACCCCGGGGCTTAGGGATTTTTTCAAAAAAATATTTTCTGCCGGTTAAGTTTTTGAGGGCTGATTTCTTGTCCTGTGATAAAAAGACTTCTGTTTCCATCGCCAAAGCTTTCAGGGGAGCATTTTCAAGCTTCTGGCACCATTTTTGAGTGAATTGCCAAAAGTCAGATTTTTGCTGAAATTGTGACCCCGGGGCTTAGGGATTTTTTCAAAAAAATATTTTCTGCCGCTTAGGTTTTTGAGGGCTGATTTATTTTCCTTTGATAAAAAGACTTCTGTTTCCATCGCCAAAGCTTTCAGGGGAGCATTTTCAAGCTTTTGGCACCATTTTTGAGAGAATTGCCAAAAGTCAGATTTTTGTTGAAATTGTGAACCCGTGGCTTAGGGATTTTTTCAAAAAAATATTTTCTGCTGGTTAAGTTTTTGAGGGCTGATTTCTTGTCCTGTGATAAAAAGACTTCTGTTTTGAGTGCCAAACCTTTCAGGAGAGCATTTTCAGGCTTTTGGCACCATTTTTCAGTGAATTGCCAAAAGTCAGATTTTTGCTGAAATTGTGACCCCGGGGCTAAGGGATTTTCTCAAAAAAATATTTTCTGCCGGTTACGTTTTTGAGGGCTGATTTCTTGTCCTGTGATAAAAAGCCTTCTGTTTCCATCGCCAAAGCTTTCAGAGCAGCATTTTCAAGCTTTTGGCACCATTTTTGAGTGAATTGCCAAAAGTCAGATTTTTGCTGAAGTTGTTCAAAAAAATATTTTCTGCCGGTTAAGTTTTTGAGGGCTGATTTCTTGTCCTGTGATAAAAAGCCTTCTGTTTCGAGTGCCAAACCTTTCAGAGCAGCATTTTCAAGCTTTTGGCACTTTTTTTGTAACAATTGCCAAAAGTCAGATTTTTGCTGAAATTGTGACCCCGGGGCTTAGGGATTTTTTCAAAAAAATATTTTCTGCCGGTTAAGTTTTTGAGGGCTGATTTCTTGTGCTGTGATAAAAGCCTTCTGTTTCGAGTGCCAAACCTTTCAGGGGAGCATTTTCAAGCTTTTGGCACTTTTTTTGTAAGAATTGCCAAAAGTCAGATTTTTGCTGAAATTGTGACCCCGGGGCTTAGGGATATTTTCAAAAAAATATTTTCTGCCGGTTAAGTTTTTGAGGGCTGATTTCTTGTGCTGTGATAAAAGCCTTCTGTTTCGAGTGCCAAACCTTTCAGGAGAGCATCTTCAGGCTTTTGGCACCATTTTTGAGTGAATTGCCAAAAGTCAGATTTTTGCTGAAATTGTGACCCCGGGGCTTAGGGATTTTTTGAAAAAAAATATTTTCTGCCGGTTTAGTTTTTGAGGGCTGATTTCTTGTCCTGTGATAAAAAGCCTTCTGTTTCGAGTGCCAAACCTTTCAGGGGAGCATTTTCAAGCTTTTGGCACTTTTTTTGTAAGAATTGCCAAAAGTCAGATTTTTGCTGAAATTGTGACCCCGGGGCTTAGGGATATTTTCAAAAAAATATTTTCTGCCGGTTAAGTTTTTGAGGGCTGATTTCTTGTCCTGTGATAAAAAGACATCTGTTTCCATCGCCAAAGCTTTCAGGGGAGCATTTTCAAGCTTTTGGCACCATTTTTGAGTGAATTGCCAAAAGTCAGATTTTTGCTGAAATTTGTGACCCCGGGGCTTAGGGATTTTTTCAAAAAAATATTTTCTGCCAGTTAAGTTTTTGAGGGCTGATTTCTTGTCCTGTGATAAAAAGCCTTCTGTTTCGAGTGCCAAACCTTTCAGGGGAGCATTTTCAAGCTTTTGGCACCATTTTTGAGTGAATTGCCAAAAGTCAGATTTTTGCTGAAATTGTGACCCCGGGGCTTAGGGATTTTTTCAAAAAAATATTTTCTGCCGGTTAAGTTTTTGAGGGCTGATTTCTTGTCATGTGATATAAAGCCTTCTGTTTCGAGTTCCAAACCTTTCAGGAGAGCATTTTCAAGGTTTTGGCACCACTTTTTAGTGAATTGCCAAAAGTCAGATTTTTGCTGAAATTGTGACCCCGGGGCTTAGGGATTTTTTCAAAAAAATATTTTCTGCCGGTTAAGTTTTTGAGGGCTGATTTCTTGTCCTGTGATATAAAGCCTTCTGTTTCGAGTGCCAAACCTTTCAGGAGAGCATTTTCAAGCTTTTGGCACCATTTTTGAGTGAATTGCCAAAAGTCAGATTTTTGCTGAAATTGTTCAAAAAAATATTTTCTGCCGGTTAAGTTTTTGAGGGCTGATTTCTTGTCCTGTGATAAAAAGCCTTCTGTTTCGAGTGCCAAACCTTTCAGGAGAGCATTTTCAAGCTTTTGGCACCATTTTTGAGTGAATTGCCAAAAGTCAGATTTTTGCTGAAATTGTGACCCCGGGGCTTAGGGATTTTTTCAAAAAAATATTTTCTGCCAGTTAAGTTTTTGAGGGATGATTTCTTGTCCTGTGATAAAAGCCTTCTGTTTCGAGTGCCAAACCTTTCAGGAGAGCATTTTCAAGCTTTTGGCAGCATTTTTGAGTGAATTGCCAAAAGTCAGATTTTTGCTGAAATTGTTCAAAAAAATATTTTCTGCCGGTTAGGTTTTTGAGGGCTGATTTCTTGTCCTGTGATAAAAAGCCTTCTGTTTCGAGTGCCAAACCTTTCAGGAGAGCATTTTCAGGCTTTTGGCACCATTTTTGAGTGAATTGCCAAAAGTCAGATTTTTGCTGAAATTGTGGCCAAAGCTTTCAGGGGAGCATTTTCACGCTTTTGGCACCATTTTTGAGTGAATTGCCAAAAGTCAGATTTTTGCTGAAATTGTGACCCCGGGGCTTAGGGATTTTTTCAAAAAAATATTTTCTGCCGGTTAAGTTTTTGAGGGCTGATTTCTTGTCCTGTGATATAAAGCCTTTTGTTTCGAGGGCCAAACCTTTCAGGAGAGCATTTTCAAGCTTTTGGCACCACTTTTTAGTGAATTGCCAAAAGTCAGATTTTTGCTGAAATTGTTCAAAAAAATATTTTCTGCCGGTTAGGTTTTTGAGGGCTGATTTCTTGTCCTGTGATAAAAAGACTTCTGTTTCCATCGCCAAAGCTTTCAGGGGAGCATTTTCAAGCTTTCGGCACCATTTTTGAGTGAATTGCCAAAAGTCCGATTTTTGCTGAAATTGTGACCCCGGGGCTTAGGGTTTTTTTCCAAAAAATATTTTCTGCCGGTTAAGTTTTTGAGGGCTGATTTCTTGTCCTGTGATAAAAAGCCTTCTGTTTCGACTGCCAAACCTTTCAGGAGAGCATTTTCAAGCTTTTGGCACCACATTTGAGTGAATTGCCAAAAGTCAGATTTTTGCTGAAATTGTGACCCTGGGGCTTAGGAATTTTTTCAAAAAAATATTTTCTGCCGGTTAGGTTTTTGAGGGCTGATTTCTTGTCCTGTGATAAAAAGACTTCTGTTTCGAGTGCCAAACCTTTCAGGAGAGAATTTTCAGGCTTTTGGCACCATTTTTGAGTGAATTGCCAAAAGACAGATTTTTGCTGAAATTGCGACCCCGGGGCTAAGGGATTTTCTCAAAAAAATATTTTCTGCCGGTTACGTTTTTGAGGGCTGATTTCTTGTCCTGTGATAAAAAGCCTTCTGTTTCCATCGCCAAAGCTTTCAGGGGAGCATTTTCAAGCTTTCGGCACCATTTTTGAGTGAATTGCCAAAAGTCCGATTTTTGCTGAAATTGTGACCCCGGGGCTTAGGGTTTTTTTCCAAAAAATATTTTCTGCCGGTTAAGTTTTTGAGGGCTGATTTCTTGTCCTGTGATAAAAAGCCTTCTGTTTCGAGTGCCAAACCTTTCAGGAGAGCATTTTCAGGCTTTTGGCACCATTTTTGAGTGAATTGCCAAAAGTCAGATTTTTGCTGAAATTGTGGCCAAAGCTTTCAGGGGAGCATTTTCACGCTTTTGGCACCATTTTTGAGTGAATTGCCAAAAGTCAGATTTTTGCTGAAATTGTGACCCCGGGCTTAGGGATTTTTTCAAAAAAATATTTTCTGCCGGTTAGGTTTTTGAGGGCTGATTTCTTGTCCTGTGATATAAAGCCTTCTGTTTCCATCACCAAAGCTTTCAGGGGAGCATTTTCAAGCTTTTGGCACCACTTTTGAGTGAATTGCCAAAAGTCAGATTTTTGCTGAAATTGTGACCCCCGGGGCTTAGGGATTTTTTCAAAAAAATATTTTCTGCCGGTTAAGTTTTTGAGGGCTGATTTCTTGTCCTGTGATAAAAAGCCTTCTGTTTCGAGTGCCAAACCTTTCAGGAGAGCATTTTCAAGCTTTTGGCACCACTTTAGAGTGAATTGCCAAAAGTCAGATTTTTGCTGAAATTGTGACCCCGGGGCTTAGGGATTTTTTCAAAAAAATATTTTCTGCCGGTTAGGTTTTTGAGGGCTGATTTCTTGTCCTGTGATATAAAGCCTTCTGTTTCGAGTGCCAAACCTTTCAGGAGAGCATTTTCAGGCTTTTGGCACCGTTTTTGAGTGAATTGCCAAAAGTCAGATTTTTGCTGAAATTGTGACCCCGGGGCTTAGGGATTTTTTCAAAAAAATATTTTCTGCCGGTTAAGTTTTTGAGGGCTGATTTCTTGTCCTGTGATAAAAAGACTTCTGTTTCCATCGCCAAAGCTTTCAGGGGAGCATTTTCAAGCTTTCGGCACCATTTTTGAGTGAATTGCCAAAAGTCAGATTTTTGCTGAAATTGTGACCCCGGGGCTTAGGGATTTTTTCAAAAAAATATTTTCTGCCAGTTAAGTTTTTGAGGGATGATTTCTTGTCCTGTGATAAAAGCCTTCTGTTTCGAGTGCCAAACCTTTCAGGAGAGCATTTTCAAGCTTTTGGCAGCATTTTTGAGTGAATTGCCAAAAGTCAGATTTTTGCTGAAATTGTTCAAAAAAATATTTTCTGCCGGTTAGGTTTTTGAGGGCTGATTTCTTGTCCTGTGATAAAAAGCCTTCTGTTTCGAGTGCCAAACCTTTCAGGAGAGCATTTTCAGGCTTTTGGCACCATTTTTGAGTGAATTGCCAAAAGTCAGATTTTTGCTGAAATTGTGGCCAAAGCTTTCAGGGGAGCATTTTCACGCTTTTGGCACCATTTTTGAGTGAATTGCCAAAAGTCAGATTTTTGCTGAAATTGTGACCCCGGGGCTTAGGGATTTTTTCAAAAAAATATTTTCTGCCGGTTAAGTTTTTGAGGGCTGATTTCTTGTCCTGTGATATAAAGCCTTCTGTTTCGAGTGCCAAACCATTCAGGAGAGCATTTTCAAGCTTTTGGCACCACTTTTTAGTGAATTGCCAAAAGTCAGATTTTTGCTGAAATTGTGACCCCGGGGCTTAGGGATTTTTTCAAAAAAATATTTTCTGCCGGTTAAGTTTTTGAGGGCTGATTTCTTGTCCTGTGATATAAAGCCTTTTGTTTCGAGGGCCAAACCTTTCAGGAGAGCATTTTCAAGCTTTTGGCACCACTTTTTAGTGAATTGCCAAAAGTCAGATTTTTGCTGAAATTGTTCAAAAAAATATTTTCTGCCGGTTAGGTTTTTGAGGGCTGATTTCTTGTCCTGTGATAAAAAGACTTCTGTTTCCATCGCCAAAGCTTTCAGGGGAGCATTTTCAAGCTTTCGGCACCATTTTTGAGTGAATTGCCAAAAGTCCGATTTTTGCTGAAATTGTGACCCCGGGGCTTAGGGTTTTTTTCCAAAAAATATTTTCTGCCGGTTAAGTTTTTGAGGGCTGATTTCTTGTCCTGTGATAAAAAGCCTTCTGTTTCGACTGCCAAACCTTTCAGGAGAGCATTTTCAAGCTTTTGGCACCACATTTGAGTGAATTGCCAAAAGTCAGATTTTTGCTGAAATTGTGACCCTGGGGCTTAGGAATTTTTTCAAAAAAATATTTTCTGCCGGTTAGGTTTTTGAGGGCTGATTTCTTGTCCTGTGATAAAAAGACTTCTGTTTCGAGTGCCAAACCTTTCAGGAGAGAATTTTCAGGCTTTTGGCACCATTTTTGAGTGAATTGCCAAAAGACAGATTTTTGCTGAAATTGCGACCCCGGGGCTAAGGGATTTTCTCAAAAAAATATTTTCTGCCGGTTACGTTTTTGAGGGCTGATTTCTTGTCCTGTGATAAAAAGCCTTCTGTTTCCATCGCCAAAGCTTTCAGGGGAGCATTTTCAAGCTTTCGGCACCATTTTTGAGTGAATTGCCAAAAGTCCGATTTTTGCTGAAATTGTGACCCCGGGGCTTAGGGTTTTTTTCCAAAAAATATTTTCTGCCGGTTAAGTTTTTGAGGGCTGATTTCTTGTCCTGTGATAAAAAGCCTTCTGTTTCGAGTGCCAAACCTTTCAGGAGAGCATTTTCAGGCTTTTGGCACCATTTTTGAGTGAATTGCCAAAAGTCAGATTTTTGCTGAAATTGTGGCCAAAGCTTTCAGGGGAGCATTTTCACGCTTTTGGCACCATTTTTGAGTGAATTGCCAAAAGTCAGATTTTTGCTGAAATTGTGACCCCGGGGCTTAGGGATTTTTTCAAAAAAATATTTTCTGCCGGTTAAGTTTTTGAGGGCTGATTTCTTGTCCTGTGATATAAAGCCTTCTCTTTCGAGTGCCAAACCATTCAGGAGAGCATTTTCAAGCTTTTGGCACCACTTTTTAGTGAATTGCCAAAAGTCAGATTTTTGCTGAAATTGTGACCCCGGGGCTTAGGGATTTTTTCAAAAAAATATTTTCTGCCGGTTAGGTTTTTGAGGGCTGATTTCTTGTCCTGTGATAAAAAGCCTTCTGTTTCCATCACCAAAGCTTTCAGGGGAGCATTTTCAAGCTTTTGGCACCACTTTTGAGTGAATTGCCAAAAGTCAGATTTTTGCTGAAATTGTGACCCCCGGGGCTTAGGGATTTTTTCAAAAAAATATTTTCTGCCGGTTAAGTTTTTGAGGGCTGATTTCTTGTCCTGTGATAAAAAGCCTTCTGTTTCGAGTGCCAAACCTTTCAGGAGAGCATTTTCAAGCTTTTGGCACCACTTTAGAGTGAATTGCCAAAAGTCAGATTTTTGCTGAAATTGTGACCCCGGGGCTTAGGGATTTTTTCAAAAAAATATTTTCTGCCGGTTAGGTTTTTGAGGGCTGATTTCTTGTCCTGTGATATAAAGCCTTCTGTTTCGAGTGCCAAACCTTTCAGGAGAGCATTTTCAGGCTTTTGGCACCGTTTTTGAGTGAATTGCCAAAAGTCAGATTTTTGCTGAAATTGTGACCCCGGGGCTTAGGGATTTTTTCAAAAAAATATTTTCTGCCGGTTAAGTTTTTGAGGGCTGATTTCTTGTCCTGTGATAAAAAGACTTCTGTTTCCATCGCCAAAGCTTTCAGGGGAGCATTTTCAAGCTTTCGGCACCATTTTTGAGTGAATTGCCAAAAGTCCGATTTTTGCTGAAATTGTGACCCCGGGGGTTAGGGATTTTTTCAAAAAAATATTTTTTGCCGGTGAAGTTTTTGAGGGCTGATTTCTTGTCCTGTGATAAAAAGCCTTCTGTTTCGAGTGCCAAACCTTTCAGGAGAGCATTTTCAGGCTTTTGGCACCATTTTTGAGTGAATTGCCAAAAGTCCGATTTTTGCTGAAATTGTGACCCCGGGGCTTAGGAATTTTTTCAAAAAAATATTTTCTGCCGGTTAGGTTTTTGAGGGCTGATTTCTTGTCCTGTGATAAAAAGACTGCTGTTTCCATCGCCAAAGCTTTCAGGGGAGCATTTTCAAGCTTTTGGCACCACATTTGAGTGAATTGCCAAAAGTCCGATTTTTGCTGAAATTGTGACCCCGGGGCTTAGGGTTTTTTTCCAAAAAATATTTTCTGCCGGTTAAGTTTTTGAGGGCAGATTTCTTGTCCTGTGATAAAAAGCCTTCTGTTTCGAGTGCCAAACCTTTCAGGAGAGCATTTTCAAGCTTTTGGCACCACATTTGAGTGAATTGCCAAAAGTCAGATTTTTGCTGAAATTGTGACCCCGGGGCTTAGGAATTTTTTCAAAAAAATATTTTCTGCCGGTTAGGTTTTTGAGGGCTGATTTCTTGTCCTGTGATAAAAAGCCTTCTGTTTCGAGTGCCAAACCTTTTAGGAGAGCATTTTCAGGCTTTTGGCACCGTTTTTGAGTGAATTGCCAAAAGTCAGATTTTTGCTGAAATTGTGACCCCGGGGCTTAGGGATTTTTTCAAAAAAAATATTTTCTGCCGGTTAAGTTTTTGAGGGCTGATTTCTTGTCCTGTGATAAAAAGACTTCTGTTTCGAGTGCCAAATCTTTCAGGAGAGCATTTTCAAGCTTTTGGCACCATTTTTGAGTGAATTGCCAAAAGTCAGATTTTTGCTGAAATTGTGACCCCGAGGCTTAGGGATTTTTTCAAAAAAATATTTTCTGCCGGTTAAGTTTTTGAGGGCTGATTTCTTGTCCTGTGATAAAAAGACTTCTGTTTCCATCGCAAAAGCTTTCAGGGTTGCATTTTCAAGCTTTTGGCACTTTTTTTGTAAGAATTGCCAAAAGTCAGATTTTTGCTGAAATTGTGACCCCGGGGCTTAGGGATTTTTTCAAAAAAATATTTTCTGCCGGTGAAGTTTTTGAGGGCTGATTTCTTGTTCTGTGATAAAAGCCTTCTGTTTCGAGTGCCAAACCTTTCAGGAGAGCATTTTCAGGCTTTTGGCACCATTTTTGAGTGAATTGCCAAAAGTCAAATTTTTGCTGAAATTGTGACCCCGGGGCTTAGGGATTTTTTCAAAAAAAATATTTTCTGCCGGTTAAGTTTTTGAGGGCTGATTTCTTGTCCTGTGATAAAAAGACTTCTGTTTCGAGTGCCAGACCTTTCAGGAGAGCATTTTCAAGCTTTTGGCAGGATTTTTGAGTGAATTGCCAAAAGTCAGATTTTTGCTGAAATTGTGACCCCGGGGCTTAGGGATTTTTTCAAAAAAATATTTTCTGCCGGTTAAGTTTTTGAGGGCTGATTTCTTGTCCTGTGATAAAAAGACTTCTGTTTCCATCGCCAAAGCTTTCAGGGTTGCATTTTCAAGCTTTTGGCACTTTTTTTGTAAGAATTGCCAAAAGTCAGATTTTTGCTGAAATTGTGACCCCGTGGCTTAGGGATTTTTTCAAAAAAATATTTTCTGCCGCTTAGGTTTTTGAGGGCTGATTTATTTTCCTTTGATAAAAAGACTTCTGTTTCCATCGCCAAAGCTTTCAGGGGAGCATTTTCAAGCTTTTGGCACCATTTTTGAGTGAATTGCCAAAAGTCAGATTTTTGCTGAAATTGTTGAAAAAAATATTTTCTGCCGGTTAAGTTTTTGAGGGCTGATTTCTTGTCCTGTGATAAAAAGCCTTCTGCTTCGAGTGCCAAACCTTTCAGGAGAGCATTTTCAAGCTTTTGGCACTTTTTTTTGAGTGAATTGCCAAAAGTCAGATTTTTGCTGAAATTGTTCAAAAAAATATTTTCTGCCGGTTAAGTTTTTGAGGGCTGATTTCTTGTCCTATGATAAAAAGACTTCTGTTTCGAGTGCCAAACCTTTCAGGGGAGCATTTTCAAGCTTTTGGCACCATTTTTGAGTGAATTGCCAAAAGTCAGATTTTTGCTGAAATTGTGACCCCGGGGCTTAGGAATTTTTTCAAAAAAATATTTTCTGCCGGTTAGGTTTTTGAGGGCTGATTTCTTGTCCTGTGATAAAAAGCCTTCTGTTTCGAGTGCCAAACCTTTTAGGAGAGCATTTTCAGGCTTTTGGCACCGTTTTTGAGTGAATTGCCAAAAGTCAGATTTTTGCTGAAATTGTGACCCCGGGGCTTAGGGATTTTTTCAAAAAAAATATTTTCTGCCGGTTAAGTTTTTGAGGGCTGATTTCTTGTCCTGTGATAAAAAGACTTCTGTTTCGAGTGCCAAATCTTTCAGGAGAGCATTTTCAAGCTTTTGGCACCATTTTTGAGTGAATTGCCAAAAGTCAGATTTTTGCTGAAATTGTGACCCCGGGGCTTAGGGATTTTTTCAAAAAAATATTTTCTGCCGGTTAAGTTTTTGAGGGCTGATTTCTTGTCCTGTGATAAAAAGACTTCTGTTTCCATCGCAAAAGCTTTCAGGGTTGCATTTTCAAGCTTTTGGCACTTTTTTTGTAAGAATTGCCAAAAGTCAGATTTTTGCTGAAATTGTGACCCCGGGGCTTAGGGATTTTTTCAAAAAAAATATTTTCTGCCGGTTAAGTTTTTGAGGGCTGATTTCTTGTCCTGTGATAAAAAGACTTCTGTTTCGAGTGCCAAATCTTTCAGGAGAGCATTTTCAAGCTTTTGGCACCATTTTTGAGTGAATTGCCAAAAGTCAGATTTTTGCTGAAATTGTGACCCCGGGGCTTAGGGATTTTTTCAAAAAAATATTTTCTGCCGGTTAAGTTTTTGAGGGCTGATTTCTTGTCCTGTGATAAAAAGACTTCTGTTTCCATCGCAAAAGCTTTCAGGGTTGCATTTTCAAGCTTTTGGCACTTTTTTTGTAAGAATTGCCAAAAGTCAGATTTTTGCTGAAATTGTGACCCCGGGGCTTAGGGATTTTTTCAAAAAAATATTTTCTGCCGGTGAAGTTTTTGAGGGCTGATTTCTTGTTCTGTGATAAAAGCCTTCTGTTTCGAGTGCCAAACCTTTCAGGAGAGCATTTTCAGGCTTTTGGCACCATTTTTGAGTGAATTGCCAAAAGTCAAATTTTTGCTGAAATTGTGACCCCGGGGCTTAGGGATTTTTTCAAAAAAAATATTTTCTGCCGGTTAAGTTTTTGAGGGCTGATTTCTTGTCCTGTGATAAAAAGACTTCTGTTTCGAGTGCCAAATCTTTCAGGAGAGCATTTTCAAGCTTTTGGCACCATTTTTGAGTGAATTGCCAAAAGTCAGATTTTTGCTGAAATTGTGACCCCGGGGCTTAGGGATTTTTTCAAAAAAATATTTTCTGCCGGTTAAGTTTTTGAGGGCTGATTTCTTGTCCTGTGATAAAAAGACTTCTGTTTCCATCGCAAAAGCTTTCAGGGTTGCATTTTCAAGCTTTTGGCACTTTTTTTGTAAGAATTGCCAAAAGTCAGATTTTTGCTGAAATTGTGACCCCGGGGCTTAGGGATTTTTTGAAAAAAATATTTTCTGCCGGTGAAGTTTTTGAGGGCTGATTTCTTGTTCTGTGATAAAAGCCTTCTGTTTCGAGTGCCAAACCTTTCAGGAGAGCATTTTCAGGCTTTTGGCACCATTTTTGAGTGAATTGCCAAAAGTCAAATTTTTGCTGAAATTGTGACCCCGGGGCTTAGGGATTTTTTCAAAAAAAATATTTTCTGCCGGTTAAGTTTTTGAGGGCTGATTTCTTGTCCTGTGATAAAAAGACTTCTGTTTCGAGTGCCAGACCTTTCAGGAGAGCATTTTCAAGCTTTTGGCAGGATTTTTGAGTGAATTGCCAAAAGTCAGATTTTTGCTGAAATTGTGACCCCGGGGCTTAGGGATTTTTTCAAAAAAATATTTTCTGCCGCTTAGGTTTTTGAGGGCTGATTTCTTGTCCTGTGATAAAAAGCCTTCTGTTTCGAGTGCCAAACCTTTCAGGAGAGCATTTTCAAGCTTTTGGCACTTTTTTTGTAAGAATTGCCAAAAGTCAGATTTTTGCTGAAATTGTTCAAAAAAATATTTTCTGCCGGTTAAGTTTTTGAGGGCTGATTTCTTGTCCTGTGATAAAAAGCCTTCTGCTTCGAGTGCCAAAACTTTCAGGAGAGCATTTTCAAGCTTTTGGCACTTTTTTTTGAGTGAATTGCCAAAAGTCAGATTTTTGCTGAAATTGTTCAAAAAAATATTTTCTGCCGGTTAAGTTTTTGAGGGCTGATTTCTTGTCCTATGATAAAAAGACTTCTGTTTCGAGTGCCAAACCTTTCAGGGGAGCATTTTCAAGCTTTTGGCACCATTTTTGAGTGAATTGCCAAAAGTCAGATTTTTGCTGTAATTGTGACCCCGGGGCTTACGGATTTTTTCAAAAAAATATTTTCTGCCGCTTAGGTTTTTGAAGGCTGATTTATTTTCCTTTGATAAAAAGACTTCTGTTTCCATCGCCAAAGCTTTCAGGGGAGCATTTTCAAGCTTTTGGCACCATTTTTGAGTGAATTGCCAAAAGTCAGATTTTTGCTGAAATTGTGACCCCGGGGCTTAGGGATTTTTTCAAAAAAATATTTTCTGCCGGTTAAGTTTTTGAGGGATGATTTCTTGTCCTGTGATAAAAAGCCTTCTGTTTCGAGTGCCAAACCTTTCAGGAGAGCATTTTCAGGCTTTTGGCACCATTTTTGAGTGAATTGCCAAAAGTCAGATTTTTGCTGAAATTGTGACCCCGGGGCTTAGGGATTTTCTGAAAAAATATATTTTCTGCCGGTTAAGTTTTTGAGGGCTGATTTCTTGTCCTGTGATAAAAAGCCTTCTGTTTCGAGTGCCAAACCTTTCAGGGGAGCATTTTCAAGCTTTTGGCACTTTTTTTTGTAAGAATTGCCAAAAGTCAGATTTTTGCTGAAATTGTGACCCCGGGGCTTAGGGATTTTTTCAAAAAAATATTTTCTGCCGGTTAAGTTTTTGAGGGCTGATTTCTTGTCCTGTGATAAAAAGACTTCTGTTTCCATCACCAAAGCTTTAAGGGGAGCATTTTCAAGCTTTTGGCACCATTTTTGAGTGAATTGCCAAAAGTCAGATTTTTGCTGAAATTGTGACCCCGGGGCTTACGGATTTTTTCAAAAAAATATTTTCTGCCGCTTAGATTTTTGAGGGCTGATTTATTTTCCTTTGATAAAAAGACTTCTGTTTCCATCGCCAAAGCTTTCAGGGGAGCATTTTCAAGCTTTTGGCACCACTTTTTAGTGAATTGCCAAAAGTCAGATTTTTGCTGAAATTGTGACCCCGGGGCTTAGGGATTTTTTCAAAAAAATATTTTCTGCCGGTTAAGTTTTTGAGGGCTGATTTCTTGTCCTGTGATAAAAAGCCTTCTGCTTCGAGTGCCAAACCTTTCAGGAGAGCATTTTCAAGCTTTTGGCACTTTTTTTTGAGTGAATTGCCAAAAGTCAGATTTTTGCTGAAATTGTTCAAAAAAATATTTTCTGCCGGTTAAGTTTTTGAGGGCTGATTTCTTGTCATGTGATAAAAAGACTTCTGTTTCGAGTGCCAAACCTTTCAGGGGAGCATTTTCAAGCTTTTGGCACCATTTTTGAGTGAATTGCCAAAAGTCAGATTTTTGCTAAAATTGTGACCCCGGGGCTTAGGGATTTTTTGAAAAAAAATATTTTCTGCCGGTTAAGTTTTTGAGGGCTGATTTCTTGTCCTGTGATAAAAAGCCTTCTGTTTCGAGTGCCAAAAGTTTCAGGAGAGCGTTTTCAAGCTTTTGGCACCATTTTTGAGTGAATTGCCAAAAGTCAGATTTTCGCTGAAATTGTGACCCCGGGGCTTAGGGATTTTTTCAAAAAAATATTTTCTGCCTCTTAGGTTTTTGAGGGCTGATTTATTTTCCTTTGATAAAAAGACTTCTGTTTCCATCGCCAAAGCTTTCAGGGGAGCATTTTCAAGCTTTTGGCACCATTTTTGAGTGAATTGCCAAAAGTCAGATTTTTGCTGAAATTGTGACCCCGGGGCTTAGGGATTTTTTCAAAAAAATATTTTCTGCCGGTTAAGTTTTTGAGGGCTGATTTCTTGTCCTGTGATATAAAGACTTCTGTTTCGAGTGCCAAACCTTTTAGGAGAGCATTTTCAAGCTTTTGGCACCATTTTTGAGTGAATTGCCAAAAGTCAGATTTTTGCTGAAATTGTGACCCCGGGGCTTCGGGATTTTTTCAAAAAAATATTTTCTGCCGGTTAAGTTGTTGAGGGCTGATTTCTTGTCCTGTGATAAAAAGCCTTCTGTTTCGAGTGCCAAACCTTTCAGGGGAGCATTTTCAAGCTTTTGGCACTTTTTTTTGTAAGAATTGCCAAAAGTCAGATTTTTGCTGAAATTGTGACCCCGGGGCTTAGGGATTTTTTCAAAAAAATATTTTCTGCCGGTTAAGTTTTTGAGGGCTGATTTCTTGTCCTGTGATATAAAGACTTCTGTTTCGAGTGCCAAACCTTTCAGGGGAGCATTTTCAAGCTTTTGGCACCATTTTTGAGTGAATTGCCAAAAGTCAGATTTTTGCTGTAATTGTGACCCCGGGGCTTAGGGATTTTTTCAAAAAAATATTTTCTGCCGCTTAGGTTTTTGAGGGCTGATTTATTTTCCTTTGATAAAAAGACTTCTGTTTCCATCGCCAAAGCTTTCAGGGGAGCATTTTCAAGCTTTTGGCACCATTTTTGAGTGAATTGCCAAAAGTCAGATTTTTGCTGAAATTGTGACCCCGGGGCTTAGGGATTTTTTCAAAAAAATATTTTCTGCCGGTTAAGTTTTTGAGGGATGATTTCTTGTCCTGTGATAAAAAGCCTTCTGTTTCGAGTGCCAAACCTTTCAGGAGAGCATTTTCAGGCTTTTGGCACCATTTTTGAGTGAATTGCCAAAAGTCAGATTTTTGCTGAAATTGTGACCCCGGGGCTTAGGGTTTTTTTCAAAAAAATAGTTTCTGCCGGTTAAGTTTTTGAGGGCTGATTTCTTGTGCTGTGATAAAAGCGTTCTGTTGCGAGTGCCAAACCTTTCAGGAGAGCATCTTCAGGCTTTTGGCACCATTTTTGAGTGAATTGCCAAAAGTCAGATTTTTGCTGAAATTGTGACCCCGGGGCTTAGGGATTTTTTGAAAAAAAATATTTTCTGCCGGTTAAGTTTTTGAGGGCTGATTTCTTGTCCTGTGATAAAAAGCCTTCTGTTTCGAGTGCCAAACCTTTCAGGGGAGCATTTTCAAGCTTTTGGCACTTTTTTTTGTAAGAATTGCCAAAAGTCAGATTTTTGCTGAAATTGTGACCCCGGGGCTTAGGGATTTTTTCAAAAAAATATTTTCTGCCGGTTAAGTTTTTGAGGGCTGATTTCTTGTCCTGTGATAAAAAGACTTCTGTTTCCATCGCCAAAGCTTAAAGGGGAGCATTTTCAAGCTTTTGGCACCATTTTTGAGTGAATTGCCAAAAGTCAGATTTTTGCTGAAATTGTGACCCCGGGGCTTAGGGATTTTTTCAAAAAAATATTTTCTGCCGCTTAGGTTTTTGAGGGCTGATTTATTTTCCTTTGATAAAAAGACTTCTGTTTCCATCGCCAAAGCTTTCAGGGGAGCATTTTCAAGCTTTTGGCACCACTTTTTAGTGAATTGCCAAAAGTCAGATTTTTGCTGAAATTGTGACCCCGGGGCTTAGGGATTTTTTCAAAAAAATATTTTCTGCCGGTTAAGTTTTTGAGGGCTGATTTCTTGTCCTGTGATAAAAAGCCTTCTGCTTCGAGTGCCAAACCTTTCAGGAGAGCATTTTCAAGCTTTTGGCACTTTTTTTTGAGTGAATTGCCAAAAGTCAGATTTTTGCTGAAATTGTTCAAAAAAATATTTTCTGCCGGTTAAGTTTTTGAGGGCTGATTTCTTGTCATGTGATAAAAAGACTTCTGTTTCGAGTGCCAAACCTTTCAGGGGAGCATTTTCAAGCTTTTGGCACCATTTTTGAGTGAATTGCCAAAAGTCAGATTTTTGCTGAAATTGTGACCCCGGGGCTTAGGGATTTTTTCAAAAAAATATTTTCTGCCGCTTAGGTTTTTGAGGGCTGATTTATTTTCCTTTGATAAAAAGCCTTCTGCTTCGAGTGCCAAACCTTTCAGGAGAGCATTTTCAAGCTTTTGGCACTTTTTTTTGAGTGAATTGCCAAAAGTCAGATTTTTGCTGAAATTGTTCAAAAAAATATTTTCTGCCGGTTAAGTTTTTGAGGGCTGATTTCTTGTCATGTGATAAAAAGACTTCTGTTTCGAGTGCCAAACCTTTCAGGGGAGCATTTTCAAGCTTTTGGCACCATTTTTGAGTGAATTGCCAAAAGTCAGATTTTTGCTAACATTGTGACCCCGGGGCTTAGGGATTTTTTGAAAAAAAATATTTTCTGCCGGTTAAGTTTTTGAGGGCTGATTTCTTGTCCTGTGATAAAAAGCCTTCTGTTTCGAGTGCCAAAACTTTCAGGAGAGCATTTTCAAGCTTTTGGCACCATTTTTGAGTGAATTGCCAAAAGTCAGATTTTTGCTGAAATTGTGACCCCGGGGCTTAGGGATTTTTTCAAAAAAATATTTTCTGCCGCTTAGGTTTTTGAGGGCTGATTTATTTTCCTTTGATAAAAAGACTTCTGTTTCCATCGCCAAAGCTTTCAGGGGAGCATTTTCAAGCTTTTGGCACCATTTTTGAGTGAATTGCCAAAAGTCAGATTTTTGCTGAAATTGTGACCCCGGGGCTTAGGGATTTTTTCAAAAAAATATTTTCTGCCGGTTAAGTTTTTGAGGGCTGATTTCTTGTCCTGTGATATAAAGACTTCTGTTTCGAGTGCCAAACCTTTTAGGAGAGCATTTTCAAGCTTTTGGCACCATTTTTGAGTGAATTGCCAAAAGTCAGATTTTTGCTGAAATTGTGACCCCGGGGCTTCGGGATTTTTTCAAAAAAATATTTTCTGCCGGTTAAGTTGTTGAGGGCTGATTTCTTGTCCTGTGATAAAAAGCCTTCTGTTTCGAGTGCCAAACCTTTCAGGGGAGCATTTTCAAGCTTTTGGCACCATTTTTGAGTGAATTGCCAAAAGTCAGATTTTTGCTGAAATTGTGATCCCGGGGCTTAGGGATTTTTTCAAAAAAATATTTTCTGCCGGTTAGGTTTTTGAGGGCTGATTTCTTGTCCTGTGATAAAAGCCTTCTGTTTCGAGTGCCAAACCTTTCAGGAGTGCATTTTCAAGCTTTTGGCACCATTTTTGAGTGAATTGCCAAAAGTCAGATTTTTGCTGAAATTGTGACCCCGGGGCTTAGGGATTTTTTCAAAAAAATATTTTCTGCCGGTGAAGTTTTTGAGGGCTGATTTCTTGTGCTGTGATAAAAGCCTTCTGTTTCGAGTGCCAAACCTTTCAGGAGAGCATTTTCAGGCTTTTGGCACCATTTTTGAGTGAATTGCCAAAAGTCAGATTTTTGCTGAAATTGTGACCCCGGGGCTTAGGGATTTTTTCAAAAAAATATTTTCTGCCGCTTAGGTTTTTGAGGGCTGATTTCTTGTCCTGTGATAAAAAGCCTTCTGTTTCGAGTGCCAAACCTTTCAGGGGAGCATTTTCAAGCTTTTGGCACTTTTTTTGTAAGAATTGCCAAAAGTCAAATTTTTTACTGAAATTGTGACCCCGGGGCTTAGGGATTTTTTGAAAAAAAATATTTTCTGCCGGTTAAGTTTTTGAGGGCTGATTTCTTGTCCTGTGATAAAAAGCCTTCTGTTTCGAGTGCCAAACCTTTCAGGAGAGCATTTTCAAGCTTTTGGCACCATTTTTGAGTGAATTGCCAAAAGTCAGATTTTTGCTGAAATTGTTCAATAAAATATTTTCTGCCGGTTAAGTTTTTGAGGGCTGATTTCTTGTCCTGTGATAAAAAGCCTTCTGCTTCGAGTGCCAAACCTTTCAGGAGAGCATTTTCAAGCTTTTGGCACTTTTTTTTGAGTGAATTGCCAAAAGTCAGATTTTTGCTGAAATTGTTCAAAAAAATATTTTCTGCCGGTTAAGTTTTTGAGGGCTGATTTCTTGTCCTATGATAAAAAGACTTCTGTTTCGAGTGCCAAACCTTTCAGGGGAGCATTTTCAAGCTTTTGGCACCATTTTTGAGTGAATTGCCAAAAGTCAGATTTTTGCTGTAATTGTGACCCCGGGGCTTAGGGATTTTTTCAAAAAAATATTTTCTGCCGGTTAAGTTTTTGAGGGCTGATTTCTTGTCCTGTGATAAAAAGACTTCTGTTTCCATCGCCAAAGCTTAAAGGGGAGCATTTTCAAGCTTTTGGCACCATTTTTGAGTGAATTGCCAAAAGTCAGATTTTTGCTGAAATTGTGACCCCGGGGCTTAGGGATTTTTTCAAAAAAATATTTTCTGCCGCTTAGGTTTTTGAGGGCTGATTTATTTTCCTTTGATAAAAAGACTTCTGTTTCCATCGCCAAAGCTTTCAGGGGAGCATTTTCAAGCTTTTGGCACCACTTTTTAGTGAATTGCCAAAAGTCAGATTTTTGCTGAAATTGTGACCCCGGGGCTTAGGGATTTTTTCAAAAAAATATTTTCTGCCGGTTAAGTTTTTGAGGGCTGATTTCTTGTCCTGTGATAAAAAGCCTTCTGCTTCGAGTGCCAAACCTTTCAGGAGAGCATTTTCAAGCTTTTGGCACTTTTTTTTGAGTGAATTGCCAAAAGTCAGATTTTTGCTGAAATTGTTCAAAAAAATATTTTCTGCCGGTTAAGTTTTTGAGGGCTGATTTCTTGTCATGTGATAAAAAGACTTCTGTTTCGAGTGCCAAACCTTTCAGGGGAGCATTTTCAAGCTTTTGGCACCATTTTTGAGTGAATTGCCAAAAGTCAGATTTTTGCTAACATTGTGACCCCGGGGCTTAGGGATTTTTTGAAAAAAAATATTTTCTGCCGGTTAAGTTTTTGAGGGCTGATTTCTTGTCCTGTGATAAAAAGCCTTCTGTTTCGAGTGCCAAAACTTTCAGGAGAGCATTTTCAAGCTTTTGGCACCATTTTTGAGTGAATTGCCAAAAGTCAGATTTTTGCTGAAATTGTGACCCCGGGGCTTAGGGATTTTTTCAAAAAAATATTTTCTGCCGCTTAGGTTTTTGAGGGCTGATTTATTTTCCTTTGATAAAAAGACTTCTGTTTCCATCGCCAAAGCTTTCAGGGGAGCATTTTCAAGCTTTTGGCACCATTTTTGAGTGAATTGCCAAAAGTCAGTTTTTTGCTGAAATTGTGACCCCGGGGCTTACGGATTTTTTCAAAAAAATATTTTCTGCCGGTGAAGTTTTTGAGGGCTGATTTCTTGTGCTGTGATAAAAGCCTTCTGTTTCGAGTGCCAAACCTTTCAGGAGAGCATTTTCAGGCTTTTGGCACCATTTTTGAGTGAATTGCCAAAAGTCAGATTTTTGCTGAAATTGTGACCCCGGGGCTTAGGGATTTTTTCAAAAAAATATTTTCTGCCGCTTAGGTTTTTGAGGGCTGATTTCTTGTACTGTGATAAAAAGCCTTCTGTTTCGAGTGCCAAACCTTTCAGGGGAGCATTTTCAAGCTTTTGGCACCATTTTTGAGTGAATTGCCAAAAGTCAGATTTTTGCTGAAATTGTGACCCCGGGGCTTCGGGATTTTTTCAAAAAAATATTTTCTGCCGGTTAAGTTGTTGAGGGCTGATTTCTTGTCCTGTGATAAAAAGCCTTCTGTTTCGAGTGCCAAACCTTTCAGGGGAGCATTTTCAAGCTTTTGGCACCATTTTTGAGTGAATTGCCAAAAGTCAGATTTTTGCTGAAATTGTGATCCCGGGGCTTAGGGATTTTTTCAAAAAAATATTTTCTGCCGGTTAGGTTTTTGAGGGCTGATTTCTTGTCCTGTGATAAAAGCCTTCTGTTTCGAATGCCAAACCTTTCAGGAGTGCATTTTCAAGCTTTTGGCACCATTTTTGAGTGAATTGCCAAAAGTCAGATTTTTGCTGAAATTGTGACCCCGGGGCTTAGGGATTTTTTCAAAAAAATATTTTCTGCCGGTGAAGTTTTTGAGGGCTGATTTCTTGTGCTGTGATAAAAGCCTTCTGTTTCGAGTGCCAAACCTTTCAGGAGAGCATTTTCAGGCTTTTGGCACCATTTTTGAGTGAATTGCCAAAAGTCAGATTTTTGCTGAAATTGTGACCCCGGGGCTTAGGGATTTTTTCAAAAAAATATTTTCTGCCGCTTAGGTTTTTGAGGGCTGATTTCTTGTCCTGTGATAAAAAGCCTTCTGTTTCGAGTGCCAAACCTTTCAGGGGAGCATTTTCAAGCTTTTGGCACTTTTTTTGTAAGAATTGCCAAAAGTCAGATTTTTGCTGAAATTGTGACCCCGGGGCTTAGGGATTTTTTCAAAAAAATATTTTCTGTCGGTTAAGTTTTTGAGGGCTGATTTCTTGTCCTGTGATAAAAAGCCTTCTGCTTCGAGTGCCAAAACTTTCAGGAGAGCATTTTCAAGCTTTTGGCACTTTTTTTTGAGTGAATTGCCAAAAGTCAGATTTTTGCTGAAATTGTTCAAAAAAATATTTTCTGCCGGTTAAGTTTTTGAGGGCTGATTTCTTGTCCTGTGATAAAAAGACTTCTGTTTCGAGTGCCAAACCTTTCAGGGGAGCATTTTCAAGCTTTTGGCACCACTTTTGAGTGAATTGCCAAAAGTCAGATTTTTGCTGAAATTGTGACCCCGGGGCTTAGGGATTTTTTGAAAAAAAATATTTTCTGCCGGTTAAGTTTTTGAGGGCTGATTTCTTGTCCTGTGATAAATAGCCTTCTGTTTCGAGTGCCAAACCTTTCAGGAGAGCATTTTCAAGCTTTTGGCACCATTTTTGAGTGAATTGCCAAAAGTCAGATTTTTGCTGAAATTGTGACCCCGGGGCTTAGGGATTTTTTCAAAAAAATATTTTCTGCCGGTTAAGTTTTTGAGGGCTGATTTCTTGTCCTGTGATAAAAAGCCTTCTGTTTCGAGTGCCAAACCTTTCAGGAGAGCATTTTCAAGCTTTTGGCACCACTTTTTAGTGAATTGCCAAAAGTCAGATTTTTGCTGAAATTGTGACCCCGGGGCTTAGGGATTTTTTCAAAAAAATATTTTCTGCCGCTTAGGTTTTTGAGGGCTGATTTCTTGTCCTGTGATAAAAAGCCTTCTGTTTCGAGTGCCAAACCTTTCAGGGGAGCATTTTCAAGCTTTTGGCACTTTTTTTGTAAGAATTGCCAAAAGTCAGATTTTTGCTGAAATTGTGACCCCGGGGCTTAGGGATTTTTTCAAAAAAATATTTTCTGCCGGTTAAGTTTTTGAGGGCTGATTTCTTGTCCTGTGATAAAAAGCCTTCTGCTTCGAGTGCCAAAACTTTCAGGAGAGCATTTTCAAGCTTTTGGCACTTTTTTTTGAGTGAATTGCCAAAAGTCAGATTTCTGCTGAAATTGTTCAAAAAAATATTTTCTGCCGGTTAAGTTTTTGAGGGCTGATTTCTTGTCCTGTGATAAAAAGACTTCTGTTTCGAGTGCCAAACCTTTCAGGGGAGCATTTTCAAGCTTTTGGCACCATTTTTGAGTGAATTGCCAAAAGTCAGATTTTTGCTGAAATTGTGACCCTGGGGCTTAGGGATTTTTTCAAAAAAATATTTTCTGCCGCTTAGGTTTTTGAGGGCTGATTTATTTTCCTTTGATAAAAAGACTTCTGTTTCCATCGCCAAAGCTTTCAGGGGAGCATTTTCAAGCTTTTGGCACCACTTTTTAGTGAATTGCCAAAAGTCAGATTTTTGCTGAAATTGTGACCCCGGGGCTTAGGGATTTTTTCAAAAAAATATTTTCTGCCGGTTAAGTTTTTGAGGGCTGATTTCTTGTCCTGTGATAAAAAGCCTTCTGCTTCGAGTGCCAAACCTTTCAGGAGAGCATTTTCAAGCTTTTGGCACTTTTTTTTGAGTGAATTGCCAAAAGTCAGATTTTTGCTGAAATTGTTCAAAAAAATATTTTCTGCCGGTTAAGTTTTTGAGGGCTGATTTCTTGTCATGTGATAAAAAGACTTCTGTTTCGAGTGCCAAACCTTTCAGGGGAGCATTTTCAAGCTTTTGGCACCATTTTTGAGTGAATTGCCAAAAGTCAGATTTTTGCTAACATTGTGACCCCGGGGCTTAGGGATTTTTTGAAAAAAAATATTTTCTGCCGGTTAAGTTTTTGAGGGCTGATTTCTTGTCCTGTGATAAAAAGCCTTCTGTTTCGAGTGCCAAAACTTTCAGGAGAGCATTTTCAAGCTTTTGGCACCATTTTTGAGTGAATTGCCAAAAGTCAGATTTTTGCTGAAATTGTGACCCCGGGGCTTAGGGATTTTTTCAAAAAAATATTTTCTGCCGCTTAGGTTTTTGAGGGCTGATTTATTTTCCTTTGATAAAAAGACTTCTGTTTCCATCGCCAAAGCTTTCAGGGGAGCATTTTCAAGCTTTTGGCACCATTTTTGAGTGAATTGCCAAAAGTCAGATTTTTGCTGAAATTGTGACCCCGGGGCTTAGGGATTTTTTCAAAAAAATATTTTCTGCCGGTTAAGTTTTTGAGGGCTGATTTCTTGTCCTGTGATATAAAGACTTCTGTTTCGAGTGCCAAACCTTTTAGGAGAGCATTTTCAAGCTTTTGGCACCATTTTTGAGTGAATTGCCAAAAGTCAGATTTTTGCTGAAATTGTGACCCCGGGGCTTCGGGATTTTTTCAAAAAAATATTTTCTGCCGGTTAAGTTGTTGAGGGCTGATTTCTTGTCCTGTGATAAAAAGCCTTCTGTTTCGAGTGCCAAACCTTTCAGGGGAGCATTTTCAAGCTTTTGGCACCATTTTTGAGTGAATTGCCAAAAGTCAGATTTTTGCTGAAATTGTGATCCCGGGGCTTAGGGATTTTTTCAAAAAAATATTTTCTGCCGGTTAGGTTTTTGAGGGCTGATTTCTTGTCCTGTGATAAAAGCCTTCTGTTTCGAGTGCCAAACCTTTCAGGAGTGCATTTTCAAGCTTTTGGCACCATTTTTGAGTGAATTGCCAAAAGTCAGATTTTTGCTGAAATTGTGACCCCGGGGCTTAGGGATTTTTTCAAAAAAATATTTTCTGCCGGTGAAGTTTTTGAGGGCTGATTTCTTGTGCTGTGATAAAAGCCTTCTGTTTCGAGTGCCAAACCTTTCAGGAGAGCATTTTCAGGCTTTTGGCACCATTTTTGAGTGAATTGCCAAAAGTCAGATTTTTGCTGAAATTGTGACCCCGGGGCTTAGGGATTTTTTCAAAAAAATATTTTCTGCCGCTTAGGTTTTTGAGGGCTGATTTCTTGTCCTGTGATAAAAAGCCTTCTGTTTCGAGTGCCAAACCTTTCAGGGGAGCATTTTCAAGTATTTGGCACTTTTTTTGTAAGAATTGCCAAAAGTCAGATTTTTGCTGAAATTGTGACCCCGGGGCTTAGGGATTTTTTCAAAAAAATATTTTCTGTCGGTTAAGTTTTTGAGGGCTGATTTCTTGTCCTGTGATAAAAAGCCTTCTGCTTCGAGTGCCAAAACTTTCAGGAGAGCATTTTCAAGCTTTTGGCACTTTTTTTTGAGTGAATTGCCAAAAGTCAGATTTTTGCTGAAATTGTTCAAAAAAATATTTTCTGCCGGTTAAGTTTTTGAGGGCTGATTTCTTGTCCTGTGATAAAAAGACTTCTGTTTCGAGTGCCAAACCTTTCAGGGGAGCATTTTCAAGCTTTTGGCACCACTTTTGAGTGAATTGCCAAAAGTCAGATTTTTGCTGAAATTGTGACCCCGGGGCTTAGGGATTTTTTGAAAAAAAATATTTTCTGCCGGTTAAGTTTTTGAGGGCTGATTTCTTGTCCTGTGATAAAAAGCCTTCTGTTTCGAGTGCCAAACCTTTCAGGAGAGCATTTTCAAGCTTTTGGCACCATTTTTGAGTGAATTGCCAAAAGTCAGATTTTTGCTGAAATTGTGACCCCGGGGCTTAGGGATTTTTTCAAAAAAATATTTTCTGCCGGTTAAGTTTTTGAGGGCTGATTTTTTGTCCTGTGATAAAAAGCCTTCTGCTTCGAGTGCCAAAACTTTCAGGAGAGCATTTTCAAGCTTTTGGCACTTTTTTTTGAGTGAATTGCCAAAAGTCAGATTTCTGCTGAAATTGTTCAAAAAAATATTTTCTGCCGGTTAAGTTTTTGAGGGCTGATTTCTTGTCCTGTGATAAAAAGACTTCTGTTTCGAGTGCCAAACCTTTCAGGAGAGCATTTTCAAGCTTTTGGCACCACTTTTTAGTGAATTGCCAAAAGTCAGATTTTTGCTGAAATTGTGACCCCGGGGCTTAGGGATTTTTTCAAAAAAATATTTTCTGCCGCTTAGGTTTTTGAGGGCTGATTTCTTGTCCTGTGATAAAAAGCCTTCTGTTTCGAGTGCCAAACCTTTCAGGGGAGCATTTTCAAGCTTTTGGCACTTTTTTTGTAAGAATTGCCAAAAGTCAGATTTTTGCTGAAATTGTGACCCCGGGGCTTAGGGATTTTTTCAAAAAAATATTTTCTGCCGCTTAGGTTTTTGAGGGGTGATTTATTTTCCTTTGATAAAAAGACTTCTGTTTCCATCGCCAAAGCTTTCAGGGGAGCATTTTCAAGCTTTTGGCACCATTTTTGAGTGAATTGCCAAAAGTCAGATTTTTGCTGAAATTGTGACCCCGGGGCTTAGGGATTTTTTCAAAAAAATATTTTTTGCCGGTTAAGTTTTTGAGGGCTGATTTCTTGTCCTGTGATAAAAAGCCTTCTGTTTCGAGTGCCAAACCTTTCAGGAGAGCATTTTCAGGCTTTTGGCACCATTTTTGAGTGAATTGCCAAAAGTCAGATTTTTGATGAAATTGTGACCCCGGGGCTTAGGGATTTTTTCAAAAAAATATTTTCTGCCGGTTAAGTTTTTGAGGGCTGATTTCTTGTCCTGTGATAAAAAGCCTTCTGTTTCGAGTGCCAAACCTTTCAGGAGAGCATTTTCAAGCTTTTGGCACCACTTTTTAGTGACTTGCCAAAAGTCAGATTTTTGCTGAAATTGTGACCCCGGGGCTTAGGGATTTTTTCAAAAAAATATTTTCTGCCGGTTAAGTTTTTGAGGGCTGATTTCTTGTCCTGTGATAAAAAGACTTCTGTTTCGAGTGCCAAACCTTTCAGGGGAGCATTTTCAAGCTTTTGGCACCACTTTTGAGTGAATTGCCAAAAGTCAGATTTTTGCTGAAATTGTGACCCCGGGGCTTAGGGATATTTTGAAAAAAAAAATTTTCTGCCGGTTAAGTTTTTGAGGGCTGATTTCTTGTCCTGTGATAAAAAGCCTTCTGTTTCGAGTGCCAAACCTTTCAGGAGAGCATTTTCAAGCTTTTGGCACCATTTTTGAGTGAATTGCCAAAAGTCAGATTTTTGCTGAAATTGTGACCCCGGGGCTTAGGGATTTTTTCAAAAAAATATTTTCTGCCAGTTAAGTTTTTGAGGGCTGATTTCTTGTCCTGTGATAAAAATCCTTCTGTTTCAAGTGCCAAACCTTTCAGGAGAGCATTTTCAGGCTTTTGGCACCATTTTTGATTGAATTTCCAAAAGTCAGATTTTTGCTGAAATTGTGACCCCGGGGCTTAGGGATTTTTTCAAAAAAATATTTTCTGCCGGTTAAGTTTTTGAGGGCTGATTTCTTGTCCTGTGATATAAAGCCTTCTGTTTCGAGTGCCAAACCTTTCAGGAGAGCATTTTCAAGCTTTTGGCACCACTTTTTAGTGAATTGCCAAAAGTCAGATTTTTGCTGAAATTGTGACCCCGGGGCTTAGGGATTTTTTCAAAAAAATATTTTCTGCCGGTGAAGTTTTTGAGGGCTGATTTCTTGTGCTGTGATAAAAGCCTTCTGTTTCGAGTGCCAAACCTTTCAGGAGAGCATTTTCAGGCTTTTGGCACCATTTTTGAGTGAATTGCCAAAAGTCAGATTTTTGCTGAAATTGTGACCCCGGGGCTTAGGGATTTTTTCAAAAAAATATTTTCTGCCGCTTAGGTTTTTGAGGGCTGATTTCTTGTCCTGTGATAAAAAGCCTTCTGTTTCGAGTGCCAAACCTTTCAGGGGAGCATTTTCAAGCTTTTCGCACTTTTTTTTTAGTGAATTGCCAAAAGTCAGATTTTTGCTGAAATTGTTCAAAAAAATATTTTCTGCCGGTTAAGTTTTTGAGGGCTGATTTCTTGTCCTGTGATAAAAAGACTTCTGTTTCGAGTGCCAAACCTTTCAGGGGAGCATTTTCAAGCTTTTGGCACCACTTTTTAGTGAATTGCCAAAAGTCAGATTTTTGCTGAAATTGTGACCCCGGGGCTTAGAGATTTTTTCAAAAAAATATTTTCTGCCGGTGAAGTTTTTGAGGGCTGATTTCTTGTGCTGTGATAAAAGCCTTCTGTTTCGAGTGCCAAACCTTTCAGGAGAGCATTTTCAGGCTTTTGGCACCATTTTTGAGTGAATTGCCAAAAGTCAGATTTTTGCTGAAATTGTGACCCCGGGGCTTAGGGATTTTTTCAAAAAAATATTTTCTGCCGGTTAAGTTTTTGAGGGCTGATTTCTTGTCCTGTGATAAAAAGCCTTCTGTTTCGAGTGCCAAACCTTTCAGGGGAGCATTTTCAAGCTTTTGGCACTTTTTTTTGAGTGAATTGCCAAAAGTCAGATTTTTGCTGAAATTGTTCAAAAAAATATTTTCTGCCGGTTAAGTTTTTGAGGGCTGATTTCTTGTCCTGTGATAAAAAGACTTCTGTTTCGAGTGCCAAACCTTTCAGGGGAGCATTTTCAAGCTTTTGGCACCACTTTTGAGTGAATTGCCAAAAGTCAGATTTTTGCTGAAATTGTGACCCCGGGGCTTAGGGATTTTTTGAAAAAAAATATTTTCTGCCGGTTAAGTTTTTGAGGGCTGATTTCTTGTCCTGTGATAAAAAGCCTTCTGTTTCGAGTGCCAAACCTTTCAGGAGAGCATTTTCAAGCTTTTGGCACCATTTTTGAGTGAATTGCCAAAAGTCAGATTTTTGCTGAAATTGTGACCCCGGGGCTTAGGGATTTTTTCAAAAAAATATTTTCTGCCGGTTAAGTTTTTGAGGGCTGATTTCTTGTCCTGTGATAAAAAGCCTTCTGTTTCGAGTGCCAAACCTTTCAGGAGAGCATTTTCAAGCTTTTGGCACCATTTTTGAGTGAATTGCCAAAAGTCAGATTTTTGCTGAAATTGTGACCCCGGGGCTGAGGGATTTTTTCAAAAAAATATTTTCTGCCAGTTAAGTTTTTGAGGGCTGATTTCTTGTCCTGTGATAAAAATCCTTCTGTTTCAAGTGCCAAACCTTTCAGGAGAGCATTTTCAGGCTTTTGGCACCATTTTTGATTGAATTTCCAAAAGTCAGATTTTTGCTGAAATTGTGACCCCGGGGCTTAGGGATTTTTTCAAAAAAATATTTTCTACCGGTTAAGTTTTTGAGGGCTGATTTCTTGTCCTGTGATATAAAGCCTTCTGTTTCGAGTGCCAAACCTTTCAGGAGAGCATTTTCAAGCTTTTGGCACCACTTTTTAGTGAATTGCCAAAAGTCAGATTTTTGCTGAAATTGTGACCCCGGGGCTTAGGGATTTTTTCAAAAAAATATTTTCTGCCGGTGAAGTTTTTGAGGGCTGATTTCTTGTGCTGTGATAAAAGCCTTCTGTTTCGAGTGCCAAACCTTTCAGGAGAGCATTTTCAGGCTTTTGGCACCATTTTTGAGTGAATTGCCAAAAGTCAGATTTTTGCTGAAATTGTGACCCCGGGGCTTAGGGATTTTTTCAAAAAAATATTTTCTGCCGCTTAGGTTTTTGAGGGCTGATTTCTTGTCCTGTGATAAAAAGCCTTCTGTTTCGAGTGCCAAACCTTTCAGGGGAGCATTTTCAAGCTTTTCGCACTTTTTTTTTAGTGAATTGCCAAAAGTCAGATTTTTGCTGAAATTGTTCAAAAAAATATTTTCTGCCGGTTAAGTTTTTGAGGGCTGATTTCTTGTCCTGTGATAAAAAGACTTCTGTTTCGAGTGCCAAACCTTTCAGGGGAGCATTTTCAAGCTTTTGGCACCACTTTTTAGTGAATTGCCAAAAGTCAGATTTTTGCTGAAATTGTGACCCCGGGGCTTAGGGATTTTTTCAAAAAAATATTTTCTGCCGGTGAAGTTTTTGAGGGCTGATTTCTTGTGCTGTGATAAAAGCCTTCTGTTTCGAGTGCCAAACCTTTCAGGAGAGCATTTTCAGGCTTTTGGCACCATTTTTGAGTGAATTGCCAAAAGTCAGATTTTTGCTGAAATTGTGACCCCGGGGCTTAGGGATTTTTTCAAAAAAATATTTTCTGCCGGTTAAGTTTTTGAGGGCTGATTTCTTGTCCTGTGATAAAAAGCCTTCTGTTTCGAGTGCCAAACCTTTCAGGGGAGCATTTTCAAGCTTTTGGCACTTTTTTTTGAGTGAATTGCCAAAAGTCAGATTTTTGCTGAAATTGTTCAAAAAAATATTTTCTGCCGGTTAAGTTTTTGAGGGCTGATTTCTTGTCCTGTGATAAAAAGACTTCTGTTTCGAGTGCCAAACCTTTCAGGGGAGCATTTTCAAGCTTTTGGCACCACTTTTGAGTGAATTGCCAAAAGTCAGATTTTTGCTGAAATTGTGACCCCGGGGCTTAGGGATTTTTTGAAAAAAAATATTTTCTGCCGGTTAAGTTTTTGAGGGCTGATTTCTTGTCCTGTGATAAAAAGCCTTCTGTTTCGAGTGCCAAACCTTTCAGGAGAGCATTTTCAAGCTTTTGGCACCATTTTTGAGTGAATTGCCAAAAGTCAGATTTTTGCTGAAATTGTGACCCCGGGGCTTAGGGATTTTTTCAAAAAAATATTTTCTGCCGGTTAAGTTTTTGAGGGCTGATTTCTTGTCCTGTGATAAAAAGCCTTCTGTTTCGAGTGCCAAACCTTTCAGGAGAGCATTTTCAAGCTTTTGGCACCACTTTTTAGTGAATTGCCAAAAGTCAGATTTTTGCTGAAATTGTGACCCCGGGGCTTAGGGATTTTTTCAAAAAAATATTTTCTGCCGGTTAAGTTTTTGAGGGCTGATTTCTTGTCCTGTGATAAAAAGACTTCTGTTTCGAGTGCCAAACCTTTCAGGGGAGCATTTTCAAGCTTTTGGCACCACTTTTGAGTGAATTGCCAAAAGTCAGATTTTTGCTGAAATTGTGACCCCGGGGCTTAGGGATTTTTTGAAAAAAAATATTTTCTGCCGGTTAAGTTTTTGAGGGCTGATTTCTTGTCCTGTGATAAAAAGCCTTCTGTTTCGAGTGCCAAACCTTTCAGGAGAGCATTTTCAAGCTTTTGGCACCATTTTTGAGTGAATTGCCAAAAGTCAGATTTTTGCTGAAATTGTGACCCCGGGGCTTAGGGATTTTTTCAAAAAAATATTTTCTGCCGCTTAGGTTTTTGAGGGCTGATTTATTTCCTTTGATAAAAAGACTTCTGTTTCCATCGCCAAAGCTTTCAGGGGAGCATTTTCAAGCTTTTGGCACCACTTTTGAGTGAATTGCCAAAAGTCAGATTTTTGCTGAAATTGTGACCCCGGGGCTTAGGGATTTTTTGAAAAAAAATATTTTCTGCCGGTTAAGTTTTTGAGGGCTGATTTCTTGTCCTGTGATAAAAAGCCTTCTGTTTCGAGTGCCAAACCTTTCAGGAGAGCATTTTCAAGCTTTTGGCACCATTTTTGAGTGAATTGCCAAAAGTCAGATTTTTGCTGAAATTGTGACCCCGGGGCTTAGGGATTTTTTGAAAAAAAATATTTTCTGCCGGTTAAGATTTGAGGGCTGATTTCTTGTCCTGTGATAAAAAGCCTTCTGTTTCGAGTGCCAAACCTTTCAGGAGAGCATTTTCAAGCTTTTGGCACCATTTTTGAGTGAATTGCCAAAAGTCAGATTTTTGCTGAAATTGTGACCCCGGGGCTTAGGGATTTTTTCAAAAAAATATTTTCTGCCGCTTAGGTTTTTGAGGGGTGATTTATTTTCCTTTGATAAAAAGACTTCTGTTTCCATCGCCAAAGCTTTCAGGGGAGCATTTTCAAGCTTTTGGCACCATTTTTGAGTGAATTGCCAAAAGTCAGATTTTTGCTGAAATTGTGACCCCGGGGCTTAGGGATTTTTTCAAAAAAATATTTTCTGCCGGTTAAGTTTTTGAGGGCTGATTTCTTGTCCTGTGATAAAAAGCCTTCTGTTTCGAGTGCCAAAGCTTTCAGGAGAGCATTTTCAGGCTTTTGGCACCATTTTTGATTGAATTGCCAAAAGTCAGATTTTTGCTGAAATTGTGACCCCGGGGCTTAGGGATTTTTTCAAAAAAATATTTTCTGCCGGTTAAGTTTTTGAGGGCTGATTTCTTGTCCTGTGATAAAAAGACTTCTGTTTCGAGTGCCAAACCTTTCAGGGGAGCATTTTCAAGCTTTTGGCACCACTTTTGAGTGAATTGCCAAAAGTCAGATTTTTGCTGAAATTGTGACCCCGGGGCTTAGGGATTTTTTGAAAAAAAATATTTTCTGCCGGTTAAGTTTTTGAGGGCTGATTTCTTGTCCTGTGATAAAAAGCCTTCTGTTTCGAGTGCCAAACCTTTCAGGAGAGCATTTTCAAGCTTTTGGCACCATTTTTGAGTGAATTGCCAAAAGTCAGATTTTTGCTGAAATTGTGACCCCGGGGCTTAGGGATTTTTTCAAAAAAATATTTTCTGCCGCTTAGGTTTTTGAGGGCTGATTTATTTTCCTTTGATAAAAAGACTTCTGTTTCCATCGCCAAAGCTTTCAGGGGAGCATTTTCAAGCTTTTGGCACCATTTTTGAGTGAATTGCCAAAAGTCAGATTTTTGCTGAAATTGTGACCCCGGGGCTTAGGGATTTTTTCAAAAAAATATTTTCTGCCGGTTAAGTTTTTGAGGGCTGATTTCTTGTCCTGTGATAAAAATCCTTCTGTTTCAAGGGCCAAACCTTTCAGGAGAGCATTTTCAGGCTTTTGGCACCATTTTTGATTGAATTGCCAAAAGTCAGATTTTTGCTGAAATTGTGACCCCGGGGCTTAGGGATTTTTTCAAAAAAATATTTCCTACCGGTTAAGTTTTTGAGGGCTGATTTCTTGTCCTGTGATATAAAGCCTTCTGTTTCGAGTGCCAAACCTTTCAGGAGAGCATTTTCAAGCTTTTGGCACCACTTTTTAGTGAATTGCCAAAAGTCAGATTTTTGCTGAAATTGTGACCCCGGGGCTTAGGGATTTTTTCAAAAAAATATTTTCTGCCGGTTAAGTTTTTGAGGGCTGATTTCTTGTCCTGTGATAAAAGCCTTCTGTTTCGAGTGCCAAACCTTTCAGGAGTGCATTTTCAAGCTTTTGGCACCATTTTTGAGTGAATTGCCAAAAGTCAGATTTTTGCTGAAATTGTGACCCCGGGGCTTCGGGATTTTTTCAAAAAAATATTTTCTGCCGGTTAAGTTTTTGAGGGCTGATTTCTTGTCCTGTGATAAAAAGACTTCTGTTTCGAGTGCCAAACCTTTCAGGGGAGCATTTTCAAGGTTTTGGCACCACTTTTGAGTGAATTGCCAAAAGTCAGATTTTTGCTGAAATTGTGACCCCGGGGCTTAGGGATTTTTTGAAAAAAAATATTTTCTGCCGGTTAAGTTTTTGAGGGCTGATTTCTTGTCCTGTGATAAAAAGCCTTCTGTTTCGAGTGCCAAACCTTTCAGGAGAGCATTTTCAAGCTTTTGGCACCATTTTTGAGTGAATTGCCAAAAGTCAGATTTTTGCTGAAATTGTGACCCCGGGGCTTAGGGATTTTTTCAAAAAAATATTTTCTGCCGCTTAGGTTTTTGAGGGCTGATTTATTTTCCTTTGATAAAAAGACTTCTGTTTCCATCGCCAAAGCTTTCAGGGGAGCATTTTCAAGCTTTTGGCACCATTTTTGAGTGAATTGCCAAAAGTCAGATTTTTGCTGAAATTGTGACCCCGGGGCATAGGGATTTTTTCAAAAAAATATTTTCTGCCGGTTAAGTTTTTGAGGGCTGATTTCTTGTCCTGTGATAAAAAGCCTTCTGTTTCGAGTGCCAAACCTTTCAGGAGAGCATTTTCAAGCTTTTGGCACCATTTTTGAGTGAATTGCCAAAAGTCAGATTTTTGCTGAAATTGTGACCCCGGGGCTTAGGGATTTTTTCAAAAAAATATTTTCTGCCGCTTAGGTTTTTGAGGGCTGATTTATTTCCTTTGATAAAAAGACTTCTGTTTCCATCGCCAAAGCTTTCAGGGGAGCATTTTCAAGCTTTTGGCACCACTTTTGAGTGAATTGCCAAAAGTCAGATTTTTGCTGAAATTGTGACCCCGGGGCTTAGGGATTTTTTGAAAAAAAATATTTTCTGCCGGTTAAGTTTTTGAGGGCTGATTTCTTGTCCTGTGATAAAAAGCCTTCTGTTTCGAGTGCCAAACCTTTCAGGAGAGCATTTTCAAGCTTTTGGCACCATTTTTGAGTGAATTGCCAAAAGTCAGATTTTTGCTGAAATTGTGACCCCGGGGCTTAGGGATTTTTTGAAAAAAAATATTTTCTGCCGGTTAAGATTTGAGGGCTGATTTCTTGTCCTGTGATAAAAAGCCTTCTGTTTCGAGTGCCAAACCTTTCAGGAGAGCATTTTCAAGCTTTTGGCACCATTTTTGAGTGAATTGCCAAAAGTCAGATTTTTGCTGAAATTGTGACCCCGGGGCTTAGGGATTTTTTCAAAAAAATATTTTCTGCCGCTTAGGTTTTTGAGGGGTGATTTATTTTCCTTTGATAAAAAGACTTCTGTTTCCATCGCCAAAGCTTTCAGGGGAGCATTTTCAAGCTTTTGGCACCATTTTTGAGTGAATTGCCAAAAGTCAGATTTTTGCTGAAATTGTGACCCCGGGGCTTAGGGATTTTTTCAAAAAAATATTTTCTGCCGGTTAAGTTTTTGAGGGCTGATTTCTTGTCCTGTGATAAAAAGCCTTCTGTTTCGAGTGCCAAAGCTTTCAGGAGAGCATTTTCAGGCTTTTGGCACCATTTTTGATTGAATTGCCAAAAGTCAGATTTTTGCTGAAATTGTGACCCCGGGGCTTAGGGATTTTTTCAAAAAAATATTTTCTGCCGGTTAAGTTTTTGAGGGCTGATTTCTTGTCCTGTGATAAAAAGACTTCTGTTTCGAGTGCCAAACCTTTCAGGGGAGCATTTTCAAGCTTTTGGCACCACTTTTGAGTGAATTGCCAAAAGTCAGATTTTTGCTGAAATTGTGACCCCGGGGCTTAGGGATTTTTTGAAAAAAAATATTTTCTGCCGGTTAAGTTTTTGAGGGCTGATTTCTTGTCCTGTGATAAAAAGCCTTCTGTTTCGAGTGCCAAACCTTTCAGGAGAGCATTTTCAAGCTTTTGGCACCATTTTTGAGTGAATTGCCAAAAGTCAGATTTTTGCTGAAATTGTGACCCCGGGGCTTAGGGATTTTTTCAAAAAAATATTTTCTGCCGCTTAGGTTTTTGAGGGCTGATTTATTTTCCTTTGATAAAAAGACTTCTGTTTCCATCGCCAAAGCTTTCAGGGGAGCATTTTCAAGCTTTTGGCACCATTTTTGAGTGAATTGCCAAAAGTCAGATTTTTGCTGAAATTGTGACCCCGGGGCTTAGGGATTTTTTCAAAAAAATATTTTCTGCCGGTTAAGTTTTTGAGGGCTGATTTCTTGTCCTGTGATAAAAATCCTTCTGTTTCAAGGGCCAAACCTTTCAGGAGAGCATTTTCAGGCTTTTGGCACCATTTTTGATTGAATTGCCAAAAGTCAGATTTTTGCTGAAATTGTGACCCCGGGGCTTAGGGATTTTTTCAAAAAAATATTTCCTACCGGTTAAGTTTTTGAGGGCTGATTTCTTGTCCTGTGATATAAAGCCTTCTGTTTCGAGTGCCAAACCTTTCAGGAGAGCATTTTCAAGCTTTTGGCACCACTTTTTAGTGAATTGCCAAAAGTCAGATTTTTGCTGAAATTGTGACCCCGGGGCTTAGGGATTTTTTCAAAAAAATATTTTCTGCCGGTTAAGTTTTTGAGGGCTGATTTCTTGTCCTGTGATAAAAGCCTTCTGTTTCGAGTGCCAAACCTTTCAGGAGTGCATTTTCAAGCTTTTGGCACCATTTTTGAGTGAATTGCCAAAAGTCAGATTTTTGCTGAAATTGTGACCCCGGGGCTTCGGGATTTTTTCAAAAAAATATTTTCTGCCGGTTAAGTTTTTGAGGGCTGATTTCTTGTCCTGTGATAAAAAGACTTCTGTTTCGAGTGCCAAACCTTTCAGGGGAGCATTTTCAAGGTTTTGGCACCACTTTTGAGTGAATTGCCAAAAGTCAGATTTTTGCTGAAATTGTGACCCCGGGGCTTAGGGATTTTTTGAAAAAAAATATTTTCTGCCGGTTAAGTTTTTGAGGGCTGATTTCTTGTCCTGTGATAAAAAGCCTTCTGTTTCGAGTGCCAAACCTTTCAGGAGAGCATTTTCAAGCTTTTGGCACCATTTTTGAGTGAATTGCCAAAAGTCAGATTTTTGCTGAAATTGTGACCCCGGGGCTTAGGGATTTTTTCAAAAAAATATTTTCTGCCGCTTAGGTTTTTGAGGGCTGATTTATTTTCCTTTGATAAAAAGACTTCTGTTTCCATCGCCAAAGCTTTCAGGGGAGCATTTTCAAGCTTTTGGCACCATTTTTGATTGAATTGCCAAAAGTCAGATTTTTGCTGAAATTGTGACCCCGGGGCTTAGGGATTTTTTCAAAAAAATATTTTCTACCGGTTAAGTTTTTGAGGGCTGATTTCTTGTCCTGTGATATAAAGCCTTCTGTTTCGAGTGCCAAACCTTTCAGGAGAGCATTTTCAAGCTTTTGGCACCACTTTTTAGTGAATTGCCAAAAGTCAGATTTTTGCTGAAATTGTGACCCCGGGGCTTAGGGATTTTTTCAAAAAAATATTTTCTGCCGGTTAAGTTTTTGAGGGCTGATTTCTTGTCCTGTGATAAAAGCCTTCTGTTTCGAGTGCCAAACCTTTCAGGAGTGCATTTTCAAGCTTTTGGCACCATTTTTGAGTGAATTGCCAAAAGTCAGATTTTTGCTGAAATTGTGACCCCGGGGCTTCGGGATTTTTTCAAAAAAATATTTTCTGCCAATTAAGTTTTTGAGGGCATGATTTCTTGTCCTGTGATAAAAGCCTTCTGTTTCGAGTGCCAAAGCTTTCAGGAGAGCATTTTCAAGCTTTTGGCACCATTTTTGAGTGAATTGCCAAAAGTCAGATTTTTGCTGAAATTGTGACCCCGGGGCTTAGGGATTTTTTTAAAAAAATATTTTCTGCCAGTTAAGTTTTTGAGGGCTGATTTCTTGTCCTGTGATAAAAGCCTTCTGTTTCGAGTGCCAAACCTTTCAGGAGAGCATTTTCAAGCTTTTGGCAGCATTTTTGAGTGAATTACCAAAAGTCAGATTTTTGCTGATATTGTGACCCCGGGGCTTAGGGATTTTTTCAAAAAAATATTTTCTGCCGCTTAGGTTTTTGAGGGCTGATTTATTTTCCTTTGATAAAAAGACTTCTGTTTCCATCGCCAAAGCTTTCAGGGGAGCATTTTCAAGCTTTTGGCACCATTTTTGAGTGAATGGCCAAAAGTCAGATTTTTGCTGAAATTGTGACCCCGGGGCTTAGGGATTTTTTCAAAAAAATATTTTCTGCCCGTGAAGTTTTTGACGGCTGATTTCTTGTCCTGTGATAAAAAGCCTTCTGTTTCGAGTGCCAAACCTTTCAGGAGAGCATTTTCAAGCTTTTGGCACCACTTTTGAGTGAATTGCCAAAAGTCAGATTTTTGCTGAAATTGTGACCCCGGGGCTTAGGGATTTTTTGAAAAAAAATATTTTCTGCCCGTGAAGTTTTTGAGGGCTGATTTCTTGTGCTGTGATAAAAGCCTTCTGTTTCGAGTGCCAAACCTTTCAGGAGAGCATTTTCAGGCTTTTGGCATCGTTTTTGAGTGAATTGCCAAAAGTCAGATTTTTGCTGAAATTGTGACCCCGGGGCTTAGGGATTTTTTGAAAAAAAATATTTTCTGCCGCTTAGGTTTCTGAGGGCTGATTTCTTGTCCTGTGATAAAAAGCCTTCTGTTTCGAGTGCCAAACCTTTCATGGGAGCATTTCCAAGCTTTTGGCACCATTTCTGAGTGAATTGCCAAAAGTCAGATTTTTGCTGAAATTGTGACCCCGGGGCTTAGGGATTTTTTCAAAAAAATATTTTCTGCCAGTTAAGTTTTTGAGGGCTGATTTCTTGTCCTGTGATAAAAGCCTTCTGTTTCGAGTGCCAAAGCTTTCAGGGGAGCATTTTCAAGCTTTTGGCACCATTTTTGAGTGAATTGCCAAAAGTCAGATTTTTGCTGAAATTGTGACCCCGGGGCTTAGGGATTTTTTCAAAAAAATATTTTCTGCCGCTTAGGTTTTTGAGGGCTGATTTATTTTCCTTTGATAAAAAGACTTCTGTTTCGAGTGCCAAACCTTTCAGGGGAGCATTTTCAAGCTTTTGGCACCATTTTTGAGTGAATTACCAAAAGTCAGATTTTTGCTGATATTGTGACCCCGGGGCTTAGGGATTTTTTCAAAAAAATATTTTCTGCCGCTTAGGTTTTTGAGGGCTGATTTCTTGTCCTGTGATAAAAAGCCTTCTGTTTCGAGTGCCAAACCTTTCAGGAGAGCATTTTCAAGCTTTTGGCAGCATTTTTGAGTGAATTACCAAAAGTCAGATTTTTGCTGATATTGTGACCCCGGGGCTTAGGGATTTTTTCAAAAAAATATTTTCTACCGCTTAGGTTTTTGAGGGCTGATTTATTTTCCTTTGATAAAAATACTTCTGTTTCCATCGCCAAAGCTTTCAGGGGAGCATTTTCAAGCTTTTGGCACCATTTTTGAGTGAATTGCCAAAAGTCAGATTTTTGCTGAAATTGTGACCCCGGGGCTTCGGGATTTTTTCAAAAAACTATTTTCTGCCGGTTAAGTTTTTGAGGGCTGATTTCTTGTCCTGTGATAAAAAGCCTTCTGTTTCGAGTGCCAAACCTTTCAGGAGAGCATTTTCAGGCTTTTGGCACCATTTTTGAGTGAATTGCCAAAAGTCAGATTTTTGCTGAAATTGTGACCCCGGGGCTTAGGGATTTTTTTGAAAAAAAATATTTTCTGCCGGTGAAGTTTTTGAGGGCTGATTTCTTGTGCTGTGATAAAAGCCTTCTGTTTCGAGTGCCAAACCTTTCAGGAGAGCATTTTCAGGCTTTTGGCACCATTTTTGAGTGAATTGCCAAAAGTCAGATTTTTGCTGAAATTGTGACCCCGGGGCTTAGGGATTTATTGAAAAAAAATATTTTCTGCCGCTTAGGTTTCTGAGGGCTGATTTCTTGTCCTGTGATAAAAAGCCTTCTGTTTCGAGTGCCAAAGCTTTCAGGGGAGCATTTTCAGGCTTTTGGCACCATTTTTGAGTGAATTGCCAAAATCAGATTTTTGCTGAAATTGTGACCCCGGGGCTTAGGGATTTTTTGAAAAAAAATATTTTCTGCCGCTTAGGTTTCTGAGGGCTGATTTCTTGTCCTGTGATAAAAAGCCTTCTGTTTCGAGTGCCAAACCTTTCATGGGAGCATTTTCAAGCTTTTGGCACCATTTTTGAGTGAATTGCCAAAAGTCAGATTTTTGCTGAAATTGTGACCCCGGGGCTTAGGGATTTTTTCAAAAAAATATTTTCTGCCGCTTAGGTTTTTGAGGGCTGATTTATTTTCCTGTGATAAAAAGCCTTCTGTTTCGAGTGCCAAACCTTTCAGGAGAGCATTTTCAAGCTTTTGGCACCATTTTTGAGTGAATTGCCAAAAGTCAGATTTTTGCTGAAATTGTGACCCCGGGGCTCAGGGATTTTTTCAAAAAAATATTTTCTGCCGGTTAAGTTTTTGAGGGCTGATATCTTGTCCTGTGATAAAAAGCCTTCTGTTTCCATCGCCAAAGCTTTCAGGGGAGCATTTTTAAGCTTTTGGCACCATTTTTGAGTGAATTGCCAAAAGTCAGATTTTTGCTGAAATTGTGACCCCGGGGCTTAGGGATTTTTTCAAATAAATATTTTCTGCTGGTTAAGTTTTTGAGGGCTGATTTCTTGTCCTGTGATAAAAAGCCTTCTGTTTCGAGTGCCAAACCTTTCAGGAGAGCATTTTCAAGCTTTTGGCACCATTTTTGAGTGAATTGCCAAAAGTCAGATTTTTGCTGAAATTGTGACCCCGGGGCTTAGGGATTTTTTGCAAAAAAATATTTTCTGCCGGTGAAGTTTTTGAGGGCTGATTTCTTGTGCTGTGATAAAAGCCTTCTGTTTCGAGTCCCAAACCTTTCAGGAGAGCATTTTCAAGCTTTTGGCACCATTTTTGAGTGAATTGCCAAAAGTCAGATTATTGCTGAAATTGTGACCCCGGGGCTTAGGGATTTTTTCAAAAAATATTTTCTGCCAGTTAAGTTTTTGAGGGCTGATTTATTTTCCTTTGATAAAAAGACTTCTGTTTCAATCGCCAAAGCTTTCAGGGGAGCATTTTCAAGCTTTTGGCACCATTTTTGAGTGAATTGCCAAAAGTCAGATTTTTGCTGAAATTGTGACCCCGGGGCTTAGGGATTTTTTCAAAAAAATATTTTCTGCCGGTTAAGTTTTTGAGGGCTGATTTCTTGTCCTGTGATAAAAAGACTTCTGTTTCCATCGCCAAAGCTTTTAGGGGAGCATTTTCAAGCTTTTGGCACCATTTTTGAGTGAATTGCCAAAAGTCAGATTTTTGCTGAAATTGTGACCTCGGGGCTTAGGGATTTTTTCAAAAAAATATTTTCTGCTGGTTAAGTTTTTGACGGCTGATTTCTTGTCCTGTGATAAAAAGCCTGCTGTTTCGAGTGCCAAACCTTTCAGGAGAGCATTTTCAAGCTTTTGGCACCACTTTTGAGTGAATTGCCAAAAGTCAGATTTTTGCTGAAATTGTGACCCCGGGGCTTAGGGATTTTTTCAAATAAATATTTTCTGCTGGTTAAGTTTTTGAGGGCTGATTTCTTGTCCTGTGATAAAAAGCCTTCTGTTTCGAGTGCCAAACCTTTCAGGAGAGCATTTTCAAGCTTTTGGCAGAATTTTTGAGTGAATTGCCAAAAGTCAGATTTTTGCTGAAATTGTGACCCCGGGGCTTAGGGATTTTTTCAAAAAAATATTTTCTGCCGGTTAAGTTTTTGAGGGCTGATTTCTTGTCCTGTGATAAAAAGCCTTCTGTTTCGAGTGCCAAACCTTTCAGGAGAGCATTTTCAGGCTTTTGGCACCATTTTTGAGTGAATTGCCAAAAGTCAGATTTTTGCTGAAATTGTGACCCCGGGGCTTAGGGATTTTTTCAAAAAAATATTTTCTGCTGGTTAAGTTTTTGACGGCTGATTTCTTGTCCTGTGATAAAAAGCCTTCTGTTTCGAGTGCCAAACCTTTCATGGGAGCATTTTCAAGCTTTTGGCACCATTTTTGAATGAATTGCAAAAGTCAGATTTTTGCTGATATTGTGACCCCGGGGCTTAGGGATTTTTTCAAAAAAATATTTTCTGCCAGTTAAGTTTTTGAGGGCTGATTTATTTTCCTTTGATAAAAAGACTTCTGTTTCCATCGCCAAAGCTTTCAGGGGAGCATTTTCAAGCTTTTGGCACCATTTTTGAGTGAATTGCCAAAAGTCAGATTTTTGCTGAAATTGTGACCCCGGGGCTTAGGGATTTTTTCAAAAAAATATTTTCTGCCGGTTAAGTTTTTGAGGGCTGATTTCTTGTCCTGTGATAAAAAGACTTCTGTTTCCATCGCCAAAGCTTTCAGGGGAGCATTTTCAGGCTTTTGGCACCATTTTTGAGTGAATTGCCAAAATCAGATTTTTGCTGAAATTGTGACCCCGGGACTTAGGGATTTTTTGAAAAAAAATATTTTCTGCCGCTTAGGTTTCTGAGGGCTGATTTCTTGTCCTGTGATAAAAAGCCTTCTGTTTCGAGTGCCAAACCTTTCATGGGAGCATTTTCAAGCTTTTGGCACCATTTTTGAGTGAATTGCCAAAAGTCAGATTTTTGCTGAAATTGTGACCCCGGGGCTTAGGGATTTTTTCAAAAAAATATTTTCTGCCGCTTAGGTTTTTGAGGGCTGATTTATTTTCCTTTGATAAAAAGACTTCTGTTTCCATCGCCAAAGCTTTCAGGGGAGCATTTTCAAGCTTTTGGCACCATTTTTGAGTGAATTGCCAAAAGTCAGATTTTTGCTGAAATTGTGACCCCGGGGCTTAGGCATTTTTTCAAAAAAATATTTTCTGCCGGTTAAGTTTTTGAGGGCTGATTTCTTGTCCTGTGATAAAAAGCCTTCTGTTTCGAGTGCCAAACCTTTCAGGAGAGCATTTTCAAGCTTTTGGCACCATTTTTGAGTGAATTGCCAAAAGTCAGATTTTTGCTGAAATTGTGACCCCGGGGCTTAGGGATTTTTTCAAAAAAATATTTTCTGCCGGTTAAGTTTTTGAGGGCTGATATCTTGTCCTGTGATAAAAAGCCTTCTGTTTCCATCGCCAAAGCTTTCAGGGGAGCATTTTTAAGCTTTTGGCACCATTTTTGAGGGAATTGCCAAAAGTCAGATTTTTGCTGAAATTGTGACCCCGGGGCTTAGGGATTTTTTCAAATAAATATTTTCTGCTGGTTAAGTTTTTGAGGGCTGATTTCTTGTCCTGTGATAAAAAGCCTTCTGTTTCGAGTCCCAAACCTTTCAGGAGAGCATTTTCAAGCTTTTGGCACCATTTTTGAGTGAATTGCCAAAAGTCAGATTTTTGCTGAAATTGTGACCCCGGGGCTTAGGGATTTTTTGCAAAAAAATATTTTCTGCCGGTGAAGTTTTTGAGGGCTGATTTCTTGTGCTGTGATAAAAGCCTTCTGTTTCGAGTCCCAAACCTTTCAGGAGAGCATTTTCAAGCTTTTGGCACCATTTTTGAGTGAATTGCCAAAAGTCAGATTTTTGCTGAAATTGTGACCCCGGGGCTTAGGGATTTTTTCAAAAAATATTTTCTGCCAGTTAAGTTTTTGAGGGCTGATTTATTTTCCTTTGATAAAAAGACTTCTGTTTCAATCGCCAAAGCTTTCAGGGGAGCATTTTCAAGCTTTTGGCACCATTTTTGGGTGAATTGCCAAAAGTCAGATTTTTGCTGAAATTGTGACCCCGGGGCTTAGGGATTTTTTCAAAAAAATATTTTCTGCCGGTTAAGTTTTTGAGGGCTGATTTCTTGTCCTGTGATAAAAAGACTTCTGTTTCCATCGCCAAAGCTTTTAGGGGAGCATTTTCAAGCTTTTGGCACCATTTTTGAGTGAATTGCCAAAAGTCAGATTTTTGCTGAAATTGTGACCTCGGGGCTTAGGGATTTTTTCAAAAAAATATTTTCTGCTGGTTAAGTTTTTGACGGCTGATTTCTTGTCCTGTGATAAAAAGCCTTCTTTTTCGAGTGCCAAACCTTTCAGGAGAGCATTTTCAAGCTTTTGGCACCATTTTTGAGTGAATTGCCAAAAGTCAGATTTTTGCTGAAATTGTGACCCCGGGGCTTAGGGATTTTTTCAAAAAAATATTTTCTGCTGGTTAAGTTTTTGAGGGCTGATTTCTTGTCCTGTGATAAAAAGCCTGCTGTTTCGAGTGCCAAACCTTTCAGGAGAGCATTTTCAAGCTTTTGGCACCACTTTTGAGTGAATTGCCAAAAGTCAGATTTTTGCTGAAATTGTGACCCCGGGGCTTAGGGATTTTTTCAAATAAATATTTTCTGCTGGTTAAGTTTTTGAGGGCTGATTTCTTGTCCTGTGATAAAAAGCCTTCTGTTTCGAGTGCCAAACCTTTCAGGAGAGCATTTTCAAGCTTTTGGCAGCATTTTTGAGTGAATTGCCAAAAGTCAGATTTTTGCTGAAATTGTGACCCCGGGGCTTAGGGATTTTTTCAAAAAAATATTTTCTGCCGGTTAAGTTTTTGAGGGCTGATTTCTTGTCCTTTGATAAAAAGACTTCTGTTTCCATCGCCAAAGCTTTCAGGGGAGCATTTTCAAGCTTTTGGCACCATTTTTGAGTGAATTGCCAAAAGTCAGATTTTTGCTGAAATTGTGACCCCGGGGCTTAGGGATTTTTTCAAAAAAATATTTTCTGCCGGTTAAGTTTTTGAGGGCTGATTTCTTGTCCTGTGATAAAAAGACTTCTGTTTCCATCGCCAAAGCTTTTAGGGGAGCATTTTCAAGCTTTTGGCACCATTTTTGAGTGAATTGCCAAAAGTCAGATTTTTGCTGAAATTGTGACCCCGGGGCTTAGGGATTTTTTCAAAAAAATATTTTCTGCTGGTTAAGTTTTTGAGGGCTGATTTCTTGTCCTGTGATAAAAAGCCTTCTGTTTCGAGTGCCAAACCTTTCATGGGAGCATTTTCAAGCTTTTGGCACCATTTTTGAGTGAATTGCCAAAAGTCAGATTTTTGCTGAAATTGTGACCCCGGGGCTTAGGGATTTTTTCAAAAAAATATTTTCTGCCGGTTAAGTTTTTGAGGGCTGATTTCTTGTCCTGTGATAAAAAGACTTCTGTTTCCATCGCCAAAGCTTTTAGGGGAGCATTTTCAAGCTTTTGGCACCATTTTTGAGTGAATTGCCAAAAGTCAGATTTTTGCTGAAATTGTGACCTCGGGGCTTAGGGATTTTTTCAAAAAAATATTTTCTGCTGGTTAAGTTTTTGAGGGCTGATTTCTTGTCCTGTGATAAAAAGCCTTCTGTTTCGAATGCCAAACCTTTCAGGAGAGCATTTTCAAGCTTTTGGCACCACTTTTGAGTGAATTGCCAAAAGTCAGATTTTTGCTGAAATTGTGACCCCGGGGCTTAGGGATTTTTTCAAATAAATATTTTCTGCCAGTTAAGTTTTTGAGGGCTGATTTATTTTCCTTTGATAAAAAGACTTCTGTTTCCATCGCCAAAGCTTTCAGGGGAGCATTTTCAAGCTTTTGGCACCATTTTTGAGTGAATTGCCAAAAGTCAGATTTTTGCTGAAATTGTGACCCCGGGGCTTAGGGATTTTTTCAAAAAAATATTTTCTGCCGGTTAAGTTTTTGAGGGCTGATTTCTTGTCCTGTGATAAAAAGACTTCTGTTTCCATCGCCAAAGCTTTTAGGGGAGCATTTTCAAGCTTTTGGCACCATTTTTGAGTGAATTGCCAAAAGTCAGATTTTTGCTGAAATTGTGACCTCGGGGCTTAGGGATTTTTTCAAAAAAATATTTTCTGCTGGTTAAGTTTTTGAGGGCTGATTTCTTGTCCTGTGATAAAAAGCCTTCTGTTTCGAATGCCAAACCTTTCAGGAGAGCATTTTCAAGCTTTTGGCACCACTTTTGAGTGAATTGCCAAAAGTCAGATTTTTGCTGAAATTCTGACCCCGGGGCTTAGGGATTTTTTCAAATAAATATTTTCTGCTGGTTAAGTTTTTGAGGGCTGATTTCTTGTCCTGTGATAAAAAGCCTTCTGTTTCGAGTGCCAAACCTTTCAGGAGAGCATTTTCAAGCTTTTTGCAGCATTTTTGAGTGAATTGCCAAAAGTCAGATTTTTGCTGAAATTGTGACCCCGGGGCTTAGGGATTTTTTCAAAAAAATATTTTCTGCCGGTTAAGTTTTTGAGGGCTGATTTCTTGTCCTGTGATAAAAAGCCTTCTGTTTCGAGTGCCAAACCTTTCAGGAGAGCATTTTCAGGCTTTTGGCACCATATTTGAGTGAATTGCCAAAAGTCAGATTTTTGCTGAAATTGTGACCCCGGGGCTTAGGGATTTTTTCAAAAAAATATTTTCTGCCGGTTAAGTTTTTGAGGGCTGATTTCTTGTCCTGTGATAAAAAGCCTTTTGTTTCGACTTCCAAACCTTTCAGGAGAGCATTTTCAACCTTTTGGCACCATTTTTGAGTTAATTGCCAAAAGTCAGATTCTTGCTGAAATTGTGACCCCGGGGCTTAGGGATTTTTTCAAAAAAATATTTTCTGCCGGTTCTTGCCCTGTGATAAAAAGCCTTCTGTTTCAAGTGCCAAAACTTTCAGGGGAGCATTTTCAAGCTTTTGCCACCATTTTTGAGTGAATTGCCAAAAGTCAGATTTTTGCTGAAATTGTGACCCTGGGGCTTAGGGATTTTTTCAAAAAAATATTTTCTGCCGGTTAAGTTTTTGAGGGCTGATTTCTTGTCCTGTGATAAAAAGACTTCTGTTTCCATCGCCAAAGCTTTCAGGGGAGCATTTTCAAGCTTTTGGCACCATTTTTGAGTGAATTGCCAAAAGTCAGATTTTTGCTGAAATTGTGACCCCGGGGCTTAGGGATTTTTTCAAAAAAATATTTTCTGCCGGTTAAGTTTTTGAGGGCTGATTTCTTGTCCTGTGATAAAAAGACTTCTGTTTCCATCGCCAAAGCTTTTAGGGGAGCATTTTCAAGCTTTTGGCACCATTTTTGAGTGAATTGCCAAAAGTCAGATTTTTGCTGAAATTGTGACCCCGGGGCTTAGGGATTTTTTCAAAAAAATATTTTCTGCCGGTTAAGTTTTTGAGGGCTGATTTCTTGTCCTGTGATAAAAAGCCTTCTGTTTCGAGTGCCAAACCTTTCAGGAGAGCATTTTCAGGCTTTTGGCACCATATTTGAGTGAATTGCCAAAAGTCAGATTTTTGCTGAAATTGTGACCCCGGGGCTTAGGGATTTTTTCAAAAAAATATTTTCTGCCGGTTAAGTTTTTGAGGGCTGATTTCTTGTCCTGTGATAAAAAGCCTTTTGTTTCGACTTCCAAACCTTTCAGGAGAGCATTTTCAACCTTTTGGCACCATTTTTGAGTTAATTGCCAAAAGTCAGATTTTTGCTGAAATTGTGACCCCGGGGCTTAGGGATTTTTTCAAAATAATATTTTCTGCCGGTTCTTGCCCTGTGATAAAAAGACTTCTGTTTCCATCGCCAAAGCTTTCGGGGGAGCATTTTCAAGCTTTTGGCACCATTTTTGAGTGAATTGCCAAAAGTCAGATTTTTGCTGAAATTGTGACCCCGGGGCTTAGGGATTTTTTCAAAAAAATATTTTCTGCCGGTTAAGTTTTTGAGGGCTGATTTCTTGTCCTGTGATAAAAGCCTTCTGTTTCAAGTGCCAAAACTTTCAGGGGAGCATTTTCAACCTTTTGGCACCATTTTTGAGTGAATTGCCAAAAGTCAGATTTTTGCTGAAATTGTGACCCTGGGGCTTAGGGATTTTTTCAAAAAAATATTTTCTGCCGGTTAAGTTTTTGAGGGCTGATTTCTTGTCCTGTGATAAAAAGGCTTCTGTTTCGAGTGCCAAATCTTTCAGGAGAGCATTTTCAAGCTTTTGGCACCATTTTTGAGTGAATTGCCAAAAGTCAGATTTTTGCTGAAATTGTGACCCCGGGGCTTAGGGATTTTTTCAAAAAAATATTTTCTGCCGGTTCTTGCCCTGTGATAAAAAGACTTCTGTTTCCATCGCCAAAGCTTTCGGGGGAGCATTTTCAAGCTTTTGGCACCATTTTTGAGTGAATTGCCAAAAGTAAGATTTTTGCTGAAATTGTGACCCCGGGGCTTAGGGATTTTTTCAAAAAAATATTTTCTGCCGGTTAAGTTTTTGAGGGCTGATTTCTTGTCCTGTGATAAAAGCCTTCTGTTTCGAGTGCCAAACCTTTCAGGAGAGCATTTTCAAGCTTTTGGCAGCATTTTTGAGTGAATTGCCAAAAGTCAGATTTTTGCTGAAATTGTGACCCCGGGGCTTAGGGATTTTTTCAAATAAATATTTTCTGCTGGTTAAGTTTTTGAGGGCTGATTTCTTGTCCTGTGATAAAAAGCCTTCTGTTTCGAGTGCCAAACCTTTCAGGAGAGCATTTTCAAGCTTTTGGCACCACTTTTGAGTGAATTGCCAAAAGTCAGATTTTTGCTGAAATATTGGTTTAGGGATTTTTTCAAAATAATATTTTCTGCCGGTTAAGTTTTTGAGGGCTGATTTCTTGTCCTGTGATAAAAAGACTTCTTTTTCCATCGCCAAAGCTTTCAGGGGAGCATTTTCAACCTTTTGGCACCATTTTTAAGTTAATTGCCAAAAGTCAGATTTTTGCTGAAATTGTGACCCCGGGGCTTAGGGATTTTTTCAAAAAAATATTTTCTTCCGGTTCTTGCCCTGTGATAAAAAGCCTTCTGTTTCAAGTGCCAAACCTTTCAGGGGAGCATTTTCAAGCTTTTGGCACCATTTTTGAGTGAATTGCCAAAAGTCAGATTTTTGCTGAAATTGTGACCCCGGGGCTTAGGGATTTTTTCAAAAAAATATTTTCTGCCGGTTAAGTTTTTGAGGGCTGATTTCTTGTCCTGTGATAAAAGCCTTCTGTTTCGAGTGCCAAACCTTTCAGGAGAGCATTTTCAAGCTTTTGGCAGCATTTTTGAGTGAATTGCCAAAAGTCAGATTTTTGCTGATATTGTGACCCCGGGGCTTAGGGATTTTTTCAAATAAATATTTTCTGCTGGTTAAGTTTTTGAGGGCTGATTTCTTGTCCTGTGATAAAAAGCCTTCTGTTTCGAGTGCCAAACTTTTCAGGAGAGCATTTTCAAGCTTTTGGCACCACTTTTGAGAGAATTGCCAAAAGTCAGATTTTTGCTGAAATATTGACCCCGGGGCTTAGGGATTTTTTCAAAATAATATTTTCTGCCGGTTAAGTTTTTGAGGGCTGATTTCTTGTCCTGTGATAAAAAGCCTTCTGTTTCGAGTGCCAAACCTTTCAGGAGAGCATTTTCAGGCTTTTGGCACCATTTTTGAGTGAATTGCCAAAAGTGAGATTTTTGCTGAAATTGTGACCCCGGGGCTTAGGGATTTTTTCAAAAAAATATTTTCTTCCGGTTCTTGCCCTGTGATAAAAAGCCTTCTGTTTCAAGTGCCAAACCTTTCAGGGGAGCATTTTCAAGCTTTTGGCACCATTTTTGAGTGAATTGCCAAAAGTCAGATTTTTGATGAAATATTGACCCCGGGGCTTAGGGATTTTTTCAAAATAATATTTTCTGTCGGTTAAGTTTTTGAGGGCTGATTTCTTGTCCTGTGATAAAAAGCCTTCTGTTTCGAGTGCCAAACCTTTCAGGAGAGCATTTTCAGGCTTTTGGCACCATTTTTGAGTGAATTGCCAAAAGTCAGATTTTTGCTGAAATTGTGACCCCGGGGCTTAGGGATTTTTTAAAAAAATAATTTCTGCCGGTTAAGTTTTTGAGGGCTGATTTCTTGTCCTGTGATAAAAAGCCTTTTGTTTCGACTTCCAAACCTTTCAGGAGAGCATTTTCAAGCTTTTGGCACCATTTTTGAGTGAATTGCCAAAAGTCAGATTTTTGCTGAAATTGTGACCCCGGGGCTTAGGGATTTTTTCAAAAAAATATTTTCTGCCGGTTAAGTTTTTGAGGGCTGATTTCTTGTCCTGTGATAAAAGCCTTCTGTTTCGAGTGCCAAACCTTTCAGGAGAGCATTTTCAAGCTTTTGGCAGCATTTTTGAGTGAATTGCCAAAAGTCAGATTTTTGCTGATATTGTGACCCCGGGGCTTAGGGATTTTTTCAAATAAATATTTTCTGCTGGTTAAGTTTTTGAGGGCTGATTTCTTGTCCTGTGATAAAAAGCCTTCTGTTTCGAGTGCCAAACCTTTCAGGAGAGCATTTTCAGGCTTTTGGCACCATTTTTGAGTGAATTGCCAAAAGTGAGATTTTTGCTGAAATTGTGACCCCGGGGCTTAGGGATTTTTTCAAAAAAATATTTTCTGCCGGTTCTTGCCCTGTGATAAAAAGCCTTCTGTTTCAAGTGCCAAACCTTTCAGGGGAGCATTTTCAAGCTTTTGGCACCATTTTTGAGTGAATTGCCAAAAGTCAGATTTTTGCTGAAATTGTGACCCCGGGGCTTAGGGATTTTTTCAAAAAAATATTTTCTGCCGGTTAAGTTTTTGAGGGCTGATTTCTTGTCCTGTGATAAAAGCCTTCTGTTTCGAGTGCCAAACCTTTTAGGAGAGCATTTTCAAGCTTTTGGCAGCATTTTTGAGTGAATTGCCAAAAGTCAGATTTTTGCTGATATTGTGACCCCGGGGCTTAGGGATTTTTTCAAATAAATATTTTCTGCTGGTTAAGTTTTTGAGGGCTGATTTCTTGTCCTGTGATAAAAAGCCTTCTGTTTCGAGTGCCAAACTTTTCAGGAGAGCATTTTCAAGCTTTTGGCACCACTTTTGATTGAATTGCCAAAAGTCAGATTTTTCCTGAAATTGTGACCCCGGGGCTTAGGGATTTTTTCAAAAAAATATTTTCTGCCGGTTAAGTTTTTGAGGGCTGATTTCTTGTCCTGTGATAAAAAGCCTTCTGTTTCGAGTGCCAAACCTTTCAGGAGAGCATTTTCAGGCTTTTGGCACCATTTTTGAGTGAATTGCCAAAAGTCAGATTTTTGCTGAAATTGTGACCCCGGGGCTTAGGGATTTTTTTAAAAAATAATTTCTGCCGGTTAAGTTTTTGAGGGCTGATTTCTTGTCCTGTGATAAAAAGCCTTTTGTTTCGACTTCCAAACCTTTCAGGAGAGCATTTTCAACCTTTTGGCACCATTTTTGAGTGAATTGCCAAAAGTCAGATTTTTGCTGAAATTGTGACCCCGGGGCTTAGGGATTTTTTCAAAAAAATATTTTCTGCCGGTTCTTGCCCTGTGATAAAAAGACTTCTGTTTCAAGTGCCAAACCTTTCAGGGGAGCATTTTCAAGCTTTTGGCACCATTTTTGAGTGAATTGCCAAAAGTCAGATTTTTGCTGATATTGTGACCCCGGGGCTTAGGGATTTTTTCAAAAAAATATTTTCTGCTGGTTAAGTTTTTGAGGGCTGATTTCTTGTCCTGTGATAAAAAGCCTTCTGTTTCGAGTGCCAAACCTTTCAGGAGAGCATTTTCAAGCTTTTGGCACCATTTTTGAGTGAATTGCCAAAAGTCAGATTTTTGCTGAAATTGTGACCCCGGGGCTTAGGGATTTTTTCAAAAAAATATTTTCTGCCGCTTAGGTTTTTGAGGGCTGATTTATTTTCCTTTGATAAAAAGACTTCTGTTTCGAGTGCCAAACTTTCAGGGGAGCATTTTCAAGCTTTTGGCACCATTTTTGAGTGAATTGCCAAAAGTCAGATTTTTGCTGAAATTGTGACCCCGGGGCTTAGGGATTTTTTCAAAAAAATATTTTCTGCCGGTTAAGTTTTTGAGGGCTGATTTCTTGTCCTGTGATAAAAAGCCTTCTGTTTCCATCGCCAAAGCTTTCAGGTGAGCATTTTCAAGCGGTTGGCACCATTTTTGAGTGAACTGCCAAAAGTCAGATTTTTGCTGAAATTGTGACCCCGGGGCTTAGGGATTTTTTCAAAAAAATATTTTCTGCCGGTTAAGTTTTTGAGGGCTGATTTCTTGTCCTGTGATAAAAAGCCTTCTGTTTCGAGTGCCAAACCTTTCAGGAGAGCATTTTCAGGCTTTTGGCACCATTTTTGAGTGAATTGCCAAAAGTCAGATTTTTGCTGAAATTGTGACCCCGGGGCTTAGGGATTTTTTCAGAAAAATATTTTCTGCCACTTAGGTTTTTGAGGGCTGATTTATTTTCCTTTGATAAAAATACTTCTGTTTCCATCGCCAAAGCTTTCAGGGGAGCATTTTCAAGCTTTTGGCACCATTTTTGAGTGAATTGCCAAAAGTCAGATTTTTGCTAAAATTGTGACCCTGGGGCTTAGGGATTTTTTCAAACAAATATTTTCTGCTGGTTAAGTTTTTGAGGGCTGATTTCTTGTCCTGTGATAAAAAGCCTTCTGTTTCGAGTGCCAAACCTTTCAGGAGAGCATTTTCAAGCTTTTGGCACCATTTTTGAGTGAATTGCCAAAAGTCAGATTTTTGCTGAAATTGTGACCCCGGGGCTTAGGGATTTTTTCAAAAAAATATTTTCTACCGGTTAAGTTTTTGAGGGCTGATTTCTTGTCCTGTGATAAAAAGCCTTCTGTTTCGAGTGCCAAACCTTTCAGGAGAGCATTTTCAGGCTTTTGGCACCATTTTTGAGTGAATTGGCAAAAGTCAGATTTTTGCTGAAATTGTGACCCCGGGGCTTAGGGATTTTTTCAAAAAAATATTTTCTGCCGGTTAAGTTTTTGAGGGCTGATTTCTTGTCCTGTGATAAAAAGACTTCTGTTTCCATCGCCAAAGCTTTCAGGGGAGCATTTTCAAGCTTTTGGCACCATTTTTGAGTGAATTGCCAAAAGTCAGATTTTTGCTGAAATTGTGACCCCGGGGCTTAGGGATTTTTTCAAAAAAATATTTTCTGCCAGTTAAGTTTTTGAGGGCTGATTTCTTGTGCTGTGATAAAAGCCTTCTGTTTCGAGTGCCAAACCTTTCAGGAGAGCATTTTCAAGCTTTTGGCACCATTTTTGAGTGAATTGCCAAAAGTCAGATTTTTGCTGAAATTGTGACCCCGGGGCTTAGGGATTTTTTCAAAAAAATATTTTCTGCCGGTTAAGTTTTTGAGGGCTGATTTCTTGTCCTGTGATAAAAAGCCTTCTGTTTCGAGTGCCAAACCTTTCAGGAGAGCATTTTCAGGCTTTTGGCACCATTTTTGAGTGAATTGCCAAAAGTCAGATTTTTGCTGAAATTGTGACCCCGGGGCTTAGGGATTTTTTCAAAAAAATATTTTCTGCCAGTTAAGTTTTTGAGGGCTGATTTCTTGTCCTGTGATAAAAAGCCTTCTGTTTCGAGCGCCAAATCTTTCAGGAGAGCATTTTCAGGCTTTTGGCACCATTTTTGAGCGAATTGCCAAAAGTCAGATTTTTGCTGATATTGTGACCCCGGGGCTTAGGGATTTTTTCAAAAAAATATTTTCTGCCGCTTAGGTTTTTGAGGGCTGATTTATTTTCCTTTGATAAAAATACTTCTGTTTCCATCGCCAAAGCTTTCAGGGGAGCATTTTCAAGCTTTTGGCACCATTTTTGAGTGAATTGCCAAAAGTCAGATTTTTGCTGAAATTGTGACCCCGGGGCTTAGGGATTTTTTCAAAAAAATATTTTCTGCCGGTTAAGTTTTTGAGGGCTGATTTCTTGTCCTGTGATAAAAAGCCTTCTGCTTCGAGTGCCAAACCTTTCAGGAGAGGATTTTCAAGCTTTTGGCACCTTTTTTGTAAGAATTGCCAAAAGTCAGATTTTTGCTGAAATTGTGACCCCGGGGCTTAGGGATTTTTTCAAAAAAATATTTTCTGCCGGTTAAGTTTTTGAGGGCTGATTTCTTGTCCTGTGATAAAAAGCCTTCTGTTTCGAGTGCCAAACCTTTCAGGAGAGCATTTTCCGGCTTTTGGCACCATTTTTGAGTGAATTGCCAAAAGTCAGATTTTTGCTGAAATTTTGACCCCGGGGCTTAGGGATTTTTTCAGAAAAATATTTTCTGCCGCTTAGGTTTTTGAGGGCTGATTTATTTTCCTTTGATAAAAAGACTTCTGTTTCCATCGCTAAAGCTTTCAGGGGAGCATTTTCAAGCTTTTGGGACCATTTTTGAGTGTATTGCCAAAAGTCAGATTTTTGCTGAAATTGTGACCCCGGGGCTTAGGGATTTTTTCAAAAAAATATTTTCTGCCGGTTAAGTTTTTGAGGGCTGATTTCTTGTCCTGTGATAAAAAGCCTTCTGTTTCGAGGGCCAAACCTTTCAGGAGAGCATTTTCAACCATTTGGCACCATTTTTGAGTTAATTGCCAAAAGTCAGATTTTTGCTGAAATTGTGACCCCGGGGCTTAGGGATTTTTTCAAAAAAATATTTTCTGCCGGTTCTTGCCCTGTGATAAAAAGCCTTCTGTTTCGAGTGCCAAACCTTTCAGGAGAGCAATTTCAAGCTTTTGGCACCATTTTTGAGTGAATTGCCAAAAGTCAGATTTTTGCTGAAATTGTGACCCCGGGGCTTAGGGATTTTTTCAGAAAAATATTTTCTGCCGCTTAGGTTTTTGAGGGCTGATTTATTTTCCTTTGATAAAAAGACTTCTGTTTCCATCGCCAAAGCTTTCAGGAGAGCATTTTCAAGCTTTTGGCACCATTTTTGAGTGAATTGCCAAAAGTCAGATTTTTGCTGAAATTGTGACCCCGGGGCTTAGGGATTTTTTCAAAAAAATATTTTCTGCCGGTTAAGTTTTTGAGGGCTGATTTCTTGTCCTGTGATAAAAAGACTTCTGTTTCCATCGCAAAAGCTTTCAGGGTTGCATTTTCAAGCTTTTGGCACTTTTTTTGTAAGAATTGCCAAAAGTCAGATTTTTGCTGAAATTGTGACCCCGGGGCTTAGGGATTTTTTCAAAAAAATATTTTCTGCCGGTGAAGTTTTTGAGGGCTGATTTCTTGTCCTGTGATAAAAAGACTTCTGTTTCGAGTGCCAAACCTTTCAGGAGAGGATTTTCAAGCTTTTGGCACCTTTTTTGTAAGAATTGCCAAAAGTCAGATTTTTGCTGAAATTTTGACCCCGGGGCTTAGGGATTTTTTCAGAAAAATATTTTCTGCCGCTTAGGTTTTTGAGGGCTGATTTATTTTCCTTTGATAAAAAGACTTCTGTTTCCATCGCTAAAGCTTTCAGGGGAGCATTTTCAAGCTTTTGGGACCATTTTTGAGTGTATTGCCAAAAGTCAGATTTTTGCTGAAATTATGACCCCGGGGCTTAGGGATTTTTTCAAAAAAATATTTTCTGCCAGTTAAGTTTTTGAGGGCTGATTTCTTGTCCTGTGATTAAAAGCCTTCTGTTTCGAGCGCCAAATCTTTCAGGAGAGCATTTTCAGGCTTTTGGCACCATTTTTGAGCGAATTGCCAAAAGTCAGATTTTTGTTAAAATTGTGACCCTGGGGCTTAGGGATTTTTTCAAAAAAATATTTTCTGCCGCTTAGGTTTTTGAGGGCTGATTTATTTTCCTTTGATAAAAATACTTCTGTTTCCATCGCCAAAGCTTTCAGGGGAGCATTTTCAAGCTTTTGGCACCATTTTTGAGTGAATTGCCAAAAGTCAGATTTTTGCTGAAATTGTGACCCCGGGGCTTAGGGATTTTTTCAAAAAAATATTTTTTGCCGGTTAAGTTTTTGAGGCCTGATTTCTTGTCCTGTGATAAAAAGACTTCTGTTTCGAGTTCCAAACCTTTCAGGAGAGGATTTTCAAGCTTTTGGCACCTTTTTTGTAAGAATTGCCAAAAGTCAGATTTTTGCTGAAATTATGACCCCGGGGCTTAGGGATTTTTTCAAAAAAATATTTTCTGCCAGTTAAGTTTTTGAGGGCTGATTTCTTGTCCTGTGATTAAAAGCCTTCTGTTTCGAGCGCCAAATCTTTCAGGAGAGCATTTTCAGGCTTTTGGCACCATTTTTGAGCGAATTGCCAAAAGTCAGATTTTTGTTAAAATTGTGACCCTGGGGCTTAGGGATTTTTTCAAAAAAATATTTTCTGCCGCTTAGGTTTTTGAGGGCTGATTTATTTTCCTTTGATAAAAAGACTTCTGTTTCCATCGCTAAAGCTTTCAGGGGAGCATTTTCAAGCTTTTGGGACCATTTTTGAGTGTATTGCCAAAAGTCAGATTTTTGCTGAAATTATGACCCCGGGGCTTAGGGATTTTTTCAAAAAAATATTTTCTGCCAGTTAAGTTTTTGAGGGCTGATTTCTTGTCCTGTGATTAAAAGCCTTCTGTTTCGAGCGCCAAATCTTTCAGGAGAGCATTTTCAGGCTTTTGGCACCATTTTTGAGCGAATTGCCAAAAGTCAGATTTTTGTTAAAATTGTGACCCTGGGGCTTAGGGATTTTTTCAAAAAAATATTTTCTGCCGCTTAGGTTTTTGAGGGCTGATTTATTTTCCTTTGATAAAAATACTTCTGTTTCCATCGCCAAAGCTTTCAGGGGAGCATTTTCAAGCTTTTGGCACCATTTTTGAGTGAATTGCCAAAAGTCAGATTTTTGCTGAAATTGTGACCCCGGGGCTTAGGGATTTTTTCAAAAAAATATTTTTTGCCGGTTAAGTTTTTGAGGCCTGATTTCTTGTCCTGTGATAAAAAGACTTCTGTTTCGAGTTCCAAACCTTTCAGGAGAGGATTTTCAAGCTTTTGGCACCTTTTTTGTAAGAATTGCCAAAAGTCAGATTTTTGCTGAAATTGTGACCCCGGGGCTTAGGGATTTTTTCAAAAAAATAGTTTCTGCCGGTTAAGTTTTTGAGGGCTGATTTCTTGTGCTGTGATAAAAGCCTTCTGTTTCGAGTGCCAAACCTTTCAGGAGAGCATTTTCAGGCTTTTGGCACCATTTTTGAGTGAATTGCCAAAAGTCAGATTTTTGCTGAAATTGTGACCCCGGGGCTTAGGGATTTTTTCAGAAAAATATTTTCTGCCGCTTAGGTTTTTGAGGGCTGATTTATTTTCCTTTTATAAAAAGACTTCTGTTTCCATCGCCAAAGCTTTCAGGGGAGCATTTTCAAGCTTTTGGCACCATTTTTGAGTGAATTGCCAAAAGTCAGATTTTTACTGAAATTGTGACCCTGGGGCTTAGGGATTTTTTCAAAAAAATATTTTCTGCCGCTTAGGTTTTTGAGGGCTGATTTATTTTCCTTTGATAAAAAGACTTCTGTTTCCATCGCCAAAGCTTTCAGGGGAGCATTTTCAAGCTTTTGGCACCATTTTTGAGTGAATTGCCAAAAGTCAGATTTTTGCTGAAATTGTGACCCCGGGGCTTAGGGATTTTTTCAAAAAAATATTTTTTGCCGGTTAAGTTTTTGAGGCCTGATTTCTTGTCCTGTGATAAAAAGACTTCTGTTTCGAGTTCCAAACCTTTCAGGAGAGGATTTTCAAGCTTTTGGCACCTTTTTTGTAAGAATTGCCAAAAGTCAGATTTTTGCTGAAATTGTGACCCCGGGGCTTAGGGATTTTTTCAAAAAAATAGTTTCTGCCGGTTAAGTTTTTGAGGGCTGATTTCTTGTGCTGTGATAAAAGCCTTCTGTTTCGAGTGCCAAACCTTTCAGGAGAGCATTTTCAGGCTTTTGGCACCATTTTTGAGTGAATTGCCAAAAGTCAGATTTTTGCTGAAATTGTGACCCCGGGGCTTAGGGATTTTTTCAAAAAAATATTTTCTGCCAGTTAAGTTTTTGAGGGCTGATTTCTTGTCCTGTGATAAAAAGCCTTCTGTTTCGAGCGCCAAATCTTTCAGGAGAGCATTTTCAGGCTTTTGGCACCATTTTTGAGCGAATTGCCAAAAGTCAGATTTTTGCTGATATTGTGACCCCGGGGCTTAGGGATTTTTTCAAAAAAATATTTTCTGCCAGTTAAGTTTTTGAGGGCTGATTTATTTTCCTTTGATAAAAATACTTCTGTTTCCATCGCCAAAGCTTTCAGGGGAGCATTTTCAAGCTTTTGGCACCATTTTTGAGTGAATTGCCAAAAGTCAGATTTTTGCTGAAATTGTGACCCCGGGGCTTAGGGATTTTTTCAAAAAAATATTTTCTGCCGGTTAAGTTTTTGAGGGCTGATTTCTTGTCCTGTGATAAAAAGACTTCTGTTTCGAGTGCCAAACCTTTCAGGAGAGCATTTTCAAGCTTTTGGCACCTTTTTTGTAAGAATTGCCAAAAGTCAGATTTTTGCTGAAATTGTGACCCCGGGGCTTAGGGATTTTTTCAAAAAAATATTTTCTGCCGGTTAAGTTTTTGAGGGCTGATTTCTTGTCCTGTGATAAAAAGCCTTCTGTTTCGAGTGCCAAAGCTTTCAGGAGAGCATTTTCAGGCTTTTGGCACCATTTTTGAGTGAATTGCCAAAAGTCAGATTTTTGCTGAAATTGTGACCCCGGGGCTTAGGGATTTTTTCAGAAAAATATTTTCTGCCGGTTAAGTTTTTGAGGGCTGATTTATTTTCCTTTGATAAAAAGACTTCTGTTTCCATCGCCAAAGCTTTCAGGGGAGCATTTTCAAGCTTTTGGCACCATTTTTGAGTGAATTGCCAAAAGTCAGATTTTTGTTAAAATTGTGACCCTGGGGCTTAGGGATTTTTTCAAAAAAATATTTTCTGCTGGTTAAGTTTTTGAGGGCTGATTTATTTTCCTTTGATAAAAAGACTTCTGTTTCCATCGCTAAAGCTTTCAGGGGAGCATTTTCAAGCTTTTGGCACCATTTTTGAGTGAATTGCCAAAAGTCAGATTTTTGCTGAAATTGTGACCCCGGGGCTTAGGGATTTTTTCAAAAAAATATTTTCTGCCAGTTAAGTTTTTGAGGGCTGATTTCTTGTCCTGTGATAAAAAGCCTTCTGTTTCGAGCGCCAAATCTTTCAGGAGAGCATTTTCAGGCTTTTGGCACCATTTTTGAGCAAATTGCCAAAAGTCAGATTTTTGCTGATATTGTGACCCCGGGGCTTAGGGATTTTTTCAAAAAAATATTTTCTGCCGCTTAGGTTTTTGAGGGCTGATTTATTTTCCTTTGATAAAAATACTTCTGTTTCCATCGCCAAAGCTTTCAGGGGAACATTTTCAAGCTTTTGGCACCATTTTTGAGTGAATTGCCAAAAGTCAGATTTTTGCTGAAATTGTGACCCCGGGGCTTAGGGATTTTTTCAAAAAAATTATTTTTTGCCGGTTAAGTTTTTGAGGGCTGATTTCTTGTCCTGTGATAAAAAGACTTCTGTTTCGAGTGCCAAACCTTTCAGGAGAGGGTTTTCAAGCTTTTGGCACCTTTTTTGTAAGAATTGCCAAAAGTCAGATTTTTGCTGAAATTGTGACCCCGGGGCTTAGGGATTTTTTCAAAAAAATATTTTCTGCCGGTTAAGTTTTTGAGGGCTGATTTCTTGTCCTGTGATAAAAAGCCTTCTGTTTCGAGTGCCAAAGCTTTCAGGAGAGCATTTTCAGGCTTTTGGCACCATTTTTGAGTGAATTGCCAAAAGTCAGATTTTTGCTGAAATTGTGACCCCGGGGCTTAGGGATTTTTTCAGAAAAATATTTTCTGCCGCTTAGGTTTTTGAGGGCTGATTTATTTTCCTTTGATAAAAAGACTTCTGTTTCCATCGCCAAAGCTTTCAGGGGAGCATTTTCAAGCTTTTGGCACCATTTTTGAGTGAATTGCCAAAAGTCAGATTTTTGCTAAAATTGTGACCCTGGGGCTTAGGGATTTTTTCAAAAAAATATTTTCTGCTGGTTAAGTTTTTGAGGGCTGATTTATTTTCCTTTGATAAAAAGACTTCTGTTTCCATCGCTAAAGCTTTCAGGGGAGCATTTTCAAGCTTTTGGCACCATTTTTGAGTGAATTGCCAAAAGTCAGATTTTTGCTGAAATTGTGACCCCGGGGCTTAGGGATTTTTTCAAAAAAATATTTTCTGCCAGTTAAGTTTTTGAGGGCTGATTTCTTGTCCTGTGATAAAAAGCCTTCTGTTTCGAGTGCCAAAGCTTTCAGGAGAGCATTTTCAGGCTTTTGGCACCATTTTTGAGTGAATTGCCAAAAGTCAGATTTTTGCTGAAATTGTGACCCCGGGGCTTAGGGATTTTTTCAGAAAAATATTTTCTGCCGGTTAAGTTTTTGAGGGCTGATTTATTTTCCTTTGATAAAAAGACTTCTGTTTCCATCGCCAAAGCTTTCAGGGGAGCATTTTCAAGCTTTTGGCACCATTTTTGAGTGAATTGCCAAAAGTCAGATTTTTGTTAAAATTGTGACCCTGGGGCTTAGGGATTTTTTCAAAAAAATATTTTCTGCCGCTTAGGTTTTTGAGGGCTGATTTATTTTCCTTTGATAAAAAGACTTCTGTTTCCATCGCTAAAGCTTTCAGGGGAGCATTTTCAAGCTTTTGGCACCATTTCTGAGTGAATTGCCAAAAGTCAGATTTTTGCTGAAATTGTGACCCCGGGGCTTAGGGATTTTTTCAAAAAAATATTTTCTGCCAGTTAAGTTTTTGAGGGCTGATTTCTTGTCCTGTGATAAAAAGCCTTCTGTTTCGAGCGCCAAATCTTTCAGGAGAGCATTTTCAGGCTTTTGGCACCATTTTTGAGCAAATTGCCAAAAGTCAGATTTTTGCTGATATTGTGACCCCGGGGCTTAGGGATTTTTTCAAAAAAATATTTTCTGCCGCTTAGGTTTTTGAGGGCTGATTTATTTTCCTTTGATAAAAATACTTCTGTTTCCATCGCCAAAGCTTTCAGGGGAGCATTTTCAAGCTTTTGGCACCATTTTTGAGTGAATTGCCAAAAGTCAGATTTTTGTTAAAATTGTGACCCTGGGGCTTAGGGATTTTTTCAAAAAAATATTTTCTGCTGGTTAAGTTTTTGAGGGCTGATTTATTTTCCTTTGATAAAAAGACTTCTGTTTCCATCGCTAAAGCTTTCAGGGGAGCATTTTCAAGCTTTTGGCACCATTTTTGAGTGAATTGCCAAAAGTCAGATTTTTGCTGAAATTGTGACCCCGGGGCTTAGGGATTTTTTCAAAAAAATATTTTCTGCCGGTTAAGTTTTTGAGGGCTGATTTCTTGTCCTGTGATAAAAAGACTTCTGTTTCGAGTACCAAACCTTTCAGGAGAGGGTTTTCAAGCTTTTGGCACCTTTTTTGTAAGAATTGCCAAAAGTCAGATTTTTGCTGAAATTGTGACCCCGGGGCTTAGGGATTTTTTCAAAAAAAAGTTTCTGCCGGTTAAGTTTTTGAGGGCTGATTTCTTGTCCTGTGATAAAAAGCCTTCTGTTTCGAGTGCCAAAGCTTTCAGGAGAGCATTTTCAGGCTTTTGGCACCATTTTTGAGTGAATTGCCAAAAGTCAGATTTTTGCTGAAATTGTGACCCCGGGGCTTAGGGATTTTTTCAGAAAAATATTTTCTGCCGCTTAGGTTTTTGAGGGCTGATTTATTTTCCTTTGATAAAAAGACTTCTGTTTCCATCGCCAAAGCTTTCAGGGGAGCATTTTCAAGCTTTTGGCACCATTTTTGAGTGAATTGCCAAAAGTCAGATTTTTGCTAAAATTGTGACCCTGGGGCTTAGGGATTTTTTCAAAAAAATATTTTCTGCCGGTTAAGTTTTTGAGGGCTGATTTCTTGTCCTGTGATAAAAAGCCTTCTGTTTCGAGTGCCAAAGCTTTCAGGAGAGCATTTTCAGGCTTTTGGCACCATTTTTGAGTGAATTGCCAAAAGTCAGATTTTTGCTGAAATTGTGACCCCGGGGCTTAGGGATTTTTTCAAAAAAATATTTTCTGCCGCTTAGGTTTTTGAGGGCTGATTTATTTTCCTTTGATAAAAAGCCTTTTGTTTCGACTTCCAAACCTTTCAGGAGAGCATTTTCAACCTTTTGGCACCATTTTTGAGTTAATTGCCAAAAGTCAGATTTTTGCTGAAATTGTGACCCCGGGGCTTAGGGATTTTTTCAAAAAAATATTTTCTGCCGGTTCTTGCCCTGTGATAAAAAGCCTTCTGTTTCGAGTGCCAAACCTTTAAGGAGAGCATTTTCAAGCTTTCGGCACCATTTTTGAGTGAATTGCCAAAAGTCAGATTTTTGCTGAAATTGTGACCCCGGGGCTTAGGGATTTTTTCAAAAAAATATTTTCTGCCGGTTAAGTTTTTGAGGGCTGATTTCTTGTCCTGTGATAAAAAGCCTTCTGTTTCGAGTGCCAAAGCTTTCAGGGGAGCATTTTTAAGCTTTTGGCACCATTTTTGAGTGAATTGCCAAAAGTCAGATTTTTGCTGAAATTGTGACCCCGGGGCTTAGGGATTTTTTCAGAAAAATATTTTCTGCCGCTTAGGTTTTTGAGGGCTGATTTATTTTCCTTTGATAAAAAGACTTCTGTTTCCATCGCCAAAGCTTTCAGGGGAGCATTTTCAAGCTTTTGGCACCATTTTTGAGTGAATTGCCAAAAGTCAGATTTTTGTTAAAATTGTGACCCTGGGGCTTAGGGATTTTTTCAAAAAAATATTTTCTGCTGGTTAAGTTTTTGAGGGCTGATTTATTTTCCTTTGATAAAAAGACTTCTGTTTCCATCGCCAAAGCTTTCAGGGGAACATTTTCAAGCTTTTGGCACCATTTTTGAGTGAATTGCCAAAAGTCAGATTTTTGCTGAAATTGTGACCCCGGGGCTTAGGGATTTTTTCAAAAAAATTATTTTTTGCCGGTTAAGTTTTTGAGGGCTGATTTCTTGTCCTGTGATAAAAAGACTTCTGTTTCGAGTGCCAAACCTTTCAGGAGAGGATTTTCAAGCTTTTGGCACCTTTTTTGTAAGAATTGCCAAAAGTCAGATTTTTGCTGAAATTGTGACCCCGGGGCTTAGGGATTTTTTCAAAAAAATATTTTCTGCCGGTTAAGTTTTTGAGGGCTGATTTCTTGTCCTGTGATAAAAAGCCTTCTGTTTCGAGTGCCAAAGCTTTCAGGAGAGCATTTTCAGGCTTTTGGCACCATTTTTGAGTGAATTGCCAAAAGTCAGATTTTTGCTGAAATTGTGACCCCGGGGCTTAGGGATTTTTTCAGAAAAATATTTTCTGCCGCTTAGGTTTTTGAGGGCTGATTTATTTTCCTTTGATAAAAAGACTTCTGTTTCCATCGCCAAAGCTTTCAGGGGAGCATTTTCAAGCTTTTGGCACCATTTTTGAGTGAATTGCCAAAAGTCAGATTTTTGTTAAAATTGTGACCCTGGGGCTTAGGGATTTTTTCAAAAAAATATTTTCTGCTGGTTAAGTTTTTGAGGGCTGATTTATTTTCCTTTGATAAAAAGACTTCTGTTTCCATCGCTAAAGCTTTCAGGGGAGCATTTTCAAGCTTTTGGCACCATTTTTGAGTGAATTGCCAAAAGTCAGATTTTTGCTGAAATTGTGACCCCGGGGCTTAGGGATTTTTTCAAAAAAATATTTTCTGCCGGTTAAATTTTTGAGGGCTGATTTCTTGTCCTGTGATAAAAAGACTTCTGTTTCGAGTGCCAAACCTTTCAGGAGAGGGTTTTCAAGCTTTTGGCACCTTTTTTGTAAGAATTGCCAAAAGTCAGATTTTTGCTGAAATTGTGACCCCGGGGCTTAGGGATTTTTTCCAAAAAAAGTTTCTGCCGGTTAAGTTTTTGAGGGCTGATTTCTTGTCCTGTGATAAAAAGCCTTCTGTTTCGAGTGCCAAAGCTTTCAGGAGAGCATTTTCAGGCTTTTGGCACCATTTTTGAGTGAATTGCCAAAAGTCAGATTTTTGCTGAAATTGTGACCCCGGGGCTTAGGGATTTTTTCAGAAAAATATTTTCTGCCGCTTAGGTTTTTGAGGGCTGATTTATTTTCCTTTGATAAAAAGACTTCTGTTTCCATCGCCAAAGCTTTCAGGGGAGCATTTTCAAGCTTTTGGCACCATTTTTGAGTGAATTGCCAAAAGTCAGATTTTTGCTAAAATTGTGACCCTGGGGCTTAGGGATTTTTTCAAAAAAATATTTTCTGCTGGTTAAGTTTTTGAGGGCTGATTTATTTTCCTTTGATAAAAAGACTTCTGTTTCCATCGCTAAAGCTTTCAGGGGAGCATTTTCAAGCTTTTGGCACCATTTTTGAGTGAATTGCCAAAAGTCAGATTTTTGCTTAGGGATTTTTTCAAAAAAATATTTTCTGCCGGTTAAGTTTTTGAGGGCTGATTTCTTGTCCTGTGATAAAAAGCCTTCTGTTTCGAGTGCCAAACCTTTCAGGAGAGCATTTTCAGGCTTTTGGCACCATTTTTGAGTGAATTGCCAAAAGTCAGATTTTTGCTGAAATTGTGACCCCGGGGCTTAGGGATTTTTTCAAAAAAATATTTTCTGCCGCTTAGGTTTTTGAGGGCTGATTTATTTTCCTTTGATAAAAAGCCTTTTGTTTCGACTTCCAAACCTTTCAGGAGAGCATTTTCAACCTTTTGGCACCATTTTTGAGTTAATTGCCAAAAGTCAGATTTTTGCTGAAATTGTGACCCCGGGGCTTAGGGATTTTTTCAAAAAAATATTTTCTGCCGGTTCTTGCCCTGTGATAAAAAGCCTTCTGTTTCGAGTGCCAAACCTTTAAGGAGAGCATTTTCAAGCTTTTGGCACCATTTTTGAGTGAATTGCCAAAAGTCAGATTTTTGCTGAAATTGTGACCCCGGGGCTTATGGATTTTTTCAAAAAAATATTTTCTGCCAGTTAAGTTTTTGAGGGCTGATTTCTTGTCCTGTGATAAAAAGCCTTCTGTTTCGAGCTCCAAATCTTTCAGGAGAGCATTTTCAGGCTTTTGGCACCATTTTTGAGCGAATTGCCAAAAGTCAGATTTTTGCTGATATTGTGACCCCGGGGCTTAGGGATTTTTTCAAAAAAATTATTTTTTGCCGGTTAAGTTTTTGAGGGCTGATTTCTTGTCCTGTGATAAAAAGACTTCTGTTTCGAGTGCCAAACCTTTCAGGAGAGGATTTTCAAGCTTTTGGCACCATTTTTGAGTGAATTGCCAAAAGTCAGATTTTTGCTGAAATTGTGACCCCGGGGCTTAGGGATTTTTTCAAAAAAATATTTTCTGCCGGTTAAATTTTTGAGGGCTGATTTCTTGTCCTGTGATAAAAAGACTTCTGTTTCGAGTGCCAAACCTTTCAGGAGAGGGTTTTCAAGCTTTTGGCACCTTTTTTGTAAGAATTGCCAAAAGTCAGATTTTTGCTGAAATTGTGACCCCGGGGCTTAGGGATTTTTTCCAAAAAAAGTTTCTGCCGGTTAAGTTTTTGAGGGCTGATTTCTTGTCCTGTGATAAAAAGCCTTCTGTTTCAAGTGCCAAAGCTTTCAGGAGAGCATTTTCAGGCTTTTGGCACCATTTTTGAGTGAATTGCCAAAAGTCAGATTTTTGCTGAAATTGTGACCCCGGGGCTTAGGGATTTTTTCAGAAAAATATTTTCTGCCGCTTAGGTTTTTGAGGGCTGATTTATTTTCCTTTGATAAAAAGACTTCTGTTTCCATCGCCAAAGCTTTCAGGGGAGCATTTTCAAGCTTTTGGCACCATTTTTGAGTGAATTGCCAAAAGTCAGATTTTTGCTAAAATTGTGACCCTGGGGCTTAGGGATTTTTTCAAAAAAATATTTTCTGCTGGTTAAGTTTTTGAGGGCTGATTTATTTTCCTTTGATAAAAAGACTTCTGTTTCCATCGCTAAAGCTTTCAGGGGAGCATTTTCAAGCTTTTGGCACCATTTTTGAGTGAATTGCCAAAAGTCAGATTTTTGCTTAGGGATTTTTTCAAAAAAATATTTTCTGCCGGTTAAGTTTTTGAGGGCTGATTTCTTGTCCTGTGATAAAAAGCCTTCTGTTTCGAGTGCCAAACCTTTCAGGAGAGCATTTTCAGGCTTTTGGCACCATTTTTGAGTGAATTGCCAAAAGTCAGATTTTTGCTGAAATTGTGACCCCGGGGCTTAGGGATTTTTTCAAAAAAATATTTTCTGCCGCTTAGGTTTTTGAGGGCTGATTTATTTTCCTTTGATAAAAAGCCTTTTGTTTCGACTTCCAACCCTTTCAGGAGAGCATTTTCAACCTTTTGGCACCATTTTTGAGTTAATTGCCAAAAGTCAGATTTTTGCTGAAATTGTGACCCCGGGGCTTAGGGATTTTTTCAAAAAAATATTTTCTGCCGGTTCTTGCCCTGTGATAAAAAGCCTTCTGTTTCGAGTGCCAAACCTTTAAGGAGAGCATTTTCAAGCTTTTGGCACCATTTTTGAGTGAATTGCCAAAAGTCAGATTTTTGCTGAAATTGTGACCCCGGGGCTTATGGATTTTTTCAAAAAAATATTTTCTGCCAGTTAAGTTTTTGAGGGCTGATTTCTTGTCCTGTGATAAAAAGCCTTCTGTTTCGAGCGCCAAATCTTTCAGGAGAGCATTTTCAGGCTTTTGGCACCATTTTTGAGCGAATTGCCAAAAGTCAGATTTTTGCTGATATTGTGACCCCGGGGCTTAGGGATTTTCTCAAAAAAATATTTTCTGCCCGTTAAGTTTTTGAGGGCTGATTTCTTGTCCTGTGATAAAAAGCCTTCTGTTTCGAGTGCCAAACCTTTCAGGAGAGCATTTTAAGGCTTTTGGCACCATTTTTGAGTGAATTGCCAAAAGTCAGATTTTTGCTGAAATTGTGACCCCGGGGCTTAGGGATTTTTTCAAAAAAATATTTTCTGCCGGTTAAGTTTTTGAGGGCTGATTTCTTGTCCTGTGATAAAAAGACTTCTGTTTCGAGTGCCAAACCTTTCAGGAGAGGATTTTCAAGCTTTTGGCACCATTTTTGAGTGAATTGCCAAAAGTCAGATTTTTGCTGATATTGTGACCCCGGGGCTTAGGGATTTTTTCAAAAAAATTATTTTTTGCCGGTTAAGTTTTTGAGGGCTGATTTCTTGTCCTGTGATAAAAAGACTTCTGTTTCGAGTGCCAAACCTTTCAGGAGAGGATTTTCAAGCTTTTGGCACCATTTTTGAGCGAATTGCCAAAAGTCAGATTTTTGCTGATATTGTGACCCCGGGGCTTAGGGATTTTTTCAAAAAAATTATTTCTTGCCGGTTAAGTTTTTGAGGGCTGATTTCTTGTCCTGTGATAAAAAGACTTCTGTTTCGAGTGCCAAACCTTTCAGGAGAGGATTTTCAAGCTTTTGGCACCTTTTTTGTAAGAATTGCCAAAAGTCAGATTTTTGCTGAAATTGTGACCCCGGGGCTTAGGGATTTTTTCAAAAAAATATTTTCTGCCGGTTAAGTTTTTGAGGGCTGATTTCTTGTCCTGTGATAAAAAGCCTTCTGTTTCGAGTGCCAAAGCTTTCAGGAGAGCATTTTCAGGCTTTTGGCACCATTTTTGAGTGAATTGCCAAAAGTCAGATTTTTGCTGAAATTGTGACCCCGGGGCTTAGGGATTTTTTCAGAAAAATATTTTCTGCCGCTTAGGTTTTTGAGGGCTGATTTATTTTCCTTTGATAAAAAGACTTCTGTTTCCATCGCCAAAGCTTTCAGGGGAGCATTTTCAAGCTTTTGGCACCATTTTTGAGTGAATTGCCAAAAGTCAGATTTTTGTTAAAATTGTGACCCTGGGGCTTAGGGATTTTTTCAAAAAAATATTTTCTGCTGGTTAAGTTTTTGAGGGCTGATTTATTTTCCTTTGATAAAAAGACTTCTGTTTCCATCGCTAAAGCTTTCAGGGGAGCATTTTCAAGCTTTTGGCACCATTTTTGAGTGAATTGCCAAAAGTCAGATTTTTGCTGAAATTGTGACCCCGGGGCTTAGGGATTTTTTCAAAAAAATATTTTCTGCCGGTTAAATTTTTGAGGGCTGATTTCTTGTCCTGTGATAAAAAGACTTCTGTTTCGAGTGCCAAACCTTTCAGGAGAGGGTTTTCAAGCTTTTGGCACCTTTTTTGTAAGAATTGCCAAAAGTCAGATTTTTGCTGAAATTGTGACCCCGGGGCTTAGGGATTTTTTCCAAAAAAAGTTTCTGCCGGTTAAGTTTTTGAGGGCTGATTTCTTGTCCTGTGATAAAAAGCCTTCTGTTTCGAGTGCCAAAGCTTTCAGGAGAGCATTTTCAGGCTTTTGGCACCATTTTTGAGTGAATTGCCAAAAGTCAGATTTTTGCTGAAATTGTGACCCCGGGGCTTAGGGATTTTTTCAGAAAAATATTTTCTGCCGCTTAGGTTTTTGAGGGCTGATTTATTTTCCTTTGATAAAAAGACTTCTGTTTCCATCGCCAAAGCTTTCAGGGGAGCATTTTCAAGCTTTTGGCACCATTTTTGAGTGAATTGCCAAAAGTCAGATTTTTGCTAAAATTGTGACCCTGGGGCTTAGGGATTTTTTCAAAAAAATATTTTCTGCTGGTTAAGTTTTTGAGGGCTGATTTATTTTCCTTTGATAAAAAGACTTCTGTTTCCATCGCTAAAGCTTTCAGGGGAGCATTTTCAAGCTTTTGGCACCATTTTTGAGTGAATTGCCAAAAGTCAGATTTTTGCTTAGGGATTTTTTCAAAAAAATATTTTCTGCCGGTTAAGTTTTTGAGGGCTGATTTCTTGTCCTGTGATAAAAAGCCTTCTGTTTCGAGTGCCAAACCTTTCAGGAGAGCATTTTCAGGCTTTTGGCACCATTTTTGAGTGAATTGCCAAAAGTCAGATTTTTGCTGAAATTGTGACCCCGGGGCTTAGGGATTTTTTCAAAAAAATATTTTCTTCCGGTTCTTGCCCTGTGATAAAAAGCCTTCTGTTTCGAGTGCCAAACCTTTAAGGAGAGCATTTTCAAGCTTTTGGCACCATTTTTGAGCGAATTGCCAAAAGTCAGATTTTTGCTGATATTGTGACCCCGGGGCTTAGGGATTTTCTCAAAAAAATATTTTCTGCCCGTTAAGTTTTTGAGGGCTGATTTCTTGTCCTGTGATAAAAAGCCTTCTGTTTCGAGTGCCAAACCTTTCAGGAGAGCATTTTAAGGCTTTTGGCACCATTTTTGAGTGAATTGCCAAAAGTCAGATTTTTGCTGAAATTGTGACCCCGGGGCTTAGGGATTTTTTCAAAAAAATATTTTCTGCCGGTTAAGTTTTTGAGTGCTGATTTCTTGTCCTGTGATAAAAAGGCTTCTGTTTCGAGTGCCAAACCTTTCAGGAGAGCATTTTAAGGCTTTTGGCACCATTTTTGAGTGAATTGCCAAAAGTCAGATTTTTGCTGAAATTGTGACCCCGGGGCTTAGGGATTTTTTCAAAAAAATATTTTCTGCCGGTTAAGTTTTTGAGTGCTGATTTCTTGTCCTGTGATAAAAAGGCTTCTGTTTCGAGTGCCAAACCTTTCAGGAGAGCATTTTAAGGCTTTTGGCACCATTTTTGAGTGAATTGCCAAAAGTCAGATTTTTGCTGAAATTGTGACCCCGGGGCTTAGGGATTTTTTCAAAAAAATATTTTCTGCCGCTTAGGTTTTTGAGGGCTGATTTATTTTCCTTTGATAAAAAGACTTCTTTTTCCATCGCCAAAGCTTTAAGGGGAGCATTTTCAAGCTTTTGGCACCGTTTTTGAGTGAATTGCAAAAGTCAGATTTTGGCTGAAATTGTGACCCCGGGGCTTAGGGATTTTTTCAAAAAAATATTTTCTGCCGGTTAAGTTTTTGAGGGCTGATTTCTTGTCCTGTGATAAAAAGCCTTCTGTTTCGAGCGCCAAATCTTTCAGGAGAGCATTTTCAGGCTTTTGGCACCATTTTTGAGCGAATTGCCAAAAGTCAGATTTTTGCTGATATTGTGACCCCGGGGCTTAGGGATTTTTTCAAAAAAATATTTTCTGCCGGTTAAGTTTTTGAGGGCTGATTTCTTGTCCTTTGATAAAAAGCCTTCTGTTTCGAGCGCCAAATCTTTCAGGAGAGCATTTTCAGGCTTTTGGCACCATTTTTGAGCAAATTGCCAAAAGTCAGATTTTTGCTGATATTGTGACCCTGGGGCTTAGGGATTTTTTCAAAAAAATATTTTCTGCTGGTTAAGTTTTTGAGGGCTGATTTATTTTCCTTTGATAAAAAGACTTCTGTTTCCATCGCTAAAGCTTTCAGGGGAGCATTTTCAAGCTTTTGGCACCATTTTTGAGTGAATTGCCAAAAGTCAGATTTTTGCTTAGGGATTTTTTCAAAAAAATATTTTCTGCTGGTTAAGTTTTTGAGGGCTGATTTATTTTCCTTTGATAAAAAGACTTCTGTTTCCATCGCTAAAGCTTTCAGGGGAGCATTTTCAAGCTTTTGGCACCATTTTTGAGTGAATTGCCAAAAGTCAGATTTTTGCTGAAATTGTGACCCCGGGGCTTAGGGATTTTTTCAAAAAAATATTTTCTGCCAGTTAAGTTTTTGAGGGCTGATTTCTTGTCCTGTGATAAAAAGCCTTCTGTTTCGAGCGCCAAATCTTTCAGGAGAGCATTTTCAGGCTTTTGGCACCATTTTTGAGCAAATTGCCAAAAGTCAGATTTTTGCTGATATTGTGACCCCGGGGCTTAGGGATTTTTTCAGAAAAATATTTTCTGCCGCTTAGGTTTTTGAGGGCTGATTTATTTTCCTTTGATAAAAATACTTCTGTTTCCATCGCCAAAGCTTTCAGGGGAACATTTTCAAGCTTTTGGCACCATTTTTGAGTGAATTGCCAAAAGTCAGATTTTTGCTGAAATTGTGACCCCGGGGCTTAGGGATTTTTTCAAAAAAATTATTTTTTGCCGGTTAAGTTTTTGAGGGCTGATTTCTTGTCCTGTGATAAAAAGACTTCTGTTTCGAGTGCCAAACCTTTCAGGAGAGGATTTACAAGCTTTTGGCACCTTTTTTGTAAGAATTGCCAAAAGTCAGATTTTTGCTGAAATTGTGACCCCGGGGCTTAGGGATTTTTTCAAAAAAATATTTTCTGCCGGTTAAGTTTTTGAGGGCTGATTTCTTGTCCTGTGATAAAAAGCCTTCTGTTTCGAGTGCCAAAGCTTTCAGGAGAGCATTTTCAGGCTTTTGGCACCATTTTTGAGTGAATTGCCAAAAGTCAGATTTTTGCTGAAATTGTGACCCCGGGGCTTAGGGATTTTTTCAGAAAAATATTTTCTGCCGCTTAGGTTTTTGAGGGCTGATTTATTTTCCTTTGATAAAAAGACTTCTGTTTCCATCGCCAAAGCTTTCAGGGGAGCATTTTCAAGCTTTTGGCACCATTTTTGAGTGAATTGCCAAAAGTCAGTTTTTTGTTAAAATTGTGACCCTGGGGCTTAGGGATTTTTTCAAAAAAATATTTTCTGCTGGTTAAGTTTTTGAGGGCTGATTTATTTTCCTTTGATAAAAAGACTTCTGTTTCCATCGCTAAAGCTTTCAGGGGAGCATTTTCAAGCTTTTGGCACCATTTTTGAGTGAATTGCCAAAAGTCAGATTTTTGCTGAAATTGTGACCCCGGGGCTTAGGGATTTTTTCAAAAAAATATTTTCTGCCGGTTAAGTTTTTGAGGGCTGATTTCTTGTCCTGTGATAAAAAGACTTCTGTTTCGAGTGCCAAACCTTTCAGGAGAGGATTTTCAAGCTTTTGGCACCTTTTTTGTAAGAATTGCCAAAAGTCAGATTTTTGCTGAAATTGTGACCCCGGGGCTTAGGGATTTTTTCAAAAAAAAGTTTCTGCCGGTTAAGTTTTTGAGGGCTGATTTCTTGTCCTGTGATAAAAAGCCTTCTGTTTCGAGTGCCAAAGCTTTCAGGAGAGCATTTTCAGGCTTTTGGCACCATTTTTGAGTGAATTGCCAAAAGTCAGATTTTTGCTGAAATTGTGACCCCGGGGCTTAGGGATTTTTTCAGAAAAATATTTTCTGCCGCTTAGGTTTTTGAGGGCTGATTTATTTTCCTTTGATAAAAAGACTTCTGTTTCCATCGCCAAAGCTTTCAGGGGAGCATTTTCAAGCTTTTGGCACCATTTTTGAGTGAATTGCCAAAAGTCAGATTTTTGCTAAAATTGTGACCCTGGGGCTTAGGGATTTTTTCAAAAAAATATTTTCTGCTGGTTAAGTTTTTGAGGGCTGATTTATTTTCCTTTGATAAAAAGACTTCTGTTTCCATCGCTAAAGCTTTCAGGGGAGCATTTTCAAGCTTTTGGCACCATTTTTGAGTGAATTGCCAAAAGTCAGATTTTTGCTTAGGGATTTTTTCAAAAAAATATTTTCTGCTGGTTAAGTTTTTGAGGGCTGATTTATTTTCCTTTGATAAAAAGACTTCTGTTTCCATCGCTAAAGCTTTCAGGGGAGCGTTTTCAAGCTTTTGGCACCATTTTTGAGTGAATTGCCAAAAGTCAGATTTTTGCTGAAATTGTGACCCCGGGGCTTAGGGATTTTTTCAAAAAAATATTTTCTGCCAGTTAAGTTTTTGAGGGCTGATTTCTTGTCCTGTGATAAAAAGCCTTCTGTTTCGAGCGCCAAATCTTTCAGGAGAGCATTTTCAGGCTTTTGGCACCATTTTTGAGCAAATTGCCAAAAGTCAGATTTTTGCTGATATTGTGACCCCGGGGCTTAGGGATTTTTTCAAAAAAATATTTTCTGCCGCTTAGGTTTTTGAGGGCTGATTTATTTTCCTTTGATAAAAATACTTCTGTTTCGATCGCCAAAGCTTTCAGGGGAACATTTTCAAGCTTTTGGCACCATTTTTGAGTGAATTGCCAAAAGTCAGATTTTTGCTGAAATTGTGACCCCGGGGCTTAGGGATTTTTTCAAAAAAATTATTTTTTGCCGGTTAAGTTTTTGAGGGCTGATTTCTTGTCCTGTGATAAAAAGACTTCTGTTTCGAGTGCCAAACCTTTCAGGAGAGGATTTTCAAGCTTTTGGCACCTTTTTTGTAAGAATTGCCAAAAGTCAGATTTTTGCTGAAATTGTGACCCCGGGGCTTAGGGATTTTTTCAAAAAAAAGTTTCTGCCGGTTAAGTTTTTGAGGGCTGATTTCTTGTCCTGTGATAAAAAGCCTTCTGTTTCGAGTGCCAAAGCTTTCAGGAGAGCATTTTCAGGCTTTTGGCACCATTTTTGAGTGAATTGCCAAAAGTCAGATTTTTGCTGAAATTGTGACCCCGGGGCTTAGGG